>NC_047536.1:22568744-23175282 GCF_012275295.1 Melopsittacus undulatus
TCAAGCTGCTCCTTCCTGCATGTTCTGCATCTGTCAGCATAGGGTTTCTCCTGCTCTGATGTTCCCTTCTGCTTGGTTAGGTGGCTCTGAAATTCCCTCATTTGTAATTAACCTAAATAATGTCCTTTTCATCTGTAAACTTTGTTTCACTGTGCAGCCTAGTTTCCAGGTCATTAGTAAAGATATTAAGCAACAGGAGTCCTGGTTACATACTTTGGTTGGAGTGCTGTTAATTATTTCCATCTTAACAAACAAGCTGCAGGCTTAGTCTTGTCATGGCCCTCAGCAGTGTCAGGTCTTAATACAGCATCACCCATATCTAAACCTGAGTTTGGTTAAACTGAAGCACGGCTCAGTATGGGAACTCTTCACATGATTGAGATCAGGCTTATATTAGTGTAAGCTTAAAGTCAGTTCCCCACAGAACTATATTAGGACAAGAGGAAACGGCCTCAAGCTGCACCAGGGCAGGTTTAGATGGAGCTGAGGAACAATTCCTTCCCCAAAGGGTGCTCAGGCATTGGAACAGGCTGCCCAGGGCAGGGCTGCAGTCACCGTCCCTGCAAGTGTTCACACACCGTGGAGATGAGGCCTCAGTGCCATATGTTAGGGGTGGCCT
Source organism: Melopsittacus undulatus (assembly GCF_012275295.1). Taxonomy (NCBI): domain Eukaryota; kingdom Metazoa; phylum Chordata; class Aves; order Psittaciformes; family Psittaculidae; genus Melopsittacus; species Melopsittacus undulatus. The sequence goes on from NC_047536.1 coordinate 22,569,364, forward strand.
TGGCAGTGCTGGGGAATGGTTGGACCTAATGATCACCTTAAAGGTTTTTCCCAACCTACCTCATTCTATGACCCCATCTGGGAAGCCTTGGAGAAGGGCAGAGTGACACAACTGATACTACTTCACTGGCTGATCGGACCATGGCTTAGTGTTAGTGGGAGACCAGAAACTCCTCCGGGGTGAGACAGTGAGCCTGATCTCTGAATTCAGAGGACAATAATTACAATGAGGTGTTGTACTGAGCTTGGGGGCTGGTGGGTGCTGACAGGGTTGATGAGCAGCATGTGCCAGGCTGCTCTTAGACCCAAGGGATGGATGGATGGCATGGATGTAGCAGAATGCTAGTTTTTGTGGTGCCTGCAGTAAATATCTCCACTGATATTTTTATCTCCAGACTGAAACTACAGCCCCAGTGGGCAGCAAAGCTTAACTTCATTTGCACATAAAGTGTTTGCTTGGGGATGTTTTTGTCAGCACTTGCAGCATCCTTAAGATCCAACCAGTTTCTTGCTTCTGCCATGACTTGCAAAGATTTGTATGTATTTTTATATGCTTAATATGTTAATGCACTATTTTTTCAGAAATACAAGCTATGAGCTTTCTGCTCTTAGACAGATTCATTGTGCTTTGCTTAAGACAGCCAAACTTGTTTCCCTTTCCAATGAGCACACCAGTGTCCAGTCTCACTTAGTGACTAGATAATGTGATTAACTGTTCTGTTCTTGTAGTGAACAGCAAAACAGGGTTTGGTGATACAGAACCACCCCACAGCCTTTCTTGAGCTGAATTATCTGGCACAACTGAGCCTATAATTAACAAGTGAGGAAGGTGCTGCACATGTAGCGTTAGAGGATTGCAGAGGGACATGTTGCAGGGCAACCGGGGGAAACAAGAGATTATGGGCCAGGCAGTAAAAAAATTAAGTGTTTTTATCTCTCCAGGGTGCTTAAAGCTTTATAACACAGATTCAAATAGAGAAAGACCTTCACTGTGTGGTGGAGTTTAACCAAAGCAGAGTCTGTGGCTGTTGTACCATGTAGCATGTGGCACTGGTACAATTTCTCCTGCTCCCGGTGGGTTCAGAACAAGGAGGATTCTTTCTCCTTCACAGTTATGAGAAATTTGAACATAGAAAAGAGCCCTGTACCTGAAATATAGATGAAGCATAGCCATTGGAGGAGCTGGAATCATGGCAGGACTTCCAGAATTGGGATGCAGAATGTTTGTTGAGAGTAACTTTCCCCCATTAACTGCTTTTGGAGAAATCAGGAGAGAATAATCTTACTAGCTGGTAAATGTGATTGTTTAGGTATCTGACTTGGGCACTGGGAGGATTGAGTTTCCAGTCTCTGGAAACATGTGGTTCAAAAAGATCTCATGAGATGCTGAAGCTGAGCTTGGGTATCATCTCATTAAAACCCGTGTAAGGAGGTCCCTCTCCTCCCACATTGTTATGGCAAGGAAGGAAAAATGGCTTCTCCTACCCATACCTTGACCTTGTGGACAACTTCTTGCCCAAGGCTATACTCCATGGCAGCACTGTGCTGATAACTGCTGTGTTGTGAACTCTTCGGTCTGTGGGTCCAGCCTTTCTGAGCTGGATGTGCCTTTGCAGATATACTCCTGATGCTGTAGCTCAGGAAGAAGTTGCAGCCAAGGAAGAGGGAAATGCTGCTGTTTGTGCCCTGTGCTAGTGTACCAAGTCACCCTGGCTGTCCTGGCTTTGATCAGCAGCTAAGAATGTGCCTGGTAAAGTCTTTCTGGTGCCTAGCTGGGGTGGTGCAGTGCTGTGAACATACCAGTTATGGGACAGTAACTGCTCCTCAGGCTTTGCATGGTACCTGACCTTACAGCCTCCCTTTGAAGCTGATGGCTGCAGGTACTGATCCACCCATGGATCAGTTCCCAGCATCCCTTGAGTGTGCTGGCAGGAAGGGCACCATGACAAGGAGGGCTGTCTGCAAAGACCCAGCCCCAGAGTCCCTTTGGTTCTTCAGATGATGTTTGCTCCATGCAGGAGGCTGAGGATAAAGCCCATGCAGGCAGCTGCTCTGACAATGTGAACATGGAGAGCGATACTCCATAATACTTCTCACAATCATTTCTTTCACAGACATTGCCTGGATTATGTATGAGGATTAATAAATATTAAAGTGGATTTAAGAAAAGCCTTCAGTGTCAGGAATTGTGACTGCCAGCCAGAGCAGGTGACTGCAGCTATAGCACCAAGGTGCATATCCTCCGTGCATCCCAGCCTGGACACATGCTGTTCCTCCTTTAGCAAAGCCCATTTCGGACTCTTCAAGGCCTTTCTGGTGGAGCTCTGGTGTCACCACCATGCCCATGGTTTAGCTGGAGGGATGCAGCGTGCTGGAGCATAAGTATCTTGATAGTGGCTGACATATCCCTATGCTTCATTAGTGCAACTGTGCTGATTAGCACCCATACACATGAGGAAGTACAGACGTTCGGGCTTCCCAACCCATGGCAAAGGCAGCAGGATGTTGGTTTTGGGGAATTTCAACAGCAGTGGAAGGGTTTGTGAAGCCATAAATCCTGTGTGGTTTGATGGTAAAATGTGAGCTCAATTTGGCAAGGGAGTTTTACATTTTCCCTTTGTCAGCGTGAGTTAATGTTGAACAGGGCAAAGAAGGAGCCTGGCAAGACCTTCTTGGTGAATATATGAATAACAGTTTTGTAAATAGGCATCTGAACTTATGAATGATCTGACAGTGACAGGTTGAAACCAACTCTGTAATTGTATTGTGTTAGATTTAGGTCAGACATATACATGCCAAGCCAAATGACCTAGAAAGCCTTTCTAGGTCAAACTATTGCTTTAAAAGTTGGCTTTTTTAAAGGTAAGGCCATGAGATTTCGTGCTTACTCTGACACATTTTCCTTCTCCCAGTGCAACATGAACCTTTGGGACATGGCAGGGAATTTGTCACCTGTATTGTGAGGAGAGAAAAAAGTGTGAAGAAGTGGAATACTAACTTCTTAATGTCATGAGGACTTTTCTAGCCACCTCTCTTGTCCTGAGTTAGTGTTTTGGATACTTGGCAAGCAGAATCTTAGGCTAGATGTTGCAACACCAGTTGTATTAGCACCTTGCTGTTTCTAGCTCTGCTAAACCCTGCCAAGTTCTGGGGCTGGCAGCAACCAGCACCTCCAGCCTACCTTTGGAGCCCTAATCCTTAGTTGGTGCAAAGTATTTGTTAGAAGGAGTTTTTTGTCCCCTGAAGAGGCTCAGGGGAGGCTGGTGAGGTCTGCATAGAATGACTCTCCTCACCAAGGTGATGGGATGGGGCACAGCTGCGCTCTGCTGACCTGGGGAGTTATGGCAGTAGGTAAAGTTGGAAGGACCAAGGCTGGAGGGACCCAGGACCTTGATGATGTTGTCATGCAGCTTATGCTGCTCTGTTAACGCTGCTGCAGTCTGAGCAGATGCAGCTTTCATGCTGTTAGAAAGGAGCCTGAACTTATAATAAAAGCTCAAGTGTTCATGTGGGTTACTTCTTATTTCAGAGTCTGGACATGCCTGAATGTCCTGGGTTTGGCTAGGATAGAGTTAATTGTTTTCTCAGTAGCTGCTGCAGTGCTGTCCATTGGCTTTCATCTGAGATCAATGCTGGTAACACACCGATGTTTTAGTTGTTGCTCAGTAGCACCTACCCTGATCAAGAGCGTTTCAGTCTAATGCTCTGCCAATGAGGAGGGGCACAAGAAGCCAGGAGGATGCAGAGACAGGACACCTGACCCCAACTAACCAAAGGGATATTCCATACCATAGCACATCATGCTCAGGGTAGAAACTGAGGGCAGTTGATCAGGAGCCACCAATCCCTGCTCGGGTCAGGGTGGGCACTGGTCAGTGAATAGTGAGCAACTGTATTGTGCATAACTCGTTTTGTTCCCCTCTCTCTTTTCCCTACATTATTGTTATTCTTACTATATTTTACTTTATTTCAATTATTAAACTGTTCTTATCTCGACCCATGCATTTACTCTTTTCCCGTTCTCCTTCTCATCCCATGAAGGAGGGGGTAGTGAGTTAGTTACTGGCTGCAGTTAAATCATGGCACTGTGGCTCCAAGCAGTGAAAAGGGCTCCCCTCTGCTCTCATATCATTTTGGGTGACTGAAACATTTCTGTTCCGTGGTGCCTGTGGTGATACTGCGTGATGTAGCCGGGAGAGAACCTTGGGCTGGGTTTGGGCTAGAGACCAGTAGTTAGGCAGGACACGCATGGGTACTGGGCTGACAGCATCCTCTGAGGTACCCAAGCAGGAATCCCGTTTCCCCACCATAGCTGAAAGCGAGCAGCACTTTCATGTCCTATTTGCACATTGTACCTGCTGGCTTTGCTCCCCAGGAAGGGCAGCTGTGCCCTGCTTCCCATTCTGTGCCGCAGCTCTCCTTTTCCTGCCCAAGCCATGATTAACTCCACAAACAGGGCTCAGCATGGGGAGCATCCTGACTCCTTCTCCCACCCCCCAGTGCCCAGTGCTGCTGCCCTGCTGGTGTTCCTACAGGAGCGGCACATCACAAACTCCGCAGGTTGCAAATCATCTGTTCAGCCCAGCTATGACCTACTTGAAAGTAGCTTTTGCCATCCCAGGAAAGCGGGTAATGGGAGGCGGCAGTGTCTTCTGAACAATTACAGCTCACAGCAGTCCAAATGAAAATGTTTGTTGAAAACAACATGTGCATAATTAAGGCTTAATGAGCCCTTGTCTGTTTGGAATCTGCAATTAGATTTATAATAGAAAATACTAGCAAATGCCAAATAGCTTTAAAAGAAGCTGAGATAAAAGATAATTTTGCTGCAAATCTATAGTAATACTGTAATTTAATGAGCTGGAAGTGGTGCAGAGAAAGACTGGAAAAGCTTTGGACAAGTTTGTATTGTGCATGTTTATCTTATCTGCCCATTTCCCTATCTATAAAGCTGTCAGTCTTGCTTTTAACTGCTTGGAAGAAGGCAGGACTTTGCTAAAATCAGGAAGCCTCCCTTTGTTTATTTTTATTTAAGTCATTAATTAGTCAGGAAAAGCTGCTTTTTTCTCTTTTCTAATCAACATGCTTTAAACTTCTTGTTAGGGTTAATAATATAATAATAATAGTAATAATCATATCTCTATTCAATTATTTACAGTGAAGCAGGGGCATAATAGTAATCAGGGGTGCTTCTTTCTGATTAGTATATTAATTTTAATGAGTTTTCTGCCATCTTTTTAAGACATTGAGAATTTTCAGCACTAAGCTGTATGTTTAACAAGTAAAACCTGAGGCTGCAGTGAGCAGGATTCAGTTTCTTGCCCTACTGAAATCAAGTTACACAGCACTGAAATTTGCTGGGAAGATTAAGAAGGTGAACAGAGAGATGTCTCTAAAAAGAGAAAAGCTGAAATCAGAAGTGCTCGGGAGGGATGGTTTGTTGGTTGGTTGGTTGCTTGCTTAATAACCAGAAGCTAAGGAAGGGAATGAAGTGGTACTAGCTCTGGGTACAACATGTGAACCCAGTGCAGAAACAAGGCCAGCACAATAGAATCGTAGAATGAACTAGGCTGGAAAAGACCTTTACGATCATCAAATCCAACCTTTACCCTAACACCAAATGGTGTCATTGAGGGCCTCATCCACGCAGTTTGTGAACACTTCCAGGGATGGTGGCACTGCCCTGGGCAGCCTGTTTGAATGCCTGAAATGAGGTGACGTGCACAACCCCCTGGAAATGCAGCCCAACAGCTTTGTTTGACAACCCTAACTCAGCACTTCATAAAACAGGACGCAGAAGGATGTGGTAACACTGCCTGTGTGAAATGTTGCTGAGCTCCATTCTGTAAAACCGTGGCTCTACCCGGCTTGAGTCCCCAGCGTGTGAAGCTGCAACGCCAGGGCTGTGTCTGCAGCTTCAGCATCTGCACAGCTCTGGGTTGTCTCTCTGTGACCTTTCAGCTCAGGTTTTGACTCCAGCCTCTGACTTCAGAGCAGCGATGAGAGCCCGTCCTGAGCACATCTGCACGTTCATGACCCTACTGCAAGTGCTGTTTCGTGGGGTTTTGCTGCTCTCACAGATGCAAGGCAGCCCCAGGGCCTGGGTTATATCGGGTCTCTCCTCCAGCCCTACAGCTACCCATAGCTGCTTAGGGGCAACTTTCAGCTGCTCCTTGCAGCAAGCATCCAGTACAATTGCTTTTTCTGCTAGAGGTCAGGATTTTGAGGCTTTTGGGGTGTTTTCCCTGGCAGTGCTCGAGGCCAGATTGGACGGGGCTTGGAGCAAGCTGCTCCAGTGGAAGGTGTCCCTGCCCATGGCAGGGGTTGGAACTGGATGAGCTTTAAGGTCCCTTCCAACACAAACCATTATAGGGTTCTGTGATTATTTTGTTTACATTAGACCTCTTGCAGGATTAGGATCCCTTGAACGGATGCAAAAACACTTACAGAAGTTGCACATGGAGTCTATGATTTAAATAAGATGGGAGAGGGGAATAAATTAGGTAAGAGAGGGAAAAATGCCACATGGGAACTGGGCAGTGAAGATACTCCCAAACTTCCAGGATCTAATTGCAGATACTACACTCCTGTCATCCTTGAGGTTTGGATTGGGATTTTTTAATCTTTAAAGGAGATCATACTTCGGTGGTTTTTTTTTCTTTTAATAATGAGAACGTCCAAACATCTAAGGTAAGATTATGAACTGCTTTGTACTTTGTCAGCCCATTTTTTGCAAGTCATGCTCTGTACTGTTGCGAGGGTTATTTGCATACAGAGTTGAGTGCCGAACCACAGAAGGCAGGTCTCCACCAGTGCCTAATATCTGTGTGTTGGAAACTGTTCTCTAAATGACTCGTGCGGAAGCTCTCCGAGTTTTGTTTTTCCCCTCCTGACTAGCTGGTTTTGCATAATGATCCCATCCTCACCAGAGTTCTCTTGAAAATCCATTACTCTTCCCCTCATGCTTCTCAGCAGAAAGACTAAACCATGGTCCTTAATCCTGGGGGGGGAGAGATGTTTTGCTCTCACCAGTAGGGCAAAGTTAAGGATGACTGAAGTGTTTAGTGACTGTGCTCGTGGGTGAACAGTGCATGTGCTCTGGGCACTTCAGACTGGCTTTGCTGAAGGAGCAGTGACTGGAGAGGGAATTGAAGCCACTATTTTTCTTCTTGAATGGCAACTGAGTAGCACCGGTGATTTTGTGAATTATTGGAGTGAGTGAGGAGGTATTTGGGAGCCTGGGTATTAACCTGTACAGCTGTCAATGAGGTGTCAGGATCGGAAGCATAATACATGGTCTTAAGAAGTTACTTTAAGCAATGCTTGCAGGGCTTCTCTGATGGTTCTCCTCCTCTCTGCTGTAGTGTGCTTATTTATTTACTTTGCAGCGGAGAAAAATAACATAGATCTTTCCAGCATCATTCCCACAGTGTGTGCACGTCAAATCCAGTGTAGCCACAACGGCTGCTCACATGGGGGCTGCTGGGATGCAGCTCCTTCCTTTGCTGCACTTCTTCCCAGTAAACTGCTTTTATTGAACCTGGGGCTTTGCTTTTAGCCTTGGGTGCACGTCCAGACATCACTGCCCCTGCTGGGTCCCTGCTCGCTCCCTGGGCAGGGGGATGAAACCAGAGGATGGCAAAACTTTCTCACTTTAGGGCTCTTTCTCTCAGGCTGCTCCCTTGCTTCCTCACCTACTTTGGTGCTGGTGGCCACATGTAGCCCCTCTTCAGCGGTACCTCTGTTTGCAGCAAGGGCTGTTGTTCTGCTGCAGAAATCAGCATCTCCATAAAACACTTCCAGAGCAGAGCCATGCTGGTAGCTGCTTCTGAGGCAGACAGGTATAAGCTCTATTTTTGTCTCAACCCTGAGGTTTTATCTCTCAAAACTCAATGTTTCTAGGTGCCTTCGATGCTGGCACAGCTCTTGCACACAGCCTCTGCGGCTTCTTTTAGATCTTTGTATGTTTTCTGCCTCTCTTAGTTTCCTGTGACTTACAAGTGTTACCAGTGAAGCAGGCACTGCAGTTAAGTCTCATTATCATTTACTGTATTTGTTTCAGGCTGTCTACACACCAGCCCTGTGCCAGGAAATGTGCTGCATTCATTTACCTCCCTCCCAGCAACATACTTGGCATCAGGCTTCCGCAGCGTGAGTTGGTGCCTTCAGATCTTCTGGTTGTTCAGCTGCTGTTGGGAGAAGAACCAGCTTAGCAAGGGCTGGTATTTATTTCTCGTGCAGATAAACTCCTCAAGCACCTGTGTAAGGATGATAAACAGTGCAGGATGTGCTTGTTGTTTGGTTTTGAAAAGGAAGTGATGCACATGCCCAAGCCTCACAGATACATCAGCCCCATCCTATCTTACAAACTAATCATTGTTGAGCGTGGTCAGTGATGGGCTGGAGAGGCCCCAGGTGAAAGCAGGGGTGCGTTGGGGGCCTGTTCTCCTTATCTATGGCCAGATTTGGGGAAAACTGGGAAAGGTTTGGTGTGGCACCACAGGAGAGGAGGAGGATGGAGATCTCGTGGTGCACCGGGACTGCTTGAAGCACCACAAAACACTCTCCCAGACAGCCTTACATCAGGGTGCTCAGCAGACTGACAGCTATAAACTGAACACAATCATCTGAATATGTTCACAGTGTATTAGCTCAAGATGTGCCCTCAGGGGCAAAACCTGCTAAGTTGCACCAGTGGAGGTGTAAGGGTGAGCAACTTTGGCCTTTAAATTAATAGCACATTTCTCTGAGCATCGTTCTTGTCCCTTGCTGTGGTTGGGAGAAGGAGGGGAGGCTGGATGGAAGCTTAGCGGGTCTGTGCTGCATTTGCTTCTTTTCAGTGGCATGTGAAAGGGTTAAGCAGAATTTTGATCTCGGCAATATTTTCATGCTTATACATTCTGTTTCTCATTTCCATGACAAAGATGGTAGGAAGAGCAGAATAAGGTACAGAATTTGCAGAGCAATTTTAAGACTGTAATGAGAACAGAAAATAGTAGGGGGAGAAGAATTGTAATTAGAATATGAAATGGAAAAAAAAATTAATCTATTTCCATGTCAGTCTTAAGACTAAATTCTGCTGCTCCCTGTAGCTTTCAGAGGGTAGATTTTTGTGTGTGTGTATGCGAAGAACTTGAACTCCTTTACAGGCTCTGAAAGGTCCAAGTAAATGAGTTTAAGTCCTTATTCCCCCCAGATAATGTAATAACAATAATTTTGTGTGCAGCATTCACAGCAAACCAGCCAGTCTCTTAGATAAATGAATGCTGTCACTTGAATAATGGTGGCATTCAAGATCTCTCCAGCCTCAAGTACAGGAGAATAAAAGATGGTGCTGGAGATGCTGTTGGGGTGGAGGTCCCTGCAGCTGCCTGGGGAGGCATTACGTGGTTGCAGAGCACAAAAGCACCAAACACCACGTACTGCTGGCTGGGAGGGACATCTGCACTTCCCAATCCCTGGAGCCAAGCTGGGCCAACCAGCTCAGCAGCTGGTCCACCTGAGTTCTGAGTATCTCCAGGGATGGAGATACCACAGCCTCATGGGCTAATATTTGACTGCTCACATTCTAATCTAATGACATTGCATCTACCCAGGTGGCTTCCAGCAGACCAAAGGTTTTGCTGTTGGGCCCTGTATGAAGAACTTCTCTGTAAGGTGGTGAATTCCACTAGCTAATGATTTCAGTGCCTGCCTCCTTGGTTTTAGACTACAAGAAGCAGAGAAAAGCCATTCTCTGTTCTCACCTCATGACTGTACATCTATATTGAGTCTCTCTACATCTGTCACCTCTTGTGTTTGTCCGTATATGCCATGCCACACCTTGGATCCTCCCTGTGATTGCCCTCTCTCCTTCTCCTAGCTGTACAGATGGTAAAACAATGTTTGATCTTTTATTCTTTGCTTTTTTCCTAATGGCTTCTAAAACTTGAATGGCCTTTCTGGCAGCTGCTGAGGCCTGAGCAGAAGCTGGAAGTAAACCTTCCAGAATGAAGGCATAGTTTCTCTTCTGGACAGTAACAGCTATTTTAAGACCCATTGTCATGCCTTTATTGTTAGGATTGCTTTTCTCCAGTGCATTACTTTGCATTTATTGACATTAAGTTTAATCTTCCATTTCCTCACTGCCACTTATTACTGCAAGAGTCTTAATGCAAAGCCATTCAAAGTCACTTTTAGTTTTGGCTGACATGAATAATTTTTGTCTCATTAATAAATTTGAATCCTTGTAGATCACTTCTATTATGAACTAGACAGATTTTAGTGCAGACAGATCCTGGACCAGGATTTTCCTCTTGCTGAAACCCAATGAGTATCTTTCACTGACTATGAGCACGACAGCCTTCTCTTTCATCCTGTGACAAGTTTGGTTTGGATTTTAGAGGGTTTTTTGAGGAACCTTATGAGAATTCCAGCCAAAAAGATCATCTCACCTTTTGTAGGTACCCTCCAGCAAACACAGAAGTGGGCTGTGATGCCCAACATCCCTGGTCTCAGATCTCCCTGCTGCCTTGGTTGTGTGTTGCAGCTCTGGATAGTCTCACCCTAAGAAGTGAGACCTTCTGGTGTGGCACCTTTCCCGTGCCACCGCTGTTCGTTCTGGAGTAAAGGACTCTTTGCTATAAGGTTTTAAGTCTTAATACTTCATCTGCATCACTCTGTTCAGCCTGGAGAAAAGAAGATGCATGGAGATCTCAGAGCAACTTCCAGTATCTGAAGGGGTGCTACAAGGGTGGTGGAGAGGGACTCTTCATCAGGGACTGTAGTGATAGGACAAAGGGTGATGGGTTCAGATTTAGGTTGAATATAAGGAAGAAGCTCTTCCCTATGAGGGTGCTGAGGTGCTGGCACAGGGTGCCCAGAGAAGCTGTGGCTGCCCCATCCCTGGCAGTGCTCAAGACCAGGTTGAACACAGGGGCTTGGAGCAAGCTGGTCCAGTGGAAGGTGTCCCTGCCCGTGGCAGGGGTTGGAACTGGATGAGTTTTAAGGTCCCTTCCAACACAAACCATTCTATGATTCTGACTTTACCCTAGGGTAAAGTAATACATGAGAATGTCGAGTGCGTGCAGAAAAGCCAGCCCCATAACACGCCAGTAGCTCTTGCAGATGCTCAGCTGTGCAGCCTGTTAGAGGATGGGCTGCCACTGACACCTGCTGTGGTGTCATGCTCTCTTTTAATTACATTTATCCTGAAGCAAATTGCAGCGTGTGGCCAGCCCGGGTGGTGGCCAGGATGGAGATGCAGAGCTTTCCTTTGAGGAAAACTGAGGGAGTCATAAATCTATTGCTGAACTTCTGACCTTCTTTGACAGGTTCAACCGAGAGGCTATCCAAGCGTTTCAGCAGACAGATAAATAATGCTAAGTAGATCACTTTGGGCCAGAGGTTGTGTAAAGACCTTAATGGGGAAACTGCAGTTAAAGAGATTAAGCTAACCTCAGTGATGTATTCCCTGAAGAAGCGTGATGCTAAATTACTCCTATAGGAAATCACAGCAGCAGCTCTGCAGGCAGCAGCTCTGACAAGGGCAGGGCTGAACTGAGTATTTCACATCCCAGAGATGTGGCAGAGATGTGTGCTGGCAGAGGTCATCCTTGCCAGCATTAAAGTCTTTGGGTTTGGTGCCCATAGGGCTGAGCCTGGTATGCAGGGGTGCCCCACGTTGGATAGGAGCAGCATAGTGGGCATGAGGGGCTGCAAGCACCATGGCTAAAGTGCAGTTACAGCAGAATAGGGTTCTGCCACCAAAATAATGCTTCCCTGATAAAAATTAGTAGTGGGAAAAACTACTTCTGTAAAACTTTCTATAGAAGAGCTGTATTTTCACATGGTGGATGGGGTGACAATGGAGGCAGCTAAACAAAGCCCAGCAGCACATGGGCTGCAGTAATTTCTTAAGTGTTTCTAATGGGGCATGTTAAATATGGCAATTACTGTGTAATGCAAGTTTTCTTGTATCTTAACTTTTATTCACCAAAAACTTAAAGGCATTTGTTGCATGGCATCATTGTGGGTCACTCTGTGTCTTGATGTTAGTGGTGGCTGAGGTGTAGAGTACTGGACACCAAAACCAGCTCACTCACAAGCATCTCTGGTGAGAGGTGATATCTCCAGTGCACCCACTTTGGAAATGAGGTTGTCATGAGATGGGACCTGCTGCCTATCTCCTGTGTCCTGGTACAAAGAGGCAGAACAGAGTAGCAAGTGCTTATAGCTCTGAGCGGTAGGAATCACTGGAAGCATCCGATTCATTCTTCACTGGGCATTTAATAGCTCCTTAATGATGACAGCTTTTACTTACTGCTGGATTTGCATTAATAGGCCACTTTTTAAAAGCTCCAGATCCTCAGTGGACTTGCAATTAAGGTGCTCTGGTCTTGTATTGCCAACAACAACTATTAAGATTTAGATCAGACCCTCAAAAAAAACCAACACCCCAAATCCAAACCACATCACACCCCATCCAGACCCCATAGGAAATTTGGAAGATTTCTGAGGTCTTGCAGGTGTCATTGAAGCCATTCCAGGTATGAGGCTGCCAACATAATTCTTACAGAGTGGAGGTTTTCATCTCAGCTCATGACTCTCAGGAAATAAAAGGATGTGATGAGATTCATAATTGAATTGTACAAGCTGGCAGTGCCATCCATGAGAAAGTAACACCTCTGACTGTTGGCAGGAGGTGTGTTTCTTTCCATTGGGTCCTTCCCAGTTCACAAATATCTATTCTCCATGTTTGCAGAGCTGGAGATCACCCAGCTGCCTTGCTCTGAGGTCTGTCCCAGCTTGCAGCGTGCATTTAGTTTTCCCATTTGTTTTCACCTTACCACCATGGGACCCGTTTGACCTCTGGGCACATTTGCAGGTTTGAACATAACATCACATTGCAAAAGTAACAAACCAAAGTGAGTGTAGAAAAGCAATAATTAAAAGTGCTTTGTAGAACATGATCTGAATGAAGCCTGTGCTCAGGTCCTGGTATGGGCTGGTAGATGCTCAGCAGCCTCTGGAGCTATGGTGCCAGCTGCAGCTCCCCTGCAAGAGCCCTAGTAAAAAACTGTATTTTGGAGTAATGAAAAACTAAATTTCAGAGGGTGTTTTCTCACAGAATAGAACTCTCTTTCTATCTCTTGCTTAGCTGCCATATACATGGTGCTATGTGCCATAGAGATGTGCTCTAGTGGAGGCATGGCTCTGTGTCCATCACCCTGATTTCTTTGGGACTCTCAGTTGGAATGGGATTGACAGCATCTGTGTGTTGATCCACTGGTGTCAGGTGAAGACACCTCCTGTGGCATGAGATGGTGCTGGCACAGGGTGCCCAGGGAAGCTGTGGCTGCCCCATCCCTGGCAATGTTCAAGGCCAGGTTGGACACAGGGGCTTGGAGCAAGCTGCTCCAGTGGAAGGTGTCCCTGCCCATGGTAGGGGCTGGAGCTGGATGAGCTTTAAGGTCCCTTCCAACACAAACCATCTGATGATGATGATTTGACAGCAATGCCTTTGTTGCCAGAGCTGGTGGGAGTTTGGCGAGTTCCTTCTGAGGGTGTTTTGGTTTGGTTTTAGTCTGTCCAGTAGAGTTGTTTCCATCCTGAACTTGTTGCCTGAGGCAAGTTTGAGCTGGGACTTGGCAAAGTGGGGCTTTATGGGTCCTTTTTGAAGCAGAGGTCTTTGATTCTGGTTATACCTGTAGGTAACCATTGCTAATGTAAATTAGATAAAGATGGGGTGAAGAAAAGCACTTAATCACATCTTCCTTCCTCTCATGGTTCCCCAGTTTGGCTACACAGGGTTTGCATTCCCAGATTTTCAAGCGAACACCATGCTGTGGATGCAAAGCACTACAAGCTGAGAGGGGTCTCACCTTGGCTTTGTGCTCATTTCATGCAGGAGAGGGTGAGAATTAGCTACAGCCACTGATTTGCTTAATAGGCTCTTCTATTAACCAAAGAATAACAAACATTGAATAATTACCAAAGAGCAAAAGGATGCTAAAGATAATTGCATGAGAGTATATTCCTTTCGAATTAGGACATGAAAATGATACCTGCTACTCACATTTGCACATCATCCAATATAGGCTTGATCAATTTTGAGGTGTGTAAAGGGTGATGAATGGATGCACCGAGGTCTGGAACTGCCTGGGAGGCTTGACATGCACTGGGAGTTAGACCAAAGTGAAAAGAGAGGAAGCATTTGTAACCAAGGGGAAATATTAAAATGTCTCTTTCTGCCCTAAATCTACCTGGAATGATGGGACTGATTGTTTCGAAGTGCATTCGGTAGCGAAGCTGTAATGAGCAGAGGGAGAGCACATTACTTATCTGCTCTACCTGGCTCATGTATAAGTGGCAAACATTTAATTGAAAAAATACCCTGATGGGAGAATTTCTAATAAATTTGTTTGCACCCTCATAGCCTGGAGGAGAGGGAGGAAAAATCCAATCAGCAGTGGGGAAGTTCCAAAGTTTCCATTGCATTTTGAGTCTTGATTTTCAGGCTGGCTGCTCAGGCTGGCAATCAGAGGCACAGTAATTTTGAAGGCAGGGTTCATTACAGTTATTATGGAAGCATCAAGGGCAGAAGGAAGTGTGGAATGGAGATAGGGGAATAGTAGAAAGCCATAAAAAATACATTCTGACAAACAGGGTGATACAGAGAAAGCCGAGTGCTTGTCCTGCCCTGGACTAACCCACTGAAAGACACTGTGTCCTTCCTTAATGTAGATTTGCAGGTGACTTTCAATTTCTGAAAAATCAGGAATCTCTTTCTGCTGGAGGTCAGGATTTTGGGTATTTTTTCCCAAATGACTTGAATCACAGAATTCCAGGCTGTTTTTGTTAGAAAGGACTTTAAGATCATCCAGTTTCAACCCTGTGTCAAGGAACACCTTCCACTGGAGCAGCTTGCTCCAAGCCCCTGTGTCCAACCTGGCCTTGAACACTGCCAGGGATGGGGCAGCCACAGCTTCTCTGGGCACCCTGTGCCAGCGCCTCAGCACCCTTACAAGGAAGAGCTTCTGCCTAAGATCTAATGAAGATATTAGAAGATCTGTTGCAAACTGGTCTTAGGCTACATAGGCAAAGGAGGAGGAAGACATAAGTGGAGTGCATGTTTGCAAGGAAGCAGGCTGGATGGATGTGCATCGTCTGAGTATTTAAATATCTCAGAAGGGCAAAGCTTTCACTTGGGAAAGAACTCTTCCTTTGCTGAAGTGGAAGTAAATATTTCCAGAGTACAAATTCCTGACTGCTTCCAGGGATGGACAGAACTATCTCCCCACTGGAATATTTTTAGGGCTGCTTGCTGAAGCATCTTGGTGTGCATTCTCAAGATGCAATTGCTTTTAAGCATCCCACAGTACCACATAACTCATCTGTGCAGCTGACCTGACACAAAGCTCTGGTCTAATAGATGTCCCTGCCCATGGCAAGGGGCTGGAGCTGGATGAGCTGTAAGATCTCTTCCAACCCAAACCATTCTATGATTCACTGCCACTTCAGACCACTGGCCAGGGCCCTACATTCATGTAGTGCAGGTCCTTGGGGTGTCTTGTTCAGGCTGCAGGATCCACCTAATGTGTTATTGGTGATGTTGTTCCAAAAAGATCTAGGGAACAGGACCTCAGAACCACAATTTTGCCTGTTCCAAAAAGAGTGGCTCCTGAAACCTCTGCTGCTGCCCATGCCAAATCAGAGACCGGCTCCTCCTGCAGAGCCTGGGTCCTGCTGCTGGAGGGCTGAGCATCTCCACTGAACTGTGTCCTCTATTCTGCACATTCAGCCTTCTCTGAGGGGTTGGCAGAGGGTATTTGGGGTGTGGAGCTGACTGGGTCTCCATGCCTGGAAGCACCACAGCTCCAATTGGAACCCTGTTAGCAGGAGCTGGCTGTGCTGGCAATTGGTTTACGGGTGGAGGGAAATTCAGTTTAAAGTGTAGAGGACTCAGCTGGCTTATAGAATCACAGAATGGTTTGGGTTGGAAAGGACCTTAAGATCATCCATTTCCAACCCCCCACCACGGGCAGAGACACCTCACACCAGACCATGTCACCCAAGGCTCTGTCCAACCTGGCTTTGCTTCTGTGGTAACTGCTTGTCCCAGCAAGAAGTTATCATCCATGCACTGCGGATGTTCCCTGCATCCTGTGGCTCCTGCCATAGATGGGTTTAGCCAAATCCTGCATTTTCTCAGGAATCCCCTTCCCCCTGCTGCAGCTGCTGTCAGGATGGGGTAATGAGTGGCACAATATCTGCTCTAATTCTGCTACCTTTAATTGGTTTTCTCTGCTGTCCCAGAGGATGGTTTGGCAATTAGAAGGTGTCTGATGCTGAGCAGAGCTGTTACCCACACTTGGCTTTGCTAACTCTGTGGACTTTAATAGCTAATCCTGTAACACTCTGAGAAATTTAAGTGTAATTAATAGTCTACACTGAAAATCTTCACCTGGTTTTATTTAGATTTCTCTTTTATTGTTCTTAATATGACCCATTTCTCTTAAGGCATAACTGCTATCAGCCTCGTATTAGAGAGCAAGAGGATACGCAAGGGGTGAATGATCCTCAATTAATCATCCAGCTTGTAAGGGCAAAAGAGTTGGCTCTTCTTGTTAAGTACATGGTGTCATTCACAGCTGGTACCTTCATCCTTGTCTCGGGAGTGTTTTATGGCATAGCCCATTTTATTGCCATAATTAATTTGTGAACTTAGCCTTGAGAACTGCCCCAGCCATACTTCAAGCTGGAGCCAGTCCTGGGGGGGCTTTATTCCTTCATTTGGAACAGGAACAAGTGAAAAGCTTCTGTTGTAGCTAATTAATGAGAAGAGTTTTGCTGTGCTCCATGGGGGTTTGGTAGCCTAATACATGGATTAGCAGCTCAGAAACAGGTGAGGGGGACAGGTGCATGCTCTGTGCTAAGCTGGCTCTGCCTCTCACCCAGGCAGGGGAGCAGGAGATTTGGGAATTGCGCCTCCTTGCAGCCATAGTTTGCAAACAGCATCAAACTGTTGGGAATCAGGCTTTGCACAGAGACCCCCTTGTGTCCAGTCCTGACTGGCTTTCTGCATTGCTGCTGTAGGTTTGCTTTGGTGGTTAAGGAGTATGTAGCTGTCAGGAAGAGGATTGAATGGGACTTGCCTGTCTTGGAAATTTCCATTAATAGAAGTTGGCTTTTTAAAGCTGATGAATGGCCTGGTAGGGATTCAGAAAGAACTTCATTTGGGTGATCTTTGCTGCTGGGTGCATCTGTAGTTTTGCACATCTTTGGCTTATTTATTTGAGTTGGAGCAATTAATTCATTATTTCACTGAAAAACTAGCATGAATGTGCTATGTTACCATGTCCCATTGCAATAATGTGGTGTACGTGTGCTCAAACACTCAAAAGCTTGAAAGGAGCAGCTCAGGATTTTCTTCTGGGAATTTTAGCTCTTTACATGAAGAGCCAGGAAAGCTTTTAGGGTTCACAGGACCCTGGGGTGCAGATGGCATTTCACTAAGTCTCACTTTCTTGTCTCTTTCTAGTTTGATGGGGAGAACATGTACATGGGAATGAACGACAACACGCAGGAGTTTCTATCGGCAAATCAGGTAAGTGCAGTTTGCTGGGGTGGGCAGGGTGAAGAGATTTTATAGGGAACTTAATCTGTCCCCAGGAACAAATTCTAGGGGCTCTCTGTGAATCTGCATTCCTGAACATCAGGAGGTTCACTGGATTTGGGGGTTGCCAACCAGCTTCTGCCAAGGAGCATCAATGGATGCCCTCAGTGAGGGGTGAGCCATGTGCGGGGTGCTGCCTCTCCGTTGAGACTGAAAAGCTTTGCTTCAGCATCCTTCACTCAAAATGAACATGCAATTGGTGTTTCTGGATGCATTGAGGTTTCCAAGTATTGTGGGTACTTCAGGTGTCTCCTTCCCTCATGCAGACTGCTTCCTGTAGCTAAATAGATTGACAGCCAGCATGGGAGAAAAAGGAATCGAAGGTTTCCTGTTTTGGAGCTATAAGCCCACACGTGGAGGACCAGAATAGAAGTGCTCATGTCTCGCAGGTGCCTGAGGCATCAGGGCTCTCTCTGGGCTTGGATAAACATGAAACAGGCATGTCCATTCACTGGAGCCCTAAAAATACCTTAAGTCCATCCTTAGGTCCTGATGGGACCTAAGCACATGCTTATCTGTCCTCCTGACAAGAGATGATCCCATCTGCATCCCCCAGTAGTTCAACCCTACTAGAACATGCTGGGGACTCAGTGCATTTCTGAGGTACCCTGGGGCAATGCATCTCATCACATCTAGCTGTCTTGTGAGGGAAAGTACAAGTTCATTGCTATTTTCTCAGCATCCTGATTTTGGGCTGTGTTGGGCCGTTTTGATGTAGGGCCCTGCTGACCACAAACACATGTGTTGTATTTCCATCTAGCCCAAAATGATGACGGATTCCTCTTGCCCTGGACCTGATGTGTGTGGCCTGTGGCAAGGTTTTGGTGTGCTCCTGATGCTGGGGTTTGGCACTTACTGAAGCATCACTATGAATTACAAGGCTAGTGAGCCACCCACGATGTATCCAACTCAGATACCAGCAGTGATTAAAATATATGCACCCTAAACTGAAAACAGGATGAAAACCTCTTATTTGCCACCTTAGAACATGTCAGTGCATTGGCTTCTTGCTTTCGAGAGTTTTTACTGCTCTGGCTTTGTCTCATCTTGCATCTCCACTTACCCTCCTTGTGCAGCTATGTCTGGGACAGTCAGAGAGGAGCTGGGAGTGTGACCAAGGGGTGCAGATGGCACCAGGGCTCTGCCAGGGTGGGTGCCCCATGGAATGCTGCAGCGACCCACCCTAGCCTCACATGGGGCAGCAGGAGGGGAGGAGGGAAAGGGATGAGGATCCCAGCCATGCCCTGCAAGGTTATTTGTCACAGTTCCCACCCAGCATGAGCTTTGGACGAGGAGGACGGAGCAGCCTTCCTTCCCCACCCTCATGAATCTCCCTTTATTTACCTGTACATCAGCATGTGTTTACCAGAGAGCATTTTATAGCACCAGTTATGACTTTATTACTAATAACACAACTCTTCTATTTAAATGGGGGTTCCAGATGTTTTTTATTGTTTGCTAAACCTGTTGTAACCTGAACGAGTACATTAAACAGCAGGAGCATGGTTTCACAATCTTGCTCAAGAGGCTGCTAAATCACCGGCACACGCGGGATATGGCTCAGCCTTCGGGATCCTTGGGGACAAAGGCAAATCGTACATACTAATTACTGAAGCCATAATACTGTAATAGATGGGCCTATTGAGTTGGGGGTTTTAGTCTTAAACTGGTTGCACTGGGCACTGTCAGGCACTCACAGCTCTCGGCAGCAGATGCAGTTTACACTGAGCCCAGCTCAGGCGCAGGGGCTGGGATGTCCAGCATTAACAGTGGGAAATCTTGGCTTCACATTGCCTGGTTTAGGGCACACTTGCGTATTTACCCCAGCTTTGCACTACAGGGTAAACTCTGCTGGTACCAGCATGCTTGTGATGGCCTGGGGTGAGCCTGTCACTATGAAATCCCCAGTCCAGCCCCTCCATGCTTCAAGGTCGGTGGGAAGGGCCAAGAAAGCTAGAAATTAATCTCTGTGTGTGGCTTCATTGAAGCTGGAAAATATTAGAGGTCCACAGATTGAGGAAGTTTGATAACATTTGTTATAGGGAATTCTGTATTGCCTTGTGATTTCTCTTTTAAAATACCTAGAAGAAGGCAGGCAGAAAGCAGAATTCAGTTTATCACCTCCTCCCTCCCTCCTCCCCTAGTTTAAACCCAAGGGAGTTTAAATGGCTCCTGCCTGTCAGTGCAATGCTTTACACCTGCAACTGCTTAAGATCTTGAGTCTCCTTTCCCATCACAGAGATAAGATTATTCTCATTTTACAGCTGGAGCTATAGGGATTCTGTGGGTAGAGCAGTCCTAGGGCAGCATCGTGATCCTGCAGCACCCTGACATCAGCTTTATCTCAGCCCTTTGTGCCATTTTTGATCCTAAGGAGCTTCTGCAGTATCTCATGGTAAAGCCAGGACCAGTGTTTGTTTCATCATTCCTGGCCCTGTAAAGCTGCTAACTTCTTCCCCTCATCCTACTCGATGGGATTGCTTATGTGCCACCGCCTGCATTTCTTGTTGTCATCCCAAAAGGGGCTGGTCTCAGCGGAGAATGAAATGCAGAAATACAGGAGCCTAAAACATAAAGAGAGCGCTGACAGATCCAACCTCACATAGCACAGCCTGCCTGGGGAGAATAATTCTTCTTGTTCCACCAAATAGGAAGGACATTTGACCCCAGAAGTGAGTCAAATGTAAAATGTAATTCAACCCCCAACAGGGGCCAGAGTATAAATGCAACTTGACATCTGATCAAACCATCGTGGACATTTGACCCCTGAGATGAGTGAGGTGTCTGTTGTGTCTCATGAAGTCAGCAGAGCATCATTCCTCACCCCTGTCAATTTTCTTTGTATCTTTCCTTGCCTCCTCAAACAGGGACAAGGAATTAAGTAGTGCAAAAATCCTGAGGCATGGACAGATTAGCAGCCACATGATGGACTCTGAAAGATGAGTGAAAATGCGGTGGTGCTGTTAAAAGAAATAAAAACAGCTGCAAAATCAGTAAGAAAAAGCATTTATTAGGGCCTTTGTGATAGCGAAAATAACCCCAGGAAAGGCAGAAGTTGGGAAATTCCACATGTAGCTGGGCAGGAATGAGTTGGTTTTGTTTGGCATCGAGACTTGCACTTGCAGGAAGAGTCCACAGGTGCTTTATAAACATGAATTAACTACATCTGGGAATACCCTGCAAGAAGGTCTCATTATCCTGCATGGTGCATGAATTAATGCAGGAAATGCCTTACCAAGGGAGCTGGGAATGATGTGATGCCACGTATGGGAATGACTGTCCCTTGGCTTGTTTGGAGCAGGGGTGTGACTGCTGGTTCATGGAGAGACATTAAGCAAAGCCTTAGGGGAATGTTTGCCATGTTTTCCTCTCTCCGTGGTATGTCCCAGGCTGCTGGCAGAGCAACAGGCAGCTTCCAGGGGGGAAAGAGATCATTACTTACTGCTGGGCATTTGTAATCCCACGCTCTGCCTAATCCCAGGAGCATTCAGTGCACGGTTTATTCCAGCTGAGCAACATGCCTGTTTCTGTACCAACAAGTTAATTTGTGTGACTCCTCATGCAAATGCTGTTACACATCAGTATCGTTTATTCAGGCCAGGGAGATAGATACACTGGGATATGCAGCTCTTTGCTTTTGTGAAGGAGAGCACAGATAGGACCTCACTGCTTTAACTGTGAGTGTTGGAAATATGAAAGTTAAATAGACAAAGTTATTTGCACATCATTTTCTCCTCCTAATGCTGCTGTTCTACCATTCTTTTGCTGGCACACTCATGCTGCTCATCTGTGTATCAAAGCCATCATGTCTTGGCTGCCACATCTGCCTGTGGACATGCGTAGGGGCTGCAGGTTTGCCCAGCAGCATTGGCAGAGCTTGATTTCACGCAGCTCTGGTGAGACACCCCATGTCCATGACCCTGCAGAGCAGCCAAGAGGGCTTTAGTTCTGGCTGTGTGCCTCAGGGCAAGGCTGGGTAACTCGTGGATGGAGCTGCTCACATTTATATCACAGAGGAAGCAGATCTGTGAGCATAGACATGTTTGTACATGGCAGCACGTGCATAATAAAATAGAAGGTGGGGTATTCTCTGCTGTGTGCAAATCAGCAAGAGCTCAGCTGAGTGTGGGGTTTATACCAGTGCACCAGTGGAAATGGAGTTAACATTGTATTTGTCATGTGCATACATGTATAAAGCATCTGTCTTCAGATGTGTTCCTATACGTGTTATATGCGCCTGCCCCTTTCCGCACACAGGAAATCCATCTGCGTATGTAGCAGTGTGCTTGGATGGGTATAAATCAACATTTGTCTACTGTATCTATTGCCCTTTATCTGTTTATCTCCATGCATCTTCAAGCTCGGGTCTGTATTAGCCATAATAGATACAGTAAGTCGCTGATCTGGTGGGTCAAATGGTCAGGGCTCTTTGATCAGCCGTCAGGATACATTACCACCAGGGCCTCCGGTGGGGCTTGAATTACAACTTACATTTGACTCATTTCTGGGGTCAAAACGTCCTTCTTATTTGATCGAATGACAGAAATTGTATAATTTGTATATATCCCTGAGCCATATGTGCTCTGAGTGCCACTCTAATGTGTTTTATAAAGGCACAGCTGTCTCAGTGACTTATTTAAAATGGGATTTTGAAGTAGTGTTCTTGCCATTTAATGTCCCCATTCAGGGTTACACAAGGTTTATCAAATAATAAATAACATTTAGAACATTCATTTTAGCATAACAATGGGTTTGCTAGTTATGAGGAACTGGACGGCACAATAAAGATGTGTTTGGTAAATAAGCAATCATGTAGAAAGCAAGCAATAGCATAATTAGAAATTAATGACAGTGTGGGAAGCTATGGATACCTTCCTCGCATGCTGCTAGCACTCCAGACTAGACGGAGCTCATCTTGGCAGCCTCTGCTACAAAATATGGCATCAAACATTGTCATAACACTGGCAGACGTGTTGTGCTCCCACCTCCTGGGCCTCCCACCAGTCTCCACTGAATTGCAGCAGAATGGCAGTGGTTGATAAAATAAAGCTGGGGCTGGGGCAGATCCATGCTGTGAGAGTGTGGGGAGTCCCCTTCCCTTTCCTGGCCAAATGTAGTGATTACTGCATGAAGTGGCCATGGAGCCCAGGCAGTGTGGGGGCAATTCAGTGCTGCTGATGAATACATGGGTCATCATCCCCTTGTTCTTGCTCCTTCCTCTGTAGTAGAAAGCTGTAAACCAGGACCACTATGGACTTTGGTTTTCCCTCCATCAGCACCTTTGGTAGTGAAGCAATAGCATGCAGTTGTTGGGGTATAATGTGTCTTCATGTTGGTTAGTCCCTGACCTAGGACATTGAATTTGAAGGAGTTTCCTGCAGTTTGTCCCTGAAGCTCACAGAACACATGTACATATAGAAGGCCCCGAGTGAAAAGAAGTCAGAGCTTTACACGGACTCAGAGTTGAAAGAGGGGATTAATCAGAGGTTGACAGTGCAGTGGAAGCTGGGAATGTGCGCTGCAGCAGGCACCTATGCTAAGATACAGGTTTTGCTCTTCCCCTGCATCTCCTTTGAGTAATACTGTATGATTTCATATCAGAATAAGGAACAGAGGGAAGACATTGATAGATATCAACTGCCTTTCTCGGCAGATGATTCAGGAAGAATCTCATGTACTATTTTAGAATGAACAATAGATTGTTACATGTCATTTATTATAATCAGCAGCTAATGGAAACTCTTCCAGGTGGGGCTTTGGAGGTGAGCACAACTACAGCTGATGATCCAGGCTTGTGAATTTTGCATGAGCTCCTATGTGATAGTGAAAGGTGCAGTTGGGAAGCGATTCCTGTAACTTAGTCACAGTCAGAGGAGCTGCTGTTGCTAGTGGAGGGCTGGCTCTAGCGATTAAATGAACTAATAAGAACATCCCTTGGTATTACAAGCAGAATGTGCATCATTTTCAACCCTTGGTCTCAAAGGACTCCTAAGTTGTTAACAACAGGGTGTTTGAGAAACAGCCATCAAGCATCACAGAGTGAAAAGCTAATATAACTGAGCAGTTCCTAGACCAAAATGGATAGTCTGCTTCCATTGCATTTACTTGGGGCAGAGGGGGGAACAAATAGCATCTTATACAGTTGAAGGTATCTGTCAGGTAAGACAGAACACCTTGTATGGACAGAAAACTATGAAGTTGTCATGGTGGTTGAATCTCATGCGTAGACATTTCATCAAGGAACTGAAGTTCCTGGATAGATTTAGGTTTAGGAGCAAAGGCAGGAGGGAGGAGAAGATCCTCGGGCCATCAGAGTAGTGGTTAACAGCACACCCCATGGCTGGCAGCCCGAGGGCTCAGCCTAGTGTCCGCTGCTTCTCCAAGGTCTTCCAGGCTACTGCAGCCAGCTATATGCCCTTGGGGCAGTCCAAGCAGCACTTTTCCCTTCTTTTTCACAAGTCTGTCACAGGTTTTCTGGGATCTGAATCAGCTCAGAGGTTGTTTTAGAGCCAATGGTAAAAAGCATCTGTATTAATCAGCTCAGTCTGAGAGGTGATAGTGTTGGCCATGGGGGTTTCTTGGCACCAACATTCTGTGATGTGCAGCAGTGGAGCTGAAGGTAATGTGGACCTGGGATTCCAAAAATGCTCCCCGTGTGCTGGAGGGTGAAGGAGATGGAGTAACTGGGACTGCTTCAGAGCACCATGGGGCACAGCTGATAGTCCAGCCCAACTAAGTAACACCAAAGAGGATCTGCTTGTGTGCACTGTGGCTCTGGTGGCATGAGGACACATGGCCTGGCTTCCAGCAGCACTGATGAGCTTGTAAAGCCGACGGCTTATAAAATAGCAACAAAACATAGAGAAAGGTGGTAAGAAGTATCTGTTAGCCAGCAAAGGGTCACTTTATCCCAGGTTTCCCACTGTGCTCAACACCATTGTAAAGGGACCACACTTGGTGTACGCCAGGCTGTTGCCTTTGATGGTCATCACAGCCCAGGGCTAGGTGGAGACCTAGACATGGAGGAACCTGGGGCAGCTCTGGAGGGAGTAGGTCACCTTCAAAGCATAGGTATCACATTAATATGGTTTTTATGTGCACTCTAAATCTCCTGACAGTGCTGCTCTGGCTACCACTGCTCCTGTGAGGGTGCTGGGTTGTCACCAGACAAAGGCAAACCTGGAGCTTTTATGCACAAGCTGTTTCTGCCTTCAGATCCTCCAGCTCCTCACACTGTGCTAATTCTTCACTGCTTGTCTCCTGAATTACCCACTGTGACACAGTGTGATTGGGAGCCAGGTCTTTACATGATAACAACTGATGCTGAGTTCTGATAATGCAATAATATCCCTACTGGTTAGCTGTGACGAGCACAGTTTTCTACTGTGTCCTGTTGGGGGCTTGGTTTTGGCTGCTGCAGAGGTTGGTTTGCTTCTGTAATGGATCCCTGGGGAGTGGCTCTGGAAAATGGTGTTTATTTGTGGAAATGTAGCACTGGGCCGCAGAAATATGAAACAAAACCAGCCTGTTGCTCTTGAGATTTCCTTTCCCAGCTGATTGATTACTTCTCATTGCAGTCCCAGCCTGAGCCAGTGTTTGGGTCTGCTGTCACAACACAGTGATTAACTGGGAAGCCACTTACTTCCAGCAGGAAAGTGTTATTTTCCATTTCAGAGTTCAGATGATGGCCTGTGCAGAAAGAGAGACTCCTCCATACCTTCAGCCAGCTTCAGAATGAGCTCTTCTCTCTTTATTGGCTTTGGAGCTGCCCTTTGTAATACAGGGTTGAGCTCCACTCTAGCTTCACAATGGCCTAATCCTCTCAGTGGAGCATCATGGGGCTCTGCAGGTCATGGAGGATGATGAGGGTTATGCATCCCTAGTGTGGCCATCCAGCTCACAGTCAGGCGTTTACTCCAACCTCTACTTACTCATGTAGTTACGCAGAGCAGTGGACCTGCACTGGTGTCCAGCAGTGCTCTGCAGCTTGACTGTGAGCATGAAGTGGTACCCAACTCATCACAGCTCTAACAAAGTGGTGGGACCTCACCGGGAGTGCACCCATGAGAATGGGCTGGCTTGGTGCCTGCCCCCAGCAGGCTGGTTTGTGTTAGCTCTTCAGCTTCTGCTCCAGAATTTGGTCAGCAGACCCCTGGGCATCCCCCTTATGGAAGCCTGAGCAGCTCAGAGTGGGTGAAGTTTGCATGTACCTGGGCAGGTAACATGGGCGTCCTCGGTAACCTGGGCAGGGGAGCCTGTGTTGTGGGTCCCCAGGTGGGGAGCATGCATCATGGATGCTCAGGAGGGGGGACTGTGTGGCTGCAGGTAACCAGGGAGAAGATGGCAAGTGTGTGGTGTGGGTACCATGGCATGTGTGTCCCCAGTCCTATGTGATCCTGTTCCTCTGGGGAAGGCTTAGCTCTTTCCCTGTCAGGTGATGTACCAGGCCAGGCTGCTCAGAGCTATGATGGGAACCAAAATCAAACACAGTTAGGGATGCACTTGCCTGTCACAGGCAGGTGTGCTCTAGCACTGGACCCAGCTGAAGGACCACAGGCTTAGCTCCTGTTGGCAGGGTGAAAGGTGGCAAGGCTGACCCAGAGCTCTGCGTTTGGCCTGTGCATCCATCACCCTCGCTGTGGTCCTGCTGAGGACCGTGCTGGGTCTCGCTTCTCCGTGACACCATTTTCATGATCAGCAGTCTCTGAGCAAGCCTGAATTAAATTTATCTCAAACTAGGAAATCCATCAGCTGCCATCAAAAGTGTCGGAGCTGCTGCTGTGTAGCTCAGGTCTATACATCTGTGTACACTGTAAAGGGCAAAATATGACTTGGCTTTTATTACTTTAATTAAAACATGAGTGAAGAGTATGAGATTCGTATTAAATTGTATTTTCCTGGCTGCTGTGTGAAGGAGCTAACTGATCTGATTACCATGAAGATTACAAACTATCAAAGTGAAAAAGAGCTTTTTGCAAGTATTTCATATTAAACCTTCAAACATAACACTTTAAGAATAATTATAGTTGTATTACTGGAAAGTGATTCATGAATTCTGAATAAATAGAAGACCCTTAAAGGGAAATGTTCCAAGACCACAGTTTTCATTCCAATCTGATGAAATTTAGTATCATTTTGCAGCTGTAGAATAAAATGAAAAAAAAATATATGTACATAGAGTGTATTGAGTATATGTCAGACTAAACTAATGAGATTTTTTTCATCAACTCTGAGCACGCACACAGACAAATGGAATAGCCATTCTCATTTTCTGTAATGGAAAGCACTGAAAGAAGAGGCAAGAAAGGATCTTACTGCTCACAGGTCTTTATTCTACCCTTGATTGTTAAATAATATATTTTCAGTTCCCATCTCTCGACTGCAGAATGTTTGAACTGACATTAATGGATATATAAGAGAAAAGAGCAAGCTTTAAAAAAGCTAAGTAAGTGAGGAAGGGCTAGGATTGGGAATTTTATTAGTATTCCCGGTGGGCTGTAATAAAGATACTTTTCACACAATACAGTGAATGTTTACAGCAGACAATTTAGTTTCCTTCCAACAATTATGAGAGAAATTGAATCTCAGGAAATGCTCGTTTTCTCTAAAATTAGACATAACAATAAAGATACCCCTGAAAGTTTATTAAGGAGGGAAGGGAAAAAAAAACAAACCAATACACAACAAAAGGCAGGAGTCTCTGGAAGACAATTTAGTAAATTTATTTTAAGAATTCCAGATGACTGGAAACAAAAACAAAAGCAGACACCTACATGGTGCTGAGGGCTCGTGCTCCCCACACCCAGCTTGAAGTTGGGGCTGGTTTTCTGTGGAAAAGCTTTTTTCCCTAAGGTTCAGTAATTTCTAGTGCCTTTTGGAAGCAAATACCCAAAAGGTGCTTGTTTACACCCTGTACCCATCTGGAGGAGGATTCCCATCACTTCTGCAAGCAGAGGAGGAACAAGGTTATGCTCTTTTGCATGCAGGTCAGGATGCTACAGGCCTGGGAGCCTGCACTGGTAGCAAAGGGGGATGTGAGGTTCTCGTCTGCCCACCCTTCATCCTAAGGGGGTTTCCCTGCACTAAGTGCAGGAAGGGAAATGTCATTATATGCATTAAAACTAGCAAAGCTGGGAAACCATAGAATCGCAGACTGGTTTGTGTTGGAAGGGACCTTAAAGCTCATCCAGTTCCAACCCCTGCCATGGGCAGAGACACCTTCCACTAGAGCAGCTTGCTCCAAGCCCCTGTGTTCAACCTGGCCTTGAACACTGCCAGGGATGGGGCAGCCACAGCTCTTCTGCAAATGTGATGTTTCATCTATCCCCTGCACAAGTGCAGTCACGTGTGGGTTTCCATGTATGAAAAGCAACGTAGCAAAACACAGTGAGCTTGGGCCTTTGGGTTTTTTCCCAAGAAAATTGGTCATGAAATGTCAAGAGAGGAGCTGCAGGGAAAAGATGGGAATTATTGGGCACTTGAGTGCAACTTCAGGAAGGAATTATCCTGCTCACACAGAGCTGCTGAGGATCAAAAAGGGAAAGCACTCTGTGATGCACAGAATACTTTGAAGCTCTTTGAGCAGTTCATGCCATGGTGTTTAGTTTTTGAAGCACTGTGATTTGAACAAGCAGTGTAGTTCTTCTCCTTGCCCTGGTTTCCAGGCTTCTGCTACACTGTCCGTGTTAGAGACACCTACTCAATCCTACTTGGGTTTTTCTTTTGTCGGTGAGATCTTTGATTGTCAACTTCTGCCTCACCCTGTCCAGCCTAGAAAGAGATTCCTGTTGTTTGATATTGAGAATAGGGATGGGAGGATACATGGTGAAAGCTGACACAGCTTAGCTTGCAGCAAAGCTTCTGTAGTGCTCTTTCTCAAGCAGATTTGTCCCACTTTGGTCATATTTGGAGCTAGACTTGCATGATGTTTTTGGTAATACCAAGTAGGACTCTTGAGGTGCCTGGTGTGGTACCAGCATTAACAATAGGAGCACTGAGTCATCACAGGTTTGTGGAAATATGTAGGCTTTGTGTGGACTTGGATTTGAAAGATGACAGCTGAAGCCCTTGAGTACACTGGGCAAAAGTACATTTTTATCATGGGGTTGATGTTTTGGCATTACCTGCAGCCCTGCTGTACCCAAAGCATTCCCTGATTCTCCATTTGCATCTTTCTTTCATTTCAGCTCTCCCACTTCTGCCTGTTTCTCTTGGAGCAATTCAGGTTCTACCTGGAATGTTGTGAACTAGTAAAAATAGTAGTGAAACTTCTCCTGCAGCTTAACAAATGAAGTTTTTCACTTGGTTTGACCTCTGGATAGCTGGGGTTGGTTTTCTTTGGATGCAGTAGCTCATGGAATGCCTCCCTCCCTCAGGCTTTGTGTGTTAGTTTGGGTCCTTGTGGTCATGCAGTGAAGGTTGTTTTGCTATTGATGTGAGCCCCCTTGCACCTTCCTCTCCTCTGCAAAGCTCTTTGCTCTGTCAACAAATGCTGTCCATTGCCTCTAAAGCTGCCAGTGCCTACAAGGGTCCTTTCTCACTGCCAGCATTGGAGGTGATCACTGATACAGGCTCCTTCTAGATGGAAAGCTGTCATTACTTTAGGGAAACATCGCTATTTTTATTATTAATTTAACAGTTTTCATTCTTTTCTTCCTCTTGAAAGGATGGTACATACTCTACCTATTCC
Source organism: Melopsittacus undulatus (assembly GCF_012275295.1). Classification (NCBI taxonomy): domain Eukaryota; kingdom Metazoa; phylum Chordata; class Aves; order Psittaciformes; family Psittaculidae; genus Melopsittacus; species Melopsittacus undulatus. Next base: position 22,598,708 of record NC_047536.1, read on the forward strand.
TTTTGTCCAGCTTGCTCAATGCTTCAGAAGGTATTTGATGAGTCTTGGTGATTTAGGACAGAGATGAGCTACTCACAGCAATGTGTGTGTGCCTGTCTTTTTTTAGATACCATACATAAGCCTGTTTTTATTAAAGAAAAAAAAAGTGATAAAATTGTAAAAGATAAAATCTGTTTGTTTCCCAAAATTCACATATTGGTGGCTTAAGGCTGAGTTTTTCACACCTATGCTGGGGTTTTGGAGGCTTGGCCATAAACCATGTTACAGTTCTCACAGATTTGTCAGGAGTCTCTTGGTGCTTCATGCTTTCCCTAACAGCCCAACACCTTTGTGCTTTTGTGACACGACAGCTTCTGCTTTCAGTGAGTAAAAGACTCAGACCCTTGCAGTTGTGGTTGTGAAGAGAGGTTTGTAATTGAGAAGCTCAGTAAACGCAAAGGAGATAGAGAGAGATCCCAGGTGATTATGTTGACATCTTATGGACTGGGAGAATTAGTACCTTGATGAGTTTTGCATATTTGACACCTGCAAGGAGTGAGGCATCCCTATCCCATAGGTAATCTGAATAACTCCTTTGACCACCCCCATCCAGGTCACACTTAGCTGCAGACTGGCATTGCCTGCTTTTGCTTTGGAGGCAGCACCCATGAAAGCCCAGGTATTGAGATTGACATTGGGTAGATGTCTTTACCATAGCATCTGGTGACTGACCCCCTGCACTGGGCACTGGTGAAGCTGCACCTCAAATCCTGTGCTCAGCTCTGGGCTCCTCACTACAGGAGAGACCTTGAGGTGCTGGAGCAGGGCCAGAGAAGGGCAATGGAGCTGGTGCAGGGCCTGGAGCTCAAGAGAGATGGGGAACGGCTGAGGGACCTGGGGAGTTCAGTCTGGAGAAGAGAAAGGTCAGGGGGGACTTCATGGCTCCCTACAAGTGCCTGACAGGAGGATGGAGCCAGGAGGGGCTGGGCTCTGCTCCCAAGGAACAAGGGATGGGACAAGAGGAAATGGCCTCAAGCTGCACCAGGGCAGGTTTAGATGGAGCTGAGGAACAATTCCTTCCCCAGAGGGTGCTCAAGCACTGGAACATTGCTGGAGTCACTGTTCGACTACATCACAAACCATATAGTAGACGAGGCCCTTAACGACATGGTTTAGTGGTGACCTTGGCAGTGCTGGGGAATGGTTGGACTTGATGATCTTTTCCAACCTAGTTCATTCTATGATTCTATGATCTCAGAGTTGACTTTGGCAAAGTTGACTCAGAGATATCTGGCTTCAGCACTTCTCCCATGTGCCGGAGCCAGATTCTGGGGCTGAGGGTCTTTGGGATAATGTGGGAAACTGATTTATTGCACTGGTGATTTCACTTAATTTTCTTTTCCCATTTTGGCAACTCCTTGGCAGTCCGAAATGTTTTATAGTGGATGAGTGAGTAACAGATTTCAAGCTTCACATAGGGATAAAGAGGAGAGAGGGGAGGGCAGAAGGTGGCATTTTATAGAGCATTGACATGTTCTTAATTCTAATAAAATACTAACAAATAGGTAAGCAGCACCTTAGCTGTTAAGGTGACAGGCACTTAAGAAGCACTGAATAAATACATAAAACATATTTGCTGAAGGCATTTGTTGTTGGAAGTTTAAACATTAAACATGCCTGCTTCATCTGATACCTTAATAAAGCAGGGATGTTCAAAGAGCCATTAGTGGTGCTCTGAATACAGCCTTACATCTTCACTATATGTACCAAGGAAACTGCATTATACCAGCAATGCCTCAGTGGGTTTTGCCCCCAGAAGGGATAGTAACTGAACTGTGGGAGGGATTTTAACATGGGCTAGAGCTTTCCTGTATTGATCAGTGTGGATCTTTTGGTATTGCTCCCTTGTAAAGTGCTGGGGCAGGTCCGTGGGAAGCAGCAGCTCTGCTATGGTATCCCCAAGCTTAACAAAAGCTGGCTTGGGGCCTGATGAGACAAATAAACAGTTTTCTGTATTTATTTTTTAAATTACAGGCTAAAGAGGAGCACAGATACTCAATCCATTAAGAAATAACTAGGTGGGTGATTCACTACCATGTGTGTAAATGGCACCAGCGCTGCTCTGCCTGCACAATTTATTAATACTTCACGGGAGGAAAAAAAAATTATTTTAATCTCATAATGGATGATGAGCTGTGAAATTGCTTCTGCAGCAGCTGGGCACCCTGGGGGAGGTGCTAGATTGCACCACATTATGCAAGCTCTCCCCACATCTCTGCCTTCCTCATGCTAATCAGACACGTCAAATCTGGGCAATAGAGAGGATGTGCCACTGCTTCTGTGGGTTTTAGTACTTTTCTTAATTAAATATATGTCGGTTTTCTGTCACTGTTCTTTGGGGTCCAAAGTCTTGTTTTGAAAGCCTCGGGGCTCAAATCTGACTGCATTTGTGGTGAGCAATGCTTATCTTTGAAGGTTCTGGCCTGACACATAGGATCATAGAATCACAGAGGCGCTTTGGTTGGAAGGGACCTTAAAGCTCATCCAGTTCCAAACCCTGCCACAGGCAGGGACACCTTCCACTGGAGCAGCTTGCTCCAAGCCCCTGTGTCCAACCTGGCCTTGAACACTGCCAGGGATGGGGCAGCCACAGCTTCTCTGGGCACCCTGTGCCAGCGCCTCAGCACCCTGCTTCCTGCTGCTACTGGCCATGCTGGCCTGGTTCATACCACTAAATAGCTAGAAATATAGGAAATGGACTGGGGCTGCCCAAGTTTGTGATTTCATCTGGCTGATACCATCACTGTGCAGGCTTGTGTGCCAAGAGCTGTTATGGTTGAACAGCAGCTTTGTTCTGCTTTGGTAGGTTTGGATGGGGACTGTGAGTAGAACTGACACTGCCAGTGTGGGGAGGTTTGGTTTGGGTACTAGAAGCACAGTTAGGTGTTTTGGTTGCATGTGAGAAGATGATGCACATGTCTAGTGATGAGAGCAAATGAGGTGGAGTATAGGGCCAACTAGGGAAAAACTACAGATTACCCTTTTAGTCCCAGCAAGGGGTTTGCAGTGTTTGCTCCTGCAAGTGTGCCAGTGGTGTACTCTCAGTTGTACCTGTGTGTTTCTCATACCTTATGAACACCAGTCCTGGTTGGCTGCAGGTGTGTCCTGGTGTGCAAGGACCATGCAGGGCTCCTTAGGAAATCTGTGTTTGCTGATAAGAGAAAAAACAAAATCAGGGCATATCTGGAAGAAGAAAGTCTTGATCCAAGCTGGGTGTGTTGCCACTATGGCTTTGCTGAAGGATCTTGCTGCAGATCTCTAGGTAAAGTAGTGTATGGCAGAGTATGGTTGTGCTGGCCACGCGCTAGCATAGGACATATCCTTTGAGACAAGACTGAAAATCTTCCCTAAAAGCATCCAAAAAGTATGGCACAAAAGCTTTTATAAACCTCTAACCCCACAGCTTCAGTTTTGAGCATAAAGGAAACACTCTCTAAGATGAAAATCAAAAGGGAACAAGCATGGCACAGAATACAGTTTCCTTCCTGCTCTGGGTTATTCTGACTCCACTGAAGCCAGGTTGAATTAATTTCTTAGAGTGCTTTTTACTAATTCCTCCTTGCATACACTCCATTACTGTTTTCAGGCCTCCTTATCTCTTGACCTGCTTACAGTGCATTATCCATCATTATATAATGTACCCTTGGCTCAACGTGAAACACCAAATCCGTACAGTCCAACAATGAATGTCTGTGAAGTGCACTGATCTTATTATGCAAGTTCAGTATGGCATGAGACAAAAAAGGCAATTATGTAAAATCCACAAATAATTCCCAGAAATGCATGATATTCTGGAGTAGAATATTACCGTATTCCTTGGATTTGCTTCCAGGCGAGACACTAGGAAAGGAAAGAAAAGGATTTCTATTTGTCTGGCCCAGTCGGTCTAATTTGAGATCTCCACTGGCTCCTACCTCAATGGGTGAACAGTCCCTTCAGTACATTTTCAAAACAGGCAAAAGATCATTGCAAACAATTTTAAGGAGGCTGATTGTGAGACAGACGTCAGAGGCTGCACTTTGCCCATGTCCTGGCTTTCCCTGGAGCACTGCCATGTTTGCTTTGAAAGCCTAGGGAAGAGCAGCCACTGAAACACACAGTGAAAGGAAACAGTTCTCTGTCGGAGTGGGTAGGTAACTAAGATGTAGGTGAAGCTAGATATTACTCCTGGTGATCCAGGAGCAGCTCTGCATCAGACATGCCTTACAGTCCTGGCCCTGCTTATGAAGATGTAACAAAGGGTTTTCAGGAGCTCTGGTTATTGCTGAGGTTTGCTTAAGCCAATATTGAATGCTTCTGAGAACGCTGTCAGCAAACTTTGGACCTTCATATCCCATCTGCTGGTTTGGAAGTTGAAGATCTTTGTTATAGGGACATAGTGCTGCCAGAGGTCAGGTTCTGGAGCTGGAGGTGGGACGTCCAGATGTAGTACTTCCCCATATATCACAATGTGAATGTCCCAGCATGGATTAGGCCACTGTGGGGCACAGGAGGTTGATGCCTGGACATGCTCTGTCCCATGAAAATGGCATTTTGGAGAAGTGACAACAAAACTCTAAAGCAGTAGTTATGGACATGTTTTGTAAGGAACCTGGGGTACTCCCTGCTGCTAGATGTTGATGTCAGGAGCATAATGGAGATACAAGAAAGGGGAAGAACAATAAAACTAGGTGGAGCAGGTGAAAGGGAGGGATGAATTGTTCTGTTCTCTGAGAAGCTTCCATGATTGTTCATTAGGGCTTTTTGTATCTCCCCCAAAATTCTGGTTAGTATTGGCCAATTTTTAGGTCAGCATGTTGACAAACTACTGGTCTGACTGCTTAAGTGTGTTTTGAGTTCTCGTGAGGACAATATGTGGTTGTGGGCTTCCATTCCTTGCTAAAAGTGATTTAGAGAACTTTTCTCTCCAGGATGTACTTAGTGGCATGAGACGGTGGATCTGAAGGGCTGGTTGTTCCAGCAGCATCAAATGGAGCTCTCCTTTGGAACGTTCTATGGCTATGACAGTATTTCCTAGCACTCTCACACAAGGCAATTGCTGCCTTGCAATGAGAGGATGGAAGACGGAGATACCTGAGGCTGATTATGTTTTTCTTCCTCTTTATTCCTGGGATAACTTCTTCCAAGACTCGTTTTTGTGTGTGTCACTGGTAAATTAAAGGTCTGTCCCTCCCTCTTCCACGAGAAGGATAACCACAGCATTAGAAATCCTTTATATACCACTGCATGCTGCGCTGATGCATCCATGAGGGTATGTCTGCCTTTATGGTAACTGTAACCTCTTCCTGAACCAGAGATTTTCCTGAACGAGAGCCCTTTGGGATCTGTATGGGCTTTCCTGGATACATTTTTAATAAACACAATAATTTGACTGCAAGCCCATTACCTATCCCGTGTTTATTCTAAGTTCTATTTCCATGCCTGCAAAAAACCAGTAACTCACAGGGCAATCAAAGGAAAAATGACAACCAGGACAAAATTGGTATGTGTTATGATAAACCAGTCCATATTCAGCATCATGCACTCCAGCTTTATATATTGCCTGTAAAATAATGGCTTCCAAAAGATATTAAATCTTTAGGAAAAAATCAAGCCTAATTGTAACTATATATTTGTTTTCCATTTTGGTTTATGTACAGTGTATGACTTTTGCAGAGACATTTTTATTCCAGGGAAATGACAGGCCAACAAGAAGCCATAATTGCACTGATTTTTACAAGTGCCTGCATTACTGCAGATCTGATGTACTGCAAGACATGAATCAGAAAAATTCTATTAAAAAATCTCTTGAATGGCTGACACAGGAGTATTATCCACAATGATTAATTTGACTTGGTCATTATGAACACAGACAAGTCTGGCAAAATTGCATTTCATTCCCCACTGAATTCATAAAATCACTATACACATAATAAGAAGTTATAGTTCTCTGCTATCCACTATTCTTGACAGGATTCCAGTTCTGGATAAGATACTGATTAAAAAAAATGGAAGTGGAGGGAGAGAGGGAGTTGAGAGCTTTTTTCAGAGCCTACAATAGGACTGATTTCCCTTGCTATAAATTGTTGATAGAACTCCATTAGCTTTAGCTTTTTTTTGGTGAAGTGGTGATGCAGGTCAAGCACAGCTTGGACAACATAAAAACTGACTGAAAGCTTTTATTTACATTGAAAGGGATGCAGAAGAATGGCATGCACGTGTTTCACAACACGAATCCCAAGAAGCCTAGTTGGGCTGTACCTGAGGGCACAGGGTAGGGGCTGTCACTGCTGCTCCCTCTGTTCAGCCACAGGCAAGTCTCTACCCAGATTGAACCTCAGGGACTATCCATCCCTAATGACATATGTTGACAATACAGATAGTTATTGGTAATTGGTATCCTGTTCTTCATTTTTCACCCACATAAACAGGGTACCAATGGATGGATTGAGGGAGGCCAGAGTATCCCAAAAATGTTGTTTCTGTTTTCATGTAAAATAATAGAACAAAACCCTTTTCCAGTGAGTAGCAGAATTGGATGCATGTCCCCCCAGAAAGCTGTATCTTTCTGAGTGAGTTGAGATTTTATGTTCCTTCTGAATATTACTGTCTGGTTCTCTTCACAGTCCCCATCCTGAAGGATGTTTAGGACCCTGGTATCTCCCTTCCCTGCACATGGGGTTTTATGAAACCTGTGGAAAAGAGACTATTTTTTTGTGCTGTTAAATTTGGTTGGAGCCATCTGGTAGGCTTGGCTTTTGAAAGACTCATGATTCTGCATGGGATTGGTGTCTGTAGGAGATGGGACAAAGTTAACCCACATAAAATTAAAGGGTGAACACCCAGCTCCATTCAAAGATTAAGGCTCAGTAGCTCTGGAGTTTGTAATAGCATGCAGAGTCTGCATCAGAGCAAGATCTGCATGATAGGAGGAAAAGGTGAGAAACCAGGACGTGGAGGTGTGTGCTTACCCTTTGGATGAACCAACATCTGATTGGGATTTAAAACCCCACTACTACAGAGATGGAAACGCAGGTGCACAGAGGTGGACAGATCCCAGCTTTCCCACAGGTTGCTTGCTGCTCTGCTGTGATCCCAGCCTCCTTGTGGGGCTGTCTGTTACTGAATATTGTGCTGATCTTTCCAATGCACATTCATGTTCTTGCAAGAATTCATTTTTCCCTTTTCAACCATGCTCTCATAGTTAAAAACCTGAGCATGTGAAAATTAGTGTAGAAGAGGCTGGGAACACTTCAAAGACAATTTGTGGATTGTATGTGACTGACTGTTGATAAATACTTCTTTACAGTATTTATCCAACTCTGCCCCAGTAATTCATTGGCCCTGCTATTCACACGCTGGATCACAGAGTGTGAAGATGAGGCAAATCAATTTCCATTCCTAAGACCCAGAGCTGCTGATGTGGAAAATCAGTGCAAGAAATCTTGGCACAGGGCTTTGCAAATCTCAGGTGTGAGCACAGCCCTGCAGCATCCCCCCTTCACAAGGAATAGTGCCCAGAGGGTCTTTACCCTGCACGCAGCCCATGGTCACCCCACAACAAGCATCAGCCCTTCCTGGCCCCAGAGCATTGGAGTCTGCAACATCCAAGTGACTTCCACTTTTTCTTGCCACCTGAATGAATGTTTCTGTCTCTGCAGCCATAGTGCTTTGTGCCAACCAGAAAACCCTGGGATTCATGTGCTGGAGGATCATACAATCCTCGAATGGTTTGTGTTGGAAGGGACCTCAAAGCTCATCCAGTTCCAACCCTGTGTCAAGGAACACCTTCCACTGGAGCAGCTTGCTCCAAGCCCCTGTGTCCAACCTGGCCTTGAACACTGCCAGGGATGGGGCAGCCACAGCTTCTCTGGGCACCCTGTGCCAGCGCCTCAGCATCCTCACAGGGAAGAGCTTCTGCCTAAGAGCTCACCTCAGTCTCCCCTGTTCTGGCAGGTTAAAGCCATTCCCCTTGGCCTGTCCCTACAGGCCCTTGTCCCAAGCCCCTCTCCAGCTTTCCTGCAGCCCCTTTAGGCACTGGAGCTGCTCTGAGGTCTCCCCTTCAGGAGCCTTCTCTTGTCCAGGCTGCCCCAGCCCAGCTCTCTCAGCCTGGCTCCAGAGCAGAGCTGCTCCAGCCCTCGCAGCATCTCTGTGGCTTCCTCTGGACTCACTCCCACAGCTCCACGTCCCTCTTGTGTCAGGGCTTCCGGAGAAACACATCAAAATCCCCTTCCTCAAATATGATCATGACTGTGCCAAGCAATGTGTGCGGTGAGAGACCAGTCTGGGGGCTTCTAAGGAAATGTGAGGTAGTTTGCCTTCATTAAGCTTCGATGTTCGCTTTTTCATTGTCTTTGGACTCTTCCTCTTTATACGTCCCAAGATTTTCTCTCAAGCTGGTGTGCTGTTCAGCTTGTGTGAACACTCACACATGGTGGGTCCTTTTATGTCTGTGTAAGAGCAACAGGGAAAGCCTCTGTATGACATTGCAGGGTGCTTACCTGGTTTCTGATCCAATCTGGTGCATCATTGAGATAGATACCCCACAAACCACCTGGTTGTTCTGTTGCCCTTTCCCCAGTCTGTGCTGGCAGAGTCCTTGGTCATGCTTTTCAGCCTTACAAATAACAATGTTCTTCTCACTTTGCAGACTTTCCAGGCTGGTTTTGGTCTTTTTAGACCCATCTCATCAATGAAGAGTCTAGAGGGCCACATTCCTGCTGCAGTAAGCTCTTGTATTAACTGTAGGAAAAACCTAGTTAGTAGATGAGGGGTGGTACAGAGTCTGTGGTGGTTTGTGTCATCTGGATGATTAGGGTGGGATGGAACAGGCCAGCCTATGTATTTCCTTGTACCTTACCAAGAATAAATGTTCTTTCTTAGGCTCATATTTACTGTTGAATGTTATTTGACAGGACAAATATTTACCTGCAGTAATACTGCAAATCTCTGTTGTTCTCACTGTGAGTAATATCCCAAATCAATGCTTGGCTTCAGCTCCTGGATCCTTACAGATAATCACACAGAACATGACTCAGTGGAGAATTGGGGTCACTGGGCATTTGCCATGCTGCTGAGGAAAACGGTTTCTGAGGTCCTTTGTGAAGTCACATCCTCTGTGATGAATACCAATGTGCAGTGGTGAGATGGTGCTGACCAGCTGTGGGTTGCAAAGATGGACAGCACTTCCATGCGGTCTAGTGTGTGGTGTCCCTGCCCAAAATAGAGGGTTGGAACTGGATGATCTTAAGGTCATTTCCAACCCAAACCATTCCGTGATTCTATGATTTACTTCTAAGAGGGGAAAGGCAGAAGAAGGCTGAAGGCTTGGTTTGTAGACATGCTCAACACTTGTAGCTCCCTCCTGAATCACCTCCATGGGTGTGCAGGGTTGCCATGCCCATCTGGCCATCTCACAGTGCAGAAGTGAAGGACATCCAGGCGTGTTGATAACCACAGATGTGCTCCATGTTTGCAATGGAGATGTTAACAGACATCAACAGACCAGTCCCTACTATTTCCGGCTTACTCATTGTTGGATGCTTACAGTTCGGAGCGAGAGCTCCTCTCTTCTCTCCTTGACCCACAGTAACTCACAGATGCAGCTTAAGGGCCTGCAGAGATGATGTCCACATCTTGTTGTATTTATAATTCAGGTATTTACCAAGCTATATAAAAGAAGATCCAATTTTGCTATTAAAATTCAGGTTTCCCAAGCCTGGGACACTGGAGACTGAATGGTGGACAGAGGCAGTCCAGAGACCCCTGTTCAAACATGGATTTCAGGGAGAAAAAGTATTTCTTAAATATGATTTTTCTGCTGTTGGAGGTTGGCTGTACCTGCTGCAGTGCCATCCTCTGGCATCACTGTGCAGGCATGGCCCTTGTACTCTGCTCAGGGCAGTTTGGTCCATGTTGGTGCCAGCCCTGGATCACAGATGCACGGGGACCTGGGGATAAAGAGGGTGTCAGAGCAGAGGCACTGTCCCCTCTCTTTCGCTCCATCCCACTGCAGGCAGATCGCAAGCCAAGAGAGGGCTTGCAATAGACTTGTTTCAGCTGATTTCAGTGTTTTCATCTGAAGAGGAATAATGTGTAATCACAACAACTGTCATCAGTTTGACAGTGGAAAATCCTAGATCTTCTGTGCCTTTTTGTGTTACCATAATGGGCAGCCTTTTAGCAAAGCAAGCTTCTCTGCACTCACATTTGGAGTCCTAGTGGGATGAATGGGTTCAGACCAGCTCACAAATCTAATTTGTAATGTATCCTTATGACATATAATTGGCTGTTTAATATAATTCAAATTAACATAAGAATAGAAAATATAATCTGCAGCGTAGCCCATATGGGGGTGGAAAGAAGCATGGAGTGTTACTGGCAAAGGGACTGAGACAGCACGTAGTGTGAGACAGCCCTTCGTGGGGACGGAGACGACACCTCAGACATATCAGTAGGCATGGTGTGTGACAGTAAATCGACCCTCTTTCCCAGCCTTGAGTGTCTATCTGTCTCATCTCCCTTCCTTATCACCCTAGTGATCTATTTAAAACACATATAGAATAAATACAGTTTGCTTTGGAAAATGGGCAGGCGCTGGGTCTGGTTACAGTGATTGGATATTGTCTAATCTGATTTTGATTGTGTACAACTTTGATTGTAATTTTGATATGTCTGCACAATACTGTAGCTCTTGGGAAAGCTTTGTGATTTAAACAGGTATTCTTATGCTGGGGTAGTTTTTTTTCCCTTGGGCTGAATATAGCTGAAGCAGAAATGTGCAGGGGGGAGCGGGGCTTCCAAAACCACCTCAAAGCCCTTCAGTGAGCTGCTCTGCAGCAACACAAGGACCTTGTAGATTTGAAGAGAGCTTTAGGAAACTTTGAGTGGGTTTTACATAATTTAGTTAAGTACAGCAAAGCCACTTGCTTATAGACCTGATGCCAAAATAAACCAGTTGGAGAAACAAGTTTGCTCTGCAATGATTAATTTAAGTCCCTTTCCATAAATCATGGAGTGAAATCCTCTTAAATAACTGTGAAAGAATTGGTGTACCTCAAAGAATGTAGCCCACATGGAAACCTAACTACTAGATGTATTAAATGGGATCTATCTGTCTGCTGCTGTGTATATCCTCTCAGCCCCCTGCCTTCCCTGTATAATGCCTCTGCTAGACAGAAGCTGGCTGGAAAAAAGCTTGGCTTGAATTTCCCCAGGACAATGACAGTAGGTACAGAGCTGTCACAGCCTGGATCCGTCTTATATTTCTCTCCTATTTGTATTTCCCCACAACCAGTGGGAATCTCGGGTGAATGTGGAGGGCTGGGTGGGATGTGCAGGGCCTGCTCTTTTCCATTTCTCTTTTGCAGCAGGATGAGGAGAGGCAAGAGGTAGGGGCTCAGCTCAGGAGGGGACGAGCCACTTCCAGACACAGTTTTGGGGTGACTCAGGAGCAACTCCCTGCTCTGATACCCCACAGGGACACATCTCTCCCATCCCACTGGAAGCCCTTCCACAGACACTTCCTTGCTCCCCACTGACTTCTTCTCTATTCGGGTTAAACATGGGGTTTATTTTCTTTTATTAAGGGTTTTCTCTCTGCAGTCTGGGGTGATGAAGAGTGTGTGAGCTTAGGGCAATGGATTAATAAAGCCTACAGTGCTTAACTGGTTTTGCACACATCTGGGGTTTTGCTCTTCAATCATGTATTAAGTTAAAATCCAACCATGAAACTAGGTGATCTGGGAAATTTAGCTTAAAATCCATGTGTATAATACTATGGCTAATCAGAATTTCATATGCTATAATAACATGTGAAAAAGTAGATGTTTCTTTGATTATATTTTCTCCTCTGCAGAGACTGATTCTATTCTGTGTTGATAATTAATAATTTTTGATAGATTTACACTTACATTATGAAACAAATATGATTTTGTGTGAAGTGAAAACAATTGCACGAGTCCAATAAGATAGTCTTCCTCCATATCAACTGGAACACTTAGAAGTAAACAAATCACCAGCAGACATGTGTTTACAAATAAGTAAAGGGTGGGTGTCAGGATGATGGAGCTAGGCTTTTTTCAGTGATATCCAGTGGTAGGACGAGGGGCAATGGGTGTAAACTGGAGCATAGGAGGTTCCACGTTAACATCAGGAAGAACTTCCTTACTGTAAGAGTGACAGAGCACTGGAACAGGTTGCCCGGGGAGGTTGTGGAGTCTCCTACGTTGGAGATATTCAAGGCCTGCCTGGACAAGTTCCTGTGTGATGTACTCTAGGTTACCCTGCTCTTGCAGGGGGGTTGGACTAGATGATCTTTCGAGGTCCCTTCCAACCCTCGGGATTCTGTGATTCTGTGAAACTCCAGGAGTCCCAACATCTCTGAGTGTCTGTGGTCACCCCAAGGGAGCAGGACTGGGGAGGTGAGGGTATGGATATACCCATATGGATGTGGATATAAGGAAGGTAAAATCTCCATGTATGGTGGAGTCATACAGGCTTTCTTTAATGGATTTTTAAGAACTGATTCCCGTGTTTCCATATTTCCCTCCCTGGTTGTAGCTTCTGTGCTGGAATTTGTGAGGAATCCATGGGATTTTTGTTCTCAAGTACCAGTTATTTCTACGGAGCTAATTCTTATGAACACTCTTGAAAATACAAACTGTAGATACTGTAAGAGCTGAGCTGGGTGCCCAAAGAGACACCTGGACTTCAAAATGCATCAGGTGGTTGGGAAATGGCCGCACTCTTTCCATGGCTGTGGGCTCTGTGAGCAGAGCTTGCCTGACTGCATGGAAGTTTCTACTGAGGTTTTGTTGAGCTAAAGGTGTGCTAGAGGAATGCAGCATGGGAGAGGGGAATGGTGTGGATGCCCAGGCAAATCTGAGGTCTGCAAGGACCTGTGGTGTTCCTGATAGAAGGTGCAGTCCTGCCACACTCCCTGCTGGCTCTTACCTGGTTACAACCTGCTAGTGTCCAGGGCTAGAGATGTCTTTCTTATTAAAACCAAACCATTTTCACTGGAATGTGGTTTTGTGTTTCTTACACAAATAATCATATTGCTAAAGCAATGAGGCAGTGACATGTTGCAAAATGTCTTTTTCACATTTTAGACATATAACAGTCAGAATGAGAATAATGAAGACTACGAGATCCCTCCTATAACGCCTCCCAATCTCCCTGACCCTTCTCTCCTGCACTTGGTGGACCATGAAACTGGGTATCACTCCCTGTGCCACAGCCTCCCTTCGAACAGCCTGATACCAGCGTACCCCTACCAGAACATGGACCTGCCAGCCATCATGGTCTCCAACATGTTGAGTCAGGATGGACATCTTCTCTCCAGCCAGCTGCCCACGGTCAGTGACTTTGCCCTTTTGCTATATTTCACAAAAGCCGCTCTGTATTTTGGGTTATCAGTTGATTGAACATAGAAGGATGTTAATGATGAGATGTTTGCCCTGGGGTTGGGAATTGCTGCACCGCTGCCCACCAAGGGCAGGGTGCAGTGGCAGATGCTGCAGTCACTTGTGTGGCTGTGCTCACGGTGGTGATTTTGTTTCCAGTTTGGTGTCTTCCTAAGCCTTATTAATCCCTTAGGAGCAGAGGAAAGGTTGTTTTCCTCTATGTACCTAACATCATCACTGAACTGAGCTAAGTCTGCATGCTCCATACCTCACATGAAGGTGACCAGCCAAAGTCCCTAGTCCATAGCCCCTACAACCTTTCTCCTATTGCCAGGGTGGCCTCGGTGCAATCAGCAAGAGAAGTACTGATGCGCCATAAAGGGAAAGGTGTCCTATTGATTTCAAAGGGAACAAGATCCTTCCCTGCACTTGCAAACTCACATTGCCTCTTGGCTCTCACTGTGGCAAGGGGATACCTTGTGAAATATCAAATGACTTCTGTAGGAATAAATAAAGCAGGGATAATGAAGTAAAGTGCAGATCTGGGAAGGAACTTCAGGGCTAATTAGACCTTATGATGCTTCTGTATCGGCAGCACCAAGGAAGGGTTGTGACTTGATTTTGACAGTGGTATTGAGTTAATACTGTTGGTGATTAAGAATACTTCCCTGTTTAGCAGATTTATGACTAGTTTTCTACATTGTTTCTGTCTAAGATCCTTGATTCTCATGGGTGCTGTTGGACAGCTTCACTATCAAAAGCTAATTTTACTTCAATGGCATGGCTGGGAGTCTGCCACTGCATTACCTGGAGAACATTTGGTGTTGATTGCTTGAATAGATAACAGTCTGAAAGATAGTGACATTTAAATATTTAGATGGGATATGATAGCTTAGTCTAGGAAAATCCCAAGGCTTTCTCAACTCTTCATGCATCTCCAAGTTTCATCGTTAGTGTATTAAGAAAAATATCATGTTCTGCCCATCAATATTAAATACCAGCATATTTCAATGGGATTAAATATTACTTAGGCCTCTGTGTTAGCATTTAGGTTCTTAGGTGATTAAAACATTCATTTCTGAGACAAAAAGAGTCAATTTCAGATGAAATATTTTCCCTTGGTTTAATTTAAAGCACAGCCCCCTTGCCTGACCCCTATTTTCTTAACATGATAATTTTATCCTGTGTTGATTGTCTCATTTTTGAGAGGTGATATTGCACTTATAAATCACTTTCTAAAATACCTAAAGAAACAAGAATAGTGGGATTTATTAAGCAGCTTCTGGAGGTCTGAAATAATTTATTTTGGAGTAGTCCTTGGGAAATGTTCTCTTTCTTACTTTATGGTACTGTTTTACAAATGCAGCATGGTGACAATAAATCAGGACTTAGCCAGAGAAGATAAGAAGGGGGCTTAGCAGGCTGTAAATGTAGAGTGGAGAGATTAAGATTTGTTTGCCCCTTACCATGAAAATAAAAAATCCAGTGAACCCTGAATTTCACAGACAGTTCCAATTGGAACTGTTCAGTTTTGAGGGAAAACACTTGGAGCTGTGATATATCTCCAGAGGTCCCAGCACCAAAGGAAGTAGAGCAGGGAATGAACTGTGCTGCAATGGGGTAATGGGTTAAAACTTAAACAGGGGAAGTTCAGATTGGACATAAGGAAGAAGTTCTTTACTGTAAGAGTGGTGAGGCACTGGAATGGGTTGCCCAGGGAAGCTGCGAATGCTCCATCCCTGTCAGTGTTCAAGATCAGATTGGACAGAGCCTTGGGGGACATGGTTTACTGTGAGGTGCCCCTGCCGATGGAGCTAGATGATCTTAAGGTCCTTTCCAACCTTAACTATTCTATGATTCTATGATTCTATGTGCTACAGCCCTACCCAAACATCAACTGCCTTTGGTGACTGTTTGCAGCAGGACACCTCCAGGCCAAGAAAGGGGCTGGTTTGCAAGCACCTTCATAAGAGAGGCTCTATTACTGCAGGGGTGGTGATGGGAAGCCAGTCTGAGAGCCTTGACTGAGCACTGCAGGGCAAGCATGCGGAGATTTTGTCTTTGTTCCAGGACCAACATTGCTCATGCAAATGCTGGACCCAGGAACCTCAGTCCTTGCTGCTGCTCTTTGCTGTACCTCATACCAGGTTTTGCAAACACAGCTATTTCCTGCCTTGGCTGCTGTGTTTTTTGGTTTGAATACAGTGACAAATGACTAGCATTTCAAGGTAACGTGTTTAGATGCTGGTCAGACTTTTTCCTCCAAAGAAGTGGGTTGAGCCCTTTACAGAGCTTGGCAAGTGTTGCAAAACATCCACCAACATTCCCAGCTTGGGAATCTTTTAAGGCATCCTCATCAGAAAGCTTATGCTGCTGAAAAGGCATGAGCTGGATTTCACTGAGAGCAGTGGGAGTTAGGATCAGGAGGGAATAAGGAAAATACAGGTGCAGGTTGCTCTTCTCTTTGGTGTGTCTCTTGTCCCAGGATGTTCCAATGTTATCCTTAGATTGAATTAAGCCTCCTGGTGCCTCTGCAGGCGAGGAGGCTGCTGCTCCCATTATGCAGATGAACACCAAGTCTGAGTGAGCTTAAGTCAGGGCAGAAATTCTTATGGCAAAATGAGAGCTAGAGAGTGAAGGTGGATTTGTTGCCTGCCAGATCCTGCTCCTGGCTCCAGCCCACTGTGGGGTGTCAGGAGCTGGAGCCCCTCATTTGAGCAAATCAGCTGTGCCCTAATGGAGAAAATACAAAGCCACCATCACCTCTGCATTTCCTTATCCCTTCAGCATCATCATCCAGAGCAGCCCCCATGTCACTGGCCTCTGCACACTATGCTCTGTCCCATAGACTAGGTCTGTATTTAGATAACATGGTTCTTTGTTGCTCTTCCTGTCACTTTATTTCCTTTGGGGTTTTATTTTCCCATCAGTTTTTAGAAGTTAAGGGAGTTTCAAACCTGAAGGTGGGGTGCAGGGGGCTGGAGAGGGGAAAAGCAGGGATGAATGGACAGGATTAGACAAAGAGATGGACAAAAGACAAAAGACCATGGAAGACTGATGGAGCAGGGTGCAGGGAGGTTGAGGAGGAGACAGGGCTGGCTGGTTTGGTCCTGTCTTTTGCTATGGGAAAAGAGGGAGGAAAGGGGTGGAATCATAAAATCCGAATCATAGAATCATCATAGAATGGCTTGGGTCAGAAGGGAAAGAAAATAGGAGAGATGTGATTGCCATTGAGAATGCGAATATTTAAGAGAAAAGTTCTTTTCCTTGGAAAAAGAATGGCTTTGCCCACTGTGAACATCCCAGTAGTGTTACAGCATGGACAAGCAGCCCCTGAGCCCTCCAGAGACCTCCAGGGACTGTGGGAAAGCAGAGGAGGGTGCAGAGAAAGGCTGTGAATCGGCGGTGAGGTGGGTGCCCACTGGGTTAAGGAGCTCCTGTGAATAAATGAGATTTCAGAGGGGATTTGGCAGAACATGTTTGACAGAAACCAAGGGCGACCAAGGCCAGAGCCCAAGAACCTCCAACGCAGAGCCAACGTATACACATGAGATAGTGTCTGAGCAGGCTGTGGCTATCTCTGCTGATGACCATCCCACCTCTGATGGTGGGACAGTGCCTGTTGCTGAGGTGGGGGGGACAACACTGCCTGGAGCCCATCACCACTGCTCAGAAACCCTAAAGCGTTGTGCTCCTCCAAGCCTGGCCAAAGGACGTTGGGGCATGCTGAAAACCCAGCCCGGTTTCCCATGGCGCGTGTTGTGCCCTGCTCCTTTCCTGCTCTCTCCTGCAGTGGCCAGGTGTATTTTTGGACATTGTTTTGGACACATGAAGCTGTTATGAGCAAATATTTTCTTTGTAGCATGTGTATAGAGTTTGATTGAGGAGACTGGCAACTTGTGTCTGCATCTTCTTGGTGGTTCTCATCATGAGAGATCTTTGTGTCTGTGTTAAAGGCACTAACATTTCCTTGAGCACAGTGGGGTAACGTTTTTCTGCTCTCAGCAAGCTGTCTCAGACAAGTATAAAAAGGCTGCAGCCACAGCCTGGAAGTTCTTCATTTCAGTTTGTTGAGTGGAAACAGATTATTTGAAGAATATTAAAAAGCTTCATTGGTGAAAAGCGAGTTCATGGTGTAAAAATGTCAGATTTCCGGTTACCTGTGGAACCTGTTTATGTAAAGGTGAGAGAGTAATGGGTCAATGGGGGTGGATTGTAGTAGCAAGGATGAGTGAAGCCCTGAAATAAGAATTAGTTGGCTGATTTTGCAACCTTAATACCCGTTTCCTAATGCTGCAAGACTTTGCTGTGGAACAGAGAGAACCACAGTAAAGCAATTCAGCAATAACCCACCTGCCCCTCTCCCAGATGAGACATGGACAGGAGAAATAGCCCCTTCCCAGAGCTGGGCTGTGTGTGCCTAGGCTGTGGGGATGGTGTAGGGCTCCAAGGGGCTCCAAGGAGAAGAATCCTCTGTGGTGCCCACCAGAAGACCTCAAGCAAGGTTGTCCTGCAGGACCATGATCTCTTGGCTCCATGGGTCTCTCCCCAGCTCCCATCCTTCCTGAGACAGCTGCTCCCTGTCAAACACAGCAGCATTTCTTACTGACAGCCTAAGCCAGAATCAGTGGGAATTACAGTCGTTTTCTCTGCATAGCCCTCACTTGGTGCAGCCCTAAAAGAGTGCTCAAAGTACTTGGTGGTGGGCAACACAGTTGGATGTGGCTGTACAGAGCCAGTGAGCATTGGAAGGTTGTGAGAAGGTTTGGTGACACAAAAGACAAAGATGGTGACACAAAAAATACAAGTAGGATATGCCAGTCTTCTGTCATTGGAAATACCTGACCGTGGTAGACAACACAATGTACGTGTTGTTGGTAAATACTGCCAATACATAAATATTTCAATCATTTTGAATCACTGCCTGTTAAATAAGTTTTTTAATACCTCACCTTGCAGTTTTGCATGCAGGTCTGTGGCCCCCAGCACAGGAGGGACATGGAGCTGTTGAAGAAGGCTTCTGATAAGGGCCTGTAGGGACAGGCCAAGGCAATGGCTTTAACCTGCCAGAGAGGAGACTGAGATGAGCTCTTAGGCAGAAGCTCTTCCCTGTGAGGGTGCTGAGGCGCTGGCACAGGGTGCCCAGAGAAGCTGTGGCTGCCCCATCCCTGGCAGTGTTCAAGGCCAGGTTGGACACAGGGGCTTGGAGCAAGCTGCTCCAGTGGAAGGTGTCCCTGCCTGTGGCAGGGGTTGGAATTGGATGATCTTTAAGGTCCATCTTGGCCCAAAGGATTCTATGATTCTAAGTTATTTCAAATAACCCATATCCCAGTGCAGCAGTGCCCTTTACAGCAAGCTCATGCTCATTGAAGAGCCTTAATAAATAAGCACAAAGCAAGAGCAGTGGGCAGGCAATGCTTGGTTGGCTCCATCAAGTCTCAGGCTGGCAGCACAGCATCAGTACAAAACTTAGCACATCTTCCCTGCTTCAGTCAGTCCTGGATGAGTTTGCACTGGCAATTTTGTGTTGTGTGCTTTAAGTTTTGACTAATTTGGCTTTCTGCTTATTAATGGTTCAGTATTTAAAAACTAAACTCCTGAACACGAGCCCTTGGTGGAAAATAGTAATAATACAACCATACATGAAGTGTTCTTTGTATTAAACAGAGCCCTGTTTGCAATTCCCTGCTAGTGTTTTTCTCAGAGGCAATAAATGAAAGAAATATGTCTTTTTAAATTTTATAAAACTCAGAAAAATGGTTTTAAACAGCTTTTCTTCACCTCCTATAATTATTTATTTTCAAACAGTCCTTCAGGGTAATGTTCCGTTTTCTTATTTCACACTCCTTTTTCTCATAAATGAACCATCACTTCAATAAATCATTATGAAAACAGAGACTAACACAAACCCTGAAAGGTTGAAAGATTTATGTAACACATTTATGTTTTCCATTTTCTCATTCTGGTACTCCACTGCTAAAGCTAAGCTAATAAAAGCTGCTATTAATATTTCTTGTTGCCTAGCAACCGCAGAGAGGGAGTAATAGCTTTAGCTAGAAAAATAGATGACCGATAAGGAAAAATTCAATTCTTTTATTATCTCAAGGGAAAATGGGCTTTTACTGGAACATTATGATGTACGAGTGTGAAGTTGAATACAAAGGATATTTTTTCTGTTGTTTTCTATTTTTAATGAACATTATTTTACCTTCACAAACTCATTTAAGGCATTTGCCCCACCTACTTGTGAGCTTAATTTAGCAGCACCCACACATGCTTCTGGCTTTAAGGATCTGTTGGCATTTTCATGTGAAAGCCCCTTCCCTCCATGCCTGCCCCCAAGCTTTATCGCTCGGTCATAAAACTTCCCTCCAGGTTGGAAACTGGCAGACAAGATTCACAATCAAAGAGTAAATTGTTCTTGTATGTATTTAAGAACACAGCTTCTCAGAGGAAGGGGTGTGCATGGAGAGTTTGCTCTCTGAAGTTTCGGCTGTCGTGGCTGAGCTCTGTGTTCAGGGAGAGCACGAACACTGCTGCTCCTGCCTGTGCTCTCCCAGCAACTGCAGGCACTGGAGGTGCAGATGGAGAGCTGGGCCCTGCAGGCAAAAGTGCAGGTCCCTCTGGGAATACAGGTCCTTTTCTGTGGGAGAGGTCTTACCTGTGCTTCCTGCTCATCCTGGACATCAGAATGCGCTCCCACAGAGCAGAAGTCCCCTTTTTCCAGTAGCTGATGCCATAGCTTCAGAGTGATCCCTGCCAGGTGCTGCCAGGAGAGAACTGGAGTGATGGGAGTCACACTCAGGTCACCATAGAATCCTAAAATGGTTTGGGTTGGAAACCCCTGCCACAGGCAGGGACACCTTCCACTAGAGCAGCTTGCTCCAAGCCCCTGTGTCCAACCTGGCCTTGAACACTGCCAGGGATGGGGCAGCCACAGGTTTTGCCAACACCTTGACAGGGTTTGGAACTGGATGAGCTTTAAGGCTGCTTCCAACCCAAACCATTCCACGATTCCATGACTAAAATGTGCTCTTACTCACGGCACCACATCGTACCATGCTGGAAGGGTCTTGCGCTGCAGGAGCCAATGCAGGTATGTAGGTCTGGCTGTGGAATTGTCTCCTTGTCTGTGTCTTTTTCGGTTTTGTGCTGCAAACTGGGCCTTTATCTCCCCCTACTCAATTCTTGGCCTGAAAGCGTGTCCTATCCAGAGGTGGTGTAACTGCTGCTTTCTATGAAGCAGCATCTCTGCGCCACGTGGCGATCCAGTTGTCCTGCACCTTTTAACTATTGCATAGAAATCCATCCTCCTAATCTTTCCTCTCCTTGAGTTGGTCACTATCTTTCAGATAAGCTGGTGCCTCCACCGCAGTCCCAGTGGTTAAAGAGTCACCTTATCAGCTATAAAATAACCATGCCGTAGCTGCAGGGAGGGTGCATGTGTTATCCCTTGAACATATGTCAAGTGAGCCTGTCCCTCCTGCTTGAAGCAATTTAAAATATCACCAATTGCATGTAAGTCTGCATTAAAGCAAACTTCTTTGGAACAATAATCAGCCCCATAAATACATGGTTTGTGTACCACCGCTGAGGAGGCTCGTTGTGAACAGCATGTATGTATTAGTAGTGTAATTAAAATATCAATTACGGCGTGTTGACAGGCTGCAAAATAACAGGCTTTTGTGCACAGTAAACTTAATCACTCCGAAGTCTGCTCACAGGACCTGATGCAATCTTGATGCCAAACTAGCACAACATAAAAGCAGCGTTTGCTAAAGCACGGCTCCGATATTACTCTGCGTAATGGTGCTGCACTCCGTAGCTAGTATCATGTTCTGAAAATTATCTTTTAATGTACAATTTGTATTGCTGAGAAATGTCACTTACTTTGCAGAATGTCTCACCAGAAGAAAACCTAAGATTTATTCCTGTCATTTTTTGTCTGCTCTGCCATGTTGATAGTAAGAAGTCTACTTTATGTGTGTAATGCTTATGTCAGTTTTGAAATTTGGGGTTTCATAAAAGACAGTGGTATAAATAAAACATCATATAAATTAAAAATACAGTGGGAAGTAAAATCTGTGGGTTACAGAAGCAGATAAGATGAATATGGCACGAAGGAGGTTTCCAGAACAGTATCAAATAGCTGGAGTAAATATGTTCAAGGTATGGGCTGAATCTTCTTTAATAACTCATTCTGATCTTAAAATGTATTTGTCTCTAGTATACAGACATGCAGATGGAAGCCACTTAGCCTAGGTTTAACCCTTTAGATTTAGGTTTGCACTTGTGTATGTTGATGTATTTTCCCCTCCTAACCAACATTCCCACTTATTTTTCTGGATGAGGCTCATTTTTGCCCACATCAAAAAATACCCTGCAAATGAGAGCAGGCTTTGAAAAACGAAGCAGAAATTTGGAAGAGTGTTTCATTGGAGTCTGGGTTGTGGCTCTGGGGATAAACCATGTCTGACCCTCTTTGCTTACAGGTTGCTCATCTTTGGCATGACAGTTCTAGGTCATTTTTGGACCCAGTCCCTTTGGGACCAGTAAATAAAATTAACACTAATATGTTTCCAGGGGCTTTCTACTAACCAAGACCTGCTCTTCACCAGGAACCTGGGCTGTATGTATGCTTGAGCACTGAAAAAGTTCATGTGAGACCTGCAGTATCTTACTTCTTCCTTCCCCTCTTACTGAATGTGCTCAACCCTTTTGAAGCAACAAAAATCTACTTCCACCCTCCCCAGAATGTTGCCTTTGTGCCTTAGTTTGTGTAAGTGAGTCAATGGTGCAGGTTATCTGGGTACTTCTGTTATGTTTGGGTTACATACAGGGAAAGAGTAATCCCTCAGGCACATGTCTGTGCCTTCTCCTGCATCCCATTCCTGCTCACTGCCTGTCACTTCTGTCACTGTGGGGATGCAAAACAAAGCTGAGCTTTCATTGCCACCTGTCTGGACTGACAGTAACAGTCTAATGCAGGGAGGGGAAGGCGGTTTTGACAAAGAGACGGAGCTCCGTCCATCACCCTGCATGCTTGCACCATTCATTCACTTCATTTGATGTCCTCTCTGTCTCATGGCACACTCCTCTCTGCTATGTGTGCTTGTTTCTGTGGCAATAGCGAGGAGATGTGGTGGATCTCTGCCACATGGAACCTCTGCCTTGCCACCAAGTCTTCATGCTCATAACCTCTTTTGTGTCATAATCTCTGCCTCACCACCAAGTCTTTGTGCTCCCTCATGTGTTTAACACCCCATATCATAATGTCTTCTTTGAAGTGCATCAGGCACCTGTAAATAGCATAGGTTTTGCTAACTTGATGCAGGAAAACCTGTGTGCTGTCAATTACTCCAGGAGAACAGCACATCTGACAACCCTTTGCCATCCACCTTGCATGTTTTGATCAATGTTGCAGCCCATCTTTAATTGCCCTTATCTCTTAGATCAATCACATTTCTCTCTTAGCTGTCATTCACCTCTTCTTTGCATGTTTCCAGGTCGCATTAACCTGCACCAGCATCACTCATTGCCCCAGATTTTCCTTGCCGACAGGGACGGTCTGTGCAACTTTGAGGCTTGTTTCTGAGCAGAACCTTTCCAGATGTTCCATAGCCCAGTAGCCCTGCAGTGGCTGGTGTTGGAGCAGAGTCACCAGCAGATGCCCAGGGCAGGACAGCACAAAAGGATGGAAATTTCCATGGCTTTTGTTTCAGCTGTGTGTTATGAGGACTGTTCACTGCTGTAGGTGTGTGCCGTTGAGTAAGCCTTTTCTTATGATTTAAAGGGGAGACTTTTTTAGAGGCAAATAACAGAAAGTGCTTACAATAAAAATAATAGGCTGTAACAGGCTTTGTTATGCAATGAGAAGATCAAAGAGCTACAGCAGCCACTCAAGGCAGGGGGGGTTCTAATTGGCAGGTAAGATTTCCTCAGCTGGTATATACAAATGGTAAACCTAGCCTTTTTGTAGGTGTTTTCTCCTGCTTGTGGACTCAGTGGGGTTTGCTGTTAAGCGTGAAGGGTAGTGGAGCCCAAGGGACAACACAAACATGAATCTTGAGTTTGATTTCCCTCTCTTCAGCAATCTATCTGCATTGTCCAAATGGGGTGGGTGTGATTCTGAGTAAGTCCAGTGCCAAATTCAGACCCCACCAAAAGACCAAGAATGTGAAACCTATGAAGCACACCCTGAAAATCACATCTCCAGCAGCTCTCCCTTCTGCCTCAGTGGTACAGGATGAAGTACTTCACATACTTCACTATAGTGCTTCACTATAGCCCAGAAAAGTTGAAGTTACCATTTAAATGAAGAATGCTACTTGAGTCCTGCCTCTGTGGAGAGGTGTGGGATGCAATGTCAAGAGAAATTATAATGATTGCTACAGATGCAGCTTGTCACAAGGAAGAGAAAAATGTTTCTGCATCTGATGCATGGCAGCGAGCCAGTTGGTAATGTTATATGTCCGAGTGTTTTACTTCAGCTCTGCTGGCTGGAAAGCATTCCTTAATGCTCTGTGTGGCTGTTAGATTTGTCTCCCAGCTCTGCAGAATCCCATTAGGAACCTTCCGTTTACACCATGGAAATTGTTTGGTCTCCAAATGGCCGCACAAGGGGGGGAAAAGTGTATTGCTGCAATTCTTCAACATCTAGAGAAACTGCCAGCATTATACTTCTCACTTAGCTCTCTTGTCGTAGGCATTTCTCATTATGGAACGAGATGTCCTGTAACTAGCAGTAGGCAGCTGTTCAACACCATGGTGCTGTTAGAGGGAGCAGAATCTGCTCCCTTTCCACTCCAGTCACCAGCACTGATGTTATTTAACTTGAAGCCTGCTGCTTTTGTGTTGGTTATTGCTTTGGAGTTGGAGATCAAAGACAGGTACATAGCAGCAAGCATGAGCAGCTCCATGATGGGCATCATGCCTTTGCAACTCAGGGCTGTGTGGTACATGGTTTCCCCCTATGGACGGATACAGCTCCCATCTGGTTTCTGCAGGGCAAGTGAAGATCATGGGGTGAGTGGCAAGAACTGGGAAGAGCAGGCCTTCTACTTGCAGTGACAGACACAGAGGTGGATGAATTTGAGGTGTTTCGAGATGTAGCAGCAAGAAAATGGAATAGCAAAGACCAAGGTCAATCAGGGAGTGCCTGTCCTGACCCAGGACACTTGCTGTGCAGGAGAAGCACTATTTGCAGCCCTACTCTGTATTATGCTGTTTGGCCAACATTAGAAAAAGCAGAGATTAAAGACCCATGCACACCATGATTTATGAGGGTCTCTCAAGGTTTTGTTGTTGCCTGGATGCTCTGTTGTTTATGCTTTTTTATTAAAGATGCTGGATGTAGGCAGCAAGGAATAAAATTTGAGGGTGACACAAAGAAATTGGACATATTTGGGACAGGTGAAAGGGAATTCAGAGAGATTTAGGCATAGGAGGTAAAAGGACTACAAGATTGCTAAGGCAGTTTGTTCAGTGTTGATAAATATTGAATTAATGCATGTTGAGGAGAAAAAAAATTCACTGCTCATAAAGCCTGCAGTGCTCTGAATGAACTGCTTCCCAAAACACCCTGCACAGGAGCAAGGTGTTAGAGGACAGGAGAAGTTCTTGGGAGGTTGGAAAGCTGTATACTGTGTACTGTGTTGGTCAGCCCACCTCAGGCAAAAGAAGAGAAAAAAAGAAGCTCAAAGAATAGAAACAGAAATTGTCATGGGCCTGGAAAGCTCCTCTAAGGTGCTATGATGCTTAGCATCCTCCCATGCTAAGTTTACAAAGGAGGAGAATAAAATAATTGAAATTATAACAGATAGAACAGATAGAACAAACAAGCAAGAACATCTAGATCAGGAATGTCCCTTAATGGGAAACTTCATGGGAATTGAGATTTAGAAGTTCAGAGCAAAAACAGTGAATACTTTTTTCCACACAGGCCAATATCATAGAATCACAGAATGATTTGAGTTGGAAGTGACCTTATAGATTATCTAGCTCCAACCCCCTCCCTGTGTTACTGTCTTCTCGTCTTCATAGAAAGTTTGCTTAACATTTCTAGAGGCAGCTCAGACACCTGTATTCAAATATTTCTTCACTGCTTTGAGCAGTGACACACTCTGGGACTCACTGAGAGTGAGGGTGAGAACAAAAACGCCAAAATGATATTTCTTAAATGCTTATGGATAGGCCAAGACCCTGGGGAGTTGCTGCAGTAGGTGTTAAAATGAACGTTGTTGGAAAGGAGGAGGTAGCTGTTATATGTCATAAATCCAAAGCTGATTTCTGACTGGGATTAATCTGAAGCTGGGGAGCACCAGCTCCCATCTCACCTGTATCAGGTCTCATTCAGAAGTGGAATCAGTCCATGTCTCCTTTTGCTCCTGGTGACACCTTGCACTATCTGATTTTGCTATAGACCATTGTTAATGCAACTGATGAATCAAACAGAATCTGTTGTCCTTGCTATGTAGCAACGTGAGCCAGATCTGTGTAGTTTCCCTCGTCATCCAAAGCCTGGATCCTCTTTACCTTGACAGGGTGGAGATGGAGATCTGAACCCAAACTGAACCTTGTAGTGTTACTAACTTCTTACTACTTGAAACATTTTTGCTGTATCTCATCAACATCATTTTTTCTAGTGCCAAGAGAAGGTGTGTCCCATTGCTCTTTTCCAGTGTGTACTGCTGCCAACCCATTGGGATAGACCATCCTTTGCAAGC
This sequence comes from Melopsittacus undulatus, assembly GCF_012275295.1. Lineage (NCBI taxonomy): Eukaryota > Metazoa > Chordata > Aves > Psittaciformes > Psittaculidae > Melopsittacus > Melopsittacus undulatus. Next base: position 22,624,857 of record NC_047536.1, read on the forward strand.
AACCTCTTTGAAGGTGCATTTTTCCTGTGTACCTAATTTGCATATGTAGAAATGGTCTCTGGAAGAGCCAAACTCCAGTTGTTAACACAGCACAGGTTTCATCTTCTTAGTGCAAAATGTCCCTCTGCCATCACCAACCAACCTGCTTCATTGCAGAAGGTTTCTGCCCAGTCCTGGAGACAACCCTGCATCAGCTGCAAGTTCCTCTCTAGCTGGGTTTTTTTATGGCATGTTTCCAGTTCTGATCAGCTTTCTGTGTCTGTCCTAGGGATTCTTGATTATTTCAGCCTGTGTTTTTTAGCAGCAGTCTACAGACAGTTGGCCATCTGGTTAGCATTAATCTGAAGGAGGAGGCAGCACGCTTACCTGCAGTGAAATAACTTTCCTTTCAAGAAGAGTCTGTTAATGTTCATGTTCATGTTGAGCTGAACTGAGAACATCCAGTTCTGGGAAGAGGGCAGAAGAGGTGAAAATGGGGTAGCTTGGACACATTCCCTGCCCCACTGTCCCTCACAAAATCCAAAGCTGGTACTAGCAACTGAAGTTGAGTTTTTGCTTTGATTTCTACATCTTGGCAAGCATGATGAGGTGGAAAGCACCTGCCTTCTCACCCAGCATGACAAGGCAGGCCACCGCTCAGCCTCCACTGACAGCTGGGTTTATTTTGGTTGGTAGTGTTGGCCAAGTTTTCTCTTTTGGGAAATCCATTCCTTTTTAAGCTTACATTTCATGATAGGATTTGTGAGTACCACAGCCTAGCTCCCCTTGCAACTGTCCATAAGAACATAGATTTGAGTTAATTTTTCCTATATCAGAGCTAAGGGTATAATCAAGTCTCTCTGCAGGACATGGTAGGTCTGGAGGTCCATGAGAAATGTGCAGAAATGAACAACACTGTGAAGCTGAGGGATATTCTGCATATTGAGCAGGTACTTGCTGGAGACAGAATTGTCTTCATGGCCCTAGAAGTGACTACAGGGCTCTCACTGAGGTGTCTTAGATGCCAGAACTGATGAAGCTCTTTAATGCATCCACATTGTAGACTGAACAAAAGAAAGATCTGTACTTACAGGTCCTCCTATTGCCTCCATCCCATCACCTCACCGAGAGGACCAAGAACTTCTTCCTCTGTTTTGTCCTTCTTGGAGGGAGTCATTGCTTGTTCCATGGTTGCTTATTCTTGGCAGAACTTCAGACCCTCCATGGTGGCCAGTGGAACTCTACAGCATCTACAGATCAGCTAAGCAAAAGTTGCCCTAAGAGCTAAATCCAAACAATAGAGGCCAAGACAGAAAGAAAAAGGGTTTTTAATCCTTCTACAAAAGCAAAGACTGAATTGGTGGAGTCCTGCTTGTGCAACAGACCTATGCAAACTGTCGGGGAGTTTGTAAGGTGGATTAGAGATCCCAGGTTACAGCTGATTTTGAACATCCTTCTTTAATAATTCAGCAGCTGTGGTTCTGTCATTCTGTTTTACATGGCAGAAATCCAGTTTCTGAAACACAGGAATCCTGAAGGGATGGAAGCCGAAGTTCAGCACTGAGTATTATGCCTAGGTGAGGGTGTTGTATTGATGCCAAGTGAAAGAGCAACACCCCTGCTGATTCATGGCATGTGCGATGTGTGGCTAAGCAGTAGCATCTGTAAACATTTCCTCTGCTGACCCAGTAGATGTTTGTTTCGCAGTAAAGGTCTGTAACATTCAGGTGGCTGTGGAAGGGACTCTTGTGTGGAACAGTACAAAGGTCCACCAAGGGGAACTTTTAAAAGGTGTTTTTCTCTAGCTTCTCACTTTCACAGAGCATAGATGAGACTGAGATGAGCTCTTAGGCAGAAGCTCTTCCCTGTGAGGGTGCTGAGGCGCTGGCACAGGGTGCCCAGAGAAGCTGTGGCTGCCCCATCCCTGGCAGTGCTCAAGGCCAGGTTGGACACAGGGGCTTGGAGCAAGCTGCTCCAGTGGAAGGTGTCCCTGCCTGTGGCAGGGGTTGGAGCTGGATGAGCTTTAAGGTCCCTTCCAACACAAACCAGGCTGGGATTCGAATTTCCAAAGAATTTGAGGGGGAAAAACCTGAATCTGCTGGGATCACACAGAGCTGCATTTCAGTCTGTACATGTCTGTGTACACTGCTGTTGTGTACTAACTTCTGGTCTGCACAGGGAAACTTCTGTGTGTGACAATCCTGCCTTTTGATTTTATGCTTCAGGTTTTACGCCTCAAAAATCCAGGACTAAATTGAGGCCTCTTTTGAAAATTTGGATTTCCTGATTCATAATGGTTGATCGGAGTTGGAATTCTCCTGAGTGACAGTTTGCTTCATTCCATTTTGCATCGCTTGCTCACTGAAGTAGAAAAGTCCCATACAGTACAAGGAATTTAGTGCAGTCAGCAACAATTCAGCCATGCTGATTTATTTGAGCCATTCACCGAGAAGCACTGCACTTCTCTGGAAGTGCTCGTGCCCATGGATTTCATGTTGACTTTTATTGTTTCCCATGAATGGTCAAAGGTTCTTAGCTGTTACAATCGGATTTTCTGCTCTCATGTCCTCTGGGTGATGCTGAACTCTGTTATTCCGCTGTCCATGGAGGATGCATGCATGGAAGCGGAGCTGGATCTCCATCTGGAGGTCACTGCAACGGTTAGGAGCAAGGTTCTTGCAATGATTTTAAATCCTATTCCACGGTATTTACATTCTTGCAGTCTTTGTGTTGCGTGGGAAGTTGGCCATATGATTACAATAAATAGGTATGAGGAAGCAGCCAGTAACATTTTTAACACCCAATCAATCACTTGGCACACTCTGAGACCGTACACACCATGAATAATAATAACTGGACTTCAGTTATAGCTCACTATGAGGGTTCACTGGGGACAAATTAGACATATAACTACAATTATGGCTGTAGCAAGATGGCTCCTTTGTAGTACATAATCTACTGTAATTTAAAAAACATGGATCATTACAATCAATACATATTGCAACCAGACTATGAGCTTGAGTCTCCCTTACACAAAGACGTGTCAGTCTTGTCAAGGGCTGAGAGCCAAAGTCATGGAAAACAGCGTTAGCTCAAGGAAGGTTGGGCTTGCTATTTCCTCTGAGAAACTTTTTCTTAGATCACTTTTTCCCTGTATTTTTCACTGAATAGAAATGCAACTATTTAACATGAGCAGAGTGGACTTCTCACCTCCTTGGAATTCATCATGAAATTAGTGTACTCAATAGTGCTGCTAAGTAGATAAGACTTGAGCACACATCTCTCCTATGGTATTGTAAGGCTTGGCTCCATGAGCCCTGTCCTTTGGGGACAGTTACCTGTTTTAGTGGGAATGGGAAGCTGGCCCTGCAGGATGGTCTTTTGAGCAGCAAAGAAACACTACGTGATATCAGAAGTCCAGGACACCATAGAGCAGCAGGTGGTTTTGAGGTTGGCAGAGTTGGGTTTGTTGAAAAAGGACATTGCCTTTGAGGTGACTGCTCCGAGCCTGGATACTGCAATACCCAAATAGCCCACCAAGGGGGAAGGTGGGGGCACCCAGCCCTAGTACAAACAGACATTTAGGTAACTTCTTCAGAGCCAAATGGAGACAGAGGAAAGAAGGAGAATCCCTCTGCCCTGATGGAGATCAGGCCAGAAGCACTGAGTACGTACAATGCCCTTCTTGCTGGAGGGTCTGGCAAGGGAGTTATGAAAGGTCTTTAAGAGCTAGTAGCTTGCAGAATCCTTAGGAAAAAATAATCTGTTTAGGAAAGAACAGGTTTCCCAGCACAAGCCAAGGATAAGGCTGACAAGTGCAGGGCAGTGTCAGTGTTGAGTCAACGGTATAAGTGTACCGTCCATACGGCCTCTGCTCTGGGGTGGAGGCAGCCCTGGGAGCCATCAGTGTCACAAGGCCCACAGCTCCCTGCAGGAGCAACAGGGGACACCAGTAACAATCCATCCCAGTTTGGGTGCTGGATACCATGGTGGATACTGTGGCTCCTCCAGGCTTCAGGGAGAAGAGGCTTCAACCCGAACAGAGTAAAGTGGCAGCTCTCAGTTTACATGAATGCAAATTGCAAGGCTGGATGAACTGAAACAGAGTCTGTAGGAGCTCAGCCAACTACCCCCTTCCCAGTGAAGTGGAACGGGCCCTGGATCAGGGAGCATAAAGGAAAATGTGTCTGAATCATGCATTGACATCACCAGGAGCGCTGCAGCTCTCCGACTCACGTCAGAGCTGAATTGATGTGGTTACAGGAGACTCTGTGGCTTTTAGTATTCGGGGAGAGCTGCTACAGTGGCAGAGAGAATTATTCATGGATCAAAACCAGCAAGGCATTAGCAGTACAAAGTGTCATGATTGTCTCTGTTCTGCTGCAAGGTTGAAACAAGATGCCAGCTGCAGTACATGAGAAATAGCTTGAAGAAACACCAACAAAAATGCACTGATTATTCTTGAAAGACCCTTGTAATTCAAACCAAGGTATCACTTACTAATTTAAGGGGAAGTACAGCGGGTGCACAGCCCTCCGCTGACTCATAGGCGGCTGATCTGGAGCACGATGCTTTGCAACAGGAGAGAGTAACAGTTACATGCTTTATGTCATTAGAAATAAAGGCTGAGGTGAACAGATGAACTGCCAATGACAAGGCCATAATTAAGAGATGACAAAGCAGCTTTTTGTCCTAGAGGGGCAGAAAAAAGAATACAAGGTTCACAGAAGAGATTGTGGTTCCTGCCATGAGCACAGGGGAATAGAGGAATAGGAATCAAATTCAGATGCCAACAAGCATTGAGTCCTGTGGTGGAAACAGATCCTTAAAAAAAAGCAGACACAAAATTAACTTCATGTCCAAAATCTTTTACCAGGATCTGTTCCATGTTGAGTGTTTGGCAAGGTGAATGTTGCCTATGAAGCAATGGTAGGTTTGCAGTAATCACTTTCTCAAGTGACAGAAGAAAGCAAGCATGTATAAAATACTTGTATGTGTCTGCTGGAGGTGCTGTGAATGTCTTTTGGGGTTATGAAAATCTGAGTAGGTTGCTGTAGGAGAAGCACATATGGAAGTCACCTTTCTTGAAACTGAGTCTAAAATCTTGTGAATGATCCCAAGCCAACTAAAACGTGTTGATCATAGAGCAGTTTGGCTTGGAAAGGAACTTAAAGCTCATCCAGCTCCAATCCCTGCCATGGGCAGGGACACCTTCCACTGGAGCAGCTTGCTCCAAGCCCCTGTGCCCAACCTGGCCTTCAACACTGCCAGCGATGGGGCAGCCACAGCTTCTTTGGGCAACCCATAGATATGGTAATAACTAACAATAATGTTTTTTAGGTTAAACTCCTGCATTTTTGAAGCTGTTCACTCAGCTGATCCATTTGCAATTAGCTTTTAAGCACTGTGTGAATATTCATTAGCTTTGCCACCCTTCCTTGCCAAGAAAAATCACTCTGGGTACCCAGAAAGTCCCGAGGGGTCATGGTGCTTCCCAGGGGGGACATCTCAGGCGTGACCTGCAAGCAGATGGGGACCCTCAGCCCAGCTCTCCTTGTGCTGTGTCGCTCACCTCGGGACACAGGAGACACAGAGCAGCTTGTGGGCCCATCAGCAATCATCAAAATCTCCTGCTGGGATAAATTGCTTGGCCTTTGGTCTTTTCATTTATCCTCTTGCTAATAAGATTACCCCATACAACAGAGGGACAGCGATAGTATCCTCAGTGCGAGCAGGCAGGCTTCGTGGCTATGTGAGAATGTCCTGGCCAGGCCAACATTTGTTTGCTCCAAAACAAAGTCTTTATTTTTCTGTCAATAAGGCAATGGCTGCAAAACCTGTTACATCTCACCTAGGACTCCAACCTGCGTTCGTGACAGCCAGTGCACCTGAGTGTGTGTGTTTGAGTACAATGGGTTTCCCTGGGCCTTATCACATTGCTGAGAACACTTCCCAGCCCTGTGCGATGCTGAATCTCTGCTGCCTTCCGTCTCACATCACCAACCCTGTTTGCAAGGATGGCAGTTGAGGTGGAAAGATGTGAGTTTCTAAACTAAACCAGTGTTACGTGGTGCTGCTGAGAAGCCACAGATGCTGAGTCCCACGGTGTCAGTTTTACAGCCTCGTGTCAGAGCAAGACTTTGCTTTTAAATGAAAACGTTCAGCCTTAAAATAGAAAACCACAGTGGATTATACAGCCACTTGATAGTTATTTTTTAGTGCTGCTTCTAAAAATGCCCCATTAAAAGGCTGTAAGTCACTGCAGAGTGCTGTCAGGCTACCACACACAGGGACTTCACTTCCAGCTGCACTCTATTTCCTTACTGTGGCAAGCCAAAGTCTTGAGACCACAGGGTAAATATTTACATCTATCTTTATTCATCTCTGTATCTTCTGTGTGGCGGGAGCAGAGCACAGCGCGGGTGGCAGGCTGGGAGCCAGCTCTGCAGGGTGCCAGGTGGAGCATCCCATGGGAGCACCCCACTGGTATCACCCCAGAATTTGCCAGGGCAGTTTGGAAAACCACAGTGGCAAAGCTGCACCAGGGAGAGGTGTGCCAGGGTTTGAGAGCATGCCAGTCCACGTGTTCTGAGGCAACCAGGAGGAAAAAGATACCCGCCCAGTATTAATTATGACTTCTGAAGCTTTGCCTAATTACATTGTCTCTCTTCAGACAACGACACAAATATTTATGAGTGGGACTTTTTATTCTCATTGTAATCAGTGACATAAATAGGTAACACCTTTATAAAGAGTTAATAAAAATGTGTCAACACAAGCTCGAGCACAAACTGTCGAGCAGTGTGCAGGAAAACATTCCCATGTTTATTGTATTAATTGAATATTCATGAAATGCCAATTTAAATTACAGTTCACAACTGTTGCTCTGTCTAATGAATAATTTAAACAAGTGTGGCCAAAGAGATTTCAACGCTGCATTAGCAAACTGCAAGGGATTAAGCAACAGAGAATTTATAATTAGCTTTGTATATCCTATAATAAATGCATTGGAAAGATGGTTTTAATTATCCCACATGTTAATTCAGAATTCAGTGCATTAATTTTCAGTTGAAAAGTAACCCTTTCTTCCCAGATAATATATTGGTCTTCTCTTCGTCTTTTGCATCTCGGGAACAGGGAATTGCAAGCATGGAATGGTCCGATCTTCGCAAATCTCATCCGTTATGACACAGCATTTGTATCTGCCCATTTCTGTATGGAGTGATTCCTTTTTTGCATTCCCAGCTGGGACAGCTAATACAAATTGAGATCAAATCCCTTCCTACAGATCAGGATTCCAGAATCCTGCTGTAGCTTCTCCCAAGTCTCTCTGCTACAGTGCATCCTCTTTGATTCACTTATGGCTACTTGGGAAATACTGTCTGTTCCTAGAAAACAAGTCTGTGCAAGTGATAAAAGTTTTTGGCAATCATCTCCTATAAGCAGCTTTGAGGTTTTGTTTAGGAAACGAGGATGTGTGTAAATAACAGCCCCAAACCCCAAAGTTCAAGCTGAGATTGCTGCTTCTTTTTTTCTTTTTTAAGCAGAACAGGATTTTTTTTTCTATTAGACATGTTTATAAAGTGTTTTTTCTGTGGGACATAGGTCCCTTTGCACAGTCCCTCCTGCCCACCCCTCTCCAGGGTGAGGAGGGCAGTAGCCCTATGCCATGGGGCTGATGGATGTGCTCTTGGTACGACTTTACCTTCTGGTGGTAACAGAGGACAGCAGTGTCCTCTACAGCAGGAACAGTGGAGGTCCTCATCACTTCTGAGCCCCCGCAGAGATGCTCAGGCCTTGAAAAGGGTGAATATTGTTTGTGCTTCTCCCTCCACCTGTTTTCTCTGTTGCCTTTGCCATGATGTTCAGCTATAAATCACATCCATATGTACAGAGGCTGCCATAGCTCTTGAAGAACCTGAACACTTGTGCTGGAGAGGAAAAAACTGGGAAATGTTCCAAGGAACATAAATCCTTACACCTACGTGAAGCCGCCCATGCCCAAAGCTTGGCTGGGAACCTCAGAAGGTGTCTTTTGGTGTGCATTGGGGAGGAAAGCACTTCCTTTTCAGGTGGTTTTGTTTAATTCCAGGTCAGCAGGTTAATGAGATCTCTGGGATATGGGATTTGATCTGGAATGTAAACATTCACTTGGCATGTGTCCTTGATGTCTGCTCAGATGGAAATGCAAATGCAGCGCTGAGTGTGGCACGCCGTCCAAAATGTTTTGGTGACACAATGTGTAAGACAAAATAGCGATCACTTTGTTCAAGAGGTTCATTGAAATGTTTTCCCTTGGCTTTGAGTCCTGCTGTATCTATCAAATCAACACCTCAGCACTGAGGGTAATGTGCCTGCTACTGAGGTGGGAGCTCCTTCAGGTTCCTGGGGAGCACTAAAAACCCAGGGCTGTCTCTGGGTGCAAGAGAGGCAGCGTTCAGACTTCCCCTAAGACCTCGATTGCTGGGTTAGTGCCTCGATTGTTTGGGTGACTGGAGTTATTTAAGTTGATAAATGGAGGGCAGCACTGTGATGCACTCTGTTGTCATTGATGCTTATTGATTGAAGCTCAAGACTCAATTGATCAAACTCCCCAGTGCCAGCAAGTAATCTCAGTGGAAAAAAAAATCAAGCCTTTAATGGGGTTATGCATTTCTTGGGTTTCCACTTGGGGTTATATGTTTTGGGAGGGAAGGAATTGGTTTTGATGGCCTGAATCTCCAGCGTTACCTGGATTAAATAAATACTGGCAGTGGGAACACTTGTTATTGTGGCAATCCAGTCTTGGGCAGACCCATGCCTCATTTAACATGGCATATTTCACCTCCTGAAACTGAGCGTCTTGATGTTAGAAGGAAACAAATGAATCTCTGAGGTGTCTGTTACCCATCATGAGGAAGCCAAAGAGGACACAGATGCTGCTGGACTGAATATTCTTTCACCAGTCCTCCTTAATACACCACAGCTAATCTAATAAACTGTTGCACAGTGCAGGCAGTGCGGCAGCTCAGGTTGATATTGCTGCTGAAATCTAAGTAAGCACTTCCTAAGGTTGTATGGCTTTAATTCGGCACTTATGGAGGCTTTTGCAAGTCTGTAATTTGTATTGGAATAGCAGCTGCAGTTATATTAGCTAGTTCAAAGGTGAGAAGGGTTTGTCATTGTTAGGAGTCAGAACAGAAGTTATGGATCTTGGGGCAGGAGATGGTGTTTCTCTTCTCTGTTCCCTCCTGCAATAAGGTTTGTACATGCAGAGTCATTTAGGCTTTTTGCACCTATTTTAAAAGTCTTCAGCATTTGCTATAATTAAAGACAAGAAAACAATAGACTCTGCATTCACTTCACATGATGCAGCAAGGTCTTCACATTTGCAGCTCTCAGAGGTTCCCCTCTTCAGAGTGGGTAAGTGCTGTGATTGTCATTTTGCTGGTGGGAAACTGGTGTGTGGAGATTCAGATCCCTGTCTGAGATTGCTCTGCAGAGGTGGCTTTAGAAACTCTAGATAGTTTCCCAATGAATATTTGACCACAGAACCACCCTTGTCCCTTGGATGAAGGTAATAGGTTCCTGGTAATAAGAGACTCTTATGAGCCACTTATTACAAGCTAACAAACAATCCCAGCAATACCTGGCCACAGAGGGATACCCAGGTGTGGGGCAAAAAGGGGACAGGTTGCTGCAGATGTGTAAGAGAAGTGACATGGTTTGTGTGCAGATGTGGTATCACCACTGGGGAACCTAGCTCTTTCTAATACTGCAGGCATTACTTGAGAAGTGGGCTGTTAAACTTTGCAATCTAAAAACTAAAAGCTTTTAAAATTCATTCACAGTTTAATCCCACAGGGATGATTTTTCTATGGAGTCTTCTCATTTTCCTGTTGTGTTCTAAAATTACTTCTTTTTTTTTCCTTCTTCTTCTTCTTTTTTAATGCTCCATGCAATAAAACGGGGAGGTCTGTCATTACTTTTGAGCCTATTGCTTTATGTGAATGCAATATCTAAAATGCCTGAAAAGAGCCAGGAGAGACATAAACCAGAGTGAACCGGCCTGAGCACAGGGGCTTCAATCAGCTACAAGAACTCAGATGTAGACAGATATCTGGAGTAGAAAATAGTTCTGTGTGGCCTTCAGGGCTGGTGCAGACCCTGCTCCACTCCCAGGACCACCTCAGCCCCCTTGGTCCCTACAGTTACACACCTACAGGTATTTGTCATCTTCTCTTGCCTTTTTCCCCTTCAGAGCTGGTTCCCGCTGGCTTGGCTTTCCTCCTCTTGCCAACACACATGAAGGGGATGTGACAATTTTATTAAGTATCATACCCCCCATGTGTTGGCAGGGAACTCAGTGTCTGATGCTATTTAATTGCCTCCCACTGTCTGTTACAGGGAATTCTGGCCCCAGCTTTTGGGACGTGATGCTGTTATGCCTGGGTGGGCAGCAATTGCCTTAATCTACAAATGGGTTTTACAAAATCACTAAATAATGTATTCAGAAAACATGCTGGAAATTAATGGAATAGATTATTTGCAAACATGTTCACTGAATTATCAGCCTTGTTCTTTATCCATAAAATAATGTACTTAAAGAAAGGAGAAGTTTATTGAATACGTTATTTACAGGCTGTGCTCCAGCTGAGAGCTGCAGGAGCACCACGAAGCACACACACAGCCTGGCTGCTTCACAGTGCCGGGGGCAGTTATTCCTCCTCACACACACGCATGCTCCAGGACTTTGTCTGCACTTTCCTGGACCATTTTCCTTATCCCTGACCTCAGAAAAAGTGAGTTTGGAGAGGGATGTGTGCTGGCCCTCCCCTGCTCCCATGGCCATAGTCACAATGGTTGCTTTGCCTTGTGCAGTGCTGCCTTCTAAGACTCAGCACTGCTCCTGGTGAAGAGGCAAAATACAGGTCAGAAGGTCAGTGGAGGGGAATTCAGGTGTTTCGTGTAATGTTGTCCACTGTGGTGTTCAGCTGTGGATCATTTAGCTATAGATGATGTGAGGGATCATTTAGGGACGGATGATTTCGACCTGGTGCTTGTGGGTTGCCATGGCAGGACTTCCCCTCACAGCCCTGCCGTGAAGGGAGTGGGACAAGTTCGATTCACCTCAGAGAAACTGTGTCTTACAGGAGGGCAGAAGTCTGAGCTCCTCATGTCCTGGAACAGTCCTGCCATCGGTCTTGGTTGCTTCTGCAGTTCTCCTGCACTGTCCATCCCGCTGAGTTATTCCCAAACACCTCCAACACAAGCAGCAGGATTTGTCCTTCCTTCAAGTCAAAGGGACACCTTCCACTTGAGCAGCTTGCTCCAAGCCCCATCCAGCCTGGCCTTGAACACTGCCAGGGATGGGGCAGCCACAGCTTCTCTGGGCACCCTAGGCCAGCACCTCAGCACCCCGACAGCAATCTGTATAACTCCGCTAGCCCAGGAGAGAGGAAAGCACACATTGAAGCAGGGCTCCCACCTGGTTGTTACTCAATGGGGGTTGGAGTTACTGGATTTGGGACCTTCATAGTCATCTCTACTGTATGGGTCCACAACAATGCTCTCATTGGCAGATGACCATGGGGGAGGGTTGTATCATAGGAAAATAAGAAGATTCAGTTCGTGCTGTACTGAGTTGTCTGCTCCTTTTGGCTGGGCCATTCCAGCACCAGCAGCAAGGAGAATATTAACAGGGAATGTTTCCTGTTTGTGAGCACAGACTCTATCCTGTTCCATACCACTGTTCTCACCCAGAAGCTACAGTACTTTGTCTTGGTGATGAAGTGATAATGTTTGGATGATCCCAGGATATTGCAGCACCAGATCACAGCCTATCAAAGAGCTGGATTCAGCTTGTCAGGCAGGTGCTTTCCAAAAACAGCATCAGTCCTGCCTGCTGTGGGGGCTGCAGGGAACTCCTCTTCTGGGAGGGGAGGGAAACATGCACAGGTGGTCAAGGCTGGAGAAGACATGGAGCAAGGCATGTAGTAACAGAAGCAAAGTAACAAACATGGGTGAGGAGACAGAGGTGAACACAGCTGAACTGGGAGAAGCCCAAAGAACCTTCTCTGGGGTCAGCAGTGTGGCTTTACAGCAAAGCTTCATGTTCCAAACCATTTCATTTGAAACTGCTAGTATTGGTTAGAAACAGTGGGATTTCAAATTATGCAGCATTTAAAGCAGACTGTAAAACTTTCTTCTCTCACACATGTCTGCTCAAATAGTATTTAAGTCATCAGGCTGAGCTAGCTTGTCTGCATGGGGCTTGAAATGACTGACTGAGGAGCTCTTGGTGCTGCTAATGCTGGTATTTAGTGATTCTTGGAATATCGGGGAAGCTCTGGAGAACTAGGAAAGAGCTAATGTGCAAATATTTAAAAAGGGAAAGAGAACAACCCAGGTAATTACAGCCCTGTCAGTCTGTCATCAATCCTCAGCAAAATAATGGAGTGGCAGATCCAGGCCTCAATTAATAAAGAATTAAGGGAAGGTAATATAATTAATGCCAATCAACAGGGGCTGATGGAAAACAAATCCTGTCAAACTAACTTGATATCTTTTTTGATGAGATTACAGGTTTGGGTGATAAAGGTAACAGTGCTAACATAATATCCTTAGACATCTGCAAGACATTTGACTTGGAAGCACAAAAGTATATTGAGCAAGTTGAACAATACAAGATCAGTGTTACACAGGTTTGGTGCCTGCGCCTGTCACTCTGCCTGCCTGGAGTTTGTCATATTTTTGCCAAAGAAAGCATTCAATAATTGCCAGTGAAGTTTATAGATGATGCAGTGAGTAGGCAAGCTGCAGAAGACAGAGATGCAGAGCTTCTAGAATGGCCTGATAAATTCATCACCAATAATGAATATGTGTTTGGAGTACTAATATTGTACCACCCATCTTTCAAGATGGGGACTCTTCTGCTTAGAGATGGTGGTTCTGGTAAAGGGAGGTAAGACTGTTGTGGCTGCCCCATCCCTGGCAGTTTTCAAGGCTAGGTTGGACACAAGGGCTTGGAGCAAGATGCTCCAGTGGAAGATGTCCCTGCCGGTGGCAGGGGTTGGAGCTGGATGAGCCTTAAGGTCCCTTCCAACACAAACCATTCCATGATTCTATGCAGGGAAGAGTGAGTGCTGGCTGATGGAGAAGTCCAAAAACCATCTATAGCAATGAGCAGGGTGGGAAACTGGGAGAGAGTGCAGAGGACCGCTCCTTGTCTTTGACCAACGCAGAAGGGATTGGCTTAAGATCTGCACTGACTTTGGTGAAGGGCAGCATGGTGAGAGCCCCTTGTGTTTGATGAGGAAATGCTTCAATTTCAGTATAGTTCCAAAAAATCCCCATATGCCCAAATACCAAAGCTGACACCATCAGTTCCCATGGACCTCTGTGCTGCTGCTGCTGCAAGGCCAGCAAAGCCCCCATAGCAACCTGATGGGGGGAACCCCAGGAGCTGGTATTGGGTGCTTGGTCACGCTGGGGCCAGGAGCACAGGGAGTGACAACCATGGCTGGAAACCCCAGGGCACATAGAAAGCCTCTGCCATATGATAAATGTCCCTCACCCATACAAAAATAACTTCATTCCTTTTTAAACCCTTCCCTCCTGTTCCCCTCGTATTCATAATAGGATGATCGGTGGAACCAAAGATGTGGCTGTTACTTTAAAGGATAAATTAGTTTGACTCTTAACTCAATAATTAAAACTGTTATGGCTATGAGCCTGCAGGGATAATGTACTATTATTATAGTCATTTGTTTCAATTAAATGCTTACTGATTTTACAATAGCAGCTGGGCACCTGTGTGAGATAGCTATTACTCTGAACAAGACATCTCGAATTCCAGCAGAAATTTGTCACTGCACTAAAGCATTTTACATAGACCATGAAAGTTTATTAGGAGCAGTTACAAATCGGGAAGAGGAGGGGTGGTAATTGGGGATATATTTTCTTATCAGCTCCTCTCTCTCCTGCTCTCTCTCTTTAAAGTAAACCATCTCTAAGCATTTCAGCTATGGAGATGCGTTTACATTGCAACTTCAATGTGGAAAAAGCCTGCTGGGAAAAATTTTCTTCCAAGCTGTTCAGCAGATCATTTCTCCCCCTGGTTGATTGTGATTGTAATGGCTTGTTCTCAGGAACAAACCTAAGGAGGCGTAAGTTGTGCCTTGTACCTGCCCCTGGAATAGCTGCTCAGCCCATCCATGTGAACTTGCCCCAGGCAGGATTAAAGTGGGGTCATAGAATGATTTGTATTGGAAGGGACCTTAAAGCTCATCCAGCTCCAACCCCTGCCACAGGCAGGGACACCTTCCACTGGAGCAGCTTGCTCCAAGCCCCTGTGTCCAACCTGGCCTTGAACACTGCCAGGGATGGGGCAGCCACAGCTTCTCTGTGTACCCTGTGCCAGCACCTCAGCACCCTCACAGGGAAGAGCTTCTGCCTAAGAGCTCATCTCAGTCTCCCCTGTTCTGGCAGGTTAAAGCCATTCCCCTTGGCCTGTCCCTACAGGCCCTTGTCCCAAGCCCCTCTCCAGGTTTCCTGCAGCCCCTTTAGGCACTGGAGCTGCTCTCAGGTCTCCCCTTCAGGAGCCTTCTCTTGTCCAGGCTGCCCCAGCCCAGCTCTCTCAGCCTGGCTCCAGAGCAGAGCTGCTCCAGCCCTCTCAGCATCTCCATGGCCTCCTCTGGACTCTCTCCAGCAGCTCCAGGTCCCTCTTGTGCTGCTGCCCCAGAGCTGGATCAGGACTGCAGGGGGGGGTCTCCCCAGAGCACAGCAGAGGGGCAGGATCCCCTCCCTGAGCTGCTGCTCACACTCGGGGGGTGCAGCCCCGCACACGGGGGGGTTCTGGGCTCAAGCGCTTACTGAAGCTGGGTCATGGGGAGCTTCTCCTCACCCAACACCCCAAGTCCTTCACAGGGAAGCCTGGCAGGAAACCTGGTAGTCTACATGTCTGGTCTCCCGGCACATGAGGTTCTGCCTTTGTCTGGGTCTGTGCCATCTGCCCACTCCTGATGGTCTTGGCCAGCATCTGCTGTTTGTCAGCCTATTTTTCTCTCTTTCTTAGGATTAGCTTGAGCATTTATAGGCCTGATATGCATATTCATTAAAAAATTGAAATATTGTGGGGAGAAGGAAAAAAAGCTGTCTTTGAGCTAGCGCAGCCTTTGGGAATCTGCTAAGTAAGATGCACTTAATTACTTTAGCTGTGACTACATCACATTTCACTCATGTTCCCTCTGAGATGCAAAACATCTTTTCAGAAGAGGCTGCAAACACGTCCCGAGCCTTTTGCAGCAGCTCACAGTGAGTTTGTTGTGCTGAATGCCTGGGATGGAGACAGGATCTGACCTGGATCTTGGAGCCAGCGCTCCTGGCGATGGAGCTAATTGCATTTGTAGGGTGGTTATTTAATTGTGTGTGCTTCCATAGGTTTTGCAGGGATGCTGGGCGCTTTGTGGAGAGGAAAGGAGCAAGTGCAGCCCTGGTGAGCTAGATGCATCCCACAGGTTGAAGAGGTTGTTTCCCCTTGCATGGGGAATGTTGCTTTTCTTACCTTGTTTTTTTTGCTCTGCCTTCATCACGATTTCATTCATTATGCTGAGGCACTGGCACAGGGTGCCCAGAGAAGCTGTGGCTGCCCCATCCCTGGCAGTGCTCAAGGCCGGGTTGGACACAGGGGTTTGGAGCAAGCTGCTCCAGTGGAAGGTGTCCCTGCCCGTGGCAGGGGTTGAAGCTGGATGAGCTTTAATGTGCCTCCAACACAAACCACTCTGATCTTATGGTTCTATTATTTGCTTTCCTAATTAGGGGCATTTGCTGCAGGGAAGCATCTCTGAATCCTGCTCCTGGGTCTCTCTTTCCTGGAGTCTTTCTTGAGGGGATGTACTTTGAGTGCACAACTAAGGCCCCTGATATAGCTCAGTGCCTTCAGGCTCTCACAGCAGGAATCAAGATAAACCCTTTCCTCTGCTTGAGCAAAGGCCATCAGCATCCTAAAGCCCATGGCAGCAGCACTGGAGCTGTGCACAAGCTGCTTGCCTTCACTTCCACCCCAAAACGTCTTATAACTGGAGGACACAAGTGGCTTTTCCACCACTGCTCTCTCATCCTGAGGACACCTCCTGGTCCTGCCCCTCCACACAGTGGTTAGCAGGGTTGGATGCAAGGAGCATAGTTACAATTGTATATGTCCTTCTGCAAAACCTCCTGCCCATGAGGAGAAGAGGTGGAGATGTGGAAGAATGAGAGAGGGTTTCAGAACCAGCAACGCTCAGCAAAGGTTGTAAGTAAAACCACCATGTTTAAATGGTGTCAAGAAATAGGCAGCTGCTTGAGAGGAGGCCTCAGGGCTAAGATGTCCCAGGAGAAAGGTCTCTGCTTTTCAAGAGAGGGCTGTGCTTGGGTTGCTATCAGCAGGAGGCTTCTGTGTGGATTCTCCAAGCCAGAGCTCAGGTTTCTGGATTTTCCTAACAGGAATATTCAGCAACATTTGCAGCATGTGTCCCATACCCATAATTGCTACTCCTGGACTTGTTCTGCTCTGATGCATAAATAACACGCACTGTAAAGGGAAAAGTGTATGATTACATATTTAATGGATAAATGGAGCCGTTGTGGTCTATTGGCCACATAATAAAAGTTTCCCCCAAAAAATTCTCTTAATCCAGTGTTTACCCAAGAGACTGCAAATGGGAATGAGCTACTTTAAATTCCGTGATTTTTAAGGCACATTTCATAGCCTTCCCTGTCTCTAAAATACCCATTCTTCTAAACTTTTTCTTGATTTAAATTTAAAATAAGGGCAATAAATTATTCTTTGCCTTAGCAGCTGCCAGATCTTCTCCAACATGAAAGATCTGGGTTAAACTGACAAAATCCAAGACAAAAGCACCTTTTTCACTGGAATTTGGGAAGGAGCCTGGTGCTTGCATGGTGGGTGGGTGCAGACCCGGGTCCCTATCTCTGCCTGTCCCACCCTTGGCCATTCCCATGATATTTGCAAATTCAATTCCTATTACAAATATTGCCTCTCTGATGCCTCCTGTGCTGCCCAAGCCTGTTTATCCATCCCCATCTTGCTTGGCTGCAGCACATACATCCTCGAGGTCTTTTTGGCCAGGGTTTCCTAGGCAGCAGCACGTGGCAAGAAGAGGCCAGACCTCTGCAATAAGGCAGGTTAGCAGGGCACATAAAACTTGTTCTAATTCATGCAGCAGCGGGTTTCCTCATTGCCACAATGGAGCAAAGTCAGCCCTGATGCCTCCATGAGCTGGTGTTTCCTTGCAAACACCAAGGCCAAGGACAACAATTCAGCGTGGCCCCAAGTGCAAGACCTTAGAGCAGCTTCCAGTGTCTGAAGGGGCTACAAGGATGCTTGAGACAGACTCCTCATGAGGAACTGCAGTGATAATACAAGGGGTGATGGGTTCAAACTGAAACAGGGGAAGTTCAGGTTAGATATAAGGAAGAAGCTCTTCCCTGTGAGGGTGCTGAGGCGCTGGCACAGGGTGCCCAGAGAAGCTGTGGCTGCCCCATCCCTGGCAGTGTTCAAGGCCAGGTTGGACACAGGGGCTTGGAGCAAGCTGCTCCAGTGGAAGGTGTCCCTGCCTGTGGCAGGGTTTGGAACTGGATGAGCTTTAAGGTTCCTTCTAACATAAACCAGTTTGGGATTCTTCCTGCAAGTTAAATCCTGTAGTTCATAATTAATACAGAAAAAGGGCAGATCTAGGAAAATCTGTTCCCCTGACTCACACTCCAATGATGGAGAAGCTGAAGGAGAGCAGAACATGCTGTTGGCTGTTGTGTAAAGCTCATGATTCCTGACCTGCAGCAGTAAATCTGGTTTCGCATTAGACTTATTTCTTCTGAAGCCTTCCAAGCCCTTGCAGGTCTTCCCTTTCTTTCTTTCTGTATGTGCTGCTAATGGAGTTGGCAAGCCTCCCCTGGTAAGGAGAGATCACAGTTCAGTGGGCTGATTGGAAATGAAGATTGCTAATAAAGAAAGCCTGGGTCTTTAAACTCATGTTAACATTAATTCTGTTAGCATTAAACTTGGCTGGGCAGGGATGCATTGGATGGGGCTTGGAGCAAGCTGCTCTAGTGGAAGGTGTCCCTGTCTGTGGCAGGGAGTTGGAACTGGATGAGCTTTAAGGTCCCTTCCAAACCATTCTGTGACTCTATGATTTGAGATTTCTTATTAGATAGATAGATATATATATAAATTTCATTTTTACTTTTATTTTTCCAGACTGTTGGGATCAGCAGCCTCAGGGAGCAGCATGGGTGTTGGTGGCCTGTGTTGTGTCCATGTGTTCCAGCAGCTCTGTGTGTAATTAGTCCCATCAGCCATCCCCTCACTCTCATATTGTGAGGATAAATAAACATGTATTAGGAAACTTCATTTCTGGGGACAACTCTATCACTTGGCCTCCTCTTTCTCTTACCTACGTGTGTGCGCACACAAACATAATTTTATTGGCCGTTGTCTGGATTTCTGCTCCATTCATTTCAAATAGGGTTGGAACTGATCTCAATATTTTAAATTGGAAAAGCCATCCCCAGGAGGAACTGTAATGGGGTGGTGGCCACCATCAGAGCTTGCTCCCAGGCATTGTGGTCCATCTCAGGGCATGTTGTTGGGGATCAGGGACATCGGACCTCTGGCTTGCTGTTGGTGTCCTGGCTTTGAGCAGGCCATTGTGTTGGGAGCTGGGACCTGTGGCTTCCACTGAGTGCTTCTGTGCTTCCTGCTCCTGGGTGTAACCGCAGCAGCACTGGCAACTTGATAGTCGTACAAAAGATGCAGAAAGGTTGTGATATCTTTATAAGTTCATGCAAGCATCTATTTTTCCACTTATGTAGTTATTAAATGTCAACCAAAGTGTTGCTCAAAAAGAGCGTGTTTGGCTCCATGGCCTCTGACACTGCATTGCTGAAGTACCAGGGCTGGATACCCAGACCTGTGTACAAAGACAATTGATCACCTCTCTTGTAGTTGTTTTGGGCAGGGTGATGGCAGGAGCAGAGCCCTGGGCACATGGTACTCAGCGCTTGCTCTTGGCTTATTTGGAAGGAGGCACAAGGAAGACTTTACCAGCTGTGTAGAATTGATTTTTAATCAGTCAATAAGAGTTTGTCTTAAAGTGATTTGTCAGTATAATAAACAAATAAATACATTTTTTGATGACAAAGTGATATTCTCCTAACTCAGATCCAGGAGATGGTCCACTCGGATGCCACATCCTATGAGTCCAACCGTCAAGTGCCCCTGATCAATCGGCCTGGGATGTTGGCCGGCCCCATGAGCGCTCTCAGCCAGTCCCAGCTCATTTCTCAGATGGGGATACGGAGCGGGGTAACCCATGGGTCCCCATCACCCCCGGGAAGTAAGTCTGCTACACCATCTCCCTCCAGTTCTACTCAGGAAGAGGAGACAGAGTCACATTATAAGGTACGTGCAGTCATGCCTGTTTTAACAGACAGTGAGAAAACAGCAGATGATGTTTTTCAGTGAGGGATAAATTGAGCTAAATAAGAACACAGACTTTTGGTGTTTTCTTTTTAAATATATATATCTAGTGGGAGACTTTCACAAGGATTGGGGGATTATTTCCAGCCTCGGTTGAGGTACAGCATAGCAGGCTAGCACACATAGAATCACAGACTGGTTTGTGTTGTGTTAAAACTCATCCATTTCCAACCCCTGCCACAGGCAGGGACACCTTCCACTGGAGCAGCTTGCTCCAAGCCCTTGTGTCCAACCTGACCTTGAACACTGCCAGGGATGGGGCAGCCACAGCTTCTCTGGGCACCCTGTGCCAGCACCTCAGCACCCTCCCAGGGAAGAGCTTCTGCCTAAGAGCTCATCTAATATCAAATATCTAACCTAACACATGACTGGTTTGTGCATGCAGCAAGTTTGGCAATGAGAGTTGAGCTTTTCTCTCCATGGCTTACCAGGTCCATCAAACTGCAGAGTTTCCTCCAGTGAGGGTTTTATTGAGCAAAGCAGGTTCAGGGCTAAGATTCTGCAAATGCTTGGCTGCAAAATTAGATTGCTGGTGGCAGGTTGAGGAGGCTTGAACAGGGATGGAAAATAACAGAGGGTGGGTTAAACTGAGCTCATCAGACATGGCTTGTTAAGGAAAAAACCTCAGGAATTAAAAGAGGAAGAATCTTCTGCCTTTTAGTTCATCCAGGCAGTGGTTTAGATGGTCAACAATGTCTTAGTGGCATAGAGTCTGCCTCTAGAGCCAGCACATCTGCTGCTGAATATGGCATCAAGAAGCTCAAGTTTTTCCCGTGGTTTTGGGGACATCTTGGTTGTTGCTCGTCTTTCTCAAAATGCACCAGCAAAACAAACGGCGCTTGCTGTGTGCCATGAGTCTGTTATTTACCAAGGTCAATCACTGGACTCCCTGGGGGACTTTGACTAAAGCATCCCATGGAAAACCTTCTCCTGGAAGGTGCTGATCCAAGGACAACATCAGAACTGGATCTTGTCCTGCAGAGATAGATGGTTGTGACAGGATTTGAATGTATAACCCCAGCAGCAAGCAGTGAGGAGACTAGAAAAGCACTAGGACTGAGCAAACCCCTTTCCCTTCCAATGGAAATCCAGGCAAATGTATTCCCATCATTCCTGCAGCTTTTCATCCGTTGGCAGCTTTCACTTCAGATCAGGGTATTACAAAGCAGAGTGCACACGCAGATGCAAAACAGCTTCAGTGGACTAAAAGTGCACAAAGAAAGGATACAGGTGATTGAAACCAGATGCAATTTCTCAGACTCTGCGGTTTCACATCTGGGGGACACTGCGGAATGAGTTCTGCTGTGGGACCCCATGGTCTGCCACCTCCCAGGGTCACATCACACAGCTCCAGCAGGTACCTGGGAGCTGGAGTCTGTCATGTCAGCAGCAAAGGAGTTTCAGCTTAGTTACACACGAGGTTCTCTGCCTCTTCAGCATCACCCAGCTTTCATCCCGGCCAGGCAGAGATGCAGGAGTCACTGAGGAGGACATGGCTTTGGGGTCGGATCTTCTGTTCCTGTTGAGCCAGTGATGGCTGTGGGGGTAGGAAGAATTTGGACATGTCCAAATTATGACAACTCGCAGAGACAAGAATTCTTCCTAATCCTAAAGGCATGCTCCCCTCATTTTTATGTCCAGCAAGAAGGGTGAAACAAGAGTGATGGATTTGGTGGAGGAAGGAGACCATAAGTGCAAAGAAAGCAGAAGCACATTATGGCCTACAGGTTTCTGTTTGCTTTCTCTATCAACACAGCTGCTGTATTCACCCAATGGTCATATTTCATATGGCCATTCAGAACCTTTCTGCAACAAGTCATCAAAGCAATACCTAATAAGCAGAAATTAATCTTATGACCAAGAATCTCACACATAGAAGAAATGGGTCTGATGCCAGCAGGTAGCTCAGGTCCAGCAGGTCCTCTGAACCAGGAAGCTTATGATTTTAGGTATGACAGCCACACCGATGCATTTACCTGCTTCATTGCTTCAGGGGGTGTACACATGCATAGGAGGGAGAGGTAGCTACAGCCCATCTTCCAACTGGAGTACCGATGTCTCTCCATAATTACTAAAATCACAACATCCATGGGGTTCCTGCTCTGGTTCAACATCTACCCGTTTATGGGATCACATCTCTCACCAGTGAATTGCCCCAGTCCACATCTGGTGTTACACTTCCCTTCTGCTGCCTCTCAAGAGCAGGTCCATGCAGGGGCTGGGTGCCACACACCTTATCCCACTGCATGAGCCTTCACAGTTGCTTTGATTGTGGCTCACCCCTTGGGGGATGCAGTTGCTTTGGGGCAGCAAGATGCGGGCTTGCCAGGTCTTGCCTTTAGCCATGAACATGGCTGAGGTTTTTGAAGCACCTTCTGCAGGCTAGGGCTAGGCAGTTGTCTCAGCCTGTGCTGCAACACACAGCAAACCCCGGGAGAACCAGGCAAAGCCCTGATTTGTTCTGCTCTCTCTTGGGAGCTGGTGGCTCCAGGCAGCCTTGCAGGCAGCATATGTTTTCCATACAGACATTTGCTCTTTGGTGCTGCCTAAGCAGGACCAACTGTAAACCCATCTCCATGCACAGTAGGTTGCACTGTGATTGTTTCCACTCCATCACTTGGTGAATGGCTCGAGGAGAGCAAGTCACCCCATGGCTCTTCAGTGAATCAAAGCACTACAGTTAGTTAAAATAGCATCTCGCTTGCTAATGGGCTGAAGCCCTGTCATGGAGGTTTTTGATCCTAATAAGCTGCCCTTTCAACCCCAGGCCTCCCATTCAAGCCCAATTGGGCAATTTGAAATTAAATGCATTTTTTTTGGTCTCTCTGCTCATTCACTAATGGTCACTGTCTGTTTGACAAATGTCACTACACTGATACTCAACTTAATGACCAGTCAAGAGCTGCTTGGTGGAGAGCAGGAGTACTGCTGCCCTTTCCTGCCCATGCCTGGCCTGTACCAGCTGAAGGGAAGCCTCTTAAATCCCAGTGCTTCCAAGCACACAATCAAATCCATCAGGAGAATAGGCCTCTTTCTCCCGGCATTCACTGGAAGGCCCAGGTTTTACACTCGTTTGGTGGTTTGATCTGTGCTGACTGATTTGTTAAAATTTGGTTTAGACCTCAAAGCAACAGACTAGGTGACTTCTTAAGTAATACCGTTAGCCTGTGCCCCTGCTAGGACAGGCACTGCTGGTGGTAGCTGAGCACTTGATACCAGAGTGTGGTGGGTGTGCAGGCAGAGGTGCCGGAGCCCCGTCTGCCCTCCAGGATGCAGAGATCCAGGCAGAAGCAACTGGGAGAAAATGTTTTTATTCTCAGCCGTGTTTAACCTCTGGTGTATTGAGTTTTTCCTCTGCTATAAAATAAGGATAATGGTGCTTCCCTGTAGTGTGAGCTTTCACTGACTGCAGTCAATGCTTTGAGAGCTTTGATGTATGTCCAAGTGTTTTCCTGGGGTCTTTTCCCTTGTGCACCATCACACAGAGGCATCTGCGGTCCCACACATTCAACACACTGCCCAGGGCATCCTAGAAAAAGCTCAGCTGTAGGATCTTCTTTCAGTGCTGCCTTCATCGGAAGCATCCCTGTTTCCAGCATTGCTGTTCTACCTCCCAGCTTGGTCTCATGCTGAGCAGCCACAAAGTCCAGCTTCAGTTCCCTCTGCCCTTCTGCCCTTGGTTCAACCACCCACAGAGCACCAAGCATGGATACAGTCAGACCAAGCCTGCATGCAGGCTGGTTGTAAGGTGTGAGCAGTGTATGCAAAGTGTTTAATACATAAGAGTAAAATAGGGGTACAAACCTGTTAACAAGGTGAAATGGGTTTCTGATGGCCCCAGTGTGATGGCTGATGTGGTGCTGGCTCTCACAGCCCTCCTGCCTAGGGAGAGGGGATGCTGAGGCAGTGGCACATGCAAAGGTGGGGGTAGCCAGAAGCAGCTTGCAAAGGGGGATTATTGGGCTGGAAATCAGAAACCAATTCTGGAAAAACTCATGGACTGCTAAAGGGATCTGGCTGGGAAGCAAGATGTTTAGAGAGGACCCTGAGGAGGATCAAGGAGTGAGTGAGTTTGTGCTGCTAGGGAGGAGGAGGGTGAAGGGGGTGACTGAAGATGAATGTGGAAACCCCCAGATTTGGAGCAAGGAGCACTGGAGCAGCAAGGGGCAAGCCCAAGCTGTGAACGGGGCTGGGAGGAGGCACCCAACCTGCCTCAGGGACCCAGCAGCGGTTTGTGTAATGATCCTATGGGCTCTTGGGAGCCAAAGAGACACCCAGGGCTGGTGCCCTCCTCATTACACTGGGAGCCTTTCTCTGCCCAGTCTCTTTCTCATCCCCTTTGCTAAGAAGCTGTAGCAGGGACTCACACCTGACTGCTCCAAGATGACTGCTAAGGTTCATCTCTCGGTTTTGCAGGTTACTGGGGAGAAAAGACCATCAACAGACCTGGGCAAAAAGCCCAAAAGCCAAAAGAAGAAGAAAAAGAAGGACCCCAACGAGCCCCAGAAGCCTGTGTCAGCCTATGCCCTGTTTTTCAGAGACACACAAGCAGCCATCAAAGGGCAAAACCCCAATGCCACCTTCGGAGATGTATCAAAAATCGTTGCGTCGATGTGGGACAGTCTGGGAGAAGAACAAAAACAAGTGAGTTCATCTTTCTTGTTTTCCTTTCAGCTGTTGCAGTGTGGGTTTCCCTGGTGCAGAGCCTCCGAGTCCCCCCAGCACATTAGGAGAGTGCCCCTTTTGAGAAAAAATCTCTGCTCTTACATAGAGAAGAGCTTTTATGACAACTGATGATTCTTGAGAAGGTCGCACTTTGCAGACTCTCAGTGGCCCTGCCCTGACATGGGCTTTCTACAGCTCCAGGTAGGAGATGGGTTTGCATTTACTTCTTTACTTACAAGGAGTGATGGCAGACCGGCTGAAAACTAATTCTCTACATCACTGGTCTCAAATCTAATGTTAAGGCTTTAAAAGCTTAGGAAGGAGATGCCTGAAGTGACCCTGCAGAGGAAACCCTCCTGCCCCAAAGCTGTCAACCACTTTCAGTCTGCCTCGCACAGAGGCTTCTAGGTCCTGCTTTCACTGTTTTGCTGGTGCTGAGTGAGTTACAAAAGCCTGTAATTGCATGTTGCCTGTTGAGAAAACCCCAGGAACAGTTTCCATCACAAGGATGTCTTCATCATGCAGAGAGATGTCTGGCACTGCAGGTGGTGTGTGTGACCCCAAACTGATGCTCCCCCTTAAGATTTGAGTCCTGGCAGCCAACACTGGCTCCACCTCCTCTTGGATGTCCATGGCCAGTGATTGAAGCAGCCACATTTAAGGAGGGAGCAGATGGGAGGAAAAGTCATTTAAATGGAAGTCATGCTAGGGAATAGCCTTGCTTTCTGCCCTGCACCAAGTCAGGAATAGAATCATGGAATTGTTTGGGTTGGAAAGGACCTTAAAGCTCATCCAGTTTCAACCCCCTGCCATGGGCAGGAATAGTTTCCACTAGGGCAGGTTGCTCCAAGCCCCATAATAGGAATCAAGGCAAGCCATCTTCTGGGATGGAAGCCCTTTGTTGACCCATTTGGGTTCTCCATATTGTGCAAAGTGTTACTTTGATGTTTTCATGATCATAGAATCATAGAATGGTTAGGGTTGGAAAGGACCTTACGATCATCTAGTTCCAACCTCCTCTGATCCTCCATTTTCTACTCTTTGGATGGATCACTGGGGTGTTGTGCAGGAATTTCTCAGGCTGAAGAAGGAAGGAGTATCCTTTCCTTTGCCTGGGGAGCTGGAGGGCTGGTGCTGGGTTTGGGCCATTAGTGTAAGGTGTGGGAGGTTCAGGAGCATGTAAAAGCTTCCACATCACCTCTTTCTCCTGCGTTCATCCCTCCCAACATCTCTGTCTGATTCTCCCTTACTCCATCTGGTTACAAATACCTCTGTAGACTGGGGACTGAGCTCGGCTGCAAATGTGGTTTATATAATAGAAGGGCTGGTGTGACCTGACTCCGTGCAGTGCAAATGCTCTTAATTAACAGCAGGGATTAAACCAGCCCGTTTATCTTCCCTGCTAACTCTCCCTTCTTCTCCTTTATGAGATAGCAGCAGCCTCTTTACACAGGCTTTCTAAGTGGCTCCATTTCTCCTTCTGTAATTGATTTAATTAAGTCATTTGTTCCTTGTCTGAATGCTTAAATATTAACTTCCTGGCTTTGTCTCCAGCTCTATACTTCTCTCCCACGACAGCTACCTCCCTGCCCGGGACTCCGGCTGCAGGCAGCTATTTATCTTGGGCTTCAGGACTGTATTGCTGTTTTGTGCAATGTGGCACGTTCACTCTTGAAGTGTTTGGCTGGAAGAGAGTTTATTTAGTCCTCGTTTGCTTTCCTCTGCCAGCATCCCCAGTCAGGTTTTCTTAGAGCCATAAGGGAGTGCAATGGAAAGGAGAAAAGGAAAAGGAAAGAGAAAAAAGTAGTAACAAAATGTCTTAAAGGCAGCTCTGCTTTAGAACCAGGCTGAGAGAGCTGGGCTGGGGCAGCCTGGACAAGAGAAGGCTCCTGAAGGGGAGACCTGAGAGCAGCTCCAGTGCCTAAAGGGGCTGCAGGAAACCTGGAGAGGGGCTTGGGACAAGGGCCTGTAGGGACAGGCCAAGGGGAATGGCTTGAACCTGCCAGAACAGGGGAGACTGAGATGAGCTCTTAGGTAGAAGCTCTTCCCTGGGAGGGTGCTGAGGTGCTGGCACAGGGTGCCCAGAGAAGCTGTGGCTGCCCCATCCCTGGCAGTGTTCAAGGCCAGGTTGGACACAGGGGCTTGGAGCAAGCTGCTCCAGTGGAAGGTGTCCCTGCCCGTGGCAGGGGTTGGAGCTGGGTGAGCTAAAGCTTAAAAGGTCCCTTCCAGCACAAACCAGTCTGGGATTCTGTGAATACTCATGCTTAGGCTGTCCTGCAGATCCCTTCTCCCAAGGACTACAGGACATGATGCACGCTTTCACAATGAAAGCAAGCAGCCCATGCCAAGTGCTCTCTTGGCACACCTCGGGAGGGGACAGTGACCAAGCAGGACAGACACATCTCTGCTAAAATTCTGCTGGGACTTAGGGGTCCAGACTGCCCCATGGCTGCACCAGGCTGTGATTGGGCCCATCACTGGACAGGAGCATTGTGCTCTGGGGAGGAGTGGAAAGGTGGAAAAGAGAAGTGTTTCACCATCTGTGCTGCTCCTGGCTCTATTGACACAGTGGTTTTGAGTATCTTCATATCCTCACTGCAGAAAGCAGTGCAGAAGGAAAGCCAAGGAAAAGCCAGCACAGTGATGACAAAGTAGACAACCAAGAGCCAAATATGGATGTTCTTGATCAATTATGACCAAGTTTATTAAAGAAAGCTTCCCTTCTACATGGCATTAGAATAGTGGGTGGATTTGAGGCTGTAGGATCTGATTTGGGGCTGTGCTGTGGTCCTATACTTAAATCTCTCAAAACCCCCAAGATCTTCAGGGTGGTCCTGGGGCATCACATCTCCAGAGGGCTGATGTGCAGACCTCAGCCCCATCATGCAGTTATTAAGCAGTCATTTACATCACTGTAGTTCCAGCTTCAGACGAGGTTTTGTAAACTTTATTTTTCACCTCCCAAAGGGCACAGTGTTTCCCCAGTCCTGGGTGTGTTTTGATTCCAGCCTTGGAGAAAAGGTGGCAGAACAGGCAGGGAGCAACCAGGAAGAGGGTTCAGAGCAATAAACCCAACCTCAGGCAGGGCACTGTGGACTTGTGATCCCCCACCAAACATCACCATCCCCATAGATGCTACACGGAGCATTCAGCAGGCAGAAAGGAGAGGTAGCTCAGGCCAGCACGTGGAGGGTTAATCCTCTGCCATTGTGCTGCTAATGATTATATGTGCTGTAATATCAAAGCTGTAGCTATTTATTTGCCATTGAGCAGGTGCTGCTGCTCCCACAAAGCAAATTTGCTTTCTCTTCCTGATGAAACAAGCAAAATAAAGGTTGCTCACGTCCCATTTCAGATAGGTTTTTTCCCTGTGCAAAGACAAACAGAGAGCGGGAACCAGAATGCGTATTATGCAAGAAACCAAATAATCGAGGAGCATCTTTGATTTTGCTGCTGCTGTCACAGACATGTATTTCAGAGAGGCTTCTCCCCCCCCCCTTCCTTTTGTTCTTACTGGTTTATCATTTGTGCCTTTGTCATTTTGTTCCTTCTTCTTCTTCTCTTCTCAGCCTCTTCACAATGAATCTTCATTTTCCCTCTGACACACTTGTATCTAAATTTCCTTATTTCCTGCCTTTTTTTATTTATATCTGTTGCCTGGTGATTTGATCATGCTGTGGAATACAGGATTAGCAATCTCCGTGTCCTTGGGTACTGCTCAAGGACACCTGTTCTGCAAAGAGCCGTTTTCTTCCCCATTTTAACCCCTTCCAGTGTGGCCGCGCATGCAGAACAGCAGTAAATAACAATACCTTTATATATCCCCAGCGCTGCATTAGCAGGACGTTGTAATCTTCATTCTTCAACAGCTGGCATGGCCCTTTCTAAGAAGCTTACATGGGAAGCTGAAGAATGTGACTGGGGTAGGGGGGTGAATATGAATATGTACTCTTTGAACTTTGCAAATAGTTTAGCAGCTGTTCCTGTAGAGATAACTTAGGCTTTGGTGGAGAGTGAGATGCTAATGGAGCCGTTAGCATCAAACGGGGGACCTGTTGTAGTGATCTGCCTGCAGTTCCAGGTCTCTGCTCCAAGCTCACAGAATCCTCGATGTTGTTTTTCCTCAAGAGCAGATCCAGCCCAGCCTTTACAGTGTTACCCAGTGAGAGCTGCTTGATTTGATAGAAATTAGAAGCATTTGAGCACTAGATTGGAGCAAACTCTGCTAATTGCAGCCTCAAGCTGTGCCAAGGGAGGTTTAGATGGAGATGAGGAGCAATTGCTTCCCCGAAGGGTGCTCAGGCATTGGAACAGGCTGCCCAAGGCAGGGCTGGAGTCACCATCCCTGCAAGTGCTCACACACCATGTAGAGGAGGGCCTCAATGCCATGGGTTAGTGGTGGCCTTGCAGTGCTGGGCAACAGTGGGACCTGATGATCTTAAAGGTCTTTTCCAATCTGCCTGATTCTGATTTCTGTGATTCTGATTCTCTGGATAGGCTTCTTACCTGGCATGGACATAGTGCTCCCAGCCTGGTCACCAGCCCTGCCAACAGCCATCTCTGCTCAGGAGCAGGGGACACCCAGTCTTCTGTCAAGGGCATCTCATGTGGGAGATAAGCCTGTAAACTCCCTGGAGCATATTAAGTCACCAATGGGATTTTCTTTTCTCTGCTATATTCTGTCTTTCCTTCTCTGAGCACCTTCACGTTGTCCACCGTATTTTGGGGGAAGAGAATGTTGGCTTGGAGCCTGGTGGTGGTGGAGCACAGGGAACACTGCCAAGCTGATAGTTGTAGGTGTCTCTGGAACCTGCTTTTCATTAGGAAAGTCCAGTAATAGATTGGTTGGTGTTTCCCTAGATTCTAGAAACTCAGAGCAGAAGCATCAAGAAATTCCTGAGCAATCTTGATGAGTGAAGCTTGATCTAACCCAGGGCTTCCCGTCCTCAGTGAGGAGAAGTCCTACAAAACCAAGATTTACAATTAAGTTGACAAGGTTGGGGACTCACTGAGAGCACAAAGGTACCAGAGATGAGTCCTTGCTCATGATAGCCCTGCAGGACCAGTTCAGTAATGCTAAATAACTCCATGGCAGATGCACCAATCCCAAGCAACGTTTCAAGACAGGTCTGGTGGAGATCAGGATAATGATAGGGAATATGTGAAGGGTCATAATTGCTCTTAAAAGCAGCTCCAAGAGTGTGACTTCTGGTCCTGGAGATCAAGATCGGAACTGTGGGAGATGAAGGTTGTGTGCTTTTCACTGGAGGTTAGCGGTTGGATTTGTCACCCTCCTCCTATGTTTCATTTGGAGTCTTCTGTGAGTTGTCCTGGGAACACACTGGAGTGATGGATGACTTACACCCAGGTGTCACCATGAAGTCAAGGCACAGGAATCTTTCAGGATGCTTTAATCAAATGGTACTTGATCATGGGTTTATCCTTTCATTCTCCAAAGGACTGCTTCACAACATTGTGTCTCTACCAGGGTAAGGGAGGAGCTGTCCTGAAACCCTGCAGATAGTTCCCATAGCCAGGGCCTTTCATGTAGGTGTCCTCAGGGATGTTAGATGCTCAACAGCCCCCATGCCATAGCTGGGAGAGCCTGGGAGAACTGGAACACCACTTAACCAGCCACCTCATGATGGGCATCATTGACAGTTACCTTCCATGTCCAAGACTGTTGACCTCAGGACTTACCAGTCAAGACTGTAGGTATTAGTTTGAAGAAGTGCCATGTTTTAAATGTAGCTTGGGTTAGTTGGTTTTAATAGGGGGAGGAACAGAGTAAGCCTTCTCAAGAAGGGAGGAGGAAGGTTAGAGAGGAGGGTGCAAGGAGGTGAGGAAGAGCTGGGAAGGAATAAGGATGACATGGTTGTGTGAGCTATGTGCACTTCCAATAGCTGTGTGGAGGCTGTCTGCAAAGAGAAGGGTGGTGTAGCAGACAGCACTGTGCAGGAAGGGAGTACTTTTAGTCAGCATATGAATAAGCCCTAAGTTAAGGTGATCCCAAGAGCTGTCTTGCAGGAAAGTGTATAACAGTTATAAGAAAAACCCTCCAGATTGACAAGCAGAATGCAATCCAAATTTACACATGGGAGGGGGAGAAAAAGGGGAAACTAGTCATGGAATCATAGAAAGGAGGGCAAGGAGAGACTTAAGAGGTCAACCAGACCATACTGCTGCCCGAAGTCAGGATCATCTCTACTTAAGCCATTCTTGGTGGATGTGTGCCTAATCTGTTCTTAAATTCTCAGTGGTGGAGATTACACATCTCCCCAGGCAATCTCTTCCCATGCTTAATTATCCTCACTGTTAGGAACACTTCTCTCTTGCTTAGCCAACATTCCCCTTGTTCCAATTTAAGCCCATTGCCTCTTTTCCTACCTGAGACAGACGTAGAGCATCGTTCAGTGCCTCCTTTGCTGCATCACGTTTGGAGGCTGTGGCTCCTCCTGGTCTCCTCTCCTATCGAAATAGAGTCCTTCAACTCCCCCTGGAGACCTTTACTGCACTTTTCATCTCTCCTGATGGTCTATCTCCTTTTTGAAACAAAACGCCCCAAACTCCATCTAGGATTGCAGGAGGGACCTTGTCATTTGGGCTCTGTGGAAGCCTTGATTTTCTGGGGGAGAGTTTCATCATTCCCAGGCTTGGGAAGCAGAGTTTCTGCTAAAGCCGGATTCTGAGGTTACGGCTAACAGCTCTGGCTGCCATTCAGTGCCTGCACGACACGGAGCCACTCGTGGGCGTCAGCAGGGTTTGGAATAATTGTCTTCTCTAATTAACTGGTTATCAAACAAGAACATTTCATTACAGTACAATTACTGGCTGCTTTGCTGAGACACAGAGGTGTCAGCGGTACGATCCCAACATATGCTTCTTACAGCTCTGATTTTTTGTTTTCATAAGCACTAAACCATTTTTGCTTCTCTCCCCCCCTTCCCCAACCCACCCACTCGCTTAATGACTAATGAATCCTCCTGCTAATGAATAAGGAAAATAAATCAGTGGGCACGGCAGGTTAGAAAGAAAAACATGCAAAATGTTTTGAGGATCCTTAAATCTGATAAATTACTTTGAAATTAAAATCCCTGGGAGAAAATGGGAGTTAATTAGAAAGTAACATGGTTTTGTCAATGTTTAAATTAAAATTTTAAAGGTTATAAATACTGCACTAGAGCTGCCTTTACACAGAGGATTCCTGAGAAGTTTTGTTGGATCTGCTCATCCCACATCAGAGCAGTCTTTTCCCAGCTGCAGGCTGAGGTTTAGCTGCTCAGGGTCCTCCATGGACACTGTGTGGGTACAGAAAGCCCCCAGTGCAGGGCTGGGCTGCAGGAATCTCAGCAGGAGAACCTTAGGGATGTTTTCATACCATGAGGGTGCTGAGGCGCTGGCACAGGGTGCTCAGAGAAGCTGTGGTTGCCCCATCCCTGATAGTGTTCAAGGCCAGGTTGGACACAGGGGCTTGGAGCAAGGTGCTCCAGTGGAAGGTGTCCCTGCCCGTGGCTGGGGTTGGAGCTGGATGAGCTTTAAGGTACCTTCCAATACAAACCAGGCTGAGTCTATGTTCACAAACCAGATAATCCACCAGGAGCCATCCATAGCTGGAGAGAGCATCACAAGAGCATCACAGGAAACACCGCTGGGTATCACCCTCTTAACGTTCTCTGTCACCCTGATCATGGCCAGGGCTGGAGCAGGGACTGGCCCAAGGGCAGAAGGCTCCTGCTGGGAGCAATCCCCCTCTCCCTTCAGGAGGACACAGGATTCAGCTGCCCCTTCCCAGTCCTGCTTCATCAGACACCACCCAGCAGCGTGTTCCAGACACAAGAGGCACAGTACCCGCTTGCTGAATGGAGAAGACAAGGACAGATGAGGAGTGGGGAAAGAAAAGGGCGTAACAGAAAAAAGCAGGTGATGGGGATGCAGATAGGCACAGAATTTATTGGTTACTCATTCATCTGCATTGAGGTTAAGGAAGTTTCATTTACCTGCCCTCTCATTGTCCATAAATTTCAGGGTTTTTCTCCAGCCAAATCTTCCTAACAATTGATTCTGTCTCTGTGTAGCTGTGAATGCTTTGATTTCTCACTGCCCCAGATTTAGACAAAAAAGCAAAAATGCTTTTGGTGTTTTCTGTTACAGAGGGAAAAGTATGTTTTCAGTATATCAGCACCCAGCTATGCCCTGAGACACAGGAATTCATATTTCACAGTTGTGCAGGCATCAGGTACCATGTTAAAAGCATCTCTTAGCAGCAGGGCTGGGGGACACCCCACATTGCTGTGTCACAGCAGGTGCTGCGATGAGCTATGGACACAAGTGAGGTGGGGAATGTAGAGAAAGGGAACAGCTTTCATTAGGGGAAGTGGTACAGTGTGAAGAAATAGTTGCTTTTCACAGGCAAACTCTTCTTCAGGCTGACATTTTGAAATGTAATTTTGTTCTGAACGGAGCAAATATACTTCCTATGTAGGAAAAAGCCAAAGACAAACTTAGGCAAATACTCTGTTTCAGAAAATAACCATCTGAGACCTCCAGTGTGTCAAATCAAAATGTTTCATTGTGGGAGTCTCTCCGATTTTGCAATGAAAATAAGG
Source organism: Melopsittacus undulatus (assembly GCF_012275295.1). Classification (NCBI taxonomy): domain Eukaryota; kingdom Metazoa; phylum Chordata; class Aves; order Psittaciformes; family Psittaculidae; genus Melopsittacus; species Melopsittacus undulatus. The sequence continues at coordinate 22,657,626 of NC_047536.1, forward strand.
TTTTCAACCCATTTTTAATAGGGTTTATCTGTATTGATTTTAAACTTCAGGGAGCAGTTTATAAACAGTTTTTAAACTGCTAAATTCAAGTCACCAGATAATCTGCTTCTGGGAGCTCCTTGCTGGGTTCTCACAAGCAGTAATTTTAGCAAAGAGGTTTTCATAGAATCATGGTTTGGTTTGGGTTGGAAGGGACCTTAAAGCTATTTATTTGCTTTATTTGCTTGGTTTGGGACAAATTCCTCCCCAGCAGAAAGTTGTTTTCCATGCACATGTGCATGCAGGAATGGCCTCAGCAGAGCGGGATCCCACTGAACAGGCAGGATCCAGCAGCATTTTATTCTACTTTATTCATTATTAATTCTTACCCATCATTTGCTCCTTTCAGGCATACAAGAGGAAAACAGAAGCCGCCAAGAAGGAGTACCTGAAAGCACTGGCAGCATATCGGGCCAGCCTCGTCTCCAAGGTACAGCCAGCTTCCTGAGGAGCTAAAGAAATGCTCTCAGTGTGGCTAGGGTGGGTGCCAGGCTGCTTTCTGCCTTTAGCACCCTGAAATGAGACCCTGGTTTGGGTTGTCTTCATCAGCAGGTGCCAGCAATGGGGTGTCCCTGCTGCCTGTCCCCACCACCCACTGTACTCTCAGGATGGGAGTGCAGGGAACAAACGAGCGATGAAAAGGCAGGAGGATGAGGCTCATAGTGGGTGACACCAAAGGACTGGCCCAGGTGAAGGTGACACACCAGTCCTGGGCAGCATCAAGGTGCCAGCAGCCTGCCTGCTCCCTGGTCCAGGCTTTAGAACCCTGGGTCCTGCTTCTCCTACACATGCTCAGTCAAGTGCAGGGGTTTAGGAAGTAAGACCCATAACTGCAGGTTGATGAGCATGTGAGCATGTGTGTGTTTAACACACTGCTGTTAAACCCAGAGAGCCTATTTTGGTACCTAACAATGAATGTTCAGGGGGGTTCAGGTGCCTACAGGAACTCCTGGTGCTGCAAGGCTGCATCTGGAGCAGTGATGATGGACTAAGGGCCTGCCCATCCCAATGCTTCAAAGGTGGGCATCATCCCAGGGGACTACACACTGTGCCCTCCTCTGTGCCTTCAGAGAGTGGACATGGGCATTTGCTGCCTGTGAATTTGGGATGGCTCCTGCAGAGCTCATAGGCTTGCTGGCTCAGGCAGATATGCTGCCCTTGGGTTGTGAGCATGTCTATCAGGTGCTTTTCCTTTCAAAGCTTTTCTTTGGTACCATTACCATACTCTCAGTATTTAATCATCCTAGTTAGCTGCCATGGGAAAGAATGTGATGTCCCAAATCAACCATCACCTACAGGATCCATGTGATTGTGGTAGTGGGCTGGGAAGGCTCAAAGCCCTGTACAGACACAAGTACCATTAGTGGTCTTCACTTGTGAAGAAAACAGCAGCAAGGACACAAAAGTGGAATGGAAAGGACTGAGGGTTTAAAAGCTCTTCTTTGTCCCTTTGGAAATCTCTGAGAATCTTGGAAGGATGAATGGATGGATGTGTGGATGGATGGATGGATGCATGCATGCATGGATGGATGCATGGATGCATGGATGGAGGAATGCATGCCCATGACACATAACAATGTTTCCTCCCTTCCTACCTCATCACCCTCTGTTCTGCTTTCCCACAGAGCTCTGCTGACCAGGGGGAGACGAAAAGTGCCCAGAGCAATCCACCTTCCAAAATGATCCCCCCCAAGCAGCCCATGTATCCGATGCCCCCGCAGGCTTCCTCACCCTACCCTGGCCTGGGTTCATTCCTGTCCCCATCGGACCTGCAGAACTACCGTGGCCACCCGCACCCCGGCCTCTCCCGGCCCCTAACCTCCAAGCCCATGCTGCCCAGCATCAGTGCCTCCCCACCGCCCTCCTTCCAGATCAGCCCCCCGCTCCACCAGCAGCTCTCCTTGCACCACCCGCAGAGCTCCCTCCTCAGCCAGCCCCTCAGCATGCAGCAGGTCCCCCAGCAGCCCCTCCTGTCCCCCCCCATGGCACTACAGGTACAGCCCCCCATGAACGCCTCACCTCCCGGGCAGCAGGTAGGTGCTCAGAACCACACCATTTCCCTCTTCCCATTGGATCTGGTGGTTCCTGGATGGTTTGGGGATGTTGGGTGTTGATGTCGTCCCCAAAGAGTCTTCTGGCTTCATCAGCTTGCAAATCTCACCAACTGGGGTGATGTTTTCAAGAGTGCTGAGCTGGGACGATGAGCACCCCTACAAATGGGGCAGATTTGCTCAACCAGAGCACTAGAGTCATAGAATTCAATCAGTGAAGGCTCCTTCTGTAGGGAAAGCTGCTGGAACTGGGAATATCCCAGACCAAATCTCTTTGTGCACATGGTCCCCCAGCGCCCTGTCTTGGGGAGTTTCACTGGTGGTAATCTGGAGCTGTGGGTTGGATAGTCAGTGAGAAACCCCTCTCATGATAATGCTGAGAGGAGCTCTGCTCTTATCCCATGTCTGAAAGACCATGGGATAATAGCAGGGATCCAGGGGGGTTGCCAGGAGGAGGACAAAAGGGATAGAGGGAATGTCACAAACAAATATAACATCATTATTTCCAGAAACTGCCTGGCAATAGGAGAAACTCACTTTGGGGGCAGAGAGCTGAGAGCATGTGATGTGTGCTTGCATGTATGCTTATACATGCAGTAGCAAAGCAGATCCTACAGACTGATGCTGTGAACATGTCAGACCTCCTCAGCCATGCCCTGCTCAGCCCTGGGACCAGCCTGCAGGGTCCAACCTCTTCTCTTTAAACTGCTGTTAAGAAAATGCACCTGGAGAGAGAACTGGCCATAGCAAAACGCCTTCTCTATACCTTATAGAGAACTTGCCAGTATTCAAAGGAAAAGGTGAATAGCTTCCAGAGTTTTTCCACATAAAACATGACCTGGACAAACTACTCACAGTGGAGGACATATGCTCTGAATTCACAGCTGCTACCATTTACTTGATGATACTTTAAACTGCAGTATTCACCCAGCTGGCTGCACAATCTGTGTTTCACATGCTTGCTAGCTATGTATCACAAAATTCATATAGTTCTTTAGCAATGAGCAAAGCTTTCTTTCCTATAATGTGGCCTATTCAGTTTGGGGCTAACTTTGAGAAAAGAGACATTGTCAATTTAGGGACAGTGGAAGAAAACCAAAGGAGAGCAGAGATGTGGAAGCACAGTCATATCTGACCATAATAAAAAGCACATGAGGGAAGGTCAGAGCCTTAATCAGATTTAAATCCCAGCCTGCTCAGAGCACTCCAAGTAACCTCCAGCACAGCGACTGGGCTTTAGCTGTACATAAGCAAAGGTGGTTTCTCTTATTCAGTGATAGCCTATGTCCAGGATTCACATAATCACTGTAATTGGGGTGTTGTGGCTCAAGGCAGCAGTTTGTGAAGCTTCTTTCTGTGTAAATTTGTGAGTAAAACTAAAAAGCAAAAAAGAAAATACCCCACACTGCCTAAATTTGGATATTTTGGAGAAAATCATGTTCTTGATCAAGTAACTACCATGACTCTTGTTTATACACATTGCCTAATGTTACCTAGTTAAGCCAACCCCCAAAACCAGAGAAGCTGATCAGCTTTCAGCTAGAACAGCCCCACAGCATATTTGTTCATTTGTTGGCAGTGACAGCTGATGGAGAGAGCTGCTGCTGTGGATGTTCCTTACCGTGTTACTGTACATTATGATGGGCTGACGTATTACTGCAAAGGGAACTGCACTTGAAGTGGAAACCAGTTCTGCTGGCCAGGCTGCTGATGCAAAGGCTGTCATGGGCTGCGTGTCACCCACAGCCATTCACCAGCCCCGAGGAGGGAGGTGCTGAGAAACAAGAGGAGGAAAGAGGGATGCAAACCAGATGTTGCTGTGTTGACACCTGCATGCAACAACTCATGTTCTGCAAGGTCCCACCACGGTGGTGTCGGGTCCTGGCCTTGGCCCTGCTGCTGCCCCTGCGGCTGTGCAGTGTGGAGGCAACACATGTAAATGATTTCATGTGATAGGAAGAGATCTGCTGCTTCTCCTGCTGTCTGAGCTGCTGTAACCATCCCTTTCCTTTCCACCCTGCAGGACTTCTCACATATTTCATCTGAGTTTCAAAATAGTGTTGGACCCCGTTCACCTGGTGCATCAAACCCTCCCGGGAGCACTGAGTGGGACAACGACTACCCCAGCAGAGAGTGTGGGATTAACCACTGCAGGCCAGTACACAGAATGGCACATTGCTGATGCACTTTCTGTTATGTGAACTGGAACACTGTACAACACTGAATCTGCCCTAAAATGTACAAAGTGTACAGCAAGCTGGTAGGCTAATCATGGTCAGTGAAGTTTAAGGTTTCCTCTTCTCTATAGGCTCACTGAAGTGATGCTATGGAAGCAGGTAGCTTAAAAATCATGGAGAAATTCTTCACTGGGCATGAAGAGGTTTCCTTTTTTGTGTGTTTCCATCCTGTTAGCAACAGAGTTGGACAATTTCCTTCTAGAGCAGGACAGGGAGGCCCAGGCTTCCAAGCAGAATCACTGGAGGTTTGAAGGTGGCCATGTCTATCAGTAATGTTCCCAGAGTGATTGCTCCTATCACTGCAGCCACAGCTTCCCATAGCTATGTCTAACCCTTACCAGTTCCCCATGACAGTGCACAAAGCCTCATCCTCCCAAGAGCCACACGATGCTCTAGCCCCCTGCACCTCGCACAAAAAGGCCACAGAATCTGCACAGATTCTCCCCCTTATGCCCTACAAGCTCTGGCATGAATGTGTCAGCATGAAGGTCCCTTCAGTGCTCCTTCAATTCTTCAGTAAATAAAAACATCAGGATAGACTCAAAGCTGGGGAATGGAGAGGGTGTGAGAGCCATCCCCAGTCTCTGCCTAATCCACTGCTCTTGTCTCAGCAGTACTGGTTTGGAAACTGCTATTGTGCTCTGTAACACAGGCACGTGGTTTGCTGGGAGAGCAGGTAGGGAAGGAAGCTCAGTAGCTTCTGAGTATTGTTTGATTGCTTCAAGTCCTGGAACACGGTGCTTTCAGTGGAGATAATAGCAAGCTCCCAGGCTTTTCAGAGCACAGCTCCCACCGGTGCCAGCAGCGCACTCACAATCGCTGGGCTGGGCACAGACTGTACAGACATTTATTTCTTTCAGGGAAATAAATAACTTGCTGAGCCATTAGGATGTCGCTGCCATCTGCCTGCCCGAGGGGGCTCAGCTACGTCTGCGCTCCCAGAGCCTGCCTGGATTTTCTGTAGATAACCCAAAAAAAGGAACCTGTTTGGGACGTGATGATAAAAGTCACTTTAGATGCTGTGGGCAGGTTGTTAAAGATGCTTGGAAGGTCATGGCACACGTCCCTGCTCATTGCAGGGGGTTGGACTACATGACCTTTGAAGGTTCCTTCCGACCCAAACTATTCCATGGTTCTATTCTATGATCCCAGTTTCCAGAGGTGCTGAGCAGAGGCAGCTCCCACAGAAACTATTCTCCCCAGTAATAAGCATCACTTCTTAGGGGATCAGCTGGGAAAAAACTTGATTCCCTCTGCAAATCCCACTGCCTGGGCCCCATGCAGTAAACTCAGGGTACTCCAGAGATGGGTGAAACTCTCCTGTAGTAGCCAGGATGAAGGTTTGTGTTGCTAAAACAAGGTGGGTGCCATGTGGCTGGAGTACCACATTGTGAGCCGAGGGCCCATGCAATTCATGATCAAAGCTCATGCATTTCATGCCTTTGTCACAGCAGAACTATTGAATTTCATGGGCTTATCGCAGCTTCCTGGAAAAAAAAATCATTCTAAACCCAGACAGATTATGTAGAGACTTCCAGATAATTATTAAAGTAGATTATAGCAATGAACTCAGATGGATATAGATCAGTACTGCAGAGTGCTTAGCGCACCAAAAACTGTCATTGTCTCTGTTAAGGAAGGAGCCATCTCCTGTGATGAGAGACACAGGAGCTGCTGCCAGGCCAGCTCCCAAAGCAGCCCTGTTCTCATTCTGTTGCAAAGCCTGGTGCACCAGCAGTGCCACCATCTCCTGCTCCTGGTGTCCTGGTGTTTGCTGCCCAAGTGCTTGCTCACAGCATCCACACACCTCTGTAGGACTGCAGCCCTGGGGTGCCTCAAGGTTAGACTCATGTCAGGAAAAGAGATCATCAAATCCCAGCCTAGTTTGTGTTGGAAGGAACCTTAAAGCTCATCCAGTCCCAACCCCTGCCACGGGCAGGGACACCTTCCACTAGAGCAGCTTGCTCCAAGCCCCTGTGTCCAACCTGGCCTTGAACACTGCCAGGGATGGGGCAGCCACAGCTTCTCTGGGTACCCTGTGCCAGCGCCTCAGCACCCTCACAGGGAAGAGCTTCTGCCTAAGAGCTCATCTCAGTCTCCTCTCTGGCAGGTTAAAGCCATCAGATGATCTGGTTCTCACCATCTTCCTGGCTGCTTTCTCCCATGTACTGTGCACTGATTTCCAAGTGATATTCGGTGTTCCCGTTGGGCTCCTCGGCAGCACCTTAGTATGAGCCAGGCAATGCAGGGTGAGCTGTGTGCCTGAACAGCCACAGCCATCAGCAGCACTTAGGCAAAGCAGTGATAAAGGGAAGGGAGATCTTGTTGGGTTTGATTCATCAATGCAGTTTGAGGTATAATCGGGAAGTCTCTGGATCATGTAATTGCCCATTTCAACCTCAAAACTGCATTCAGCTTAATTGCAATTAAAGCAGTGCTCTGAGGAGAAGAATCAGCAACTGTCTGCAAAGAAAAAGGGTTATTTTCTGTTGTGATGTGACTCAGCTGTAGAGTCCCTGTGCGGGAGGATGATAGCAGACTCCCCAGCACACAGTCCTGCCGTGCTCTCTCAGTTAGGATTTTTGTTTCATGTCTCACCTTGATATTTCTTTAGCTTCCAACACGTGTTGGCACTGAGTTACGTGGGGTAAAACCTTCCAGTCCCACATTTTCTCTGGTGTTTGCCATCCAGACAACACCTGAAAAGCTGGAGTTGTCTTTCTCCATCTAACAAGGGAACTGCTGTAGGGATTTTTCTGCCAATCTATCAGTGCTAGTTAAAATGCCATTAAATGACACTTCTTCCATTATGCCTCTGAAATCCTAGGATCCTGCAAGCAGGCACGCCTTAACTCATAAATCAGCCATGTTAGAGAGAGAGTTTTAAATGTTTTTTAGCTCATGCTCTCCCCATTTTTAATGATTTTGTGCTTATTGACTTCCATCCAATTTTCCTAGCTCTTTCTGGGCTTAAGCCCAAGCCGTCCTAGATTGCTAGCAAAGACCCGGGCAGCATTTCTCAGTTCCTGCTTAGTATATGACTACCACTTCCCACAAGCAGCTGCAGCATAGAGTCTTATTGCTTTTTGCATCATATCACAAACTGCTTCTGTAGTTCCTTGTCTCCCTCACCTGACAGCCTTGTTCTCACACTTGCTCTTTCCCAGGCACCTACTGAATCCCAGTGACTTCCTCCATGGGAACCCACCTGCATCAAGGGTGCAGCTTGGTTTACAGTCACTTGTAAATCTTTCTTAATTCCACAAGGCACCTCGTTACTTTTTTCTGCCCTGTTTCGTGATTATGGTTCTTTCCATACCAAACTTCAGGGTTTCATTTAGATTTGTCTCCTAGAATTGAAGCATTTTGGTGATAACACTAAACTGGATTAATCTGTATCCTTCCTCTCATTTGCAAGGTGTCGTTCCTTTTCTGCCCTCTTCCCACTCTCCTTTGGGCTAAAAGATGGGAAAGTATCAGTTACATCATGTCCAGACAAACAAGACCATGCACAGCCCCTTCAGCCTCGCTAATTCCTGCTGACAATGAAGTGATCCTCTCCAACTGGGGGCATTTTCTAAATCAGAACCTAAATGAGCAAACACTGTAGAAAGGCAAAGATAAACCGTCAGCAATGCACTTCGTTTGGATTCAATTATTTATGATAAGACTTTGTAATGAACTGGGAAATGTTCTATAGCCTATTTTGTAAAATTAATGAAGTTTTAGTGCTGGAATTCCTCACTGCTGCTCAATGGCATTAAATCTTTGCTGAGTGCAGTACGGGAGACTCTGCATTTTAAATGCAGATTATAAAATGTGGAGATTAGCAAAATGCAGACTCTTCTGCTCTCTATCAGAAGGCAGCTCTATCAACAACAGCGTTACCTTCCTGCCTGATATTCCCCTATTATTCCACCCATAAACAAACTCACACAGGAATCTCCCAAAGCTTTATGATGTTCTTCACCACACCAAGATGTTTATGGAGCCAATGGTGTTTCCATCAGGTCTGTGTAGATGATAAAACCCATTAAAATCACTGGATTTCAGAGCAAAACCTCTATAGGATATCAGACGGGGGGAGGAACTTCAGCCACTACTCTCCCTACTATATCCTGAATAAAAGAGCATCTGGTCTCCCCTGTGAGACCCTGCTGATGGTAAGTTAAACACACCAGCCAGCCCCCATGGAGGGCTGAAGCACGGGGTACTATAGGCAGGAAGGGAGAGGTGATACCTCTCTGTAAAGCCAAGGGTTGTCTCAGTGCTGTAAGCTGGCTTCCCCCTCAGCACACACATAGAGCTCTTCAAATCATCAAAATAATTGCTTCAAAAACATGATCAATTCAAGATCAGATGGCCAGGGATATGCAGAGCACACAGCCTGGCTGCTGTCTCACCAGCCCTCCTCTGTAGCTTCCTGTGTGTAAGGCAGCACCAAGTCTTGCTTGGGTCCCTTGTACCTCTTGCTGGCTTCATCAGGCCCATAGGAAAGACCAGCTACTCCTGCTGTCTCAAAGGTATTTCTTCCCCTTACTTCCTGATTATTAACTTTCCTATTCTGGGAGAGGAGGAGAGAGGCATCGAGCAGATGGTGTCTCCTATTGCCATGCTCTTCAGCCATGAAACTCATGTTTCACCTGCCTGGACATCCACAAGCATTTTCAGGCATAAGGCTCTCAATTGTATTTTTGAGATCCCTTACACTTTTATCCAAAAACAAGTGTCTGTTTTCAAAATCCCCATGGCTTAGAATAAGGACAGTGTGTCATTAAGAAGGGGGCTGGTGGCCAAGGGGCTGATACCACGCACAGTGCTCCACGGCATGATGGTGGAGATGGTATCAGCATCACATCAGAGTGCTCTGTAGGGAAATCCAGGCTTGGCCCTCCCCTGCAGCCCCAGCAAGAGCAAAAATTAAACTACAGGAAGGAATCTATGTCTTAGCCCTTACTGTTGAAATTCAGGAAGAACTAAAACTGCTTGAGGCTCATATTCCTGCCTTTGGACAAGGGCCTGTAGGGACAGGCCAAAGGGAATGGCTTTAACCTGCCAGAACAGGGGAGACTGAGATGAGCTCTTAGGCAGAAGCTCTTCCCTGTGAGGGTGCTGAGGCGCTGGCACAGGGTGCCCAGAGAAGCTGTGGCTGCCCCATCCCTGGCAGTGTTCAAGGCCAGGTTGGACACAGGGGCTTGGAGCAAGCTGCTCCAGTGGAAGGTGTCCCTGCCTGTGGCAGGGGTTGGAGCTGGGTGAGCTTTAAGCTCCCTTCCAACACAAACCATTCCATGAAATTTCAAGAGTAAGTTAATCCCAACCCAAAGGCAGGATGCTCTGGGAGGCGAAACTTGTGGTGTCACGGAGCACCCTCCTGGAGCATCTCTTCACACCAAGGGAAGGCTGCTCATGGGACAGTGAGTGCTGACCAGACTGTCGCCTCTGCACCTGAACTCTGGCTAGGCTGCAGAATAAAGGCTTTAAACTTAATATATGGTCTTGGGACTGGATGAGCTTTAAGGTCCCTTCCAAACCAGTCTGGGATTCTGTGATTCAAGTGGCTTCTGCTTGGTCCGTCCCTTGGTGCAGACCACTTTGTGTATGGTATCGTGGAGTGCCATGAAACACTAATCTCAGCTTCCCTGGGTGACTTCCCAGCTGTTTCCCTGCACATCTCACCTTTTCCCTCTGGTTTCTCTTACAGCATGCTGCCAAGGGACAAGGCACTCTACCTCACCTAAAACTCAACATCCCTTTCGAGGCGGCTCAGACGAAGGACACTTGAGAGGGTCTATCCTACAGACTACCTGGAGTGGCATTGAGCAAGTCGTACGGACCAGAGAGCTCCCACTGCACCTCGTTGCTGGCTTCATTCCCAGGCTCTAAGAGCAGTTTTCTTCTCTTTCTTACTTTTGAACTCTAAACTCTACTTTCTGTGGAAGCCCAGAACCTCATAAATCATGGAGAACAAAAAAGAAAAAATAATTTAAAAAAAATAAAATAAATAGACATAAAACCAACACAAAAAAAATAAGCTAAGGACACCCTTTTTCTGCTTGCCATCAGCTTAGCTACAGACTATTTTCCTAGTGAACTGCTTTTAGACGCAGCATAGGCCCAGGTGTGGTGTCCTGCAGCATTAGGCCAGCTCAGTAGGAGGATGCACACTTTTGACTTGCTAACAGCACTAAACTTTGTGCAAGAAAATGTGAAGTTTGTGTGAATATTGTACATGCAAAGGCCTTGGATGTCTGGCAAAATAAAAAATACAAAAATTAAATAAAAACTATTGCTAGGTAGGTGGGGCAGAGAGGAGAAGGCAAAATAAGAGAGAGATGTGAAAAAGATCATGAAAATATAATTTGTTGGATAGTTGTAAGTAGTTTACTAAGTGTTTTAGAGCTGTGCTAAAGACATCTTTAAGATTTTTTTGTGAAAAGAATTAGTAGTTTCCTTTCTAGTAAAAGCATTTTATATTAATTGTAGCACATTTTTTTAGTTATACATAGAAGGGAGATGTGTATAAAAGAAAAAACCAACAAAAAAAAGGCCTGCCAAACTTGTTTCTATTATTTGTACAGCAAGAAATGGACAATTTATATCCATGTCGTATGGCATTATTCTATTTTTTTCTGCCATCTGTCCATCTATTTAAAAATTGCTGACAATGATTTTTGTCTATTTATGAAGGATTAGAGCATAATCGCAGTTTCTCATCAGGTGCATTTTGGGGTTGTTTTTTTTTACTTTTTATTTTGTTGGATGGTGCTGCCTTCGCAGCGCTGACACATTCAGTTCACAAGGCTTCTCTCACCTTTCTTTATAATAAAACGTATGAAAAGTAGAACTGGACCAGTCTCTCCTTATTTTGGAAATGTCCCTGCCATGTCCTTGCCCTCCTTAGCTTCCCCATCCCTCACTCCTTTCCCATCACATTCCCACTTGCTTTCTCTTTCTCCCCCTTTGCTCTGGGCCAATACTACTTAACAAAATATTCCGGGCAACATGGTCTAGTTGAAAATGTTCCTGCTCATTGCAAGGGTTGGACTAGGTGAGCTTTGAGCTTTCCACCCCAAACCATTCTATGATTCTGTGATCTGTGACCACTCCCAGCATTGAAAGCTGTCACTGAGCAGTGGCAGATAAACAAGCTTTCTTCCTTCTTTTTCTTGCAAAAAAATGCCAACTTTGCACTCAGCAGTGGGTACTTTCCTTTCTTAAGCCATAACTTGGTGCCTTCTGCATTTCCTGACTGATGCGGTTGAACCCCAGCTGGCCATTAATTACCAGGCAGCTGATGCTAAGAACAGTTTAATAATTGAAATAAAATATTATGGCAATAATAATCATAGAATCATAGAATAATTAGGGTTGGAAAGGACCTTAAGATCATCTAGTTCCAGCCCCCAGGGATGCTTCACCCTGGACTGTGTTGCCCAAGGCTCTGTCCATCCCAGCCTTGAACACTACCAGGGATGGAGCATTTGCCACTTCTTTGGGCAACCTGTTCCTGTGCCTCACCACCCTCACAGTAAAGAAGTTCGTCCTTATAATAACGATAATAACAATAATAATGTAATTGTAATGAAAAAGGAGCCAACAAAAAGAAAGGAATAAAAGCCAACAGACACAAGTGCTGCACAATGCAACTGCTCACCACACACTGAGTGATGCCAAGTCTGTCCCTGAGCAGTGATCAGAGGCTACCCACCAACTCCCCCCAGTCTCTATACTGGGCATGACATGCTGTGGTATGGAATACCCCTTTGGCTAATTTGGATCAGGTGTCATGCATCTGCTTCCTCCCAGCTTCTTGTGCCCCTCTTCACCTGCAGAGCATGAGATTGCATTGATCAAAGTGCTACTGAGCAACAGCTAAGAACATGGGTGTGTTACCAGCGTTACTCTCAGACTGAATTCAAATCACAGCACTGCAACAGCTACTGGGAAGAGAATTAACTCTTTCCCAGCCAAAAGCAGGACACTTACAAACCTATCCCGTGCCCCAGTCCTATCAACTCTCTGCCTTTCAGCAAATCCTTGAGTAGACAGGAAATACCCTCACAGAGATAAGGGTCACCAAGCTACCTGGTTCATGTTGACAGATGCCCACAAGAGCCCCATTTCCCACTTTTCCTAGGAAGCATGAATGAGGAAGCCATGAAAAGGATGGAAAATTCAAATGGCATAAGGAAGGAACTGACATTTCCATCCTTCCACAGCACGTATGGAAAATGCAAATGGCATAAAAAATTACCCGATGTGAAATCTCACACTGTGGGCCAACTGCCAGGAGGAAACCTGTTCATTAATGTACCATTTTAAGCCCATTTGTAGATGCAGCTTGTCCGTAGGAGTCTCACCACATTGTGTCACTCGCACACAAGTTACTGTCATTTAGATACGGACCAATTTCTTCTGGTCTGCATTTAAATGGAAATGTGGAGCTTGGGCATGGCTGTTTCTCATGCAGTTTGGAGCATTGAGTCTCATTTAGGTCCATATGTCATAGCTAAGAACCTATTTTTCTGCACTGCTACTCACCTATGATGAAAGTGGCCTTAACGTTTATGTTTTGGAGTGACTTGAAATAACTTTTTTAAGCCTTCAGAACACTGCAGTAAACCAGGAAGAAGGTCTTCAGAGTTAAGGGGTTTTTTTGATGAGGAGAATGGTAATTTTCGTCTCTTAATGGTATTACATATGCTACAAAAGCTTGCTGTCATGCTCTGTGCCTATTGCAGTAAGTGCCCATTAGAACACCAACCAGGGCAATGAACGTGCAGCAGGAGTTGTCCTGCTGTGTCATCTGGTTACTACTTGCTGCAACACCATTCCATGTATCCCGCTGGCACATCAAACAAAGCCCACCCCAAAATCCCACCCAGAACCTGCCTGCTTTGGATGGTGCAATGAGGGAGAGCTTTGGAGATGAAGGGGTGGGTTTGGGCCACGCAATCCTTAGAAGACCACCTTTGGTGCTGGGAGAGGTGGTGATAACGGCACCATGGCAAAGGACTGCAAATAGCTGAAGCTACAGGACCCTGTAGAAATCCAGCAGGTCACAAGCTCCTTCTGCAATCAGCCTGACATAAAATCCATGTTCTCTGTTTCTGGGGCCATCACAGGGTTATTGCGAGGTGATTGAGTGGCAGGCCTCTCTGCTGAGACCATTTCCTTTCTCGGCATGAGAGGGAGATGTGAAATCAAGATGCAACTCTGCAAACCAACTTTCATTACAGCAGTTAGTTGCACTTTCAACCCCAAGCTTCCTGCTCTCTGCAGGTATAAACAGAACAAGTGCCTGTTCCTGGTCCCATTGACCATGGTGGCTCTGCTATAAGCACAAGAGCTGTGGAGATGGGCAAGTGAGAAATGCTGCTGGACGAGGTGTAAATGTGAAACTCTTCCTCACTGGTGGTCAGCTTAAGGTCATGAAAATCCCTTTTTATCTTTGTAATCTTGAGCCATTTGAAAATACAACATGGAGCACAATAACAGTTGCTGAGGAGCAGCATGAGCAATGACACAGCAGCACAGTGGGGCTGGCTTGTGGTGAGCAGATAATTGCTCTGCAATATCAGAGCCAGGAGGTTTCTTCTAAATACTTAATTATTAAAATAGAGGGGGAAATAGGACATTAAGATGAAAACCTACCTTGAGTTATCACAGCAAGGAGATAGGGCTTACTCCAGGGAGAGTTTCGGAAATGTTAATGTATTTTTGTGTATGTAGCAGGTGTCCTCGAGACTCTGAACTCATGGGGATGAGGTTTCCAGCCCTGGGAGGAGATCTGGAAGTGTTGCATTACTCCAAGCCCCTGTGCTTTATCTTTTCTGAAGGAAGGTGCCCATCCACGATGCCCAACAGCATCATCTCCGTGTCACTGTCACAGTGGTTTTGAAGCTGTTTAAAAGCCTCCACTGAGAAGGTCTCCTCTGTTGGTAGGGCTGCAGTGCAGGGAGCCATTGAAAGGTGACCTGGCCAATTCAGGATTAACTGTGCAAAGCAATAACCACACTTGCTGTGGAGCAGCCATGTGGAGCACAGCAACCCATCTCCAGCCACATGCATGCAGGAGTCATCCCAGGGATGCAAGGCAGTTGGCTGTTATAGAGCCCAGGGCATTAATAACAAATTGTGAGACTTTCCAGACCACTTTAATCCTTACTAATCTCTAAATTTGCATGATGGCAGCTGTGCTTAAATGGTATTCCAGCTGTTGGCTAATTGTTGTGGGCCTGGAATTCGTCCAGGGAAGCCACTGGGAGCCGAGCCTTCCATCCACCATCACAGCAGGCTCACAAAACACATCCAATTTCCACTAACAGGCTCAGCCCCAGTAAGGGTGAGCATCAAGGGGCAATGGGCCAGTGATGGTGAAATGGGTGGGTAAGCGTCTCCTTGGTCTGTACCTGGGCTGTTATCAACATCAGTAGAAAATGTGGTAGCTGGGTCTCAGGAAGCCCCCTGAGAGGGTTAGCTCATCCTAAACCCTGCCTGTGTGCTCACCTCCCTTTAAAACCCTTTAAATTCCAGGCAGATAACCTAAATGTCTCTCTCTACAAAACAAATCCCCTGTCTTTGAACACAGGGAAGAAGTTATTGCTTCCCTTGTTGCGGTAATGTTTTCCATATTTGATGAGGATTTTGGCTTCCCCTTCACCTGCCTGAGCAGTTGCAATTGCAGAGGTCTTGTTCCCAAGCTACGATGCTCCCACTGTTGGTCAATGAGCATCATGCTCAATTGAAATGCTTCAAAAGAGCTTTGAGACAGGGGCTGGCAAGGCCCAGGCAGAGGTTGGGGTAATGATGGAGAGGGAATCAATAGGCACAGGCAGAGAGAGACTTGGATAATTAACTTTGGTTTATGAAGACATAATTATCAGCACTATAGGATGTAATGGGGAGTTTAACAGATCTCATCAGAGGGATCTTGATGGTGTTAACCCTCCAAGAGCAGGGATTCAGCCCTCTGGACTAGCTCATGCAGTCCCAGGGGTGGGATAGGGTGCAATGCCTGGCTCACACAGGAACAGGGATACCCAGCAGCATCCCACAACATCCCACGTGTCCAGGGTGTGCAGAAAGGGCCTGGATTTAACCAGTGGTTTCACCTTAGGAACCACACTGTGCTGCACCCGCGTCACAGGACTGTGGACTGCCAACGCTGCAGGAACACTGGGAGGACAGTTTGTTGCATATGTGTTATTATTATTAAGATGAGACTGGAAAGGAAAACTGTCCTGGCCAGCAATATGGAGAACTTTACAGGAGAAGGATCAAAGGAAAGGATTTTATTTGACAAATTCCAGGTCAAACAACTGCAGCACATGCCACAGGCAGAAGTCTTGTGCCAGCCCCAGTGAGGTCCTGGTACTCCACTGAGGGCAGCTTTGCACCTTTAAAGGTCACACAGGAGCTGTGGCTGCTTTGTGGGGCCAGTGTTGAGAGCAGGTGAGAACAGTCCTCAGTGTGCTCCTGCTGGAAGCAGAGTGGTCGAAGGCAGAGTAAGCCAAAGAATCAGAATGGTTTGGTTTGTATTGGAAGGGACCTCAAAGCTCATCCAGCTCCAATCCCTGCCACAGGCAGGGACACCTTCCACTGGAGCAGCTTGCTCCAAGCCCCTGTGTCCAACCTGGCCTTGAACACTGCCAGGGATGGGGCAGCCACAGCTTCTCTGGGCACCCTGTGCCAGCGCCTCAGCACCCTCACAGGGAAGAGCTTCTGCCTAAGAGCTCATCTCAGTCTCCCCTGTTCTGGCAGGTTAAAGCCATTCCCCTTGGCCTGTCCCTACAGGCCCTTGTCCCAAGCCCCTCTCCAGCTTTCCTGCAGCCCCTTTAGGCACTGGAGCTGCTCTCAGGTCTCCCCTTCAGGAGCCTTCTCTTGTCCAGGCTGCCCCAGCCCAGCTCTCTCAGCCTGGCTCCAGAGCAGAGCTGCTCCAGCTCTCGCAGCATCTCCGTGGCCTCCTGTGGACTCACTGCAGCAGCTCCAACAAGTCCACGGTGAAGGACATGAGCTACAGCACTGGGATCCAGCTCTTGGTATGGCCCCTTTTATAGCCTGGGCCCTCCACACTTAGGATCATCGGTGCCATGCAACCAGGCAAAGAGCTTGTATGTCGAACCCAGCATCATCTACACAGCACCTCCAGCTCATCACCCAGATGTACCTGGTGGTGGCCACCATCAAATACTGCCACAATGGGGTCCTCTCTCCATGGTGCAAGTGGCTGGGGTAGTTGGGAAATGAGCCTCACTGGCAGGACCTTCCTGCCCTCTGCCCACCACTGTCCCCAGATGATGGAAAGGCTCTACCCACCAAGCAAACATGATGTGATGCATCTTTTCCATCTTACTAAGGACAGGAGGGCCCAAAGCAGGGTCTGCAATGAAGCACAGACGGGTTTCTTCCATTTGGTATACCGCAGTAAGAGGTTTGTGAGCACTGGTCCAAAATACACAGCATCACCTCAGCATCTAATCACACAGTGCAGAGTGCTGGCAAAGTGCTTACTCCAGTACACAAGGAATGCAAAATTATCAGTTCAAACAATGATGTTTGAAGAAGAATGATGAAAGGAATAACAATGCTTCTGGATGAAATACTGTGCTGGCCAGAAGGGTAATTTAGAGTCAGATTTGAGAGCAGGTGTTTTATCACTGTATCCTCAACTCTTCTTGAGTTTCAACTGCAATTTGATAAATCAGCATAATACCTGGCACAGTAATTACTGTATATTTTATTCCTAGTGATGTTATTTTATTACACTGCAAGCACATTAGAGACATTTCTGTTGCTCTGCCATTATATCAATGGGGACAGAAGGTCAAATAATGCAGAACTTACTAGGTGGATATTTTACAGATGATACCAGTGAGCTCAAGGGCAGGTATTTGTGCAGCTGAATGACTTGTTACTCAGACCCTCCATGGCCCCTGCCAAAACACTGCTTTGCTTTTCTGAAGGTGTGTGTGACCCCATCATAGCTCCAAAGTAGCAAAATCTGGGAACCCATCAGGGAGTCTCCGTCCAAAGCTTGAGTTGATTTCCCTCGCCAGTGCATCAGTTCTTGCTCCTTATTTGCCTCAGTGGGGTGATCAGATTGCCCACATCAAAAAGAGGTGCTGTGGGACTGTGTGTGCATCTGCCTCTTCCCAGCCAGAACCCTGTGGGAGTGGGCAGTTGCTGCTCACTATTCCATACTCCCCTTGTGTCATGGTTTAAGCCCAGCCGGTAACCCAGAGCCACGCAGCCACTTGCTCACCCCCCTCTTCCTCACCCCTCTCCCAGAGGGATGGGCAGGAGAATCAAAAGAATGTAACTCCCACAGGTTGAGATAAGAACAGTCCAGTAACTAAGGTACAACACAAACCTGCTGCTGCCACCAGTAATAATGATAAGGGAAATAACAAAGGAAGAGAATACAACCGCTCACCACCTGCCAACCAGCCTGATCCCAGCAGTGATCTCACCCTTCCGGGTAACTGCCTCCAGTTTATATACTGGGCATGACATGCTATGGTATGGAATACCCCTTTGGCTAGCTTGGGTCAGGTGTCCTGTCTCTGCTTCCTCCCGGCTTCCCCTCCTCCTTGGCAGAGCATGAGACTCACAAAGTCCTTGGTTAGGTAATCATTATTGAGCAGTAACTAAGACCATCAGTGTTATCAGCGCTGTTCCCAGGCTGAAAGTCAAAAACACAGCACTGCACCAGCTACTAAGAAGGAGAAAAATAACTGCTACTGTTGAACCCAGGACACCTTGGCATGGAAAGCCTTGGGTTTCATAGTCCCCAGTCTCTCTCCTTGACAAGGTCCTCTGAGTCTCCATGCCTCTGACAGAGCAGACCTTCCCTCACCATATTGTAGCTTGAAGCCCCCATTCTGACAGCTCCTGGCTCCCTCCAGCCATCTGTCACCATGGATTTGCAGTGACCATGATGGATAAAAATACCTAGACCAGCTTTAGCATGGGGATAAATGAGAACATAATACAAACAAAACCAAAGCCCTGGCCCATTTGCATCATGGCCTCATCATGGGGAGGGGGTTGGGGGGTGTGAGAGCATCTGTGTTGCACTCTCACCCATCCATCACTCCAGCACCAATTGCAAACTCACCGATGGAGAAAGATTACAGGGGACAAATACATCCCTTGGTGGGATCCTGAAGATCACTTGGTATGTCCCCATCCCTCATCTCCCATGAGCCTCACCCAGAGATGGGAACGAGGATCAGGAGATACTGCAGGGCTGTCCCTCTCCATGGCCTTGCTTTTAATACCAGGCAGGTCGGTTACCTGCAGCTGCCTTAGGTCACTCAGTCATAGGGAAGAATGCAGTTCCTGAGTCTGTAATAACATTCACATTTTATTATGAATGAAGTCTCTTGCACTGCAGGTCTGTGGGAAAGAGTAACATACTTAATGCTCTTCAATGTGAAATTAATGTACATTTCATTACTTTGCAGATGAACTTCTGGTCACAGGAGACAGTTACAACTATAAAATGACACTTCCTTTTGATGAGGTAGAGACTATAGGTCAGTGTCTTCTGCAAAGCTGAGAGAGGCTACACGTGTGTGCCTTGTGAAGTCCATCACCTGAGGGGCTGGTTCTTGTGAAGGGAGGGCAGATGAAGGATGCAGATGCCCGAGTCTAGCACAGAGATCTGCAGGCAAAGCAACAATATCCCACTAATAGAAATCCTGAGGTCTGAAGTGATTTGACAGGATTAGCTCAGAAAGCATTGAGTGGAATAAGCCCATCAGCTAGAGGCATCACCAGTCTGGTGGCAATTTAACAGCCTGAAATGCATCTACCCTAAAGGGTCTTCTGGAATTTGACGTGTCCTCACTCTCTTCTTACACCCACCCACCCTACAAGTGAACATCCCTGCCCCATGGCATCCATGCCACAGGGACACTTTCGATGGAGAAGGTCCAGGTCATCCACTGCCAGGTTGTCCTGCTCTGTCCTGCATCTCCCAAAAGAGGGGGGAATAAAAAATTACAGCTATTAGGGATAAAGAGCAGAAAACCCATAAGGTCTGCTGGTCTCTGAGATATACCTAGGCAGAAATGGCAATTCCCCTTCAGGTTCCCTCCTGGTTATGGTCTGGTTATGTCTCCCCATAGTCACATATGGGGGATATGGCTCCCTCCATCCCTGATTTAAAGCTGCATTTCAGTCCCATAGGGAACACCAGGACCTGTGGTCGCAACCTTCATCTGATGGGAGCAAGAGCAAACAAGAAGGGCTGGCTGGAGAGAGCCATGCAGGCTTTCAGACCCATTCTATTGCCATCAGCTTCATGTAATATCCCTTTGTGCTCCGTGCATCACCAGCAGCAGGAGTCTGGAAGCTGGATGTTTGAAGCCAGATCTCCTCTCTCCATCCTGTTCGGGCACACATGTAACATGCAATCCTTTCTGTTTCCTGATTAGGAGCTTGTAATTCCCACAATAAAGAGGAGGGCTGGAAGAAGTCCCAGGGATTTGGGATTTCTCCAGGAGACAGAATGGCTTGGGGGAAGTTAGCAGAGAAACAGGATAAAGGCATTTCGGAACATATTGAACCTTTCCTCTTTTTCTGGAACACACAGACAAGTGCTAGGGCCCGGCTCCGGAAGCACAGCGCTGAGAGTGGATTTGTTGGCTTGGAGCAGAGTTTGTACTAAATTTTTTCTCTAGCAATTTACACAAAATATTTCTGTAGTTCTGCAGGGAGGTTTTATAATCAGAGCCTCAGCTGACGCCTTTAATTGTGGCTGGGCTTTCGGTACAGAGCTCGAGTGGTGCTCCCCTTCAGAGGGCTCTTGCTGTCTCCCACTCACCCAAATGACTGGTGGATACAGAGGACAAAAAGGCCACAAACATTCCCCCAGTTTCCCTGCCAGCACTCTGGAAATGGCACAGGGAGAGGCTCTTTCAGCTCCTAAAATTATCAAAGGGAAAAGGTGGGACAGCTTGGATTGAAGGCCTCTTCCACCCTCAGAATGCATCTCCTGGGAGTTCACCTATCATCACGATCCCAGAGGGAGCGTTGTGAAGGACCACGGCTTTGCTGCCCTCTCTAGGGAGACCCAGCCTGTAAAGTGAGCCTGGATTCATAATGCCCAGAGCAAGTCACTCTAATTGCCCTGACAATGGGCAGAATGGCTTCAGTCCACAACCAGCCCCTCTTGTCGCTGTCCCCCAGCTAGGGAAGTCACAGTGCTCCCACCAGAGCTCCAGCAGCACACAGGGAGCTGCTGCTTCCCTGGCCTGACCCCTTCCGTGGCTTAAATCAGGTAGGAAAAAACTCATCTCCCAAAACTGCCCACATTTTGGGGGTGTTTCTGCCACTGGGGCCCTTCTCAGTGGTCAGTAATTCCACTGGTAGCATTTACAGACAAAAGCCTGCACCAGGTTTGTGGATCCAAATACCAAGAAGCAGCTGAATATCTCACTTTGAATAATTGAAAAGCAATCTAAAGTCGTGTTGCAAAACAAACGCACAGCTCCCATTTTACAGATGAGAATATCCTGATTTCTTAACTCCCCTCAGCAATTCAAGGCTCTCAATCAAGATTTTCATGTTTCTAGGTTGCACTTTTTTCTTTGACCCCTCCATAACACTGAATGCATCAAAGCAAGAAATGCCCAATAATTCATCTCTTTTCTCTGTACTAAAGTGTTTCAACACTTCCCTTTTTCCTTTTCAAGTTGCCATTTTTACACAGTCACAGGCATTATTTAAAGCTATGGAGCTGAAAAGACTGAAAAACCTGGAGATAAGTCATCTCCTCTTCCCTATAAACATTTGCCATCCATCCCTTTGTGTTCTCAGTTTTGGCACAGAGGAAGAGAAAGAGAGAAACGTGTGAGAGAGAAGGGAGGAACTGGAGATATGAATAATTTCTCCTTTCTCAAAACTGGAAATGAAAAGAAAATGTGAATACAGAATGAGACAGAAACTTTGCTTTTTTTCTTTCCTCTAGAAATTTCTCATGGAAAAATGGTAACAGAGCTCCACTACATCCTTCTCTTTGCTTCCTCCGACATGCAAAGCCTTTCCCTCTCAGCCCGGGCACGGGACTGTAGAATCACCCAGGGGAGACACTGAAAGCTCTTGGGGCATCTCTTGCTCTGGATTTGTATAGATATTAGCACCCTGGAGATACGTCTCTGCAGGATGCTCCAGCTAGAAAAGCCATGCCATTAATCAGTCCAGTTCTTTAAGAGTGGAGTGAGCACAAAATGGGTTATTTCTTCCATGCTCGGATATTCTTCTTGGGGAAACTGTTCCTTCATTAGAGTGAAGTGCATAAGTTTGGCTTTTGTAGATGGAAATTGCCATATTTTGCTTGACATCCGACCAGAAAGATGACTGTCTGTAGAACACAATATGGCAGAGCCTCAACTCACCCGCAAGTTCAGCTCCTATACCCCTGATCAGGTTCAGTAGCAGCAGCCAGCCTGCTGATGTTCCTCCATGGACCAGCACGGATAAAAACTGATGAGGGTCTTTGCTGGCATGAAGTGTAACTGTACCACTAGTTTGGGCACATGCTGTGACGAGCATGCAGGAGCCATCACTGGATGCTCTCCAGACTCCATGAGCCTGTCCATCCTTAGGTCATACTCACACTTACTCCGTACTCCAAAATCCCATTAAATGCTTCCTGCCTGGGACCTGCCTTGACCCTACCCAGGTGCCTCCATTTCAGAGGTGCAAGAGCACTGTTCGGCTGTGACAAACCAGCCTGAGTGAAGGGTTTCCTCAAAGCCGGATGATCTGGTGGTGCCTGGATGCTGGTGTTCAGCTGGCAGCTCCTGGAGACGCACAGGAGCCTTCTGTTCATGCAGCTTTTCACTACTCTTCCTAATTATAATGTTTCAGGCATGAAATATGCTCTGGGGATTCAAGCAACAGTGAGTGTAATCCACTGCCAACATGACTTTAACTGCACACAAGGCTGAGTCATCTTCTCATTGTATTTTAGAGCCCCATTACTGTGTGTGCAGACACCTCAGTGCACCAGGTATAGCAGCAGCAGAGTTTGGTCTGTATTTCTCAAGTGTCTTCCTCCTCAAAGCCAAGTCTGTCTCTGTGGTCCTCTCCACCCTGTGTGTAAGCAGCACTTATGGGTGCCTCAGGCTTTTCATAGAGACGAGGCCAAAAATATGAGCTAAATGCATCTCCCAGGCTTTGAGCACATGTGGCTGTCTGCAGCCATGTCTTGCACAGGAATGGTTCAGCAGTGCTGCTTGTGCTCTGCTCCCCCAGCCCCCAAACACAAGTTATTGTGGCCCTATACTCTTTTTTGTGATGGATTTACACCTTGGTGAGAACAAACATTGGGTTTCTCCTGCAGCAGCTCTGGACCTGCAGCAGTCCCTGTCCTGCAGTGGTCCTTACCCTGCAGTGCTCCCATGTCCCTATCCTGCTGCAGGAGCTGTGAATGCAGGAAAGCACCACTACCCTGTGCAGGGCAAGGTGCATCCTGCACCCAAAACAGTGCTCAACACCTACCCCATGTGGTGCTGGGGGGCTCAGGCATGGAGAGGGCAACCCAGGGACTCATTCCTGGGACATCTCAAGGGGTAGCAAGATGGGCAGGTCCCACTTTATTCCTTTCTCCGGGAGCAGACCCCTCTCAATACCCGAACCTGCAGGACAGTGGGTGCAATGCAGGACAAGGATTGCTTTGCTCACACATCCGCACTGACTGGATCAGGGAGGCATTCCTGATTTTCCCCTCGATTTTCCCACCAGCACCAAAGCACTAGGTTGTGCCTGCCTGGAAGTGTCTCCCCTGCCTGCTGTGGATGCTGGTAGCCTCAGTATTCTCATCCAGCATCACTGCTGTGCTGCCACTCACCTAGGCACCCTTGGTCCAAAATGCCCAAGGCAGAGCAGGACCGGGTGCTACACAGAGCTGGGCATGGGGGATGCAGGAGTGGAGCCATTCAAAAATGTGAAAAGCAAGTCCAGAGGAGGCCGCGAGGATGATCAGGGCTGGAGCACCTCCCACATGAAGACAGGCTGAGAAAGTTGGGGCTTTTCAGCCTGGAGAAGAGAAGGCTGCGTGGAGACCTCAGAGCAGCTTCTGGTGTCTGAATGGGGCTACAAGGATGCTGGAGAGGGACTCTTCATCAGGGACTGTAGTGATAGGATAACGGGTAACAATTTTGAACTGGAACAGGGGAGACTGAGATGAGCTCTTAGGCAGAAGCTCTTCCCTGTGAGGGTGCTGAGGCGCTGGCACAGGGTGCCCAGAGAAGCTGTGGCTGCCCCATCCCTGGCAGTGTTCAAGGCCAGGTTGGACACAGGGGCTTGGAGCAAGCTGCTCCAGTGGAAGGTGTCCCTGCCCGTGGCAGGGGTTGGGGCTGGGTGAGCTTTAAGGTCCCTTCCAACACAAAAAAGGCTTTGAGTCTATGAAAATCTCTGCTAAAATAACTGCTGGTGGGAACCCAGTGAGGAGCTCCTGGAAGCAGAAGCTCCCCCCCCCCCGGGTGCCACAAGCCTTGGATTGTCAGGTGCCGCTTCTGGGGCTGCAGGAGGGGCAGGAAGGGACGTGGTAACCAACAGAGGCTGGAGGAGACGAGGGGCTTGGCCAAGCTGCGCTGGTTTGGAATAAGCCCCCAGCCCTGGCTATGCAAGCAGCAGGACAGAGGTTTCCGGTGCTCTTTGCAGGGGAGGTGGAGCCCCTGGGCACAGAGGTCCGCCTCTCCCCGCAGACCTTTACATGCCGTTTTTGCTCAGCTCATTGCCTTGCGGTTAGAAACAATACAGGAAGGATGTAGGTGTTTGCAAGAAGAGAAAGAGGAGGGGGAAATGGGAAGCGCTCACCGGGCGCTTCTGGGCTGCTCGGCCGCTGTCGCTTGCTGGGAACTGCTCACCCACACCATTATTAAAGGGGTTATTAACCTGGGGGAGAACAGGGCAGAACGTGTCGAGTTGGGACGGTTGGACTCGATGATATTGAAGGTCTTTTCCAACGTGGTTGATTCTGTGAGCTCCCACCAGAGCAGGACCGGGATGGGCAAAGATGCTCCCCTGAGTACCCCCAACCATGGGTATCCTCCATGACAGCCCAAGCTGGTTCCTCTTAAACATCAGAAGGAAGCTGCTGACAGGGATGAACTGGGAACGCAGCAAAACCAGGATAGAATTGAGGAATTAGACTGGGAACAGGATGAGGTGGAGGCAGCCCCCAGGCAACAACCCAAGGGCTGTAGGGGACCAGCAGCATGCACAGCCCAAGTGCTGAGCCTTAGCCCCATGGATTTACCATGAAACACTTGATGGGCAAAGGGATGGAGCGTGCTAATACAGCCTACATAGATGCCAGTGAATTAAGTCTGCAAAGCAGTGTGAGAACAGAGAAAGGTGAGTGTGGTATCTCACCTGGTAACAGGGAACATTGTGGGAAGAGCAGCAAGTGGGTCTGATTCAGGTCAAACCCCATATTTCCACTTTCTCCTAAAGCGGAGTAAAACCAATTGTGTGTGTGAAAAATTCCCCACATTACCCATTAACAAGAAGCCCCACCAAAGCAGCGTTATTTTGTAAATGATGCTGCACTTTGGATAAATATTCGATTGCTTTTTGGAAAAATATCCTCATCTTCAAGAGTATTTTATTGCATTGGTATTATGTTACCGTTGTGTCTGAATTGGGCTTATAGCAAGATGGCAAGAAATGATCAAACTAGGATTTATCATTCCAAGAGGGCTGATCTCCACAGTGCTGGGCACCCCATGCAGTGACATCCACCTCCTGTGCCCAGCTTGCACAAGAGGACAGTGCTTTGGTCCAGCGACCCAGCCCTCAACCCCACTCAGCAGCTCAGCTCCTCTTCAGGGGCCTGGACACTGTGTCCCCATCCTGTAGGATGGACCCTGGTGCTGGGAAGGGAGTTGGCAGCTCTCCAGGATGGAATTTGAAAGGTGTATGGCTGCTCCGGTGACAGGAAAGCTGTTCTCTGGAGCGGTGTTATCTCATCTATTTTGCAAATACAAATGTGATAGAAATCTGCAAAATAAGGAATATGCATTAACTTCTGAAAAGTTTTGACTACATATCATTATCTGTAATTTCACTGCTTTGATTTGCATATTCATAAAAGAAACATACAGCATGGATGTGTCAAAGGCTTTCAGATGAACATGAACAAAACCAGCACACTTGCAAGCTCAATTCTGCAGTAATTGCCAAGATGCCTGCACTTGCCTTGATGTCAGTGGGAGATGTCCCTGAGCATGCAAAGCCCTTCCCAGGTCCTAGTCTGGTTTGCTCAGCTCCGATGCTAGGAGCAAGCACTTTGGCTGGGCAATGTGCCTTTATGGGCAGAAAAAGAAACCCAGCTGGCTAACACATGTGGTCCACAAGCACCAGCAGGGCAGCCTGCTGGGTTTCCAGCCCAAATGCTGTTATCTGGGCAATCCTGCCTCCAGCAGCATTGAGCATCCACCACCAAACGAGGTGACATGGTCAGAGATGGGCTGCATCCCAACAAGCTTTAGGTGTTCAGCTTGTACATGCCCCATCCACCTCTATCAGTTAGCACTTTCAGAGTGTTGTGCAGCCCTTGTTCGTTGACCCAAACAGGCCAACCTGATGCTGTGTCCCTGCAGGCAGCCAGGGAGGTGGCAGCATCTGAGCACAGCTCATAGCAAGGGGATATAAAGTTTGAGTGACTTGGCTTTTAACTGATTTCCATGCTTTTAAGCTGTTGAGTAGCTGAAGCAACTACAGCTGGCACTGCACTGGGCCACTCCTTGTGCTGCTACTCTCAGCATCACAGTGATGTTACTCCAGTACTATTGAGGCACTCATGATTCATATCTAAGTCTCTCCATCTTTATAACACACCTGAACCAAACCTTTTTCTTCCTTTTCCTTGCCCTCTCCTTTTACAGAGGAAGCCCTCATCTGAGATGGGGTCCCATGTTTCTGCCCATGCCCTGGGGACAAGCAGCACCCATCGTGTTCGGGTGTCCCTGGGTTCTGCAGGTACCAGGATCCATCCTCTTGCACCCAGTTCCAGCAGCACCCTGTGGCTCAGAGCTTGTCAGAATGCTTGGAAAACGCCGGTTGCTGTTGAGAGAAAGCAGGAGTGGCAGCAGGGAAAGGGGAAAATGTTATTGTTCAATTTCCCTCTGACATTTTTCAGGCGGGGAGCAGCAGGTTTCTTAACAACAGAGAGCAAAGCAGAGCTGACAGGCTCCAATACACCCTGGTCGGCAATGCTGTTTCGGGTGGAGAGTGTGAACTTTTGGTTAGAGAGATGAAATGTTCTGCTTTGCAAAGCTTAACCCTTCTTCTCCCCGAGCAACCAGGAAGTTGAGCATTTGGGCAGGATTTTACAGACACATTTAGCATTGGAAGGCACCCTCTTGCTGAAAAGGCGCCTGTGCTGCTTGCTGGGCGCTGGATGTGCCATGCTGAGGCAGAAAGGATCCTTCTCCAACATCATTCCCATGCGCATGGCCATGTCCCTTTCTCCTCCCAGATGGGAGCCAAGGGGAAATCTGAGGGTTTGGGGGATTTTGAGACCACGACTGAACATGGCCAAGCTCAGGCTCCTGGTGCATGGCAACCACTGACCCCAGCCAGGGTCTCACCCCAGGGACAGGAGATCCACAGACCAGCACCCTAGTGCCACCTCTCCAAGCACACTCTCCAGGCAGCCTTCTGCTGGGGGTACATCAGCATTTTGGCTTCATTGCTACAAGCATTGGCTTTTTCTATCACCAAGCAGCTTTTATACATACATAGAAGAAAGAGTTGAAAAGTGCACACATTAATACTGGTTTCAGGCTGGAGTGAGGAGCACTGATTGTCTAAGCCCACAGCTTGCAGGGGTAGATGTAGATATACATAAAGAGCTTACCTATGCCTTGATAGCCTGGACATAAATACATCTGCTGTGTTATAGAGTCCAAGCATAAACTCAATAAACAAAGACAAATGATCAAATGAATACCCCATGGCCATCAATATTGCCATGGACTCGCTGCATTGCTGGTGCTGGGCTGGGAGCTGATGTGGGAAGGAGCTTGTACATGAGGGAACTTTGCAGAGGGTTTTTCCTCGGAAATATCCCCAAAATATCCCACAGGCACCTGGGACTGCTTTAACTGTCCAAGGAAAGCTTCATCTGGCATGTGGAAATACTGATGATGCACAAGTAGGTGCTGGTTTAACTGGGATGGAGTGCAGTAGGGTGAGGAGAATCAGCTCATCTCTTTGAGCAGTGTCTGGTGCCCTGATTGCTCCCATTCCAACCCAGTGCAGGCAAATTCCCCCTTCCTACTATTTAGATCAGAGCCAAATCTTGTGTGTAGGATGCTTTCTTAGAGCATTTTCATTGAAGGGAGATACAGAGTGGGAAAAAGTGTCAGTGTTTGAGCATTGGTCCTGCAGCTGAATCATCTGGCACCAAAGCATCTCCTGTCCTATGGGCATCTCAGCTATAGAGGGCAGGTCCAGGGCAGGCTCTGGCATCACTTCAGTGAAGGTCCCCCCAGTTTTGCAGCCAACATGGATGGTGGGGATGGAGGCTGCAACACACAGCTCTGCAAGGGATGGAACTGAGCTGGACCTGCTACAATGGCTGAGCCTAAACCCATCCCCAAGCACAGGGCTGTTTGTCCCTTACAAGGCTTGACATTTTCTTTCCTCTCCTGCAGCTGCAAAGCTCCTCAAGTGGCTTGTGTCCGGTTACTGATGTGAAGGCAAAAAATAAGCTCACCCTTTGGTTTTAAAGGGAAGCCTGAGAATGGAAATGCTGCAGCTCAGAAAGAAAAGCTGATACCTGGAATGTGTGATTTTAGAAACAGAGTGTTCTAGTCATCCACCAATGGGTGCCATGAATTGTGGGGTTTGAACATTCAGCACCAACCCCAGGTTACTGAGCTCTATTTGCAACTGCCTGTGCCCTGGACCTGCAGGGCAGTGCAGGGAAAGAGCAGTGCGAAACCCAACCCAGCATGTGCCTGATGCAGTGCGGAGGCAGCTCCTGCACCCTGATGATGCTCCAGCATTGTCCAGAGCCTGGACACATGGACTCCGCTGACCTGCACAAGCAGGGACAGGTTCTGTGCTCTGAAAGCTCACCTCGGACTTCCCCTTTTCCCACAGCAAGAAGCAGCCTGGGAAGGGCTGGGGCAGGCTCTGGGACAGTGGCTTCCTCACCACCTCTAGCAGCTCAGCAGCACAAGGTGCCACATCCAGCATTGCTCCTCTGACTCTGGTCACAGCATCTGTTTTAGCCATCAGCCTGTTTTCCTTACAATCACACCTCACTTTCTGGAGTTACTCATTCTCTTGGAGTTACTTCCATAGTTTCACATTAAAAGCTGCACAGTGCTGATGAAGAGTCACAAATAATTCTCACCCACCAAATTACCATCCTGGAGCACTATGGTCAGACCTACCTTGATGTGGTATTGCAGTGACAAGCATGTGCTGCTCCATGGATGGGACCTTCCCTTGACCCAGTGTGTGATCACCAGCACCACAGATTGGAAAGTGGCATCAGCAGAACACCAACCTCCTCCCCATGGGACCATCCTCAAGGGCGATCAAGGCTCTTTATATCTACATCTACCCCTGCAAGCTGTGGGCTTGGGTAATCAGTGCTCCTCACTCCAGCTGAAACCAGTATTAATGTGTGCACTTTTTCACCCTTTCTGCAGGTCTTTGTGTTCCCTGAAGCTGTTGGACCCACACACAGCAATCTGTTTGACCCAATACAGCCTCCGGTATTCCTGGCCAGGGCTGCAGCTCCTGCAGCAGAAGGACCTGGCCCAGCTGGCAATGGGAACAATCACAATGGTCATTGTAAAAATAACTTCCCATTTATTCCCTTTTCTGTGAAGCTCAGATGGGAGTTAAATTGATTTTTTTACTCTGCCTTCATGTGATGCTCACAGCTCTGCAATCTGCATCACTGGAAAAAACCTATGGAAATCAGTTAAATAAACACATCTGTGCTCAGAGCACTGGAAACACAGAGAGAGCATCCCACTGGGGAAACCAGAGTGGTTTGAGAGACCAGGAACAGGCCTCCCAGCTACGTAGGGGTGAAGAATATCACATCTAAAGGAGGCTGTGGAGGTGAGGGCCTCAGCTTGAGACATGAACTGGGTGCAAGCCAAGGACATTGCACATGTAGGACCTTCTGCTTCAGATGGTGCTTGGTGCTTGGTGCCCAGTGCCAGCACAGCCACACAGGACCAGCATGGCTAAAAGTGGCACCGAGTATCCTGCATTGGTCACCAGAGGCTGTGCCACAGCTGCCATTGCCCTCACTATCAGTATCACCCATGATCCTCCTGCTGAGATCATTTCTGGGGATGGACAATGAGAGCGAGGTGACAGCCTCAACCACCAGCACTGCGTAGTGCTAATACAGTTCCATTAGCTCCTGCAGAAACAAGGGAATGGGGAACAGGAGCTGCTTGGCAGGGGTGTGGGCTTGGAAGAAGCTGGGAATTCCCTAGAATGACCCTTTGGGTAACACATTTCAGTATCTTTCCCCCAAAGACAGATTCTTCTTCTCAGAAGAATCAAACTGCACAGAAAGCATTTGCTCAGGGGAGTGTCACACTGAGCAAATAGGAAAGTCCAGGCCACACACGGGCTGTGGGAAGGTTGTAGCAGCCACATGCTGTACCTCCAGCATCTCACTGAGGTGGTCTGAGATGTCCCCAAAGACACATCCTTCCCCTCCCTGGTACCACCAGTTCTTGTAGGAACAGGGGTCCTGGCTTTCCATACCACCGTCCCCAAGAGAAGTCCCTAAGCTCCTGTGACCTGTCCTTCCCACCTTGTCCCCCCCTAGTCTATGGCATAAACTAGATCTGAAGCTGGGTCAAACCAAAACTCAGCCTCTTTTCTTCCCGCAGGAGCTCTGGTCTCATGTCTGGCCCAGCACATTGCTGGATCACTTCAAACCCTCAAATATGGACTTCCATTCCCTTCTTGACAGGAGTGCTCAGGCACTCCTCGACTGTCACCTGGATTAGGTGCTCAGACCAGCGCCCCTCCATCATAGCTTACGGCTGAAGGCCAACTGCTGAGTTTAAATAGAGCTCCTGGGCTCAGGGGTGTGGATGGAGGCTCCATGTGAGACTGGTCAGGACCATTAATACTTATTGGTGTCCTCAGAGGCCTAACAATCATCTTTGGAAAGGTTAATATATGGAACTGCTCCTGTTGCTTTGGGGAAATATTCATCTAATGTTTTATGGATTTTTCTGCTTGGAGAAACATGACAATGCTCTTCCAGATGGGTATCAACCTCATGCCCCCCATGCAAAGTGAATGTAATGAGGGAGCAGCAGCTCTGTGCCCAGGAACAGGCATCCCCTGTGAGTGGAGGGGAAGAAAGAAGGAGAAGGATGGTAGCTACAGTAACAACATGGCTTGAAGGAAGGCACCTGAGCTCTGGCTCTGGGAATGGGGCTGCCCAGGGACCATGCAACCCCTGGGAGTGCAAGAGTGGTACCCTGAGGTGGAAACCTGCCCTGGGCCTCCAGGAGCCACGTGTGCAATGGCAGATGCTTGGAAGAACACAAAATTGCTTCTTTGGGGCCTGCTTTATGCACTGACTAAATGCTTGTTGGACGAAGAACATGCTCCCAGAGGTATGTACCTAATGGATCTCAAGGAGCCACCATCTCTTCGCTGATGGTTTATAAAGAAGCTCAACTATTCAACCATCAGAAAAAAAACATGGAGACTTAATAAAGGTGTATTTCCAATGTACAAAATAATAATGAATCTGTACCCTACCTACAAGATGCATTAATTTAGACAGACAGCACTCAAGGCTTTAAGAGCTGGCACTGCTGAAGGTGGACAGGATGAAAGCAAAAGAGAGTAAACAGAGGAGAGATTTCTAAGTGCCCATGACATTTGTTCAGATACTTTATTTTAATCAGCTTAAAAGGGAAACATAAAGCTGAGGCTGCTCCTAGGAAAGGGAGTGAAATTGCAAACCAAGTAATGCACTGAGAGCAATTCCAAGGGAGTTGAGAGGTGGCTGCAGCTCTACTGAGGATAGGCTTTTGCTCTTCCGATAATATTTTTGTCTCCAAATCCTATCTTCACGTTGTCTTGTCTGAAGAGGAGAAGCCACTGCAAACACCACAGCCTGAACCACACTGGAAGAGTCTCACGTGCACCAGTTCCACATTTATCTTTGGCAAATGCTTGGGGTGGGGGGTCCAAGAGGAACCTGCCCTTCAGGAGAGCATCCAGCATTTAATGCTCATGTTCATTTGGTTTAGAAACACCAAGAACAGTTGCAGGGAAAAGAAAGAGGAGGGGGAAAAAAGGCAGAAATTGAAATATCATCTCAGAAAAGGTGTGAAACTCCACGTCAATGCTAAAAATTCCTGTTTCCCATTCTCCAGGCTCTTCCACGTGAGCCAGGAGCACACCGAGGAGGGAGCAGTGAGTAATGTCCTATCTGGATGTACTTTTACCAGAGCAAAACCCTCTGATGTTTCTCTAAAGCAAAACCTGGTGAAACCTGCCCCGATTCCCATCCCAACCGCACCATTCCCCTCAGCCAGGTAGATGCTGGGTTGGCCTGGTGCCTCCATGGCATCAACCAGCAGCACCAAGGGGGATATTTTGGTGGCTCTGGGGCCAAGTGATGCTTATGGCTTGGTTTCCAAGCGAAGTTGTGATATTCTTTATTTGAAAATAGAAAACCAGGGAGCTGAACAAGGAGGGAGCTGTTTGTGACCACCTCCACTGCAGCAGATTGTGAGGTTAAAACATGTATTCGTTCAGCAATGCCATTTACTTCCAGTAGCGGAAGAAAAAGGTGAGGCCGAGTTATCACTGGTTTATATTTGTTTTCTTCTTTTTTACATTCATTAGCTCCCAGGATTGCTTTTATCTGGGAGCTGCCTCTGCTAGCATTCAATCCATACAGCATTGCCATGAATATGTAAATATAAGATCTGTATGTGTAAACACACACACATCAATAAAATGGTAATGATGTGTGCATCTATATTTGTGTATATAGAAACGCAAAATTATCTCCAATTTAGCCAACGTCCTTTATATCTCCTATATGCATAATGCTCCTAAGTACATATAGGCTTTGTATTCATATGAAAATGGCACCTATGAGGAATACAGATAAAAAAACTCAAAAGTGTTTCTGGTGGATCATTCATTCCTGATTCCTTAATTTCCTTTTGCTTGCTCCCCAGAGCAGGCAGTGGAAGGAATGTAACTGCTTGTGTTTAACCTCCTCATTCAGCTGCTTTCCATGGGGTTTGTGTCAGAAATACCTGAGTTGATAGAGAGGAGCAAGGATTCTCCTCTGATGATGATGCTCTGGTCCTGATCCAGGGCAAAGTTTGGAATTCTGAGTAGGATAAATAAGGTTGCACCAAAGAAGGTAAAAGCTGAGAGGAAGGAAAATATCTCATAGAGACCTTGAGCTGAGTTTTAGTTGAGTATCAGGCTTATGAAGGGAGCCTTAAGTGTGCAAAGAGCTGGGCTGCCTGAGGCTGCGCATAATCTCCCACTATCCCCGACCTAACTGCATATCCTGGGTCCTTTCCCCTTTCCCAGTTAATCCCAGTTAGCACTGGACCTTCTCTGGCTGTTACAGATGAAAATCAGACAAGAAAATTCTCCATCCTTGTTAAAAATCATGGAATTACCCAAGATAGGGAATTGTCTCCCAAAGAGTGATGCCTTTGGGTCACCACGATCTCTGCTGCCACCTCTGCCCATTCCCTTGGAGGTTTTTGCTGGGGCAGAAGGAAGGAGGAAAGACCCTCCTGCAGAGGCTGGACCAGAGCCTGCGGTGTTTTGTACGCACCAGCAAACGGAGCTCAAAGAGAGCTCAG
The DNA here is from genome assembly GCF_012275295.1 of Melopsittacus undulatus. Taxonomy (NCBI): domain Eukaryota; kingdom Metazoa; phylum Chordata; class Aves; order Psittaciformes; family Psittaculidae; genus Melopsittacus; species Melopsittacus undulatus. The sequence goes on from NC_047536.1 coordinate 22,690,827, forward strand.
AAGGCCAACTGCTGCTCTTGGAAATGGGTACAGGAACCAGGATAATCAGAGGAATTCGTTCAAATGATGCATGAGTAGCACGAGACCAAAGATAAGGATAATGTAGTGCTCCAGCCAGGCTAAAGAGGGTTGATACAGCTGGCTCAGGCGGTGCGGGAGCATCCCAAGGGCAGCGAGCCTGGAAGGCAGCTCTGGGCGCGTGTGAACCTGCGTTCTGCGCTGAGCCAGCTCCCAGCTAACAGCCCTTTGCAGCACCAGCTGCTCTCCGCTGCTCCGTGTCCCAGGCTGCAGAGCATCACTGGATGCAGTCGGCATCACCAGGATGTAGTTTGCGAGGTGTGAAACCTCTCTTTGCAGGACGGGAAGTTCGGACCCATCCGCGGGAGGATTTGAACCCGCGGACAGGAGGAGGACCACAGGTGCTGCACACGGCGTGAGCGCCCCCTGCAGGGCCCGCGGCAGAGCGGCCGCGACTGAGCTCGGGAAGAGGGAAACGATGGAGCCATGGAATGGTTTCCCGGGACTGTGCGCTCTGAGCCAGGAAACCAGCCCCGCACATGGCTCCTGGAGGCCTCGGGCGGCGGTGAGCCCCCCCCGAGCCCCGCTCATGCTTTCCACATTTCCCACTCCTGCCCGAAGCATAGAATCCCAGCCTGGTTTGGGTTGGAAGGGACCTTAAAGCTCATCCAGCCCCAACCCCTGCCACGGGCAGGGACACCTTCCACTGGAGCAGCTTGCTCCAAGCCCCTGTGTCCAACCTGGCCTTGAACACTGCCAGGGATGGGGCAGCCACAGCTTCTCTGGGCACCCTGTGCCAGCGCCTCAGCACCCTCACAGGGAAGAGCTTCTGCCTAAGAGCTCATCTCAGTCTCCCCTGTTCTGGCAGGTTCAAGGCATTCCCCTTGGCCCATCACTACATGTCCTTGTAGTATCCTGGGCATCCCCTGCAGCTCATCCACAGCAGCCGCTGCCACATCACACTTCCTCACTTTTGAGGTGAGAAAAGGCTTTTTGGTGCCAAGCCCCACACTATCAGGGGTGCACTCTGGATAACAGGGATTATGGTCAATCTGGGATGCACTCAGTAGCTACCGGTTGTCCTGTCCCTACAGGCCCTTGTCCAAAGCCCCTCTCCAGGTTTCCTGCAGCCCCTTTAGGCACTGGAAGGCTGTCACCTGTGGGAAATGCTTTATCATCTGATTTTAATCAGCTCAGCCCTGCGAGCTCATGAGGCAGAACGGATTCCAGGCTCACCCACACTTACTCACAATCCGGATTTGAGCCAGCCCCAGCTCCAGCACCCAAAGGAGATGCACACCAGGACCTGCTAGCTCTGCTGGGGCGTCCCTGCAGTGGAGGGGAGTGACAAAGGGACCAGCAAACCCCCTGCATCCTCCCACTGCCCTCAGCATCCAGCTCCAACTTTCTTCTCCGGGAAAGCTTCAGGAATCTTTTACAAACTGCATTTATTTGCACCCTGTGATTGTCATTTTTATGGAATGAAAAAAAGCATCCAATATTTTGGGATTTCTGAAAGAGCTGTATCCTAAATGCCAGTGCACTGGGATCATGTTGGTTACGGAGCTGTACTCCATCCTGTTGCTAGTGGCTTTGGATGCAATTCTGGATTTGCTCTGTAATGGAGCAGTGAGGTATTTATAGCTCTGAAGGGTTTTGCTGGGCATTAATGCTGTCCTGGAGCCAAGAACCTCAATTCCTGCTTTTAGGCTAAATAACATAGTGATCAGTGCTGCCCCATGAGGGAGAAGGGGAGGCTGAGGATGCTCAATGGGACCAGGGCAAATCCCCTTTTGGCTGTGGGATGATATGGAGGTGGGGGATTGAGCCCAGGTTTATGGGGTTATGGAACATGGTAAGAACATGGGCAAGGCCCAGCAGAGCCCCACCAGCACAGGGAATGCTGTGGTTGTCACTGGCCGGACCAGCATTGCCAGGGGCTCTGCGGGCTGCTTGCACTGCTCTTGCTTCCCTCTGGGATGTGGAGGTTATGCAGGAATTCCCATTCACTCATCTCTCACTCCCCTGAGCTAGGATAGTGTCCTTGGTACCAGGATGTGATGTGGGACAGTGGAGCTAAGACAGAGACCAAGTCCTGTGTCTCAAGAGTCTCTGCTTCTTCCGAGATGTTTAGAGATGACTTCTCCCTACTGCAAGGACACCACACAAGGTTTCCTCTGGGCAGTAGATGATGTGAGCCCTGGGTCTATGCTCTTATTAAAGCCCATGGAGAGGGATCTCCGCCAGGGGCACAGGGTGCCAGCAGCTATCCCCCTTCCCTCAGTGCCCGGGAGGATCCAGGAATATTCCCAAGTGTTTTGTCAGGAGAGATTTCCTGGGACAAGCGCTACCAATGTGCCCTGGGACTGTGTGATTCACCACAGCCAGCATGAAGAAGGAGGAGGGAGAAATAACAGTTAAAGCAAGCTCAACCTTTGCTGCTATCTCAGCAGCAAGAGAGGTCACAGGGGGATTCGCATGCCTTTACAGGCAAAAGGTGAGGTTATCCCCAGCAGTGATTGCTAACACTGCTGCAGGAACCTTGACAACCAGAGGGACCAGTGGGAATCACAAGGTTAGTGGGTTTTACCATCAAGGTATGGTCATGCATGAGATCACAGTGGGCAGAAGGTGGCTGGGGAGGAGAGGAACAGTGAGCAGGGGATCCCCATGGATCCTTCTCCTCCATTGCCCTGGCTTCCCAGCTTCGCTGGGACACACAGAATGTGTATTTTGACTCCATCCCTTCCTGGGCTCAACTGAGCATCTCCCTTACCCACCCAGGACTGGTGCTGGGCCACGATGCCAGCTTTGGCAGGGCAGGACTGGGAAGTGATGCTGGAAAAGAGAAAGAAGAGATCTGAGTAGTGCATCAGAGCAGGAGCACTCCTGGGCAGCAGCTCTGCCACTGGGATCCTCTTTGACCCTCTATTTTGGGGTCAGTTTTTCCCTTTCTCTCCCCATTCCTAGGCCGGCTTCCCTGTTTCACACTGCAGGGAATACCCACAGGAAGGGTTAGGGGGGTACCCCAATGAGGTGTTTTTACCCCACACCTTGGTGTTGTCAGCAGGCAAGACCCAAAGATGCACCCTTTCACTTACTTAGTGACAGGGGTTAGTGGTGGCCTTGGCTGTCCTGCGGTAGTGGTTGGACTTGATGATCTTAAAGTTCTTTTCCAACCCAGTTAATCCTATGAGATGAAACACCCCCAATCCCAGAGAGAGCCACAGAGCCAGGGCATCCCTCCCTCCCCCTGGATGAGCTTTCACCCCAAACCATTCTATGAGTCTATGCAACATCAACACATCCTTTTCTTACCACTGCCTTGCCAGCACCAGTTTTTAGGCTTTTCCCGAAATTCAACGCCAGGAAAAGTTCAGTCAAAATGCTGTTTTTCCACTATTCCCTCTTTGCCAAAACCTCAAACCCTTCCTACAGAAGGGAACACATTTCCTGCAGCCAGGAGCACACAGTGGGCCTCAGTGCCACGAGGATGCTCAGTGCCTAATGGATGCTGGAGCTTTGGCTGCTGCCACCAGACCTCAGCGGGGCTCCCTGTGTCCCCCTGCACCAGCACAGCCCCTGAAGTTCCAGCTTTCATTCCCAGATCTGCATGGCTCCAGATATACACGTGGGGATGGATCTCCTCCACAGTGCCTTCTCAGTCATGACCACAGGGGCACGGAGGAGACAGAGGCAGCCAAGTCCCACATACAGCCATGGGATGCTCCCACATCCTCCCTCCAGGTCTGCATCCCCCTCTGAGCTGGGTGCAGAAGTGCCGGGATCGCTTTCCTGGCTCCTCTGGCTCATTTCTCTCTCTTCTGCCCAATATCTCATCATCCCCTCCATGAAATGTAGATTTCCTTTTTAAGAGCTCTTCTAGAATAATATACTTTTTTATTATCGTGACAGTGAGGGCTCCTGTTGCCATGGCTACGTGCCCTTTCCTGGAGCAGGAGCTTCCTGGGGGCTGGAAATTCCACTGCTTTCCCTGATTTCCGGGGTTTGGTTTAGTTTTGTTATTATTATTACTTTTAATTTGCTGTTTATTCCCATACTGGCTTCTGAAACAACAGGTCACTGATTGCATATGGAGATGTCACCCCACAGTGAAGGCTTCAGAAACAACCGTCTGCTTTTAGAGGGGATTTGGTGGGGGGGGGGGGGAATCGACCATGCAGCACTGATAACGTAGAGTATAAGAAAAACATGGAAACTCTGAAAGGGTCTCATCTGTATCTGACCACACTATACATTAAATCCCATTTCTGGCCTCAGGATTGCTGAATGAGTGTTATAAAACCAAGTCTCATTCTATGTGGTTTTCATAGTGTTGATGTAAAGCAAACCTGTATCTTCTGGTTGTCAATTCAGCTGGTCCTGAGCCTCTAGAAACCTAACCTGTTTGAGAGTACACAGAGGGAAATTAAATGGAAATATTAAATGGAGAAAGAGAGATAGATAGATAGATAGATAGATAGATAGATAGATATAGATAGGTAGGTAAGTAGGTAGATGGATAGATGGAAAGATAGGTAGGTAGATAGACGGATAGATAGATAGACAGATAGATGGATAGATAGATATATAGATAGATGAGATAAACAGATAGATAGATAGATAGATAGATAGATAGACAGATGGATAGATATATAGATTAGATAGATAAACAGATAGATGGATAGATAGATAGATAGATAGATAGATAGATAGATAGATAGATAGATAGAACAACTTAGGTTTTTACTCCAGCATTTCCTTACGCTGCTGCAAAGGCATCACACAAACATTTGCGAAGGCATCACACATACTACACATACACAAAGACATCACAGGAACTTTCCCAAAGCACTTCATCCCTTGGGGTCATTACAGGTGCAGGACTGGGCTCTGCTTCTGCTGCTCAAGGCTGTCATTGTGCCCTGGGGAGGAGCAGGAATATGCCCCTTTTACAGAAAGGGAAACTGAGGCATGGAGCCAGCCCATTCCTGATCCAGAAGCAGATGAGTGGCAGAGATGGGGTAGTGGAAGTACCTGCCTTTCCTGGCTTCCTGCTGAATCTTTCCCCAGTGTGTTCAGTGACAGCATCCATGCCGGGGGCCTCCTTGTTGGACAATCAAGACGTCACCCATGGGCTCATTTCCCTCCAGCTCATCAGGACCAGAGATGCTGGTGAGACCATTTTCTTCCCTCTCCTCATACTCCCAGATTTCTTTGTTCCTTTTTTTTTAACTAAAATGAGTAGAAATCAGCCCAAAGAGACTAACATCACATAGAAACTTTCAAAAGAGCAAATGCTACAGAAAAGGTCCAAGATTTGCCTACAATGAGGCAAAAGGTTTGCTAATAAAGCTTTAACAGGAAATGGCTGAAGCGAGATCCAAAGTGGATTTAGCAGTTTATCCAAGCTCACATTGAAGAGATGCTGATACTTACTGGGTTCAAGGATCCTGGATGGGTGGAAGATGGGTTAGATCCTGGGCAGCTCCTTGTGCATCACCCTTGGATCTCTGCAGCATCCCAGGTTCAGCAAAGTGACGTGGGGAGGATGAGAACACAGAGGTACATCGCTGTGTTTCACCCTGGAGGCCTCAGGAGGCTGCTGGAGTGACATGGACCCAGGACCCTGTGGATGATACCAGCAGAAGGGAAACGCAGCCAGAGCACACAGGAGGGCTCTGGAAAGAGATGTGGAGCTCTTGGAGAGTGTGTGATGGCACAGAAAGAAGCGGCTGGGAGAGGGAAATGGGGATGTCCTCATTGGTAGTGGGAACCCAGTTTAAAGGTGTTTCTATCCCTGCCTAAGCCTTGTGAAAATGCCAGCACTGCCAGAAAGAGACACGGAGAGTTGAGGGCCTTGGGGTGCTCCGAGAGCTGGAGGAAAGGCTCTGGCTGAACTATGGGATCCCTGCCTGCACCAACCAGCTCTGTCCACCCTGGACAAGCAGATTTCCACCCAGAGATGTGGCTGAGAACCTTCACCACCAGCTGCCTCAGAGCACATCAGGGGAGAGTCTCCTTGAGAGCACCACATGTTAAAACAGATCCCACCACCGTTTGCTCTACCTCTAGCACAGGGGGAGAGAAGGGTTATCCATGGCTCGTTCCTCCTGCCAGCCGGGCAATTTCACATCACACTCTGTTGCCAGGGAGATGTCACACGCAGGGTGGAAGGACCAAGCACCCACCAGGCAGGCACAGCACCAGGGAGGCAAGGAGGGAACTAGGGCTTTCCATAATGAAAGGAAAAAGAGGAACATGGAGGGAAGCAGCAGCCCAGAGGGCACAGGGCAAAATAGTAATTTCTGGTGTGAAAAGGGTAGCCATGGTTGGTGCAGGATGTGGGGAGCCCCAGGGGTGTTTGGGCTCTCAGCACACCCCAATGTACCAACAGCCTTATGTCCTCACCAGGCCAACACCACTAAATGCTCAGGGCTCAGCTCCCCCAGAGACGGGGCTGGAACAGCCCATCCCTGCCCAGGGTCATGCACAGGGACAAGTCCGGAGCCACAGCAAGGAATGCACCAAAGGATGTGTCGAGAGCTCACCTTTTAGGCAAGAGAAAGTGTGGAGCTGCTGGAGCGAGGCCAGAGGAGGCCACGGAGATGCTGCCAGGGCTGGAGCAGCTCTGCTCTGGAGCCAGGCTGAGAGAGCTGGGCTGGGGCAGCCTGGACAAGAGAAGGCTCCTGAAGGGGAGACCTCAGAGCAGCTCCAGTGCCTAAAGGGGCTGCAGGGAACCTGGAGAGGGGCTTGGGACAAGGGCCTGTAGGGACAGGCCAAGGGGAATGGCTTTAACCTGCCAGAACAGGGGAGACTGAGATGAGCTCTTAGGCAGAAGCTCTTCCCTGTGAGGGTGCTGAGGTGCTGGCACAGGGTGCCCAGAGAAGCTGTGGTTGCCCCATCCCTGGCAGTGTTCAAGGTCAGGTTGGACACAGGGGCTTGGAGCAACCTGCTCCAGTGGAAGGTGTCCCTGCCTGTGGCAGGGGTTGGAGCTGGATGAGCTTTAAGGTCCCTTCCAATACAAACCAGTCTCTATGATTCTATGAATACAGCCAAGGCTGAATGAGAGAAAACATCCTCATTACTGCCTCGGAACCTTAACATTTAATGTAGCATCCCCGCTCTGCCCGAGTCAGATCACTCCTGTTTACCTTCATCAAACACCAAATACAGTTCCCCATGCCCCAGATGGGAGATGTGTGTGGGATCACTGGCACTGCTGTGCCACACCAGCTCCAGATGAATATTGGCCTTTAATGACAAGCTCTCCAGTACAAATAGCAGCCGGGGCGCTGCGGCTGCTGACGGGGCCCGTGCGCTTCTTATTCAGCAACTGAATGATTTGATTCCCCTTCCCTGCAGCGTGCTGTCTGCCAGGAAATTTTCATTTGGTCTCTCTTACTTGAGACCCAATTGTAAATGTCAGCGCTAAACACTCAGATTTAAGTGTTAGGTTGTCTTGTTTGATTACGGCACTAAAAGGTCAGAGCTGGCTAATGGAAAGTACAAGCAGTATTGGGAGGGAAACAATGTTCTGCCATGGGTGAGCAAACACCTGGGGACAACCTAATCACTCTTCCTGCAGCATCTCTCTCTTCTCTGGCTCCTTCATTCAGGGCTGTTTTCTAGGTCAGAAGACCTGGAAAAGCCATTTCTGGGGGCACTTTTTGCTGGGGATGCTGACAGCACTGGGGTTCCCCATGGAGGAAACAGGGAGCTCACCCCTTGCTGGATTGTGCCATCTGCCTCTTCTCTCCATGAACAACTCAGGCTGGCATCACGTTTTAGTGCCAGTGTCTCTGTACCATTTCCATCCCCAGTTTTCCCCCCTCTGGCAAGCAGCATCCCAAGAACTCTGTAGAAAACAAGCACAACTTTTTTCCTCTTTCTTACCTATTTCCCATCACTTCTAGTACCTTTAAAATCCCCTTTCCCTGAGCTGTTTGAGTCACAGTGGCCAAATAAAACTACGGTTGCCCCCAAGTGACTCAGCTGAGGAAATCAGTTTTTTATCTGAGCCCATCACCATCATTCCAGTTCTTTGAGTTCATTATATTTGCTTTAAAGACACTTCCAGTAATATCAGTCCTTCTACTATGAAAATGCTTTGCAGAATAAAACCCTGATGAGCTGTTATTCCTCCCCAGGGAACAGTGTGATGTGGTCCTAACCAGGAGCAAGCATCACTCCATACAGATGCTGTCCTGCACCAGGAACCAGTCCCTGCTTCCAACCCCCAAACCTTTCCTGGGCAGAGAGATTCAGTAGATTCCAGATGTCTGAATACTTCTGAACATTTACACCCACAAAAATTGGGAATTTTAGGAAAACTAAAAGTTTTAAGAAATAATTGCCATGTTTTTTTCCCCAAGACTTTGGGGTCTTTGCCCTCCATCCCTCGGCACCACTGATACTGGGATGCTCATACCACCTCTCCGGACATCTTCCCAGGAATCAAAGATGCTGCTGGGCTTAGGGAGGTATCTCCAGCTGCCACGGGCTCCTCTTGGGGAGTCAGTTCTATCCTCTCTTTCTGGTGGTTTATGTTACAAGGTCGCACATCACCCAGAGAAGTATTCTTCATGGGCCTCTTTGCAAGAGCATCTTTGCAGAATAGGTCCCATGAAGCAGAGAATGGTGTCAAAGGGTGATGAAGCTGAGAAACCACCACAAAATATATGAGGGGTGTGGAAATCCTCACCCCACCACCAACAGCAAATACAAAGAAGGCAAAGGAAAGGAATATCCAACTCCAAACTGTTTCCTCCATAGCCCAGGCATGGAGCAGGATGCTCTGCCTGAGCTATGCTGGTAAAGTCACAGCAGTTTGTGGCCTGTAAGATTAATAGGAAATCTGTTCTGGATTGGGAGTGATTCCCTCTTCTATTGGAACAAACCCCAAAGAGTGATGGCTCTAGGGCAGCAAGAGGAAGGTAAATTGCAGTAATAATGTGTTTCCTTGTGCAGACATGCTTTTGATCATAGAAAAAATACACCATCTGTTTCTAAATTACTTGTATTGATTTAACAGTTAGCAATGGGGGGGGGGGGGTCCTTTGCAAATCCATTTGCAAGAGCTCCTGGAAATCTGACAGTTATGTGCAATAAAAAGTACGGGTTTGTTCATCATCAAAAATCACTGCTGCAAGCCACAGGGCTCTGCATGGGGAGGAACAGGCTGCACCTGCACGGGCACCTCATCCCCCTCATCTCCAGTAACCTGTCCCACTGAGAGTGGAGAAGCTGAGTGCATGCCACATAAGAACTTTATACCAAATAAGCTGTTGTTGTGCTTTCTCCCTGCTCAAACCACACACACCTTATTGCCCTTGTCGCTTTTATATTGTTTTCATGGAATCATTGAATCCCAGCCTGGTTTGGAAGGGACCTTAAAGCTCCTCCAGCTCCAACCCCTGCCACGGGCAGGGACACCTTCCACTGCAGCAGCTTGCTCCAAGCCCCTGTGTCCAACCTGGCCTTGAACACTGCCAGGGATGGGGCAGCCACAGCTTCTCTGGGCACCCTGTGCCAGCGCCTCAGCACCCTCACAGGGAAGAGCTTCTGCCTAAGAGCTCATCTCAGTCTCCCCTGTTCTGGCAGGTTAAAGCCATTCCCCTTGGCCCATCACTACATGTGCTTGTAGTATCCTGGACATCCCCTGCAGCTCACCCACAGCAGCCGCTGCCACATCACAGCTCCTCACTTTTGAGGTGAGAAAAGGCTTTTTGGTGCCAAGCCCCACACTAACAGGGATGCACCCGGGATAATGAGGATCATGGTCAATCTGGAATGCACTCAGTAACTATCGGTACTGCCTTCAGCACCATAACCACATGAGGGCTGCATTCGCTGCCAAAACTTTCTAAGCAAGGGCTGCGTGTGAAGGGAACAACATTCCAAGCCTCTGCTGCAGCTCAGCCAGGCGGCTGCCTCCATTGGGAAAACAGAAAAACACAACTTCCATGAGTCTGGAAACAACATCCCCCCTCTGCTGAGCATCCTGAAGCACATGGTATCCAAACCCACCTGCTATCACCACAGCCATGCAGGCACCAGCATGTCTCTCTCTGCCACAGGGCTGGGCACCTTAAAAGACATTTGTCCCCATTTGAGGCTCCCCCCAGGGTCCTCAGCACCCCCAGATGAACACCACCAGCTCACAACAGGGAAAGCCCTGGCAGAAAACACCCTGAGGCACAGCCAAGCTGTCACCCACAAACACATTTTGTACTTCTCCAAGCGAAGACCTCGGTTTCTGCAGGTTGGGATCTGCAATGTTTATTTGACCCCCCCCACAAAAGGCATTTTCATGAGGAATCTTTTGGTTCATAAAAGAAGTTATTTCCCAGCAGCCCCCCTAAACTGAGAAATAAAGTGCCCCAGGAGTTAGCACAGTAAAATGAACCATCCAACTCCAACGAAGCAAAGTGGTTCCTATCATTTGGTACAATACAGTATAATTTGGCAAACAGAGCTGATCTGCAGCTCCCATCTCTCAAGCACTGTGGAGCTGGCTTCCGTCTCCGGCCCTCGGGCTGTCTGTCCAGGGACGGACACACGTCCTTGTGCTGCAGGACCTGGGGACTCTCCAGAGGGTCCGAACCAGGTGGGTTAGAGCTGCTGCATCAGCATTTATAGCTGCTTGATATAAATATAAAACGAGGATACAAACAGCTTCTTTGTACAGAAAATATCATCTCACAAGGCACTGGGGTGACGACTGCGGCCGTTCACAGCAGCTCCAACAGGGCTTCTCCAGTCACCACTGAGCATCGGCATGGAGGAAGGAGGGGATGCAGGGACTGGAGAGGTGCTGGAGCTGCCATCCATGAGGGATTTCACCCCTCTGCTGCTCCCAAATGCCCTGGCAGTGGTGCTTCCCAGCTGGATGGTGCTCTTCCTTGGCAGGGGTGGTGTGACCCCACGGGGTCCAGTCTGCATGGGATGGCTTGGGGCTTGGTTTGGCCAGGAGGAAGGTGCATAGATCAGCCGGGGTGGGGGCAGCTCTGCCCGGTGCTCCCTCTTCACGCCAGCAGCCCCAGTCGGGTCACCTTGGCCGAGAGGAAGGAGTGGATGATGAACACGATGGTTTTGGGGCAGGAGTGAAGGTCCAGTTGCTGCAAGAAAGGAGCAGAGGGATGTTTGCAATGGAGAGGGCTGTTCCTGGAGCAGGCAGCTTTCTGCTTGTGGCAGGGAGTACAGGCACCACCCGGAGCCCTATAGATGTTACCACAGCATGAGAAGGGGCAGCATCTGGCCAGGGATGGATGCACAGGCCATGCAGGATGGGTGCTATGTGCAGGGTGAGTGATCTGCTTCCCATTTCCCCACAGGGACAGTGGGAGCATGGGTTAGAGAGGTGGAAAGGGTAAAACTCACAATCTCTCCCTCTGGACCACCAAAGTCCAGGTAGAGCATCTTGGTGCCATCATCAGAGGACATCTGCAGCTTCTCAAAGGGCTGCTGCAGCAGGATGGTCTTGCTGAGCCCAGGCTCGGTGGTGGAGATGGCGAAGCCCTTGTCGATGTGGATGGACAGGGTGCAGTCCTGCCCCTTCCACGTGCAGGCTGTGGATGGGGACAGGCACAAGGGTGAGAGGTGGCCGCGGGCCCCACCGCCCGGCCCCCCCGGACCCCCGCTGACCTGCCGACACCTCCTGCACCAGCTCGGCCGCCCCGTGGGTGCCGTCCACCAGCAGCCGCGTCCACAGCGCCAGGTCGCGGGGGCTCTCCAGGCTGAAGAGATGGGTCTGCACGCCCAGCCGGGTGCCGCTGCGCAGCGCGAACGACAGCTCCGCCTCGTACAGCGCCGAGCCCTTGGCCGGCCCCGAGTGCACCAGCCTGCAGCACCGCAGCGCTCAGCACCGCACCCAGCTCAGCTCCGCACAGCTCAGCTCGGCCCCGGTGTGTGCACTGCGCGGCCGGCAGGGGGCGCTGCAGCCCCGCGGATGCTCACCACCATCACCACAGCCCGAACCCGCCCGAGCGGCCGCCCTGTGCCTGGACCCCGCACGCTGGCACCAACCTCGGGCTCTGCCAACACCGCTGGGTGCTGCCAGCGGCCTGGGCACTGCCATGGACCCACAGGATGAGGGGAGCTTAAATCTCATCCAGTCCCAACTCCTGCCACAGGCAGGGACACCTTCCACTGGAGCAGATTGCTGTGTCCAACCTGGCCTTGAGCACTGCCAGGGATGGGGCAGCCACAGCTTCTCTGGGCACCCTGTGCCAGCGCCTCAGCACCCTCCCAGGGAAGAGCTTCTGCCTAAGAGCTCATCTCAGTCTCCTTGGGTCCTGCCATCACTCCTGGACACTGCCACCATCCCCAGGGCTCTCTCCCCACCTCTGGACCACCACCTCAGGACTCTGCTATCGTCCCAGGGCCCTGCCACCACCCCTGGACACTGTCACTATCCCCAGCTTCCTGCCACCTCCCCAGACACCACCACCATCCCCAGGACACAGACATCATTCCTGGACATCACCACCACCCCAGGGCTTTGCCATCACCCCAGAGCCCTGCCACCACCCCTGGACTCTGCCATCACCTCAAAAGCCCCTGCTGCCACCCCAGGAATGCTACCAGCATCCCCAGGGCTCTGCCCTGACCCTGCGCCCCTGCTACCACCCCAGACACCACCAGGGCCCTGTTCCCCACGCAAGAGAGGAGGGTGCTGGACCATGGTCCCTACCTGGTGGCAATGAGGGGGTAGTTGTGCACAGGCTTGCCCAGGGCATCCCGGCTCTGCGGCAGGCTGCTGTACAGCAGCAGCTCCTTCTCAGTGAGCACAGCCAAGAGGTTCCTGGTGCCGGCGCTGGGGAGCTGCAATGGGACTGGGTCAGGGGCACCGGCAGCGCGGTGGCAGGGGGTGTCAGGGGGCAGGGGGTACCTGCTCGGTCAGCCAGCCCACGTGCTTCACGTCCCGTCCAGCCACGGTGCCAGCACCAGCCAGCTGAGCCCGCAGCTCCTCCTTCACCCGCGGCACCAGGGCGCCCGCGCTGGCCTGGATGGCGCTGAGCCACGACTGCGCCGTCGCCTCGTCCTTCGCCCGCAGGAACAGGGCCACGCGCCCGTCCGCTGAGCACACCTCCAGGTACCTGCAGGGACACGGCCCCATGCATCCCCACAGGCCCTCGGCACCACGGGGCACTGCGGTGGCATCGCCCCATCCCCACACCCTGCCCTGACCTGTGCTCCTGGTCGGTGGGGAGGCACTTGCGGGACACATAGCACATCTTGAGGGGCATGGTCCTGGCTTCCCGGAGCTCCTTAGGGGGCAGGAGGGGAGAGGAGCGCTTCTGCAGGGTGGCGGGTGAGGGGTCCCAGCTCACTGTTGCCCCAGCAGATGAGTTCTTGAAGTAGGGCGAGATCTCCTTCATGTACTTCACTGGAAGAGAGGCAGCACCAGTTAAAGACATGGTACAGGCTGGGGCAGCCCTATCCTGCCCCGCTGAAACCCCTTGCACCCTCTCTGCACCAGAGCTGGTGTCACCTCCATCACCTCCTCAGAGCTGTCACCCATGGGCGCAGTGTGCCCTCTGCCCTGCACCCCTGTGGGTGCAGAGAGGGGATAGCACTGATGGGCAAGGTGCTACCAGAGGATGACACCATACCTATAATCCTCTGCCCCACCGTCCCAGCCCAGGGCCCCTCAAGAGGGATAAAAATGGCCTTTTCCCCCTTTTTCCTTTCCTTTAGCCCAGATCAGGTCACAGATCCAGGTCTCTGGGGCCGCACATGGAGGCAGGGGGTGGGGAATGGGCAGGACTCCCAGGACAAAATTACACCCTGCAAACTGTGCTGGTACAGCCGGTCCTGCTGCCAGCTGGGAGCAAAAGCTCTCAAATACCATGGCTCAGGCCCAGGAAAAGCCTTCAGTTGGGAATTGCGTGCTCGCAGCTCACACCACCCTGTCCTGGGTTATAAACCAGGGACAAGGACTCAGCTGCCAGTCCCCAGTGGGTTCGGCTGCGGAGCCAGAGCCCTGAGAGCCACATGGGGACAGCAGCCGTGTCCCGAGGGTGAGGGGAAGAGGGAGATCAAGGTCCTCAGGAACTGATGGGGCCCCACAGCTGCATCCTGAAAATGAGGTTGGCAGCAGCAGCCAAAAGCCTTGGGCTGAGCAGGGGGAGATGCCAGTCACGGTGCTGCACTGTGGGACCAGCCGTGGCTCCAGGGAAGGGCTTTCCCTTGGGTGGCCCCTGAGGAAAACACCATGGGAGGGACATTCCTGCTGCTATGTCATAGGGTCATGGAATCCCAGCCTGGTTTGTGTTGGAAGGGACCTTAAAGCTCATCCAGTTCCAACCCCTGCCACGGGCAGGGACACCTTCCACTGGAGCAGCTTGCTCCAAGCCCCTTTGCCCAACCTGGCCTTGAACACTGCCAGGGATGGGGCAGCCACAGCTTCTCTGGGCACCCTGTGCCAGCGCCTCAGCACGCTCACAGGGAAGAGCTTCTGCCTAATGTCCGCAGCCATCACTGCTGATTTCATTCAGGTCCAAGTGAGTTTCACTGAGGGTGGCAGAAGGGCAGACACAAGTTTGGCTTTGCAGCCAACTCCTGTAGGTAGCTGCTTGGTGGAGCAGCTCCACCACTCAGCAAAGCCACAGCAGCCTGACTGTGTGCCAGGAAAAGCCCTTTACCCACCAGGAAACAATCTGCACCCACAGCATACCCTCATCCTTCGCCTACTACCACTGCCCATCTCCCACTTCATTCCAAACCCAGCCAGCTCCCCAAAGCCTCTCAACACTGAAACCCCATCAGGAGCTGCAATGGGACACAGTGCCCTGCTCTGCCTGGGCCCAGCAGGACACAGCTATACATGGCTGTGATGCTGCTGTGACACAAGGGGCTGATCACCCCGCGGTGGCCCCAGCCAAGAAGGCAGCGTGAGGCCACCAGCCCCATGCCCTGTGCCTCCCATTATAAATAGCTGCCGCGTTCCCGCAGGCATCTGAGCCGCCTTGGATTCTACCCTGAGCCATTAATCTTGGCAGCGTGGACCTGCCATTATCCTAGTGCTTGGGAACTAATTGGAGCTGAGGAAGGCAGCTCTCAGCCCCTGAAACCCGAGCAGCATCCCTTTGCCAGCCCACAGCTCCCAGGGCACACGGAGGACAGCACCGGCATTAGCTGTGCAGTCAGGGTCACGTCCCGACCGAGCCATGGGGATAGAGCAGTGCCCAGCCCCAGGATGGAGCATGGAGAAAGAGGCAACAGCCACAGTCAGCGCTGTCTCTCTGGCATATGGCTTTAAGGAGGATTTAAGGCTGGTCAGGAGGCACCAATGGGTTCCCACAGCATGGAGGGGTCCCCAGCCTGCACAGAGGTGGGACGTGTTGAAGGCTGCAGTGCTCCCAGGGGGCTGTGCATCAGACCACCATCCCATTGGAGCTGCTGCCTCCTCCAGTGACCCCAGCACAGGCTTTATAGCGAATTGACTCAGCTCTGCCTGTCCCTTCACTGAAGCATCACCTGGTATTGAATGGATGCAGTAAGTACCTCCAAATCATTAAAGCAAACACCCCATATTGTGCATCACCTCTGCTACTGGTAACTGTCAGCAGACATTCACTCTGGTGTCCCATGAAGAGCTGGAGAACACCTCAGCCCTTTCCCTCCTAAAGCCCTTCTGAGCCCCAAGAGCAGCAGTGACACAGAACCACACATATCCCAGCTTCCACCTCCCTCCTTCACTGAAAACCCCCTTCTGCTCTGCACTGTGTTATTTACCCCAGGGTCACCTACACGTTGTGGGTGTTTCACATCTCACACCATGCACATCACCCTCCACAACTGCTTGGGCTTCCCACAGTCAGGACAATCAACCCACCAGGGCCGTGCTCCCCCCGCAGCCCTTTGCTTTGCTGAATTCCAAGTTTCCAAGCTTTACTTGGCCGAGCAAGTCCTGGAGAGCTGCAACAGCCTCAGGAGCTGCCCTGTGGCCAACAAGTTCAGGGCTGCCATGGAAGTGAGATGTCCACAGCTCCTTCACCCCACTGCTCCCAGTTCTCTCCCAGTGCCAATATGGGTCAAGGGCTCACCATGAAAAGCACCCCTGACCCTGAAGCCCTTCCCAAGGCACCTGGAAGGATGCTTATCAGCCCTTCCCTTGCTGTGGAGAGTCGCTGGATACCAAGCAATCCAAAAACAGCACCCCAAAAAAAGGGAAAAATAAGGTAAGGGAGAGCAGCTCTTCCCCAAATAGCACTGTAAGATAAATACAGTCCAACTCCTCCTGCAAATACCAAGAGAGCAGTTTGGCAGATCCAAAAGAACCTCCTGGCAGCACACACAGAGAGGTATGTGCGTGTCCTCATGCCCGGCCAGCAAGGACACCCTGGAGGCAGAGCCAAGCGGAGCCCAGGCGAGAGCCAGCACATCAAGCTGCTGCTGCTGCTCACATCCAAATGTGTCACCTCCCAGCTCGGCCACCTTGGACACACTCCCTGCCCCATGAGGAGCTGCTCCCTGGTTTATTGGCTGCTGTGATGTTGTTGCAAACTACCCTAAAAACTCCTAAAACAGGGAATGGACACAGCCCAGAGGAGCAAGGCAGCAAACACTGGCTGTGACCAACTACTTTGGTACTTACGGCAGCCATAAGGGAAGTCAGAGTCACATCTGGCAGCACTCAGGAACCAGAAAGTGATGTTAAGGTGCTTCTCCCCAAGCTCTAGAGCGAGCCCAAACAGGAGAAGGGAGCAGGAAACCTGCCTTTAACTCCCTTTGGGCATGTTAAGGCCACTGTCTTCCCCCAGCCCTGCCACCTTACCCCGGGGCAGGCTCCTGGAGAGCCACTGGGGTGCAGGTATAAGGCAGGGAACACCCCATCCCGAGGCAGGGCCACCACCTTCACAGGGCAGTGCAGGCCTGATAGTGACCACCCTGCAGTGTCAGCCCTGCAGTGGCAATGGGGCATCCTTCCCAGAACAGGGATGACATGGAGATGCACCATGTTTATACCTGATGTCCACGATCAGACGAACCCTGCTCCGGCTGGTGCCTGCAGCATCCTTGAGCAACACCACACTGCCGTAGCCCAACAGCATCAGCTACAGACTCATCACAAAGGTTCTGGAGCACCATGGTGGGGCTGGCCCAGCCCCATTCTCTTCCCAAAGGTACCTGCTAGGAGTTCTACTGAATTCAGAAGCCCAGCAGGCCATAGCTGAGCTACAGCAAAAGCCCTGCCTGCCTGGCAGCGCACAGCTCTGCAGGGGCATGGAGGAGGAGGAGGTGGTCCAGGGAGAGAAGCTGTTCTCTACAGAAAGGGCAGCTCATCCCCACCTCCCTCTAGCAGAAAGGGAACCCACCCCAAAGCAAAGGATGACAAAAGAATAACAGAGAGAGGGTGGTCGGAGAACAGCAGCTACGGGAGGAATTCTGCAGACTCACAGGGAAAGAGGCTCTTGTATTTCTCTTTGGTCAAAAAAACCCAAAACAAAACAAAACCCACACCACCACCAACCCTATCTGCTCCCAGCAGCTGTGCAGAGCAGCACATTCCTCCAGCTGAACTGTGGTCCTGCGGCTCCCAGGAGGAGGAACCCACAGCAGAAAGGGCTGAGCGAAGCTAAAACTGAGAATCTGGAGCTGAGACAATGTGGGGAAGGGAAGAAAGAGCCCCGGTGGCTGCTGGCAGCACACACACAGCACTGCTCCTTGTGCAGGCAGAGACCAGAGCACTGCCCCCACATGAAACCTCCCTCTGCAGCCTTGCAGCTGCACTGTGAAGGGTTTCTGGAGCCAAGACCCTCATGGTTAGCCAGGGTGATCCAGGGGCTGGGAAAGGGAAGGGTCCTGTCCTCAGGGACAGATCCTGGGTGCTCCCTGTGCTCGCCTGAGCTGACCAGGGTGGGCAGACATGGACAGGGGTAATGCAAAGTGCAATGGGAGAAGAATGGGGTGTCCCCCTCAGGGCTCCTGCACTCCCAACCCACCAGCCCTCACGCTCTCCCCAAGTGGGGTTTGGGGGGCTCTGCAGTGTGAATCCTGGTACCAGGGACTGGCCACCCAGTACCATGAAGGAAGCGGTTCCCAGGGGAGCAGCTCCAGCCTCCCCTGGGATGGTGAAGGCTGCATCCCTGGGATGCTCATAGCCTCAACTGCCAGGTCTAGGGGAGGTCTGCAGCTGGGGTTCACCTGCCCCAGGGCAGGTAGCTCCTGTTGGATGTTCTCCTGTGCTGGCTCTGCTTGTGCCTGGCACCTTGGTCCTCTTGCTGAACCCCCTTCAGCAAACCCAAAGGTGCTCAGCAAGGAGCAGGATGCCAGTGTCTGTCCTCCACACTGGCACAGGCATGCAGAGTTGCACCAGCCCAGGATGTGGGTTTAAATAAGAACCACAGAGAAAGCAGAAAAAGCTTTCCATTGCCCCATGAACAGCAGGGCTCAAGGTGGTGCTGTACAGCAGAAGTCACAAATCCCATGTCTCCAATCACTGCCTGCCCATGGTCCTGCAGCAGAGAGAAGGAGGGAGCCACTGGGCATCAAATGGTGGCACACACATACATGTCCTCCCTATCTGGGGGGAGATAGAGACCTCAGCAGTGACCTTGAGCTCAGGATGAGCAGATAAACCAGTCTGCACATGCTGCTTCCATTCAAAAGGTATGCAAATGAATTTGCAAATGATGCAGAATATTCATGCAATGATGCAGATGATGCAATGAATATGCAGAACATCCCAATATTCTCAGTACACCCCCAGGGAACAGGGATCAGCCCCTGGCAGCAGGAGGACCTCGTGCCCCCTCACACCCTCATTTCCTACCTTCCAAGACCACTTCCTTGCCCGTCTTCTTCAAGGCCTGCACTGCCTCATCGTGTGTCGCCTCGGAAAGGTCGGTGCCGTTGACGGCGAGGATGGCGTCCCCCACATACAGCGCCTCGGTCTGATCTGCTGCCAGCCCCTTGAAGATCTTGGAGATCAAGATGGGCATTTTATTCTCTCGGCCACCTTGGAACAGAAGAGAAATGAAGGGGTTGTGGCTGCTGGAGCACACGGAGGAGCGGGTGGGGAGGGGGATGCTCGGGACCAGCCTGCTGCCCATGGCATGCCTGCAACAGCCACGAGGCTTTGGGCCACAAAGATGATGGCTCCAAAACCAACCTGAACGGTCACAGGTTTCCTCACATAGCGAACACTCAACCTGGCCATCTCCCCATCGATCCTGGCAGGAAAGCATGTCTTTATTGGTATTGTGTGTGAGTGACTATCCCTGTCCTAAGGACTTTGTGCTCGAAACAGGTAAGAGCTGAATCTTTTTGAAGAAGTGAACCAACCTGGCTGTTTGCTCCCCTCCACACAGTAGCCCTATTTACCTGCTGCTCCCCATTCTCCAGACTAAAAGGATGCCATTCAAACCTCCTGGCAGCTCAAGGAGATCAATTTGCACGTTACCTTTTGAACCCACAGGGAGATCCGAGCAGCATTGCTGCCTCCGTGCCAGGTAGGAGCAGGGTTGCAGCAGCTACCACTGGATAGGACCCCCCAACATGCCATACCCCTGAGGACAGCGTGTCCCAAGGAGCCTCCGAGATATGATCTCTCATTAGCCAAGGATGGGGGGACTTTGTGCCCAGGCAGCCAGGAAGCCATCAGCATCCTGGCCTGTACCAACACCAGTGTGGCAGCAGGACCAGGGCAGTGATTGTGTCCCTGCACTGGGCACTGGTGAGGCTGCACCTCAAATCCTGTGCTCAGCTCTGGGCTCCTCACTACAGGAGAGACATTGAGGTGCTGGAGCAGGGCCAGAGAAGGACAATGGAGCTGGTGCAGAGCCTGGAGCACGAGAGAGATGGGGAATGGCTGAGGGACCTGGGGGGTTCAGTCTGGAGAAGAAAAGGCTCAGGGGGGACCTGATGGCTCCCTACAGGTGCCTGACAGGATGGAGCCAGGAGGGGCTGGGCTCTGCTCCCAAGGAACAAGGGATGGGACAAGAGGAAACGGCCTCAAGCTGCACCAGGGCAGGTTTAGATGGAGCTGAGGAACAATTCCTTCCCCAGAGGGTGCTCAGGCATTGGAACAGGCTGCCCAGGGCAGGGCTGGAGTCACCGTCCCTGCAAGTGTTCACACACCATGGAGACGAGTCCTAAGTACCATGGGTTAGTGGTGGCCTTGGCAGTGCTGGGGCAAGGGCTGGACTGGATGAGCTTAAAGGGCTTTTCCACCCTGGTTCATTCTATGACTACCCCGGAGGCAGATGTTGAGCCCTGGCTGCTGTCACGGCCCCAGGGCTGTCCCAGCCGGTGCCACAGGCATTTCCTCACTCCGATGCCTGCCAGGCCCCGCAGGGCTCCAGTTATCAGCTGTCAGAGGCCCCCGCGGGGGCTGCTGGAGCTGCTGAGCCTGTCCCTGCAGCTCCTCACCCTGCCAGGGCCCCGCACTCCAGCTCCCGCATGGCTCCCACTGCCCAGCAGCCAGGGCACTGCCAGGCCCGGTGCCCGTCCCCTCGCCACATCCCATGGCAGGACACTGAACCCGCACCCTGGTTCACAGTGAAGCATTCCCGGGTGGGCCATGGCTGGCACAGCTCCACCGGGAACGTTGCAGCAGGGTGAGGAGGAGCGATGCGCTCCGGGGCAGCCCAGAACAGCCTCAGCTCCCCGTTGGGATGGTGACTACTTGGTTTCCACGTACGTCACTGCAGAACTGAAGTTTAACTGAGCCCAGCGACGTTCCTGCTTTCCTGGGAGAGCCGCAGAGCTGGCAGTAACTTGGCAGCCAAGGGGCTATTGTGAAGGGGGCTTTGTGCTTCCCAAAAAGGACTGGCAGGCTCAGGCATCCCACAGACACTGCCAGAGGCACCGTTTCAATCCGGACATCCCCATCGCAAAGCCTCCTGCTTCCAGAGGGAGACAGAGGCCGTGGCTGCTTCTCCTCCGAGCTGGGAGAAGCCACGTCAGGAAGTGAGAGCTGACCAAGGGATACGGAGCTCACCGCCTGCACACACACACAGTTTAAACCCTCTCCCCCATGGCTCCTGACAGCCCTTTCCCTGCCCGCTTGCTGCTGTTTCACCCTCCTTTCACAGAGCTTCCAACACGCTGAAGCCGCGTGAAAAGCCAAGGCAGGGACCAACGCCACCCCTGCCTCAAAAAGTTTCCAGCTTGAAGTTCGGGCGAGTCCCGGAGGAGGGGGACAGCTCGGGAGGGAAACAGGGATTCCAGCACGGAGGCTTCCCGCTGCTCGGCTCTCCGGGAGCAGATCTCCAAGCCTGAGCTGGTTTAAAACCCCAGCTCCCCACTCCTGGAGATCTCCAAGGGCTTTGCGATCGCCTCCTTCCTTGTGCCGATCGTTTAACGGGGCATTTCCCAGCATGGAGGCACGGAGGGGACAATGACACGCAGGCAGAGCCCTCCCTTGGGCTGCAAACGGGCAGCTCTTGTGTAACCGGGTGCTCTCTGTGTCCCACCCGCCCCGTGGGACACCACCCTACACTTGTGTGCAAGGGGGCAGTGGGACCCAGGCTGCAGCTGGGGCACAGTGGGCAGGGGCTGGCCGGTCACTGCTATACCCCAAAGTGCTGCTCTCTCCATGGGCTGGGGATGTTTCGGGTCCCATCACTGCCACGTGTCCCCCCCCTCCCTCGTCCTGCACAAGGGTTCGGGCAGTGCCATGGGATGTGAAGACCCCGGCCCCAGCCCGCTCCTCCCCAGTCTCCTTCCAAGCCCGGCAGCAGGAAAGGCAGCAGCAACAGGTCCCGGTGCTCCCCCGCCCCGTCCGGGACCCTTCCCCGGCCCCGTCGCTCACCTTTGATGCTGATGCCGAGCCCCCCCACGTCCTGCTTGACGACGCGCACCGTGCGCCTGATGTTGGCGAGCGCCTCGGGCACGGCGGAGCCCGGGTCGCCGCCGTTCAGCTGAGCCGCGGGGGCCTCGCCGGGGCCGGCAGCGGGACCGGGGCCATCGGCCGGGCTCACCCCGAGCGCGTCCTCGGCCAGCGAGAGCAGGACGCGGAGCCATTGCCCGCCGGGGCCGCGCAGCTCCAGCAGCCCCGTGCGCGGGGCGCGCCTGCCCGCCGCCATCTTCCGCGCTGCCGCCCCGCTGCGCGCCCGCGCACCGCCCCGCGCAACGCCCCGCGCACCGCCCCGCCGGCACCGGGACGGGCACTGGGTGGGACACGGGAGCTTGGAGCTCCCTGCTCCGGGACGGGATGGGGTACGGGGGGAACAGGGTCCCGGGTGCTACTCACTCCCTTCTGGGACAGGGGGGCACTGTGAGGGACACGGGTCCTCAGTCCTCCCGGAACGGGGTATGAGGAGAGACCCGGGACCTCAGTGCTCCCTGTCCCAGATCAGCATGGAGCATGGAGTGACCTGATGCTCCCCAGGGCTCTCCACTCCGGGCAGGCATGGGGCACCAGAAGGGACACGAGATCCCAGTGCTGCATTGCACATCCTGGGTCTGGCCCAGGGACAGTCTTACAGTTCCTAAAGGGGCTGCAGGAAACCTGGAGAAGGGCTTTGGACAAGGGCCTGTAGGGACAGGCCAAGGGGAATGGCTTTAACCTGCCAGAACAGGGGAGACTGAGATGAGCTTTTAGGCAGAAGCTCTTCCCTGTGAGGGTGCTGAGGCGCTGGCACAGGGTGCCCAGAGAAGCTGTGGCTGCCCCATCCCTGGCAGTGTTCAAGGCCAGGTTGGACACAGGGGCTTGGAGCAAGCTGCTGCAGTGGAAGGTGTCCCTGCCTGTGGCAGGGGTTGAAAGTGGATGAGCTTTCAGGTCCCTTCCAACACAAACCAGGCTCGTATTTGATTCTATGCAAGGCACCAGCTTCCCACAACACCCCTAACTCCTTTCCAGGGGCCAGCAGTGGCACAGGAGCAGGCGGTGGCCCCATGCTCAGGGCAGGGCTGTGCAGGGGCTGCCTGCACCCAGCCCTGGCCATGGAGCTCCTTGGGGGCCAGTTTCTTTTCAGTGACCTCAGGACAGGCAGCTCCCAGCAGCCCAGCGAGTGTTGAACCAGGAGATGGTGTCTGCAGGCATTCAAGGGCTGTTCCCTTTGCTCCCTTGCTTGTCTTCGCAATCATGAACAGCATTTTGCCTTCTTTCCAGCCCCGCATGCCAAGAGGCAGCAGTTAGGAGCAGAAAATGCTACTAAGGAGTAGTAGCAAATACCTCTTGCACATCCCTTGAGCCCTTTGCACTCCTAGAGCTCCAGAGGGCTCAGGGTTGGGACTACTGAGATCTCTGCAGAACACCAGGATTTGTAAGCATTGAGGAACATCCACATCAGGCTATGGATGGGATGGATTAAGGGCTGGTGGCTGCAGCCAGCACTGCTCATCACAGCCCTTCCCTGGCCGGGGCCACAGCCAGCGCTGAGCATCGGCCATGCACAGAGGGAAGAATGCTCCCGGGGCTCCCTCCCACACAGCAGCAGCTGTGGAATGTCTTGAGGTCGCACAGAGGAAGCCCTAAAGGTTGTTTCTCTACAAAACAGGCAGTTCACACATTCCCCACTTGCCTTCTGCTGCAAAGTCCGGGGTTTGGCTTAAGCAAGTCCCTGCCTTTGGGGTACGGTGCTGCTTGCTGAAGGAAGCACTTCTACAGCAGCCCATCAGCCAGCCCAAGGTGTGATCCCATTCCTGCACACCCCACAGGCTGCTTGTGCCACTCAGTTTGGGTACAGCAGAGGGGAATACTGTCCTTTGGTCCTTCAGTGGAGAAGGGGCTCATTTTCCCTGTGCCACTCCTCTGGAACTCTCACTTTCCCAGCTGGGCAGCTGCCATCAGCACTTTGTCCCTGTTTTTTTTTTTCCCTTCCCAATGCTGCTTTTGATACTTCCAGCCTTTAAGGCCACGTTCCTGTCTGAAGCAGCAGTGGGAACTCTAAATCCTGCTTTTAGTGCAGCAGAACAGCACTGTCAGGTTGTTTTCTTTCATTTCCCAGCTCTGTGCCCAGCAGCATGCTGAGAAGCATGGCCTGGATGCATGGAAACCATCCAGATGGTGTCCATTTAAGACAGAGGGAGAAGCCCTGCCCTTCCCTGTCCTGCTGATGGGATGGAGACAACACCATGGTCACCAGAGCCAGGGCACGATGTGAGGCCAATGTGGAGGCACAGTGGAAAGCTCATGCTATGGCCACCACTTCTGTACGGCTGCAGGACCGTTTGTTCTTCCCTTCAGCAACTAGTGTTCCTGTGGCAATTGCATCAAGAGGGGAGGTTGAAATGAGACATTGACACACCTGGAGTCCAGAATGCCCTTAGGACCCTGGTTCTGAATTGGGACGCTCATCTTGGGCAGGGGGTACAACAGACTAGTCCAGCGCTGGGCAAGAGCTGTGGCCTGGGAAGGTTGGGGCCCACAAGCAGGGGTGCTGCTGCCTTTGGGATCTTCCTGCAGGCTTCACTCCCCCAGCCTGCCCCCCAGGAGTGCTTCTGCTCAGGCTCCTTCATCTCTCAGGAGTCCTTTTGTGTCCCAGGGCACATGGTGAACGCTGGGAACCCAGCGCATGGGGTGGTCCTGGCTAGATTTGACCCTCTGCAAGGTACCATGAGGGTAATTGTCATGCCACGGACAGCCTGTGGAATGGGAGGGAGGAACCGAAGGCTGGGGCTGGCAGGCAGGAGCAAGTCGCAGCTTCCAGAGATGCCAGCAGTGTGTGTCAGGGCTCCTGCTGAGGGGGAGCAGCGGGGGAGGACTCGCCTAGAGAACTGAGTCTATTCACAGGAATAGAATCTTCCCGCAGCAACGCACGTGCGTGGTGACAAAAGCCCAGCTGGGAATTCCGCCCCGCAGCGGGAGCCGTGGGAGGGGAAGGAGCACGGGAGGCTGCGGTGTGGGGCTGCGGGTGCGGCAGGGCCCTGACCCCGGCTGTTTCAGCTGCAAACAGCACCCCTTGTCTCCAGCCCAACCGGAGGACTCGGGTCCGGTGCCGCTTCCCAGCGGGACTGAGCCCATCCTGATGTTTTCCCTGCATACTCTCCCCAGCCCCCTGAGCTGCGTCGTTAAGCAGCTATTATGAGCCTCGTTACTCTGCGTAGCCAGGAGCTGTGTCGGAGCCCACCGCTCTATTTATAAAGATGGTTTGTTACTTGTCTTCGTTGCATTAATTCCTTCTGAAGCAAAATAAAAGACCTCAAGACCTCACGTTCATTCTCTGGGACAACATTCCCAAGCCACAGGGACACAGGTACCATCCAGTGGTGCTCGGGATGCTCCCTCAACAGCCACTAGCTCCTAGCACCAGGGAAGTGCTGCTCTGCTCTGGGAATTCGTGGTGGGGACACGTGAAAACCCTGTGAGGGATGGAAGGGAAGTAAAACAGCTTCTGTTATATAGATAGGTATTGCTATAGATAGATTTTAATAGAGGTAGATTTTTAATATAGATATTAATAGATGTAAGTGTGCAATATATGTATTTAACAGAGGGATTCATCCTTTCTTATGCAGGAAATGAGACAAAATGGCATTGTCTGACTTTAATGTCATTGGAATCTCAGAGTCCTTTAACTTGAGATCGCTTTCTGTTTGCTTTGGGACATAATTAGTGGCCTACAAAGTTTCTTCTGTCTCAGTCCAGGCCCTTCTCTTACCACATCCCCGTGACATAACCACAATCAGCTGCTTTCTTATCACGTGAAAATACTGTTTCTGCCTTGTGGCATATCTTTATGTTAGGGCAGGAACAAGAGACTGGATGGCAAAAAGCAGCACCCGGGAGCTAAAATAGTTTTGAGAAAGGCAAAAGCTGCAGCAGATTAAAGCCCAGTATTCACTGCCTGCTGCTGCTTCTGGTTCTCAGATGCTCTAAAACCAAGTGGCATCAGTGGCAGGGATTTCATTCAGCCCCTGGGGTAATTTAATGGACATAAATTAATCATAAAAGTCAGCACAAGAACTGCACATTGTAAACTCTACCATCACATCTGCAGCTTTGATTGGGCTGATTCGCCCCACTGGCCTCTTCCATAGGGAATGGGGCAAATCCCCTGTGTTTTGGTTCATTTGTAGCTTGCAATTGAAAATGCTGATTCCTCCCTGCAGAGCTGGTGGGAGACACTGTCGGAGATTTCCTGCAGCCCCTTTAGGCACTGGAGCTGCTCTAAGGTCTCTCCTTCAGGAGCCTTCTCTTGTCCAGGCTGCCCCAGCCCAGCTCTCTCAGCCTGGCTCCAGAGCAGAGCTGCTCCAGCCCTCGCAGCATCTCCATGGCCTCCTCTGGCCTCGCTCCAGCAGCTCCACGTCCCTCTTGTGCTGCTGCCCCAGAGCTGGATCAGGGCTGCAGGGGGGGTCTCCCCAGAGCACAGCAGAGGGGCAGGATCCCCTCCCTGAGCTGCTGCTCATGCTCTGGGGGTGCAGCCCAGAACGGGGTGGGGGGGTTGTTCTGGGCTCAAGCACTCACTGAAGCTGGGTCACGGAGAGCTTCTCCTCACCCAACACCCCAAGTCCTTCTCCTCAGGCAGCTCCATCCAGTCTCTCCCAGCCTGTGTTTGTGCTTGGGATTGCCCCAACCTAGGTGCGGAGTTTTACACTTGGCCTCATTGAACCTCATGAGCTTTGCACTGGTTTGCACCTCTCCAGCCCATCCAGGTCCCTCTGGATCCCATCCCTCCTGGTGACCTCCAAGTGCTTTATTTAGCGATGTCAAACCCTTCCCTGCTCCCCAGCTGCTCCAGACTGGCTTTAGTTGCATCCCACGTGTTTGCTAAGGGATTTGCTAAAATCCTGGGCAGGCTGAGAGTTCAGGGGGGTGGACAGATGGACAAACACACTTTAGGAAAGCCCTCCTCCTTGGGAAACACAGTCCCATGCCTGGAGAGGACTTCCAGAAGCAGCTGTGCAGCCAGGGATCCCAGCACATGCAAACACTGATGTGCTCCAGCCAAGCCCCGAGCCCTCCTGGAACCACCATCACACTGGAATACTTTGGGCTGTTTTAATTTAACAAATACATCTTGGATAAATGCCACTTCTTGCCACCACTGCTGTTTCTCTCCAATGGCTCATCAACAGGACAACTCCGACGTTGATGCCTGAAGGTCTGGAGCACAAGGAGACCTTGATGGCTGTCAAGTTGTTCAGGAGATGCTGTAGGAAGAGCCTCTTGTCCCAAGTACAGCACAGAGGCACAGAAGGGATGGGAAGAGCCTTGTATCCCAGGACTATTATGAGTCATGAAGGACGTTTCACCAGTTCTAGCTTTAGCATCAGGGTTTTGAGTTCAGAGCATCCTACTGGGGCTTCACCTTCCCTCCTAGGGCACTGCTGGCCTGCTCGGTGCTTGACGGAGGATGGATCCTTCCTCACAGGGACCGTTTCTCCTTCCCACTAGCGGGGTGCGGAGCAGCGCCGGGCCGGCTCCACGGCAGGAGGCAGCTGCAGTACCTCACACTGACAGCAGGGGCCAGCAAAGAGCCGCTCTGCAGCCCCTGCGCTGCCCTGCGCTGCCCTGCGCAGGGTTGGCCGGAGCCCCCTCCCTTGGTGCGCGGACAGAGGCCAGCGCCCGCGGGGACAGGGACACGCATCCCCTGGGCTGTTGGTTATCATCGGGTCACAGCCTGGTTTGTGTTGGAAGGGATCTCAAAGCTCATCCAGTTCCAACCCCTGCCACGGGCAGGGACACCTTCCACTGCAGCAGCTTGCTCCAAGCGCCTGTGTCCAACCTGGCCTTGAACACTGCCAGGGATGGGGCAGCCACAGCTTCTCTGGGCACCCTGTGCCAGCGCCTCAGCACCATCACAGGGAAAATGTTTCCTCCTCCTCTGTACTGAGGGGCGCTGAGGGGGATTTCTCACCTCTTAGTGCCCAGTTATTCTGGGGTCTGGGGCAGCCCCAGTCTCAGTCTGTGACGTGCTGTCCTGCAGGGTTCCCCTGCACACCCTGGCTTTCTGCTCAACACCATGGGCCCAAACCCCACCCTCCCCTTCCATACCACGTTCCTCTCATAAGGACTTGGGAAGCAGCTCGTGCTCCCTCCCTGCTTGGCAGGGATCTGTGACACTCCTGCTCCACAAGAGCTTTTTTTACCCCCTGGCTGCGTGCACACTCCCCTTGCTCAGCCTCCTGCCTGCCCTGTGCCCAGCACCATCCCTGGTTCCTGGCTGGGACCCCTCTGCAGCTGGGACCATGCTCTGCTTGTGTCCCAAGTTCCCCATAGCAGGTGGATGCAGCAGGGGCTCCCTCCTTTCATCTGTGGGCAGAGCTGGGCTGGGTCAGCCTGGACAAGAGAAGGCTCCTGAAGGGGAGACCTGAGAGCAGCTCCAGTGCCTAAAGGGGCTGCAGGAAACCTGGAGAGGGGCTTGGGACAAGGGCCTGTAGGGACAGGCCAAGGGGAATGGCTTTAACCTGCCAGAACAGGGGAGACTGAGATGAGCTCTTAGGCAGAAGCTCTTCCCTGTGAGGGTGCTGAGGCGCTGGCACAGGGTGCCCAGAGAAGCTGTGGCTGCCCCATCCCTGGCAGTGTTCAAGGCCAGGTTGGACACAGGGGCTTAGAGCAAGCTGCTGCAGTGGAAGGTGTCCCTGCCTGTGGCAGGGGTTGGGGCTGGATGAGCTTTAAGGTCCCTTCCAAACCAGTCTGGGATCCTACAATATTTTCTGTGGGCCTCATCCACTGCCCCATGAAAAGCTCTTTTTTCAGCCGGAGCTTATCTCCTAGGAGGACACACACACACACACATGGCCCCTGCTATTTCCCCATTCCCGATGGTCTTTTCAGGTCCCTGGCCTGAAAGAGGGCTGCAGCCTGAACCCATACAGCTTGGGCAGAATGAGCAGGGGGATCCATCTGCATTCCAGGGTGGATGCTCCAAGCATGATCCCTAAGGAGGCTTGTGCATTGCCTGGAGGAGCTGCAGCAAGGGATGGGGCTATCATCCCTGCTGCAAGCTTCCCACCCAGCCCATGGCATCTCCACAGAAGACCCCCAGTGTGAGAAGGGACCCAGTGACAACAGCAGCCATCAGGGGCAGGACACCCTGGATATCACCCACTGCCCCGGGCTGGCCCCTGCTCACCTTTGGAACAGCCCTTTGCTCCTTTCCAAAGGGAGGTTTTAATTTACCCTCTTGGCTGGCGAAATCCTATCCCAAGCAATTCCCCAGCCGTGGCTCCGAATCACAGTAATTACCTCATTACTTTGATATTAATAGAATTCATATGGCCTGGAGAAGATAATTGAAATGAGCCCGCGAGGGGAGCGCAGGGGGCCTGGAACGGGTTGGGGGTGCTGGGCTGTGCTGGGGTGAGCTCTGCTTCAGTGGCTCCTGGGGCCAGTGCCCCTGGGGCTGCAGCTCTTCCAGTGCCAGCCCCAGGGGGGAACTGTTGCCTGTGGCTGGCCTGAAGGTACCAGAATGTAGGGAAAATGTAGGATATTGGGAGCAATTCCTTCCCCAGAGGGTGCTCAGGCATTGGAACAGGCTGCCCAGGGCAGGGCTGCAGTCACCATCCCTGCAAGTGTTCACACACCGTGGAGATGAGGCCTCAGTGCCATAGATTAGCAGTGGCCTTGGCAGTGCTGGGGAATGTTTCAAGTGGATGAGCTTAAAGGGCTTTTCCAATCTCATTGATTCTATGATTCTAAACAAGGATTGATGGGCACCCATCCTGATCCCTGTTGGGCTCCTGCAAGTCAGCCCAGGAGGATACTCAGTGACACCCTGCTCTCAAGCCACTAACCTCTGGTTGTCCCCTGCCATGTCCCCTGCTCGGGGCCAGAGCATCCGGTGACCCCCATCAGCCATGGGGCTGTTCCCATTCTTCCTTGCAGAAAACCCCCAGGCTACAAAGGTTCATTGTGTGCAGGAGGCACACGGGCAGCGGGCAGTGGTGTCTCCAGCGATGCTGTGCTGGTGATGGAGCCATCCACCGCCCCTCCGCCCCACCTGCTTGCCGTCAGATGGGAGGTGACCCCCGACAAAGGCAGGGGCCACGTCTGCCACCCCTGGGCTTTGCCCCCACACGTGTCTCCTTAACCTCTTCCTTGGGCCAGCTGCTACCAGGGCCCTCCTTTGTGGCCCCGGCGAGCGGCAGACGAGTCTCCCCATCTGGCCAGCGAGGCCCCGTCTGTTGGAGACCCCCTGCCCCGGCTTATAACAGCATTAACCTCCCTGCTGCAGCCTGCCCGCTCCCACCCCCATCAACAGTCACCGAGGGTCCCCATGGGGCTGTCAGGATAGGAACATCCTGCACGCAGGGCTCATCGCACTGGTCACACTGATCACCCATCGCCCGGCACCTCGCAGGGACCCTGCCTGCCCCTCCAGCACTGCCTGTGTGCAGGCTGGTCCCTGCAGGGGGGTGGAAGCCTCTTCTCCCCTCCTCACATCATGGCAAAAACACTGCTTGTAAAAGCGGTGTGTAAATGTGACTGCCGCACGGTGAAATGCAGCAGTGCTCCGTGCAAACACTGCACAGCACAAATGCAGCACATAAATGTTGTTTGTTGGTGCTGCATATAGAAATGTAGGGGCTGAGGGATCTGGGGGATGCCAAGGGGAGAGCCAGGGCCTGTGACAGAGATATGGAATCCAGCTGGGGTGTTGTAAGGGCTCATCCCTTGGAAGGTGCAGGAGATGCCTGGGTATCAGGCGTGATGCCTAGACAGGGACCAGGGAAGTCAAGGCAGAAGGGGAAGAGAAGGCTTTCAGAAGACCTTAGAGCAGCTCCAGTGCCTAAAGAGAGTGGCTTTGGACAAGGGCCTGTAGGGACAGGCCAAGGGGAATGGCTTTAACCTGCCAGAACAGGGGAGACTGAGATGAGCTCTTAGGCAGAAGCTCTTCCCTGTGAGGGTGCTGAGGTGCTGGCACAGGGTGCCCAGAGAAGCTGTGGCTGCCCCATCCCTGGCAGTGTTCAAGGCCAGGTTGGACACAGGGGCTTTGAGCAAGCTGCTCCAGTGGAAGGTGTCCCTGCCCGTGGCAGGGGTTGGGGCTGGATGAGCTTTAAGTTCCCTTCCAACACAAACCAGGCTGGGATTCTATTCTACGATTCTAATTTTCCTCCAAGGGCTTGAAAAGCTCCCACACTCCTGTGGCTGCAGGTGGGGTGAGTCCAGCTTTGGCTTCCACAGTGCTGAGACTCAGGACCAGGACCCCCAGCACAGTGGCTCTATCTCAGCCCCCCTGCCTCATGGCCCTTGCTGCCCAGGGAGCTGAGGGATGCTGGGGCAGGCAGGGGACCATCAGCGAAGGGATGCAAGGAGCAGCAGTGCGCAGGGGCAGGCCCTGGAGCCTGTTAGGTAAAGGACCAGAGGCAGAGGCCAGCATCCCCTGGCTGGTGGAGGTCACTCAGGCTCTTCTGCATGGTCAGCAGAGTCCCAGGCCAGGGGCAAGAAGAGGCAAGGCTCCACCAGCGCCGCCTCCCCCACCAGACATCCCTCCCCGAGGAGGCCTTATCTGCCGCTAATGCTTCGCAGCAGCCTCCCCAAAGCTTGCGGGCTTGGCAAGATGCTCCGAGACTGCATTTGCTCCAAATGGATTGTATCAGGGGGAGAACAAAGCACTGGAGAGTTTTCAAAGCAAAGTTGGGCTCGCAGCCCGCAGGAGGGGCCGCCTGTCCCCTCGGTGTCACCTCGATGGGGAATCACTGGGGCCCAGGCTCAGCCCCAAACCTCTCTGTGCAGCAGCTCCCCCCTCCTGGGCACAGTGGTGGCGGGGCAGGAGCCATTCAATGGGTGCTGGCTATGGGACAACAGCTCCATTTTCACCAAAAACATGTCCTGCTGCAACATCTGGCCTCGCTCCAGCTGCAAATGAAAACATGAATTGGGTTGTTGGGCTGTTTGAGGGGGTTTTCCTGCTCCAGAGTTTCTTGGAAAGCTGGTACAGGCCAGGCTCTGGAGCAAACACTGACCTCGGAACCGTGCTGTGGGGCTGAGCGTGTTCCATGGGTGCTTGCCTGTTTCCCAAACCATCCCTGGTGCAGACAGTTCCAGGCACAAGCCCCGCGGCAGAGCAGCCTGCAGAGGGGACTTCTCCTCTTCCAACATCCCTTAGGACTTTGGGAAAAGGCAAATACTCTTTCCTCTGAGCATAAATGGCAATGGCAATGGCAGGAGGGGTGCTAAGAGGCTTCTCCTGCCCAGCCCGTGCTCAGAAGCAGTGTGGCAGGAATGACTGCAGGTGATCCCAGCACTCACCCAGAGCAGGACACACCGCACGAAGCAAGGTGTGCACTGTGCTGGTGCTGAGCTAACGTGGCACAAAGGAGTTTGTCCTTCAGGATGCGGTGGTGCTGGGGGCCAGGTGCTGAGCAGAGCCTGGCCCTCTGCAGCTCTATTGTTCCCCACATTCCCAATGACACTTGTTCAAAGGAACCCTCGTGGCCACCACATTCCCCGTGGGTTGGGAATGCACTGGGGAGTCTCCGGGATCTCACGTGGGTCGTTCCAGTGCTGCTGCAGGGACATGCAGCCCTTTGTTCTGCAGCACAAAACTCTGGGGCTGGTTTGCCTTTTCCCCAGCCTTAATGCAGTTCTGCATCGTGCCCTGAAGAGTGCCCAGTTGCTAAACCCATCCACTTTCATGTCTCTGCCCAGCGCCAAGGCTCTGGCTCTGCTCCATCCCTGTTCCTTTTGCTTGAGGATTGTTGGGTTTTTTCCCCACACTTTTTTTTTTCTGTGGGATTTTTGCTGTTTTCTCAGCATTCTTCAATTATGATTTCACATCCCTCCCCAGCTGACTCACTGCTGACACCATCTTTTCTGCATATTGGAGGGGAAGCCAAGCCAGCATGACTTTCTGCTCTTATAACTTCCTCTGCCTACGTGGTTCTTTCTTCTCCTTCAATCACAGAGTCATAGAATGGAATCCCAGCCTGGTTTGTGTTGGAAGGGACCTTAAAGCTCATCCAGTTCCAACCCCTGCCACAGGCAGGGACACCTTCCACTGGAGCAGCTTGCTCCAAGTCCCTGTGTCCAACCTGGCCTTGAACACTGCCAAGGATGGCTCATACAGCCCCAGCACTCCTCTCCAGAGGTAGACATTGGCCATGGCTCTGGGTGAGTGAAGCCCCTGTCAGAGCTGGGCTAGGCTGTAGCTTGTGCTGGATCCTCACCAGGCTCCGCAAGGCTGGGACCTGCCTCCAAAGAGCTAAAAGCAATATGGGAAATGGCCATGGGGACTGCAGGACAGGCCAGCAGCAGGCAGGACACATCCTCCTCCAGTGGCTGGAGCCCAGTGTCACCATCTGTGCAGTGCAGATCCTCCCCCTGGTCTGGCCCAGCCCCACAGAGCTCTTTGCCCTGGACAGGAAGGATGAACAAAGAGGTTTTACATAATCCCAGGCAATCTGCATAATGCACAGCACCCAAAACGTGCTGCCCTCACCCGCCACATCTCACACAGGTCCTGCACGTCCTCTCGCTTCTCAGCCTGCTTCCTGTTTCCCTGGCCATGCAATGCAGCCTGGAGGGAAACCATGCACTGAGCAGCTCTGCCTACCACAACCCAGAGCTTTGAGGATGCTGACAGGCAGCTTTTGCTCTGGCACAAAAACACCACGTAGTCAACCAGGAAGAGACCAAACATGAAACCAGGGACACCATGATGTGCCATGCTGCTGGTGGTTCACACTGAAATATCCCCTTCTCCGCAACTCCCATCACCTCTACTCCACCCCAGGGAAGGAAACTCCTGCTGGAGCTCTGATACTGAGTGTTTCAGAAGCCCAAGAAAAGAAACCATCCCTCAGTAATTGCTGGGTTTGCTTTAAAATACGAAAGCAAAGCAAAAACTAACCCACACGGGTCCCTGCAGCCAGCTGCTGTGAGTGCGGAAGATGCAGTACCCAGTCATAGAATCATAGAATGAACAAGGCTGGGGAAAGGGCTTTAAGATCATCAAGGCCAACCATTGCCCCAGCACTGCCAAGGCCACCACTAACCCATGGCACTGAGGGCTTCGACCACATGGTGTGTGAACACCTGCAGGGACGGTGACCGCAGCCCTGCCCTGGGCAGCCTGTTCCAATGCCTGAGCATCCTCTGGGGAAGAAATTGCTCCTTATCTCCATCTAAACCTGCCCTGATGCAGCTTGAGGTGCTATGACCTGATGTGTTGCAGGGCTGGGAGCAGTCACATCCAGCACCTGCACTTGGACAAGATACCTCACCACCAGCCACAATGACATGGTGACAGAGACACGATGCAGCCAACGGCAGTGGTGCCATGTGGAAGTGGCCAGCATGAAAGTGTCTCTTTCCCCATAAATCACCCCAAAGGGACAATCCACCCAATGGCAGCAGCACAGACATGGTCAGACAACACTTGGGGATGTGCACAGGCAGAGCCAGCAGCATCTCAGCATCTGCAACCAGCTCCATCAATAACACCCGGACGCTTCAGAATGAGGGGGTAAAAATAAATACAGCTCAAAGGAGATGAAGAGATCGAGGGGAAGTGGCTGTTAGCAGCCCTCCATCTGCAGTCAAAGAGCCAGCCATGGCTGGCACTCCGGATCTAATGGGGTTTTAATATTCTCGTGGCACGCACTGTGGTATATATGGTAAGACACACTTGGAGGTCTTGCATGAGCACCATTACTCAGGGGGCTGCTTGCAGAGTTCGGGCTCTTCCTTTCCCTGCCAGCTGCCTTGTAGATGTGGATGTTTCAATTATTCTGTCAAGCTGCATCTTCCAAATTAAGACCAGAGAAGTGTCTCTGTCTTATATAGAAAGAAAAAATAAATATATATATATATCCCTAAAAGGAAAAGAAATGAACTCAGAAATTAATAAGGCTGATTGACAATGCTGCTTTGGAAACTCTGGTACCATATGGCATCCTTGAATGGCTGCAGTGCTGTTAGGATAGAGCTGACCAGCTGGAGAGTTACTGTGGGTTGTTTGTAATTGTAATAATGGATATCAGATGGCTGGTGTGGAGCAGTTTATAAATGAGAACAGACAATGAGCCACAGTGTTTGTCAGGAAATCATTGCTGATATGGGCTTTGTGCTCTTCACCACTCCCCATGTGAGCTGCCTGCTCCCGGGGCACCCTTTGCTGCTGCTCGGTCCGGCTCAGCAAGGACGTGCATGATCCCATGGCAGGGACAGCATCAGTGACCAGGGCCAATGGTCCAGCCATGAGCAGAACTGCCAAAACACACTCCTCACCCTCGTGGTCCTTTGGGCAGAGCCCCAGACACCACTGGGAGATGCCAACAGGGCTGATGTCCTCGTGCAGAAAACGTGATGTGCAGCTGGGGCCTCTCCAAGGAAGCCAAAGCAAATGGGGATCCAGTCGGTTGGGGATCACCAAACCTCAGGAGCCATCCAGGCTCACTGGGCTTATGGGGGCTCATATACTGACACTTCCAGATTGGTTTTTGTGCTGAACAGCTGGAAAAATCATGACATTTACGAATGTGCCAGTTAATGGCTTTTTATTTTTGTTTAAAGTCAGTAACAGTGAAATTCATTTAAATTTCTGCTGATCCCCAGCTCTGCAGCTTATCACATACACCAAAGCCTGAGTTTGGAACGAACACATCACAACACTTGTTCCCTTATCTTTTCCAAAACAAACTTCCATCCAAATTAACACAGGGCATTGTTGAGCTGGACCATGCCCTGTGCTGGAGCCACCCTGTGCCACATCACCAGGCAGCCCAGGGCAGCAAGCCCCAGCCCAGGGCATATGGGGCAGGTGGTGTTTGGGACAGAAGGCTGCATTCCAGGCTCAGATGTTACACCTAGTTTTAATTCCCTAACGTTCCTGGAGTATTCTTTCCTCCAAAACATATAAAATTAAGCCATAACAAACTATAACCACCCAGTAGCAGGGCTGGACAGAGCTGGGCGATGTGGCAGGGCAGCAGGAGCACGCTTGTGTTGTTTCACATCCATAGACACACACACACACCTGCAGACTCAGACCCTGCTGGTCTCATTCTGGGCTCAGCAGCCCCAGTACTGGGATGGAAGGAGTCCTGGCACTGCTGGGCTATCAGCTCCAGGCTTCAGGCATCTCTGAAGCCAGGGCCAGGGAGCAGCGGGTGCTGTGGGACCGGCCAGACGGCAGCAGGGAGAGCTTTCTAGGAAAGCAATCTCCATGGGAAGGTGGCCAGGAATGGAGCTGGGGCCAGGGCATGTGCCAAGCATTGGGCAGAGCATTCACAAGCCAACATGCCCCTCTGCAGGGCACCTCTAGCTCACTGCACAGAGTGGTTGCAGACAATGTCAGGGCATCTGGGAGCCCCACATCCAACACAGCAGTTGTCCTGTGTGATCCCACCAGCTGTGTCCAGGGAGGATGGAGGTGCTGGTGGGGAAGGGCATGGCCTAGGGGAATCATTCCTACCCTCAGAGCAAACCTTCCCTCTCTTCCATCATTTCCAGCCCTCAGTACCCATAACAGAATTGCTGTTCTCTGGTTTTGTTCAGATAAGAAATTAAATATTTTTTCTATGTATGTATTTTATTATATTATATGTATTATGCAACATTTTTTACATTTACATATTTGTATTTATAGAATCCCAGGCTGCTT
Source organism: Melopsittacus undulatus (assembly GCF_012275295.1). NCBI lineage: Eukaryota > Metazoa > Chordata > Aves > Psittaciformes > Psittaculidae > Melopsittacus > Melopsittacus undulatus. Next base: position 22,727,291 of record NC_047536.1, read on the forward strand.
TGGGTTGGAAAGGACCTTAAAGCTCATCCAGTTCCAGCCCCCTGTCCTGGGGTTTTAGATATATTCTTATTTACACATACATAAGATTTTTTTTTATATATTCTTATGCATACGTTATATTTATTCTTAAAGTTTTTTATATATCTTTATAGAAATATTTCCTCTCTATTATAGAAACATTTCTTTGAATCCTCACACAAAACCCTTTGTCAAGTTGGAAATGGGCAGGGCAGAGCCATTACAGTGTGTGACTGAAATCAGCAGGCAGGAAACTTGCTCTAAACCATCTCACCTACCCAAGCTTTGCAGTTACTTCCCTCAGGAAAGACCAGTCCTGTTTCCAGCTCTGAAAACATCTTCATACTAGGGTATGGCTCTTCCTCAAAACTCCAGGATTTCTTTTCTTTCCAGTTCAGAAAGGATTATTTGCGTCTCTTTATTTGGAGCCTCAGTTCCTAGGTTATCATATATAATACAACCAGCCCGTTAATTTTCTTAGCAGAGATTCAGGGTTTGTCTTGTTTAGACCAACCACTATTTAGGGAAAGCTGGTATTTGATTATCATGCACCAAACATCATAACCCCTTGGTTTTAATTAGCAAGGGGATACAGACAGGAGACACGAGTGTGTTTTGGACACCCTCTCAGGAGCTGGACCCACCCCAGGAAGCGGGAGGGTGATGGCATCTCATCCCCATCCCTCATCCCCAGATACCGCCCAGCGACCCGAGCGCACCCTCCGGCATTAGCCTGGAGCTGTGACTCGATGGAAACCTCCCCAGCTTTCCCAGCTCAACTCTGGCTGACCTCCTCAGCAGCTGAACTGAGGGGAGGAAGCAAAGTCAGAAACAGCCCAGCGCTGTCAAAGCTTGTTTGTGCCTCCCCCAGACCTGGTCCCGTGCAATGAGCTGCAGGTTCCCCTTTTGACTTGGGCACGGCAGAGCATCGCTTACCAATCACTGTCGTGTTTTAAATCACTGTAACTGCAAGCCCTGCCATGCACTGTCAGCAGTTTCAGTGCAAAGAGGTTTAGATTTCAAAAGAAAGATGTATTCAACATGACTCCTTACTCAAATACACTATTTTCACCAGCATGGGCAATCTGGAAGTGCTGAGCACCTCAGATTGGTGCAGCCCTTTGAGCATCCTATAGCTCATGTGTACCTGGTTTGGTGCACTTGGCTTGATGTCACTTTTGGGGTGTCATGTGTTTAATCTGTCCCTGTCACCTCCCCGCACACTGCCCCACTCGCAGCTGTGCCGGTGTCATTGTTGGGTTTTCTTTTACAGGAGTAATAGAAGCTGCCCACATCCTCCTACCCGGCCCACCCACTCCCAGCCACATACTGCTGCATTAATGGGTTTACTTTGCCTCCAAACCCAGGTGTCACTTTGTCATCCCAAGCCAGCAGCTGCCCAGCGGACGAGTGGCAGGTGGCAATCCCGTGTCTCCTCACACGGGATGTGATGCTCATGGGATCAGTGTGTGTCCTGGAGGGATGGATTCAAAGACAATTGGGAAAAGCCATCCCCAGCCGGAAGGAAGATGATCATAGAATCATGGAATGGTTTGGGTTGGATGGGATCTTAAAGCTCGTCTAATGCAACCCCCTGCAATAAGCAGGGACATCTTTACCTAGAGCAGGTTGCCCGGAACCACATCCAGCCTGGCTGGATGATGAAAGTGCCAGGGATGAAGCCAAGGAGGTGCATTAGGGGTGGAGAGGTGAAATAAAGTCAGTGGGTGATGGCAGAAGAGCTGAGCAGTAAGAGGCACCTAAAGCTCCTTCTGCTTCAGACAACTGCAAAAAATAGCTTGTTAAAGCTGGAAAGGGGCTCTTACCCCTGCCCCACTCATCCCCTCTTTACTGAGATCCCCAGCACCTCCAGGGGGGCAGCTAACCTTTGCTTTGTGTCTGTGTTGGTCACACATATCCCTCAAATTACAAAGAAATGATAAAAACACTGTAGCAAACCCCAGAAAAGTGCTGAGTGCTCACTTAAGGAAGGAGATGGCCATGACAGCTGTCCCTGGAGGAGCAGCAGAAACTAGGGGCACCCTGGGGTGCGCAGTGAGCCCCATCCCAAGCCTGGCTGTGCTCTGATGGGGGCTCCGGCTGCAATCTGTACAACAGTTATGGGATTCACCCCCCAGGCTGGAGCTGGAGCAGTGTCCAGGCTGGTGGCGGTGCACCATGGGATAGCCCTCCTGCCTCCCCAGAGCCCCTGTGCACAAGGCTCTGCTCTGAGCACCCCCAAACCCCTCATCCTCCAGCCCATCTGCCGCTGGAATCCCCACTGCCGCCGGGGCGGCTCCTGCTCCTCATTAGAGGTCGCAGCCCCTGAGCAAAGATTAATCTGGTGCTGGTGTGAATTTATCTGCTTGAAAAGAGAGGGACCGGCTCTGACCTCGCAGTCTGGAGACTGGTGGGAGTTTGCTGTCCCCTGAGCTGTCAAGCCAATTCCCTGCAGTACCAAGCTGTTGTTCTTGGCATCTGCTAGGCAGAAAGACTATGAAACACCCCAAATATATGTTTGTTTTCAAAGGTAAATATTAATTTCAGGATGCTGTTTACACAAGCAGACTCTTCAAGCTTGAAGTCGCTGCCTTTTGCTAGTGTCACATGATGTTAGTGTGTATTTAACATTTATTTAACTCTACTTGGTCCTGCTCGTGCCAGATGGCAGGCAGCCTGCGCGGCTCGGCATGGGCGCAGCTGAGCGCTGCTCTGAAGCAAGCAAAGGAGGTGGTCTGAGATGGCAAGTTTAAAGTTTGAGCTGGTTTGTGGCTGCAGGTCCCCAAACACCACCTGAACACACAGTGCCTCTGGCAGCCCTGCAGTTGGGTGGTGTCCTTGCTCCCAAGAGCACGGCAAGAAGCCAAAGGCAAGACAACCTGGGAAGCATCATCCTCTGACAGGTCCAAATAAGCGCAAGGGCTGGGATTTCCTCAGCTCTTGCCATGCAGTGGAGCCAGGAAAGGGTCTGACAACCTGCCTTTGACTTGTTGGCTCTGCAACCTTGGCCTGATCCTGCCGGCTCTGAGCTCTCCTGCTGCCCACAGGAAGCAGGGCTGTGTACCCTGGCAGAGGCCATCGTAGTTTGCATGCAGAGCTGATCCCCTGAGCTGCACAAGTTGTGAGTGCCTGACCAGAAGTGACCTGGAGGAGCAGGTGACATGGGAAAGGACCCTCTTGCTGCCTCCTGAGATGCTGACCAGCGTTTGTTCATCTCAGTGAAGAGCAGAGAGATCTCACAAAGTGAGGCACATCTCTGAAACACAGCCCTGAGTAGTGGATGCTCACACCTCTCTTCAGCTCCTCCAGCCGTTTCCTCTCCCAGCACAGGGCATTTTGGGGGTAACACAGTACTGCTGGTGTCGCTACTTTCTCAAATGATACAGAAATGCAACCAGATGGCCTTTGGAAAACAAATTTGATATTCAGGAGTGTATCACCATCTTTATGGCTACAGCAGGCACCCATCAGCTTGAGTGTACAAACAAGGAAGATCTGACATGGTTTCAGGGGCAGCATTTCTGAGTTTCTGAGCTAGGCTGGACATTCTCAGGTTCAAACATTCATGTTTGAAGAAGGAGCCCTGTGTGATAAATAATGTCCTCAGATTCTATCACAGAATTATTGCCTGTTTGGGCTCAATAGCTGCTTTGTGCTCAGCTTCCAACCTGGTGAACAGGGCTCATCCCACCCCTCCTCTGCTCCAGCAGTTCTTGCTCAGTAAGGTCCCATCCTGCTGCTCCAGGCAATGCTGACCTGTCTTTGTGCACTCACATGGTGCCAGAAGAAACATGGACTGGACACCAGGAGTGACCTTGGGAAACTCCACCAAGCTCCAGCCTCCCCTCCTGGCACCATCTGCCCCACTGCTCTCACTCAGTTCTCACCCTTGTTAATGATGCTTGTGCTGAACTTCCCATTCTGCCTTGTTTTGAAAGCCAGTTCTCAGGGAAGGAAGTGGGCAGGTTACTCTGCCATGACCTGTGCTGTGAGATAAACCCTTTATCTCATTTCCCACTCAGTTTTATGACAGTAATTACTCTTTCTTCATCATTTTTAGAGCTACACATGCCTGTGAGACGAAAGATTTCCAGATAATGTTCCCTCTTGCTCTTACGCTCATGGTTCTTTGATCAGACCTGTTAATCCCTGCCACCATATTTGTGTCCCTGTAAAGGAAATGGAAGGACTCAGCTGGTGTGGGACCTGGGAGGTGACAGCAAACGGGTGATGAAGAGGCAGGAAAAGGCTGAAGGAGCTCAGATGTGGGGGGCAAGAATGGGCATGGTCTTGACCATAAGAGCATGTTCCAGCCTAGGGCCATGGTCATCAGCTGAGATCTCCCCATCCCTGTGAGCCCTCCAGCTCAATGTCCTGCTCCTTCCTTTTAATACGGGTCTGCAGAGAGAACAACCTTCAGCTGCTCTCAGCTACCTTGCCAGGGACAGAGATGGAAGAGATGCCTCAGCACCTCAGACCTGGTGGTGATCCACCTTGCTCCAAACCCTGCTGTACAAGGGCCTCCCTTGAGGTGCAGGCTCACACAAACCCTGCTTTGGGAAGAACAGGAGCAAGGCTGCAAAGTGCTGCTCCAGAGACTGAGCTTCCCACCTCTGCCATGTTGGTGGACAGGATTTATGTAGAGGGGGACTCAAGGCTATGCAATGAAGGTCTCCTTTGGTTGGACCTATTCAGAACCTGGAGCAAAAGCTGGAAGTAGCACAGTGAGCAAAAAGAGTATCAAACCCAGAAGGGTGCTTTACATCAGTGCTTGGGTATGGGTGAGGATGGATATTTATAGTCCTAAAATGCTGTTTGCAAAACTGGATGTAGTCAGGTATGATAATGTATGTGGATTGAGACATACATATCTACCTCTCTGGGATGTGTGTGCCCCCATGCTGCACCAGGCTGAGAAGTCTTTTTCTTGTCCCAGGTTAAAAGAAGAGGGTTTCATGTGAAGTCAATGTGCCTGCAGAGTGTGTTCTCTAATGCACAAGCCTGTTTCAAGGACATACAGAGCCATCAGCTGAGAGAACAGGTGTTGCTCTGTTGGACACAACATAAATCCACACTCATAAAGGCTGGTGGGGTTTTTTCTCTTAGAGCAAATAAACCTTGCTCTGTGTATCAATGTACCGACAGAGCAAGAACTGCAGCTGACCCCTTCGTCTCATGGCTGTTGATGTTTCCCAAGCTCTACGCCAGCTCCAGAGAGCACAAGACCAGCTTCACTCACTGTATGGCTTAAAACCTGGGGCACTGGGGTGAGGAAGGTGTGCTCCTCTCAAGGGTGACAGGGTCCCCTGCTCTCAGACCATCAGGATCTGGAGTTCATCCTCCCTTCAGGACCATGCCCATGCACCAGGTCTTGCCCACTCCTGAGAAGGAGCACAAACAGCCCGTTCCCTGCTCACACCTCACTGTCTCTGTAGAAGAGACTTGCTGGAGGAGCAGCAGGATGGCCACATCGAAAACATGAGCTTCCTTCTGTGCGGAAGTCACATATAACCATGGAAATGTTCCCAAAGCCACCGTCCTGAGCTCCTATGCATTTCATCAGCATTGAGCTCTGCAAGATCAAGCCCTGCATATACCCCATCCTGCCACTCTGCAGGTATTAAGAGTGTTATTTAGCATGATCTTCTCCTCTTTGGGGTTTCCCTCTGCAGCTGTTTCATGTTTAGAAACAAAACATCAATGCAGACCCTGTGATGAAGCTGGTTTGTGCCCACCATGGCTGTACCTGGGCAACACCAAAGCTGTTGTACGGAAAGGAAGATGAAAAATACATTTGCTTCAAAGCTTTCCCCAGCACACTCAGGGCTTGGCTTTGTGCTCCCAGCCCTCCTCACCTCCTCCTAGTTCCGAGCAATGACACTCCACACCAGGGCATGGCCTGCCAGGGTCGTGGTGCCCATGAAGGTCAGGACACAGAGCAGGGCAGCAACAGCCCCATGCCATCAGTACAGCGGTTCCCATCTCCCCCTCCATGCTCCAGCATAGGTGAACCTCAGGCTGTGGATGGCCAGGCAGCCTGGGAGCTGCTCCCACCATGCTGGTGAAGCCTCTGGTGGAGCCCAGCCTGATGCTCCCCTCAGGGCTTCAGGGGCTTTGCAGACCAGCTAAATTAAAACCAAGCTCTTATCAGCACCTCACACAATAGCCCCTTCTGCTTCACCAGCACGGATTTGGCCGCAGCAAGGCTGCAGATGACACTGAAATGAAGTGGTGGCAAACACAGGCCAGAGCCAAGCTGCAGCCAGCATGGCGGGAGATAAGAACTGTGTGTGGGATGCAGGCTCTGGCAGACAGAATGGTGCAGGGAAGCGCTGGTGCCTCGCAAGGGGAAGAGGCAAAGCCACAAAGTTAAAACAAGGATGATGAGGCTGGATGGATGGATGCTCCTGTCATTATGTCCATGTAAACCTAAATGTGGTTTCCTGTGGCCAGTTGTGGAAAGGCAGCAGCCCATGGGAGATCTCACACACAGAGCTCCCTGGCCAAGGAAGCCAAGCCCAACCATGAGAGCTTGTGGCAAGGCTTTCCACAGAAGAAGGACCATGGAGTTAGTTGGTCCTTGGGAAAAGGCCTTTCAATAGACAAACGCTTCTAAGAGCAATGGAGAGAGACTTGTTACCAAGGCTTGTAAGTGACAGGACGAAGGACAGAGGTTTATACTGGAAGAGGGTCAGTTTATACTGGATTTAAGGAAGACAGTTTTGGTGAGATACTGGTTACCAGAGAAGGTGTGGGGCATGAAGGTTGGATGAGGCTTAGAGCAACCTCATCACAGCACAAGAGGTCCCTGGAGATGATCTCCAACATCCCTGCCAATCCAAACCGTGGTTCTCCATGTCCCTTGTCCTGCACCTCCAGCACCCCCCGGACAGCCTGGATACCTGACTGAGGCATGGGGCTGCGGGGAACGCCATGAGGCAGCCCGGACCCTCAGAGCACAGCGCAGGCTCAGGTGCTGTAACACGGTGGGGAAGCCCCAGTGCAGTCGGTGAGGTGATGGTGGGGAGCCCCAGTTAGGCTAAAAATCCATCATTAAATCCATCTACAAAGCGTGCCCTCAAAGCCACGCACCCCGCTCCCCCAGCCGGCCCTGGGCCCGGCCTCCCGCAGCCTTGCCGGGGCGGGCCGGGTAGGCCGCGCCCCCGGTAGCGTCACGGCGAAGGGCCGGACCGGGCCGGGCCGGTGGGGCCGCGGCGGGGAGCGGGAGGAGGCGCCGAGGAGCCGGGCGATGGTGGGGATCCCGGGCGGCTGCCAGTGTAAGAGCCGCGGCGGGGGGGAGGAGGCGCCGGCCCGCTCGGCGCCGCTCGGACGGGGGCGAAGGGCCTAGCGGGGCCGGGAACGGGGCCGGGCGGCGGCGGGGACGCCTCGGCCTGGCCGGGCCTCGGGCGGCGGGAGGCGGCGTGGGGGAGCGGGGGCAGCGCTGGTGCCGGGGGCCGCGCTGGTGCCGGGGGCCGCTGCGCCCCGCTGGGCTCTGCCCGCGGCACACGTGTGTGTGTTAACTGCTGTGGGGCAGTGCGTGTCCCCCCGTGCGGTTCATTGCCCGCAAAGCCGTGGGCAGCCTCGGGGAGCCCCCATCTGCGAGCCCAGCCCCGCGGGTGTGCTTGGGTTCCGCGCTGGATGGGGCTCCGTGACCCGGCGTGGGGCAGGGCTGGGGTGTGCAGCCCCGCGGGCACACAGCCCCTTGCTTGCGAGGAGCAGGGCAGCGGGCTCGGCTGTGGCCGGACCCATAACGTGCACTCGGATGGGCAGTGAGTGTGTGTGTGTGTACATGAAGCCCGTTTGTCACAGCATCCTCTGCCGTCTGGGCTCGGGAAGGTGAATAACTGGAGTTTTCATGAATTTCCCAACACAGGAGGTTTATTACCAGAAGAGTTGCACTCTAAGCGATGAGGTTGGCAGGAGAGCAGGGTAGATGGTTGGTTAGCCTGTGCCTCACACCATTGTCATCTCCTGACCGTTTTTCTCACCTGTGCTCGTGCACACAGCATTTGTTTGTCCACAGGCTGGAATGGACGGTCCTGGGCTGAGGAGAGAGGTACCAGATGGAGCTGCGATGGAGGGCAGCCTGCATGGGCCATTTGCACAGTCACAGCCTGTTGATAGGTCATAGTTCAGTGAAGGGAGAAAAGTGGTTAAAAGCACATCCCAAAGCTTAGAGGAAATGAGGGAATTTTGAAATGAAGTGTGATTGCTCATAGGGAAGCAATGTAAAGATAAATGCTGATGCTGATGTGGAAACCACCCTGAAAGCTGAATTCCCGGTACTGAGAAGGAATTACCAAGTGTTGGAAATGGCAGAGGGTGGACAAATACTGTATCACGCTGCGTAGTGCAGGTTGTATGGAGATGTTCAGAGTAAGGTTCTTATCCCTTAAGGCACGTCAAAGCATGTGGCCTTCGAACAGTCAGTGGCCCAGGTGGCTGCAGCGGGAAGAGGGCACAATGGTAGATAAGTGGTAACATCCCCTGGGTTTGCAGAACACTGGTCCCTGGTTGATGAGCTCCTAATCTCACTGCTAGGGAGGTCTCTTCATTTTGTCTGCCTTGAAGAAAAGGCCCCACAGAAGGAGGTTGGGTAAGATCATCTGCTTTAACCTCCCTGTCCAGAAGTCAGCCCTGTGTGTCTGATCCCCTTTCTCTCTGCTCCCTTTGCAGTGGCAGTGGAGAAACAGGGGCTTCTGGTGGTGATTCATCTTCCCAGCCTTGGGCACCTCTCTCTGGATGAGACAGATTACATGCTGGAGGTGCCTGGGCTTTTTCATTGACTGCAAGGGGAGCCCAGGATAGCAGCTGGCTTAGACTTTGGCAAGGAGGGGTTTAGATGAATCAGATCCCACTCAGTGTGTCTGCTCATGGTGTATGCAGAGACTGATGAGATTCCTTGGCTCTCTTGGAGCACTGGGAGGAGAGACAGGCCTTTGAAATCCTCCTTAGAAATAACTGAAACTGAAGGAGACAGTGATGTTGTGCCTAGAGCCATAGCCTCACCGTGTGTGTGTGTGTGTGTGTGTGTGTGTGTGTGTGTGAAACCAGTGCCACTCTCAGGTGTGAAACTTTCTGCAACCTTGGACAAGTTGTTTGACTGTTTCTGTCTGAATTGTGACAGGAAGAGACAAATATGTATGTAGGTGCTCAGGTTTACAATATTTAACCATGTCTGAGATTAGGGCTTGTCATCTGGGTCCTGCTGACAGGTCTGAAGTGCTTGCACTGACTGTAGGCCAGCAGGTACAGCAAAGGCCATAGCCCCTGGCAGAAGAGGATGACAAGTGCATGCGATGCTTTGGGTGATTCAGCAGCACCTACAGCATCATTTCTTATGCACTTTTAGTATGCCTGTGGTTCAGCATCCATTGGTGAAGTGCTAATGAGTGAGCCATACAGCTGCTTTTTAAGGATAAGCACATAAATATGGGTTACAGCCTTCAGCAGTTTATAGCTAGAACAGGAAAGAGTGTCCTGATAGTGCCCTTTATTGAACAGGCTGAAAGCTGGATCACTTGGTTCTTGGGCCTAGTATTTGCCTAAGAACACTGTTGAATCTTATCTTTGGTCTCAAGAAAGTGAATAGTCAGCTGTAAACTGCTAATTTTCAGAAGCACAAATGATATGCATTGCTTTGGTTATCAGCCCAAGGATTTCTGCTCTACTATGAAGACAGTTGCTGCTAGTGTCAGGAGGCTGCTTGATTCCTTTGGCTGTGTGTTACAGAGAAGTGGTTCAGTGCTCAGTGTGAAACTGATGATCCAGAAAGACAGAAGAAATGTGGGGCTGCTTTGAAACTTTGGGATGTTCCATATTAGTTTAAGGCACATACTAACTCTCATGAGCATGCTTGTATTACATGGGTACTTCCAATGGGCAGAAATTAAAATGGGTCTTTCAGGAACATAGTCTTGGTTTTCATATGCTGTAAAGTAAAAGGCTTAAGGTGTTAACTCTTCCCTTGCACCAGTGTTCGGGAGGGTGAAATAAACCGGCTTTTTTAAGCAGTCAGAGAAAAGAGAAGGTTTTTGATTTGCAGCTTCTCTGTGGGTAGAAAAGAGCATGTACTTCAGGTAGAGCTCATGCAGTTGACTCTTAAAAGCAGGACTGGAGTGGAATAGTGAGCTGAGTACAGTTTCCATCAGGCTGAGCTGCCAAGGCTTTGCAGCTACCTTGAGATGTTGCCATAAACCACTGGAGAGGGGGGGAGGACTGCTTGGGTTTCACTTCTGCTGGCAAGAATCAGAGGTAAACTCTTGACTTCAGAAGAAGGGGGCAGCTGTAAAACTCAGGAAGGTGAGAAGTGAATGTGTCTCTGATGTAGCAAGTCCTGGAGGCAGCGCTTCTACCCAGGCTGGAGATCTACCTGGACCTCTCCCATATGGAAAACCACCCTCCTGAAGGCACTTGTCCAGCCAGTGTCTGGGGCAGAAAACTTCCACGTTGTCCCTGTCACCTTCCCATCCCTCCCATATCCCACATGTGTGCACACCCGTGTTTGATTCTGTTATCAAGGGGTGATGGTCATCATTTAAGCTGTGTTTGTACACTCCATATTAATCAACCCTGACCTTAGAGCACAGCTAAAATGTTTTTTACTCCATTTCATGTTCTTCTACAGAAAAGCACTAACTTCTACAAGTAGTAACTTATTTGGCAATTGGACTTTGAGGTCAAAATCTGCACATACGTTTTCCTCAAAGGCATGCTTCGCAGTCTTGGTATATATAATGTAAAGGCAGGGATTTTCTCCAGCGTAGATTTATGTTGGTATTTAAGATAGTAGCTGATAATAGCCCTCAACCTTGGCTTACAAAGATATTTTCAGAACATAAATGGCATGTCCATAGGAGACACTTTGAAGCTTTTTGAGTTATTACAGAATGGTTTTGAATGGAAAGTGTAGCGGGTTCTTTTTGTGGATATCATATAATAATCAGATGAATACTTTGTGATTGCTTGCAGAGCTACTGCTGCTTGTCTCTGAGTGGACTCTGTAGACACACCAGTTTGTTAGCATTGATACCAGAGCTACTGCTGCTTGTCTCTGAATGGACTCAATAGACACACCAGTTTGTTAGCATTAATACCAGCTTCTCCCTCAACTGTGTTTAATCCTCATGATCACTTGGGAATTAGTCTGTCACTTCCTAATAGTGCACCCAGTTGCTGTAGCAGCAAATTCTTCCAAATATGTCACCAGGGATGCTCCCACCTGGTTTTCACATGCATTTTGTCACAGCATTTCTGACAGGAGGCAGCAGGAGGAGGAGAAAGAGGTACAAAATCCTAATGGAAAATGAACAGGGAGGCTGTATGTGCTTGGTGTGTGTGTGAATAGGCTGGGCTGGCCAGGGACTGGTCTGGGATGAGCAGTCACCGGCACTTGTGGAACAGGGCTGGCAGCCGCGCTGGGGAGCCCATTCAGGGACGCTGCTGACGCCAGCAAAGACTTCCGAGTGGTAAGCACACAAATGCTAAGCCAAATAACTCATTACATCTGGGCTATCTTTTGTGTCTGCTAGCCAACACATATTTGCTTTATACTTCTGAAGTTGTGCATCCTGCCTGCGGACACTCTTTACATCTGGCTGGAGGTGCTTGAGCAAATGGAGATGGAAGAGGGGCTGTAGTATGGGGTACATCTGTATGGTCACATATGGTCCAGGCCAGGCAGATGCTCGTGGTTGCCTGCTAGGAGCACAGTCAGCTTTCTTTTATTATGTGAGTACTGTGGGATACAGTATTTTGTGGCTAGGTTCTTGGGAGCAGACGTTTTGGTGGGTCTTTGTTAAACAGAAACTGCATGTAACACTTTTTAAAGGATGGGTATTTCTCAGCCTGTGGCATTTCCAGGTGTGGATGAGATTAATTTGCTTATCTTAAGTGATGGCAGGTAATTGCATGTGAGGGGAGGGCCTGGAGTCAGGATGTTAAAACACAAAGCAGTCAAATGGCTCCCATCTTCCTCCCCTCCCCTGGTGGGCAAGCTCTTTTGCATTAAAACATCCTGTCTAGCAGATCTTCAGGGAGGAATCTTCCCTCCTCCTCCTCCTCTTCCTGATTAGGTTTGGTGGGGGCCAAGGAACCATTGACTATAAAACGCTGTACATGAAGGGATGGAAAAAACCTTTGAACCATTTGCCTTCACCCTGGCAGTGTGTCCGTGGGTCAGTTATGGGCTTTATCTGCTGACATATGAGGATCTCTGACATTTCTAGCTTAGAAACAATAACTTGCCTTATCCGTCCTCATGTTTTTCTAATTAAAGACAAAGCTTGGTAAATATTTTTTAAATGATTGAATTTCCCAAGGATGGAAAACACATGTGGGGAGTCAGGCTGGCTACATCCAATGCACCATTCCCACAGTGGCCTGCGGAGCCCGCGAGTGCAAAGCTATATAGTTAGAGCTGTGGGTGACAGGTTTAGCTGGGATGATTGGCACAGGATTTATAAACCCGAAGGGGATTTACTTCACCCTCCCTCTTCTTCCCCCTTCTGCCCCCTCCCCACCCCGACCCCCATCTCAGAAATAGGAAATTGGGATCACATTAAACCCTAATTGGTTTGGCTCCAGAGCTAGTTCAGTGGCTGCCAAATAGTTAATTTATTGCGTGAGAGTTTGGCCATGTGTTGAGAGGCAAATTTGCTTCAAGCAAGGGATCTCTGTAAACTCTACATCCGTCCCCGTGCCAGGGCCTGTTTACAGCAGCACCGGAGCGCGGTGCGGGAGGTGCTTTCCATCCCCATCCCATTGCAGGGCAGCGCGGGGGGGACCCTGCTGCTCGCTCCCCAAGCCAAAGCGCTTCCAGGAATAGTTGCCTAAAAGAGCTTCAAGCAGTTTGAGCTGGACTTGGCGACCAGCGTTTGGAAACCCCTGGCTAGATAAGATGTGGGATGCTCTCAAGAGAATAAACGCATCTATTTGGGAGATAGCAGCAGGCCTGGGCTGTCACTGCAGAATGGGGCCAGGTGAGGAGTCCCCGGGGTGGCAATACAGCTTTTCCTGGGTGAGGTGAGGAGGGCAGACAGGAAGCAGGCGCATCTGGCTGCCTTCCCATGGCCCCACAGAAGCCCTCCTTGTTCCTGCCCTTCTTCCCAAGGTCCCTTGCCCTGCGGCTGTTGGACATCCCGAACTGCTCATTGCTGGCTGTTGGACCCGAGGCACCCAGTTGTGTTTGGCTCCTGTGAAGTGTCTGGGAGTTGGGCTCCAGCAGAAGAGCTTGTATGGGCTTGAAAGACGAGCAGCCCTCACTTAGGCCATGGCCATCACTGCATTCACTTGAAAGGGAGTTATTTGGTTTAAAGAGGATGCTGCAGCCAGAAGTTAAGACTCACTGCTAATACAGCTCTGGTTTTGGAGTATGATTTGAAAGAGGCTGTGCAAGGAATAAATCCATGGCTGCGGCATTTTCTTTCATTTCTCACTGAGCTAAATAACAAACTTTGTGTAAGGGAGCTGCTTCCAGCTCTGAGGCAACAGAATTATTCCCGCTGCGCTCAGCAGTGCCCTTTCTGTGTCAGCTGCTATTTCCATTGTGAACTTGATACCTGAAAGCTCAATATTGTGACCCTTTAATTTTCAGCTGCTAAAACGTACCATGCGAGTTGGCTGAAAGGGAAGAGCTCAGAGGGGAACTGGAAATAGTTAGGCTGTGGGAGCAGTGTGTTTCTTGGGGTATTTCTTAAGTGCTGAGTGTTGAGGAGAAATTGGTAGGTAGCAGCAATGCACACGTCTCAATACTTTTCCTTCTGTAGCTCTCACTTCCTGGGATGTAATAAAATCCATTAAGTTCTATTTATGATCTAAGGCCCAATATAGTAATAGTTTTATTTGGGTAATTGTGGCTGTTCTCCCAATAATCAGAGCACTGAACACTTCCAGGCTTACTGCAGAACCCAGGCTGTGGATTTAGAGGGGTACAGTTTGGCACAACCAAACGCTAGCCAGTTTTTCTGAGGAGTCAGAGGGACATCAGCTCAACAAGATAAAGCCTGGATCAAGCCTTTGTAGGAAGGCAGCTCCTGCCCATGGCTGCCGTGCTGGGGCTGTGCTTCCCTGGATATGCCAGCATGGACCTGCTGGCAGGGTTAGGTAGGCTAAAGGGAGACAAACTGGACAGGTATAGGAAACAAACAGCAGTGATTTGTCTGGGAGAGCATCTTTTCATCCCGAGATCTGAAGCAGGTTAAGCTTTCCTCAGGGAAGCACTCCCCACTTGTGTGTCTCCTGCCTAGTTTGAAATGCAGCCATTTCCGGGATGAGCTACTGTAATTACTTTAAAGTACTCCGTACTTCCAGCACTGTTGGCAAGAAGGAAGGAGGAATGCTGCGCTCCATCGCCAGACAAAATAGACATCAACAACTGGGATTCTTCTCAAAGAGCGGATCTATCTTCTCTGCCATTAAACCCGAGTTGGATGGAAGCCTCGTGCCCATTTTGCTTCCGCGGTGTGAGCATGGTGTTCTGCAGCACACAGCCCCTGTTCACACGAGGATCGAAAGCAGCAAATTCCAGCCAGAAATTCTTTCTAGTGCTTTGCTTTCCTTCTGCTGTTTGCTTCCCTCTTCACACTCCAGATGCTGATGGAGCACCTTCCTGTGGTGACGATACATGCTGTACTTGATGTTGTGCTGAGAAACTCATCCTCGGGAATGTTCTTTCAGTGCATTCCCCCTCCTGAACTGTCACAGAGCAGGAAGCACTGAAAAACCTTCAAGCCAAGCTTGAGATCACCTGTGTCAGCCTAAACATCTACCTCCTGTTTGAGCCTGGGCACGTACTTAAGTGTGTCACTGCTTGTGCCATGGCTGGATGCATGAGCAAGCTGATGCATCCAGGTTTCTACCTTTCTGAGCATTCCCTACTCCTTTCTTCTTCCCTTTCATAGATGAGAGTTGTATTAAACTTGATCTCCTCATCGTGGAGCCATCCACTTCCCAGGACTGATTTTTTTTTGCCAGGAGATCTGCTTAGAGATGGAGAGAAAAGGCAGCAAACTTGAGGATCCTTCCCAGAAAAAATACATGGAAAATCTATGGCAGCCATGAAGCAAATTATTTCAGCAGATTAGGGAGGGCATCCCCGGGTCCTTCACAGAGCTGGAACGGTTCAGAGCTGTGCAGTGGGGAAGCACAGAAGCAGGAACAGCTCCTTAACCTGGTCTCTGCTGTCATCCCTGCATCCATTTCTCCAGCCAAGGCACCCCTCACCTATGAAGCTGTTCACAGAAAGGAGAGGTGGCTATTTAGAGACACAGGGAGCCCTGCACCCACATTGCCTTTAGCATCACCATCCCTGCTGCCTGTATCTGACAGCACCTGCTTGGCCTTGCTGTAGTTTTCCACCACAGTGCTCTGACAGTGTTCACACTTTTCCTCCTTTTTCTTGTTGAACATACTTGTCTCATTGAACAAACTGATTTCTTACCCTGGGTAGCATTGATTTTAGGAAGAGGAAAAATAAACCCTCTTTGTGCATGTGAATAGGTAAACAACTACCAAAGCACACAGATTGCTGGGCAGGATGTTTTGAGATGGTTCTTTATTTGCCTGCTACCGGTTTTAGTTAAATGTTGAGGCTTCGGTCACTGCAGTGACTGTGTTCAGCAGGTTTTATTTCCCATTTAATAATTACAGCAGTTTCCCTCGAGCCCTGTACCTCTAATTTAAGCTAAGCTTGAAATAAAGTCAATGGAATGAAATTTGTTATCTTTTTATGGTAAAATATGCTCACAAAAATAACATTTGTAGACTCAGTCACTACTCCTGAATACCATTTACCACATCTTGATCCTCCATCAGTGCTGATGACTCCTGTGATGGTGTGTGGACAGTTGAGCATCAGAGACCAGGGTCTTATGCAGAAATTCCTGCCTTCAGTCTCACAGGTACCACACAAGATAGTTTGGTCGGCATAGTTTCTCTGCTTTGCCTTTTGCAGGTGTCAATAAGATTGCCTCAGTTCCCATGAGCACTGCACCTTCACTGTCCTGCTGATGCTCTTGGTGGTGTAAGGCAGCCTAGGATGTCCTGGAGAATCCCAGACTGGTTTGTGCTGGAAGGGACCTTGAAGCTCATCCAGCTCCAACCCCTGCCATGGGCAGGGACACCTTCCACTGGAGCAGCTTGCTCCAAGCCCCTGTGTCCAACCTGGCCTTGAACACTGCCAGGGATGGGGCAGCCACAGCTTCTCTGGGCACCCTGTGCCAGCGCCTCAGCACCCTCCCAGGGAAGAGCTTCTGCCTAAGAGCTCATCTCAGTCTCCCCTGTTCTGGCAGGTTAAAGCCATTCCCCTTGGCCTGTCCCTGCAGGCCCTTGTCCAAAGCCCCTCTCCAGGTTTCCTGCAGCCCCTTTAGGCACTGGAGCTGCTTTAAGGCTGCACCACCCCTGGCAGTGTTCAAGGCCAGGTTGGACACAGGGGCTTGGAGCAAGCTGCTCCAGTGGAAGGTGTCCCTGCCTGTGGCAGGGGTTGGAACTGGATGAGCTTTAAGGTTCCTTCCAGCCCAAAACATTCTAGGAACAACTGAGGTAAGGAGGAGCCAATGGACAGATTCTGCCTCTGCACATCTGGCACGCCAGGAATTCAAATCTGTCACTGATGGTGCTGGCCAAATGTCTGTGCTTCCCTGTGCAGCAGCTCCGTGGATGGAGATGCACCTCTTCACACCTGTTTTATAACACAGAAGCAAAATATTTGGGGCATCCAAATAGTTTATACCCCGACAAACAAATCCTGGCAGTGGGAGCGTGAGTTTCCATCTCATTTAAGCTGCTGGCAAAGCCCTGGTAATTCCAGTCAGTGATACAGCCCAGGAATGATCCCTCGACAGGACTGGTTGTGTCATGTCAGAGCATCACTGCGTTTTCTCAGCAGTTGCATGCTTATACTTGAGGGTAAAAGAAAGTGTTGAAATGTCAGTTCGTTGGGTTCTTTGGTGCTGGAGCAAGGTCTTGTGAGGTCAGAAACAAGTGTGTGTACAATGAGCATAAAGGGGATTTCTACACTTCAGTTGTAATGAGGAATTGTTTTCAAATAGCCTTATTGTAATGCAAAACCTGGCACTGATTCCCAGTCTGGCAGAGGCTTGAAGGTTCAGCTTGGAGGTCACCAGCTCAACTGCAGCTCAGTGTGGCTTTGACGAAGTTCCTGCTGTCTCACTGCTCTTTGCTGGTCTGTATGAAATCAGCTGATGGTTTTGATCCACTTTCTTGAGGGCAGGTTGGCTACACCATCCATGGGCAGCCTCATTTTTGGCTTGCAGGAGGGGTGCTGTGAATTGGAGAGATGGAGTTGGGTGAGCTGGAGATTGTGGTGTCCTCTTGTCTCCTCCAGCAGGCAGAGGATGGGGCATTTTGTTGAAGGGGTGGCACTCAGGTCTCAGTAGCCATAGGAAGTGTGCCTCCACTGCTGCTACAGGTTTATGGTGCCTTGCAAACAAGCAGGTCTGCTCTCTTGCCTCCTGTTACATTAAACTGCTTGAGACAGGTACTTGCAAAATTGGGTTTAGAAATCCATCATCCAGTCCCACAGACTAAAGAATGTTCTAGTAGGGCTTTTATAACATAATTTATCAAAGTTCCCATAGTTTCCTCATTAAAACAGGATCATCCCTCTTGGATTAGCTGTTCTGCATGGGTCAAGAAGACAGCCACAGTTCGTTTCATAGTCAGCTTCTGCAGGCAGAGATATACTGTGACACAGCAAAGGTAAGGGGCAAGCTGAGTGCCCAGGAGACATGGGGATACAGGTGCTGGGAAACGGGATCCAAGAGGAGCTTTCACAAATACTGCTTTGATTGGACTTGGCTCTTGAAAACATGGAAAAATTTTAGTGGGCTGCACCTCTAGCACCTCTCATTCACCACAGAGTGGTTTGTGCTGGAAGGGACCTTAAAGCTCATCCAGTCCCAATCCCTGCCACAGGCAGGGACACCTTCCACTGGAGCAGCTTGCTCCAAGCCCCTGTGTCCAATCTGGCCTTGAACACTGCCAGGGATGAGGCAGCCACAGCTTCTCTGGGCACCCTGGGCCTGTGGCATCTCCAAGATTCCTCCTGGTATTGAACAGCCTCTGTTGTTGGTGAGAACCTGGGGGGTGAGTTTGCAGCTTTGCTGTGTGCCAAAACAAGCAGGCAGCAAAAACCTTTTCATTTGCACAAGAATCTTCTGTAGTCAACACAAGTTGCCCCTGCAGGCTTCTTGAACCAGTTCCTGGCAGTTTGGCTCTGCAAGATCTAAATTTTGCCCTCAATTTCTCTCTTTTCTTCCAAAACTTTATTACATCTTACAGCTTTTTTCCCATATGACTGGGATTCTGAATGAGGTTCAAGTCATCTAAAACTTGCTGCTGACTCTAACAAATAGCTTCTTTTCCTGCTGCTGCAGTGTCCAGACGTTTGGAGCCTATTGGGAAGTGGTTTTATTTGGATTTTTTTTGTCTGTCTCTACAGTTTGTAATCACATAGTTCCATATTGTTGTGTTCTTAATAGAAATATTGTCATCACTGAACAAGGACTGTCAGGAAAACAGTGGCAAGGAATGCTGAAGGAGCACTGCTGGTAAGGTAGATGCATTACACTGCTGTTTAGTTGTAAGAAGTCCAAGGTTCTCACCAACAGCAGAGGCTGTTCAATACCAGAAGGAGTCTTGGAGATGCAACTGCCACAGGGTGCCCAGAGAAGCTGTGGCTGCCCCATCCCTGGCAGTGTTCAAGGCCAGGTTGGACACAGGGGCTTGGAGCAAGCTGCTCCAGTGGAAGGTGTCCCTGCCCATGGCAGGGGTTGGAGCTGGATGAGCTTTAAGGTTCTTTCCAACACAAACCACGCTGGGGTTCTGTAATGGTTGGGGCATCTCATGGTGCTCTAAGCCCTGAGTAAGACCAGTGTGTATCTGTCACTCATCTCCTGCACACCTTCAGGGTTTTTGTGGGGCTGGTCAGTGGAGAGCTGCTGTGGACATTAACTGTACATAAATGAGCCAGGCTGAACTCCCTCAGCATGCAGCATTTTGAGTGACTTGGGCTCAGAGCCACCAGATTATTAACCCCAAACACAGCATTTACAATCCAAATACTGCTGTAGCCTTAAGTAGGGCAGGAGCTGCTGTCTCTGATCTCCCCTGCACCGCAGGCAGGTGTCTGCCTCTCCCTGCAGCTGCTCCATCTGCAGCAGCACGTGGAGACGGTCAGACCGTCACCAAAACACAGCTGGGAAAGGTTAGAGCAGCCCCACGTGGAGCTGGGTCACCTGGGCAGGATCACCAGGATACACATGGCTTCACATCGGCTTCAACAATGTGTTGAGGCACCGAAATGCAGAGGAGCTAAATGTGTGCTCGGTGGGGTTTGTTGTTTCTTCTTCCAGTAGCAAAACAGCCAAATCAAATCAGCTCTTTCCAGAGTGCTGCCTTGTAACCTCCTGTGCCATCAAATCCAGCTCCACTTTGGAGCAGCTTTGCTGACAGATCTCTCTTGTTCATCTCCTGCTGCAGGTTTTTATTATTACTTTTTGAAATTAAGATGTCTCCACTGAGATTGGGGTTTTTTATAACTCATGGTGTAGGAAATCAAGATTTTTACAGCTGTTGAAGTTTCATGCTCAGTAAATCTGAGGTTTGCGTTGAAAGTAATTCTTGACCTCTCCTTTTTCCCCGTGTTCATGTTAATTCAACATACAGACATTTGACTTCCTAGTCTTGACAGTTGCCTGAACCCGTACATCCAATGCAGGGGGTGGAAGACATCTGACTTCTTTGATGTGATGCTCTTTTCAGTCTATTGAAAAATCTCTTTGAACTGTCTCAAGTGCTTTGCAGTGTTATTTCCCACCAGGTCAGTGGGAGCAGGCTGGGGCAGGGGTGCTGAGCATGCATGAAGTGAGCAAGCATGCTGAGCACTCACTCTGCTTCCACAAGGAGCTTGCCAGGAGGAGCAGGGACGAGCAGGTCTGCCTTTCTGCTGCATAGAAATTATAAGGGATGTGATAACTCCTGTCCCCTTCTGTAGGGATGGTGTCAAGTGGATGTAAAATGCTTGGCTCCAGGGCAGGAAGCTGCTTGATAATGGTTTTCTCCTGAGCACTTACATTGGAAAAATAAGTTTTAGGAACTTTGCATGACTCCTTTCTCCCATCCCTCTGACTCCACTGGGAATTTCATTTGTATTCCTGCTGGAAAGCACTTAAATGGCCAAGGAGCAAGTGGAGATGTGCACCTCTGGGTGAGGTGGGTCACCCAAAATCTGTGCTGGGGGCAGCAATGGCTGAAAGTGTTTGGTACAGACATGGTGGTGCTGGAGGAATGTGGTGCCTCCAGCAGTTACAGCTTTCTCTCTAGCTGGGTTGGTATCAAGCATGTTAAATCCTAGAGGGTTTCAAGGGTGGGTGCCCTGTGTGCTTTGTCAGCCTGGTTTTCTCTTGCTGTTTCTCTAGGAAATAGCTGTCTCTTTGAGACTTGATTTTCTGTACCTGCTGTGTTCTGTTGAATGAGTTTGTCTCAGACAAATCTTCTGATTGAATCATTCTTCTGTTGGAAAACAGTCATTTATCAAGACAGAAACTTTCCCTGGGACCAGTGTGTGCTCAGGGATCAAAAACCACCCTCGGTGCCCTGTAATTGTATTGACTAAACTGCATAACGTGCCCTCAGTAAATGTTTGCTGCTGTGCGCATGGTGCTTTGGCATCCTGGTAGATCACTGGCTGCTTGACCTTTCGCTGTCCTGATGGCTCCTTGTTTTGTGTAAGTTGTGAAAGAGGGTTGGGTTTTGTGTTTAGTTTTGGTGGTTTTAGTAACCATATGGAAGGGGAAAGTTTTAAATCCGGGTTTCACAGGATGGGGCTGTTTCTGCCTCCTGCTTGCCTGAGCTTGTCTCTGCTTTCTGGTTATGGGCTGTGGTTTCCCCATTGCTCAAACTCTCTGGTCACTGGTGGCTGCAGAGAGGAGGGGGCCTGATCTGGGGTTATGCTCAGGGGGGAGGATGTATCCTGGTGGGTGCCAGTGGATCCAGCAGCACCACCAGACAGCGCTATGGTCCCATGTGTGCGCTTGTTGGGAGGGATGGGGCCACCCTGGTGTGACTGTGAGCTGAGCTTGGCTGCTGACCCTTGGAGGAACAGTGTAATGGGAATGACCAGAGATTTGGAGCAGAGGAGAAAAATTCATGTTGGTGCCTGAATATAGCTTTTCATCCTCTTAAAATTCTTTTGTCCCTTTGAAGTGTGAATCCCAGATGCTGCACAAGTCTTTTTCCAGACGTGGCCGTGCTGCCTTGCTGTGTATTTTCCACCAAATTGCTGGATTACTGTTTTCTTTCTGGCCTTTGCATTTTTTCATAGCTTTAACTTTTGTCTGGGTGTTTTTACATGCCTCAGACTCATTCCTGTCTAACATACCAATGCGAGAACTCCCACGTGAGCCGGCGTCCCACCAAGCTATTGCATAGGACAGGAATGCTGCCTTTTCTTTCCCTGGAAACTTGTAAACATGAACTTCCTGTTGAGAAAAGCTGTAAATCTGCAAATAGGCTCTGCTTCCGACAGGAGAGGAAGGTAATAAAATAACAGGTCCTTGTTCACTGTGCCTGGTCTTCCCTGAGCTGCATCTGGGCACCCCAGGGGCAGTGGAAGTGCAGAGGCACAGGAGTGATCCTGCTCCTTGCTCCTCACCTCTGGAAATGAGTTTTTCCCTTTATTTTTTCCCTCTTTACGCACCCAAATACAGATGCAATCCTAATAGAAGCCAGTTGGAGAATCACAAAGCCCTAATGACTCTCAAATGATGCTTTATTGCTTGTTTTCCCCTTTCTCCCTGCCTCTCCCACCACAGATCCAATCCTTAATTTCAGGGAGTTAACTCCATCCTAGATCCAAACCAGACATTTTTGGATACTGAGCACACCAAATCCTGGCAGCTGTTAGAAGACTTTGCACGTTACCACCCATGTCACTTAATCTTGCTGTTATTTCTACCTCCAAGAGGTAGATGCACAACCCACCCGAGTTGTTGGGTTTCCCCTTTCATGCCTAATGCTTCACTCTTCTGCATTTCATGCAGCAGCAGCAGCTCATGAGGCTCATCCCACGTGGTGCTGGGGGCTCCTCTCTGCCTTGTTTTACCTTATGCCTCCCAGCACCAAGACAGGAGTGCTCACAGCTCGGTGGGAGGAGTGGCAGCAGCACATGCAGAACAGCCACGTGGTTCCTCATTCCATGTGGGTTTTGAGGCTGGTGCACACTTTAGTTCTGTGTAGGCAGCAGAGGCAGGTACCAGACAGCCAGGCAGGAGGATGGAGCCAGGAGGGGCTGGGCTTTGCTCCCAAGGAACAAGGGATGGGACAGGAGGAAACGGCCTCAAGCTGCACCAGGGCAGGTTTAGATGGAGCTGAGGAACAATTCCTGCCCCAGAGGGTGCTCAGGCATTGGAACAGGCTGCCCAGGGCAGGGCTGCAGTCACTGTCCCTGCAAGTGTTCACACACCATGGAGAAGAGGCCTCAGTGCCATGGGTTAGTGGTGGCCTTGGCAGTGCTGGGGAATGGTTGGACTGGATGAGAGTAAAGGGCTTTTCAGCCTGGTTGATTCTGTGATTGTAGGTGGCTGAGCTTTTGTGGGTTAGGTATGAACATGCTGATCTTCAGGATCAGCTGTGGGAAATGCTGGGGCTTCTCTGTGCTATCAGAGAAGTGGAGGCAGGTGAGGGGCTGGGAGATGGTGGAAGCAGAAGCAAGGCAAAGTTAAGCATGGTAGTGAAAAGGGAAGAAAGATAATAGAAAGGGAGAAGTGGATACAGGACATGGAAACGAGGAGCAAGAGACAGGCTACAAGGAAGATATGGACAAAGGCTGAATTCTCCATCAGCATCCCATTCCCTAACCCTGGTCAGCGGAGGGCAGGGGTGAGCTCCAGCCCTTCCCGGCCTGAGCCCTGCTCTCCCCTCGCTGCTCCCTGGCTGCCTGCCCCGAGCGGAGCCGCAGCCGCAGCCGCTCCGCCTGCCGGGCACATGGCCGCGTGTCAGCGGAGCCTCTCGCCCTGCCTGCGCCTGGGTGGCCGCGCTGGTGCTGCTGCTGCAATCTAATCGCTCCCAGCAGTGCTCCTGCATCAGACTTGGTGGAGCCGGGAGCGCAGCCCTGGAATGCCGGGCCAGGCGCGAGGGGCTGCACTGCCTTCTCTCTTTGCTTGTCCTTGCCTCAGACCCACCGTTTCTTAGGTCCAAAAGGCCACAGGCAGCAGGAGCCTGCAGGGGTGGGCTTTGCAAAGGAAAATGTTTGGGAAAATAGAAATAACCCCCCTCCCCACACACACAACCCGTTTAAAACGTGAGGTTTGGTTGTTCGGTGGGGCTGGAGGGAAGGGAATCCTGGTCAGGTTTAGCACTGAGTGGAAGGCTCTGCTTCCAGTCCTGGAGGGGTGGGTTTGCTGGGTAAAAGGAACAAAATGACTGAGGATTGACTGAAGTGTCTTAATCAGAGGTTGTAGTTTGGAGAAATTTGGATGTTTTGAATGAAGGTGCCAGCTTAGTGACAACTCATGAATGAGGAAATAACTCCTTCAGTTGTGTGATGCTAGGACGTGGCTGGGCAATGACATGCGGTACCAGCACCCAAGAGCACTCCCAGATGCTGCAGTCTCAGGGACTGGAGGGGAGGGAAGCTCAGGATGAGGTGGGGAAAAAGCTTCCTTTAAGAGTCCAATATAAAGAAGGAAAAGCTGTTATCACGGGAAAAGCCACAGCCTGCAGGAGGGAAGTCACTGGTCGAGGGAGGTGCAGGAAATGAGCTGAGGAGTAATGACCCTGCTGTAGAGACGGGTTGTGGATCCATCCCAGGCATTTTATCACTCCTGGTTCTGATTGCAAATGCTGTTCTCTCTGTGACGAGACCAAAACCACAGGTTCGTAGAACCCCAGCATGGTTTGTGTTGGAAGGGACCTTAAAGCTCATCCAGCTCCAACCCCTGCCATAGGCAGGGACACCTTCCACTGGAGCAACTTGCTCCAAGCCCCTGTGTCCAACCTGGCCTTGAACACTGCCAGGGATGGGGCAGCCACAGCTTCTCTGGGCACCCTGTGCCAGCGCCTCAGCACCCTCCCAGGGAAGAGCTTCTGCCTAAGAGCTCATGTCAGTCTCCCCTGTTCTGGCAGGTTAAAGCCATTCCCCTTGGCCTGTCCCTACAGGCCCTTGTCCAAAGCCCCTCTCCAGGTTTCTTATAGGCAAAGTTCTGCTGACAAGTCCTGCTTTGATAAGTTTAAACATGTCCTGTCTTAGTTGTCAATGATATTCCACAGGGCAGGTGAGCAGAGTACTGGGAGCCCAGAATGGTCTCTGACCTGAGACACAGCTCTCAAATCATATCATCTCACCTGCAGAAGGGAGGATTTCTGCTTCCAGAGCTTGTTTGCACCATAAGCACATGCTAAAGGTCTGACCCTGTAAGGACTGGGACAGAAATGTCAGCTGTAGGCAGGTGAGTGGGTTTTCTGAAGGAGCAGGGAGGTGCCCAAGGCAGCTACAGCAGAGACTCCATCAGCTCTGCTTCCAAAGCCAGGAATGCTCCCAATCCAACTTGGGTGTTGTGCAGGGAAAGACAAGTGTGCCTGAAACTACAACTGGAGTGGAGTGGGTGCGTGTATTGGAACAAACCTCTGTCATCAAACAGCACTGCTGGATCTGGAGGATATTGTCAAGCTGCAGAGCTGCTGGACTAGGCTTAATCCTCTGCAGGCTGGGCTTTGGGCTCTCCAAACAGGATTACTCACTTTTTCCCTCTTTCTTTGTTTGGTTTATATACCCATGGCAGTTCCAGAGGCTTGGATCTTTCATCAGAGCAAGGGTGTTAGGTTTAGGAATTGGTTTATTGTCTTGGAGGGGATTTTTTGACAAGTTATCCATTCCTGGGTGGTTTTTCTGTACATATGCACACATACAGCAGGAATAAAGTCAGTTTTGCTTAGGTGTGACAACCAGTAAAGTTTCAATAGTTTCTCTAGGTTGTGCTTAATTCCTTGTTGCACCTTTGCTCCCAGTGCAATGTCTGATCTTAGTTTTCCTGGGTGTAAGTTCTGCCAGCTCAGTTAAGATCAACTTTTAATACATTTCCCCCCTCCCTGGGCAGGACTGCAATGGCACAAAAGCCAAGCACTCCTCCTCCTTCAGGAGGCAATGTGATTAGATTCACTTGACAAATTAAGCTTGTTAGCATCATCTCCCATGTGCTAACTTAAATCATGGCTGTATTGAAAAGAGGATGTTTGTTAAATGTGATAAATTTGCCAGGAATGGAGAGGTTTAAGCTCTGTTTAGGGGGGTGGGTGCCTGCCTCTGTCAGCTGAGCTTGAACTCAAGTCAATGAGCCTGCCCTGCAACCCCAGCAGTGTGGCTTCAAAGGGAGCAGCCCCTTCTTGGCTCCACTGACTTGTAAGTAAGGCATAAAGAAGGCAATAAAATATTTGACTTTCCTGCCAGACCTGAGCCTGGAGGAGGATCCCAATGGGTTTCCATCAGATTCCAGTTAGCATGAATTTATGGTTTCCACTTAGCCTGATAAATGGCTTTGGCTGCCTTGGTTGCATTTGGATTTATTCTTCTGTGCGATGGAAAGTGGTCAGCTTAAAAAGGCAAAGCTTTCCAGAGATGCTGTGAGTATGAGGGAAGCTTCTTTCTGAGGTAAGAACCCAGCAGGCACAAAAATAAAGCTGTGGCATGTCATGAAATATGGGTGGAACAGCAGCGAAATCAGAAGGGGTTCAGGTCTCTTGTGCTTGCTGTGGCCGTGGGCTGTGATAGGCATAAAAATTCCACTGGAAACTGGAAAAATTCTTCAGATTGCCTCGCTTTCCTCAGAAACCACACTCAGCAGCAGGTATCAATAGCTCCCAGTGTTCAAACTTTGTTTGCATCGTTCTTTCCATGGAACATTCCCAGGAGAAGAAAGCAGAAGCAGATTAATGCGGCGAGCCGGGGAAAGCAGCTTGCCCCGTGCTGCCTGCAGTCCTCCTTCCCTCCACCCTAGTGGCCATGTCTGGATTACAAAATCTATCTCAATGCATATCTGGGGGCAGGTTGGCCTCTTGGTTGTATAGAGGTGCTGCTGGGGGTTGGTAGATGATGCATCTTGGTGTCTTCTATTAGTGCATTGCCTGTACTTCCCTCTGCTCTGTTTGCAAAGGCAGTGGCTGAGCAGGACATGGATGTGCCAGGGGATTTCTCCTGGCTTGCTTGTAGCTCCGTGGGCCTCTGCCAGTGGTGAGTTTAGGGATGGGTCATGGTTTGGATGAGCTTAGGCATATGGCTCATGTTTAAGATACAATCCACAATCCTTTCAAAGGCAGTTTTGCAGTGGCTACTAGCAAGAGCACCCAGGTGTCCCCACCTAGGTATTTTTATGCCTTGAGAGCCCAAAACCACACATATATCTTCTTTACTCCAAGGTGAGCCATGAGGTTTGGCATATTCCTGCCCCTCTAGCCGGAAGTGGGGATTTCCTTCCTGAGGATGTTAGGAGTTTGGTAGACATTGGCCTGTGGACACCATGGCAAAAAGTGTCCACAGTTTCATGAAGGTTGATAAAGTCAAATCATTGTGAAGTATAATCAAATACTCAGTGGCCTGATGTTTTGATGTTTTAAACTACTTCAGGTTGTAAAAACAGGGAGAAGATTTATCTGGCCGTGGTTTGACAAATGGGAGTTACAACCCAGTTGTCATAGTTGGGGACAGCTTTTGTTTATGCAAAGTGAAACATTTACAAGCTGTTGAGGTCCTTAAGCTAGAATAGGATTTAAAAAGAAGGAGAGGGAACACGTAGGGCTGATTACCTCTTTCAGATAAACCTCCAAATCTCAGGCTTTCCTGTGTCCTGTAAGAGGGCTTTCTCTAATGATTATTGACCCAGAGACCTGGCAGCTCCCAGGCTGCATCTTCTCTTGGTCACACAACATTCCCCTCCTTTTTTGTGCTCAGCTTTTAAATTCACTGCCTGGTTTCAGGCTGGTTTGGTGATGCTGGGGCAAGGAACAGCAGTGCTTGATGCTGAATGCTTAATGTCTTAAGCCCAGGGCTGTGTCCATCTGCCTGGTGACATCTCCACTGGGGACAAAGCTGCAACATGAGCTTGCCCCTTGCAAGACATCAGAGAATCCACATGAGAGACATCACTGTAGGCTTGACCCTGGCTGGGGAGGGCTCCTGTTGGGGACCGCACAGCGCGAGGCGCCGGGGCACAAACCATGACACACCAGTCTATAGGAAAATAACTTCATTAATTCTGGTGCTCGTGGAGCTGCTGGGGTTCGTCTCCCTCATTGTCTGTGTAATTCAGAGATGATTTTTCCATTTCAAGCTTATGAAATCTCGAGAGCTGCAGCATTTTGCGCAACCTCCATCACAAGTGTCAGAAGCCCCCGCGAGCTGAACTGAACTGAAATGTTTTACTGATGTGCTTTGCCAGCAGCCCTGCCAGCGGGGCCTGGGGTGCAGGAAGGAGTGGGATCTGCCTGCTCCCAGCCGCAGCATCGCTCCACAAGGTGCCCCAGGTATCCGTGTGCTGAGACTTGCCTGAGATTCATCTTGTTTGAAGTGCAGTGTGTGTGAAACTGCTGCTCTTCACTGAGGTTTGGAGGTGGGAGGGTAGCTGTGAATCCTGCCCTTCTCAGAGCAAGGTGCTCATCCAGCCAAGGCTACAGCAGCTGCATGTGCTCCTACAACTGAATAACTGCTGCCCCAGTGCCTCCCCCCAGTTACCATCCAGCATCCTGCCTGTGCTGGGGGTAGGCGATGGTGGCCCATGTGCTCATGAACACATGCCATGCCTGCTCCTAGAATGCTTTTTAATACTTCCTTTAAAGCACTTTTATTTTTCCCCTCCTTTTACAGCCTTTTCCCTTCCTAAAGGGAAGCAGAGGTACCATAAACTCATTAGGAGTAAGAGGCAGAGAAGCAGGGGTGAGGGCTGGGTGGGATGCCGGGGGGCGGTACTTGTGGGTTTATGGACATGGCTTGGCAGTTAGCAGTAGCCTACCAGAGCATTGGGAATGCCATAGAAAGAGGGGTTTTGCTGTCTGTGAGTTAGTAAATGGACCATCACTTGCACACCAATGGTGGAGATCAGCTTGTGTGATTTTGGGGGATTTTGAAGCATCAGCATCCCTCAGCTTGGGTCACGAGAGGTTTTCACTGTCTGGGCAAGGTCCCTGGTTCACAAAAAGTAGCTAGAGGGAGAGGTGGTTTTGCCTGCAGAGATTTGGGAAGAGTTCTATTGAGACCTGAACATACAAATACAGACTGGAGCAGTGAATCCCTCCTGAGCTCTGTGTGCCTGTGCAGGGTCTGCAAGCAGAGGGCAAATGCAAACCTCCTTGGGTTCTGCGGGAGCCTGGAGCGTGGTTTGGGCAGTCCCTGTAGAAATTGCCTGTTCTCCAATGCAGTCCCAGCCAGGGACCCCCATCTGCATGGCCAGGGATGCCGCTGTGTAAATCCCTGTTTCCCCAGCACCCGCCTTGTGGTGAATGGTGCTGGGCTGATGGGATTAGTCTGGGGCCTCCAGTTAATACCTGTTGTTCACACTGCACATCGGAGAGCAGCTATTCAGAATGACCAGGGGGTTGTAGGTGGCAGAGCTGGGTGTTAATGGGAGGGGGAGATGGTTCAGATGTGGCTGGCTAGTGGGTTTGTGTCCTGAGCCTCTCTTGCTGCTGTGAGAACCCTGGTGGCGTTTACTCGCTGTATAAACCAGTTCAGATTTACATTTTCCTTGAACACTTCCTCTTCGATCCCAGTAATATGTTACACATTTAATTGCTCTTCTTTTGAATTTTCGAGTCCTCCTTTGGTACCCTCACAACATCAGTATCTTGTTATCTTGTTGTTGCTTCTAATTGCTAACACATGCCAGCTTTCCAGCGCCACAGACTCTGGCGCTGGGGCTTGGAGGCGAGTTTTACAGCAAAGATTTATGTGCATGGGGGAAACCTTCACAGGATTAATTCCCTCCTTTAGCCAACAGCTCATCCAGATTTCGAAATCGAGGGCTAAGATGAAGGCTGGGTTGCACCCAGCGCTGTGTAAAGGCAGAGTGGGTTTGGGGATGACCCGTGCTGGTGAAACCCTCCTTTCCTCTCGCTGTTATTGCCGGCCATAAACAAATCCCATGTATTTAACAAGTTAATGTCAGGCGGGCTGCGAGGCGCTGGTAGGTGTGTGCTTGGTGACATCAGCTGGCGAGCAGCCTGGCAGCAGCGGCGCAGGCAGGGAGCAGGCAGGGAGCCCAGGGTGTGTGCCTCTAAGCTGGGTATTCTGGCAAGGTGGAGAGCTGGTCTGTTTGGCAGGACCTTCCCATCTGGGATCCATCTGTGTTTCCCTGGAATCGGACAGGCGGCTCCAGGCAGTGAGAAATCGCAGATGTGCGGGACCTGACACATGTCCAGCTAATGAAAGGAGAAGGCAGGCTGGGCTCCGGCTGCGCTCGAAGATCACGAGTGGAGGAGGAGGAGGAGGAGAAGAGCCCTTTTGCTTTATATTTCAAAGAAAATAGGTGTATCCACCGGCAGCTGGATCCTTGCAGCCTCGCTGTGTAGGGTAAGCAGAGAGGGGTCTGTTGTTACAGGGGACTGGGTAAGGCGCAGTGGGGATGCTCGGGGGTGGGGGGGATGCTGAGCTGCTGACGAGGAGCTTTGAACAGCAACGTGGGTTTTGCTGGTGGTCCAGGGAGAGCCTCAACCTTAAGCACAGGTAGAGGGAGAGGGTGGGAGCCTCCCATCCCTGCCTGCCGTCCTCTGCAGTGGCTCTGCTGGGGGAAACTTCAATAGAGGAGCCGGCGGCATGCATAGATTCTGCAGCTGAAAAAACACTCAACTCTCTCGGAGGGGAGCTGCGTTACAGCTCCTCTGTGTTGCTATGGAATGGGTGATTATTATCTTTTCCTGATTTGTATTTTCTGCCCCCCCCCACCTCCCCGTGCGCAGAAGGCTGGGATTCAGCATGTGCTGGGGAAATGGGAGAAAGCAGGAAGGGGTCTGTGTGTTTTAGCAGAACGCGATTCTCTGCTGTACCAAGCCTTACTCTCATTTCTGCCTGCTGATAGTGAAGCTAGGGGGGTGTGGAATCTGCAGAGGTGGATTTCTTCCATAGCTCCCAAATTTCCTTAATGTTCTCTGTGTTTTCCGTGCTCCTCTGCATTGTGGCAGAGGTTGCTGCTCCCTTTTTTGTCTTTGCGCTCCTTGAGCAGCAACTGATGCTACCAGCATCTAAATCTCTTGGATCAATTTTGTGCTACTGGAACACACTTCCCTGCCCTATATATTTCCACTGTCGGGATGCAGGCTGCTGTATTTTCACTTACTCCATTATAATCTCCTGGTCCTCATGTGTATTTTAAACCTGCACATCCCCCCTCCCCTGGTATTTTTGGGAAGGTTCAGTGGCTCAAATTGCTCCTCCAGCTCTCAGGGGTGGCTTGTTGTAGGGATCCCTGTTGTTGTAGGGATCCCTGTTGTTGTAGGGATCCCTCTGTTGCGTGTTTGCTGCTGCCTGGCTCTCTGGGATATTACTGGCTTTTTCTCCCCCCCTTCAGTCCTTAGTTCCTATGTGATGGTACTCACAGCCCACTTTATGTGCTGGAGAAACCCTGCCCAGCCATGGGAGGTGCCCCAAAATCAGCACTCAAAGTTTGGGGAGCTAAAATGTGGTTGAGGATCACTTGCTGTCAGGCTGGGAAACGGGAGAGGAGTATTTGCTAGGCTGGTGCAGGGTGATTCCATCTGGGGCACTTTGCTGTTGCTTTGTCCAGGTTAGTTCTTGCTGTGCCAAGTGACAGGGATTCCCCAGGGATAGCAGCCTGGAGAGCAGCCTGGCCAGGTCCCTGGCAGGGTGCTGCATGGGCTGCAGCTCCGTGCTCCTCCGGTTCAGCCCCTGCATGTGCCACCTTCAGGTTTCCCTTCTCTTGCAGCACACAAGCATTTGGGTACAGGCTTTAAAAAACAGCTCTTCTAAGTCTGCTTCTACAGCATGGCAAACACCTCCTGAGCATCCCTCACAGCCCGGAGAGGAGGCAGGAGGAGTGTGTGCTGCCTGATGCTCTGCAGCTCTGTCTCACAAAGGAGTAATGAAACCCAGCAGATCTCCAGCCAAGCTGCACAGAGGGTGATGATCTCTGAAGGCAGAGAGCTGTGATCCTCTGTGCAGCTCTCCCAAAGACTTCCTGAATTTGGGAACGCCGCATGTTGGAGCATCTGCTCCTGTTGTCTCTGTGCAGGTTGGGCTCTGAGGCAGCAGACGGAAGTTTTGCCGGCATCAGGGCAGCAGGATTTGGACACGAAATAGCTGATTTACAGTGTCTCACTTAAGCCCTGTGGGAAACTGGGTTTTCTTCTCAGGTTTCCCTATTTTTGGAAAGGATTTGGTGTGCCTGATGAGCTGGTGCTCAGGTGAGAGGGGTGGTTGTGTCTGAGGAAGAGAATCAGACTGGTTTGTGTTGGAAGGGACCTTAAAGCTCCTCAACCTCCTGCCATGGGCAGGGACACCTTCTACTGGAGCAGCTTGCTCCAAGCCCCCTATGTCCAACCTGGCTTTGAACACTGCCAGGGATGGGGCAGCCGTGCTCCGTCGTAGAGAAACCTGCAACTATGCAAACCTAAGAGACTGCAGTGTAAGAACCAAGGTAGAAGGGGTACAGCAAACCCTGCCAACAGGGAAGTGCGGGAAGGCAAGGGAAGAATTTGAAGGGTCTGAGGAAGGAGCAGAGTCGCTAATGGCAGGGAGGATAAATCGTTAATCTGAGAAGTCTGTTACACAGGGAATGCCCCAAGGAAAAGAGCAGAAACTCCATTTATTAGTGAAAAGGCCAAACCCGTGCTGCCAAGTCAGGTTCTGCTCTGCCCAGGGCCTGGAGCCACGGCCCCTGCTCACTTCCAAGGAGCTGCTGCTATTTTTGCAAGTTGAATGTGCTGGTTTTTGCAGGGGCTCGTTTCAACCTGCTGAAGCCAGAAGCAAAGGGAGCTTTGCTCACATGAACGTGGAGCAGGCTCTTGGCTTGTTCTTTCCCTTCTGCTTTTATTCCTCTTAATCTTGCAGGACCAGTGTCTGCTGGAGAGCAGGTTTTCACTTCTGCTGCTGCCCTGTCTGTCAGATCACTGGGAGTCCCTAAGTATTAGACTGCTGCTTTACAGAGCTTTGTCACACGTTGCTCACAGTGGAGTTTGGCTTGTGGAGGTGATCACTGGAGGGGGACAGCAGGAAAGAGTGTTTCAGGAGCTATATTCAGGGCAGCCAGCTCTTTGGTCCCCGAACTGACCCAGGGAAGCAGCAGCAGCGTGCAGGAGGCAGCGCGCTCCCACGGCTCTCGCTGGGATGGGTGAGCCAGGTGGCCTCTTGTTTTTTCCAGCTCTGTTTTTTTTAGGGTTTGGCTAAAACACAAGATTTGTTTGACGTCTATGTGCGATGTTTATAGTGGTGCTGGAGAGCTGAAGAAAGTCATTTGAGGACTTGGGCATATGTAGCAGATTTAAGGCAACGCAGGCTGGTTAAACCCCAACAGGAGATGGTCGTAATCTGTTGCCTGTTGGGTCCTTTTCTCATAATAAGAGCTGGCTTATCTGTACTGGTTCTGAGCTAGATTGTAAGCTTGCATTTATCCTAGCATCTAGTGACTGCTTCCATATCCGACTGCTTGTTAGAAGCTAGGTATGGATTGTGTTTTGACAGACACTCCAGAGCAGTCCCTGGGGGCAGCATCACTGCAGGTCTCTGGGAGCTTGGGCAACTTCTATTTTTATGATGGGGACTGTCTTAATTCATGCAGCATTCAGGGAAGGGATGGAAAACCCTTTGTTTAGAGCAGGAGAGAAGCCAGGAAGCACTGGTAAGTGATGATCCTGCAGCTGAAGTACAGCACGGAGGGCTTTGGGTTCTGCTCCTGGGTCTGCAAACAATTTTCCAAGGCAGGGCCTTGACCTTAGTGATGCTTTGTGTGTTGGTGGCTCCTGTCTGAATGGGCAGGAGTCATTTCAAAGCATTTTAAAGTGTAACAATCATGCCTTTTACTAGGCTGGGCAGTGGTGTTTTTGCAAGGCAAACTTAAGGTTTTACAATAATGTGTATTGAATTTCCTTGGCATGCTCCCGTGCAGGACTCCAGTCTTTCATGTCCGTAACAGGACTTGTGCTGTTGAAGGAGGACACTCACAGGAAGAACCAGGACTGTTGCAGATCCGCTGCTCTGTTGCTCTTCAGTCTTAAGGAAACTGCAAAGCCAAGAGTCAGTTTTCCTTCCAGCAACAGGATGCCACAACCTGATGGTGGGATGCTGCATATCTGTCCCTTTCAAAGGCATCTCTTTACCAAAACCAACCCAAGAATCATAGAATCATAGACTGGCTAGGGCTGGAAAGGACCTTAAGGTCATTCAGTTCCAACCCCCTGCCATGGGCATGGATACCTAACACTAAACCATGTCACCCAAGCCTCTGTCCAACCTGGCCTTGAACTCTGCCAGGGATGGGGCAGCCACAGCTTCTCTGGACACCCTGTGCCAGCGCCTCAGCACCCTCACAATAAAGAACTTCTTCCTCATATCCAACCTGAACTTCCCCCGTCAGTTTGAACCCATCACCCCTTGTCCTGTCCCTGCAGCCCCACTGCAGCCTGCAGGAGCGCTGAGCCCCATCCTTGAGCTCGCCCCAGCCCCTCTCAACCTGTTGCAGCGATCGGCACCGTGCGCTGGAGCCGGGGCTGCGGGCGCAGCGCGGGGGGACGGGGGCTGCGCGCAGCAGATGTGCCGCGGCCGCGTGCCGGCTCCGTGCCGCTGCGCCCGGCGCCAGGTGCAGCCATTGTTCCCGCTGGGCCCTATTCATCCCGCCTCGGCTGCCGCTCCCGCATTGTTCCTGCAGGAAATTAGCATTAAAAACCCATCCGAAACCCCCATGTCCCTCAACTGCAGGTGACTGTTATTGGCCCCAGCTGCCACCCTTGTGCTTGATTACTTCCATATGGGCTTGTGGCAAGAAGTACGATCCACTTATTGATTTTTTTTCCCCTTAATATATTTCTTTTTCTCCCCTTTTTTTCCTCCCTCCCTCCCACCCAGCACAGACACTTCAGCAAGGAACAAAACCCTGATTCTCTTAAGCCCCCGACAGGCTCCAGTTGCTGTTACAACTGGGATGAACGGTTTCCAAGCAGAGCTAATTACACCCTCTCCCTGCTTGCTTCCTTTCTTCAGTGCCCACCCCATAAATGTAAAACAACCAGAGGGCAATTGGTGGTAAATGAAATCTTTGCAGTGTCCTGAGAGGAGGGTTTCTTGCTGAGCAGGAAGGAGTCTGCTGGGCTTTAGATGTTGGGTAATTTGGGGTAGGGTTGGGGTTTTTTTACTAGAAGATGGGAAACTGGGCTCTGGGCTCTTGCTGCAGCGCTGGTTAATGGGATACACGATCCCGACCTGGGTCTGGGGAGAAAGGGAGCAGTAATTGAATAAGTGGGTTGTTAATTTGTGAGTGTGGTCAGTTATTGAGAGGAGCCAAAGAGAAGCTCCCCAGCAGCTGTGCTTACAACCTTCTAGGAGCAAGGGGCTTTTTCTCCTGGTACAATTCATCAGTGGGGCAGCAGCTTGCAGGAAACCCCCAAATCTCTTCTGGCAGAGTGGGTTTGCCTCAAGGTGAGATGGGCTGCAGTTAGGAGAGAGGAGGGGGACCTTTCCTGCTGCCCTACCTAGGATTTGAACATGAACCTATTCTGCAGAGCACAGAGCATCTCCATCGAGGTGGGTCATGTCCTGTGGCAAGGGGACCAGTGCACACAGCCCTGCTTTGTGCCATGGGGTGAGTGGCAGCTTATCTCTGCACTGGAGGCAGCAGGCACAGCTTTTCTTTGTGCTTCTATCCCAACAGCTTAGATGACAGAGTTCTGTTGGTTGGTTGAGATGTATACTTCTATGGAGAATCAGTGGCTTTCCCTTATGACAGTGGCCCACCCAGGAGTTTGGTTATGCTGCAGTGTTGTAGCTGATGAGGTTTGTGCTGGTGGCTCCTGACAGAGGAGCTTGCTGGGTGGTGATGGTGCTCCAAGCACCATGACCAAGGCGTTGCGTGCTCCTGCCTGGGCCTGGGCAGGCTGCTTGAAGATGAAAGCCCATCGAAAAGCCCCGTAAGCCTCAGCTGTTGAGGCTTGTTCATAGGTAACCAGTAGATTTTGTGTCTTTGCATTCTTATTTGTGTCCCAGCAGCCATTTCCATGGGATATGTCTTGTTCCCTGCCAGTGGTGCACTGGGCAGTGCTGGAGGGTGAGCACCTAGGAGGGCGCTCCAGTATGACAACAGTGCCACAGTCTCCTGTTGTGGCACAGATATATGTATGCAAACCTCCAGCTAGGAAAGATCCTAGATGTGCTCTTCTCTCCTCGGAAGAGGACATGGAAAACACATTCAAAACAGAGAATGAGCTTTTATTCGGATAACAGCTCCATTAGTCAAAAAGTCCCTGTTCCTGCTCTGAAGGTAGATGCTGCAGTGAGTCTTTGGGAATGGCTGAGGCTTGGCTGATTGACCTCAAGGTTATGAATACAAATGGAATGGACTTGACCTGAGACTTTTTGTCTCAGCACTGGTTCTTTGGCATTTGTCAGATTGACCTGCACCTTGGGGAACATCCTGCCTTGATGGGTGGAACCCATCAATGTAGTCTATGAGAAGGATTACAACAGAAATCTGGTTGGTATCTGAGGAGATGGGTTTAACTGAAGTACTCTGGTTATTCACTGCACTTCCTGGTACAGACCTGTCCTGGCTTCTCTGCCTGGTACGGACCACCCTGAAATGGTGCAGGTTGTGCACATCTGGTTGTAGACTTCAAGCCCATCCCCTTAGAGGTCCTGTGCAGCTAAAGCAGGCCAGCAGGGTCGATGAAGGTAGCAACACAGCCTGATTGAATAGCTGGAGCGATTTTCTTCATCCTTGTTTTGAACCCTTCAAAGTCAAATCTCAAACTTAGGGGGTTTCTTCTCCCTAATTAAATTAACAGGCCATATGGTGTTTACTGTGCGCGCCTGCAATATGGAAGGAGCTACCTCCTGGATCGCTTTCTTTTTTCAGGAGAAGCTGCTTTACCTGATGTCACTGTTCCGCAATGTTCTTTTCAGCAGCGGGCAGGGGTTATTTCTGCCACCTCGCTGCTAGTGGTGTCACCTCCAGATCCTGGGCATGAGCAGCAGCGTGACCTTTGCTGATTCTGCACCCACCTTTGTCTTCTCCTGGCTTCTGTAATCCTGGTTTGCTGTTAAGTGGGAGTGTGTACAGGTCAGGAGGCACACACATGCGGGTAATGAGTCCTGCTCTTGGAGCTGAAGAGCACAGGAAACAACTCGGGGTGCGAGGGTTTTGGGGGTGGTAGTGTTACTTTGAACAATTCCTACTATTTTTTATGTTGAGGAACAACAGGACTGTGAAACTCAAAGTTTTATTCTTTATTAAGGGACTGCCCAAACAAAAAAAGTTACTTTGCATGTGCTCCTTTATCTTTACATGAAATCTGGAGGAGGAAATTAAAACCTTGAGGATGAAAACCACTGGTTTCTTATCAGCCCCTTGCATTTGGATGAACAAGAAAGTAGGATGGGAATCTTTAAAACGGTAGGAGAAATGAGGGAATGGAAAGTCTTGGATTTGGCTGGTTTCAGCTACTCTAACTCATTGAGTAGGGTTTTTTGGTGAGCGTGGTTCTGGTGTGTGAGTAGACTTTGCTGTGCATCTCTCCCATGGTCTACATTAACCTCTCTCTACAACCTTAACTCATTGACGTGTCTTTTCTGTAGAGACTTGGTGCTCAAAGGGGAGCTGGGTGACCCTTCATCTTCAGCCAGGCTCAGCTTATTCAGGGGTATCTGAGCTCCCAGAAACAAGATCCATTTGTGTGTGCTGAAAACACCCTGCCACATTAGCATATTCCTTGTAACGTATGCTCCAAGGGTGTTTCTTTGCAGAGAAGCCTCTCTAAAGATAGCATCGTGAAGTTCTGTGTTGTCAACCAGGGACACTTGATCTAAAAAACAACATTTGATACACAGACAAGGTTTGCAAGTGCCATCTGGATCCTGGGAGAGGAGCTGGGTTGTCTCTGTTTTGCATACACTCGCCAGGGGAAAAGAACACGGACATGCAGGCAGACTTAATTCTTCAGGATCACCTGAGCAGAACTGTTGAGTCCACATGAATGTCCTCGGTGACATGGGACACCAGTGTAATCCCATACCCCTGGGCAGCATGTGCTGCTGCGCCGCCTTAGGGTGCTGGGGATAATTCTGTGGGTGAGTAGTTTATTTATTGAAACCCCATGGAATCAGTTTCATGGAATCAGTTCACTGGGGCCAGTAATATTTTAATCTTCCATCAACCCTACTGCAAGGCAGAACCTGCAAATCATAGAACCCCAGCCTGGTTTGTGTTGGAAGGGACCTTAAAGCTCATCCAGCTCCAACCCCTGCCACAGGCAGGGACACCTTCCACTGGAGCAGCTTGCTCCAAGCCCCTGTGTCCAACCTGGCCTTGAACACTGCCAGGGATGGGGCAGCCACAGCTTCTCTGGGCACCCTGTGCCAGCACCTCAGCACCCTCACAGGGAGCAACTTTTGCCTTACATCCAACCTGAACTTCCCCTGTTCTAAGTTTAAACCCATTTTCCCTTGTCCTGTTGCTGATGAATGAGCATGTTTTTTGGGAGGTGGGATGCAGGGTATGCAGATGTCATTGGCTGGCTTCAGTTCTGCATGGTGGAGAGACCATCCTCAAAACCACACCAATGAGAAGAGCAGAAAGCTGAAGACATGAACACCTCACATGGCCCTGGATAGAACAGCAAAATCACTGTCCACATCTTCCCAGGGACATGTAGGTTAGAAAACATATTTTACTACAGGGCCTATTTCTTGACTTCCCAGCTATCCTCTTGTATGCAAAGCTCATTTGCCTAATGGGCTGGTGAGTGTAATTGAAAGGCAGCCTGCACTTACACGCTAGTGAGGTCTCACCTGTGCCCAGGCACAGATGGGGCTTTGCTCACTGCTGCAGCATTACAGGAAATTTATAGGCACTGTGTCACAGGCTTTGCTGTGACCGGGAGGAAGACAGCAGCTTAAAACAAACCTGAGGCTTTACTAGGGGGTATTTTGTTGTTTGTGGTGTGGGCTCTGTTTCTTGGGCTTGCAACCTTGGTGGTTATGCTTCTTGCTTAACATTGTCTTTCCCTTATACTCCAGCTGATGGTGAGTAGGCTGCTGCAGGTTGCTGGTAACTAGGTGAGGACAACCCTGAGAATGATGAGTTGGAAAGTCTTTTCTGTGCTGTGTTGATGATGTTTTGAAAGCAAGTGCATCAGCAGCTGAGCCAACACCTTCACTCTATGGTCCCTGTGCATCACTGAACCTCCAGAGGTTATCCGTGGAAAATCTCCACCTCTGCTGCCCATTAGAGTGAGTGGAAGGAGGCACAGCAGAGGCAGTTACTGCTGTGCATCTATCTCTGCTGGGGTTGTTCCCTGAAGAGACAAAGGAGTAGTGAGCTTTAATGGCTCTCCTGTGCACCCCCATCTCTCCATGCCTGGGCTCTACAGGAGCTGCTCTGCTTGTGTGAGCTCTTACAGGTATATAGGTGTCCATCTACATCATCAGGCTCCTAAACACCTATAAACCCTATCCTTAGATGCATTGTTCCTGTGTTTCCAGCTCTGTGGGATAGTGGAAAGTTTTACTCATGCTTGGGGCAAAGGGGAAGAGCAGTTTGTGTTGTGATGTGAGGATTTTTAAGCAGCAGAATTGTCATTTTGGCAGGGCTCGATATGTGTCATTGATCGTGAGTGACTATTAGCTGGGCAGCAGTTAATGTACGTAGCACCCAAGCAGATGAAGCATGATCTCTGAAATGCCAGCTTGCTTCGTGGTGTGATAAGTGAGTCTTGGCTACCTTAGGGACATCAATGGGGCAGAAAGATGGGTGGTGATGCAGCACTGCCAGCATCAGTGCGCGGGCTGCAGTAGTAAAGCTGCCATGGGGCGAGGGGTGGTTGTGGTCCTCAAGTTTGGACTTGGGCGCTTGTAGGAAGTTGCAAGTAATGGGGATGAAATAGACTTCCCAAGTTCCTCTTTTCCATGTACCTCCTTGATTTCTTGGATAAAGTTTGGTGTAACTTTAGCCCTGGAGCTGGCTGCTGGTGAGTGAGCTCCTGCTCTTCAGCTTCCATCTGGAGAAGGGAGACACCCTGCTGGACTCTGCTTTATGTTTGGAAAACAGAGCGAATGGTATGACTTCAGGGCCCCAAGGAGGGCTGTTTTCTGTCTCCTTCCTTGCTTACTTCATTTTGGGTATGTGGTAGAACTTGGCTAGTGCTTTGTTTGGGGGTGGATTTTGAATTTGTTTTGGTTTTAGCAGAAAGGACCATTGTTTTCATCTAAAGTAGCCCTTTGACTACGAGCTTCTGGACTGCTTCCTTCTCCAGATGGTCGGGACTTGAACCTACTCTGTGCTTAACAAACACTTTGGGTTTTTTTTTTTTCCTAGTTTAATTTAAGCTTTTAGTAATAGCTTTGGGTGTCCTTGGTGTTCTTTGTGCCTCTCTGTGGTCAAAGTGATTGTTAGGGATTAAATGTGGTTTTCTGCCTTTAGATCTTCTCCCTTCCTTAAGAAATAGCTTTGCTTTGTAAAAAGCTGTTATTTAGCAGTTATTGGTGCTGGTGCTTGGACTGCTGGTGCTGATACTTTGCTCCTGTCTTGTATGTATTGATTTTTACAACTTGCTGGATACCCTAACCCCTTAGACACCATGTCTGCTGCACCAGTTCCCATTAGCTTCAGATCCCCACACACTCACTGCTGTTCATGATGCTATAAGAAATGCACATTTTCTCAGTGCTGGCTGGTTTTTGAGGTCAGTGGTGGCTTTTTTAGGTTGATCTATAGTGGTGGGAACCAAATTGTCAAGCAGCAGGGCTTGGGAAGATGGAGGAGTGAGAGAGGGATGTATTCTTAGATTGTTGGTGTAAATCTTCTAACTTAATCCTCCTCCTGTGCATCTTTAGTAACCAGGTTTCAAGTTCTTACATCTTCAATTCCTGGGTGATTTGAAGAGGAATTATAGAATGATTTGAGTTGGAAAGGACTTTAAGATCGTCTATTTCCAACCCCCTGCCATGGGCAGGGATGCCTAATACTAGACCATGCCACCCAAAGCTGTGTCCAGCCTGGCCTGGAATACTGCCAGGGATGGAGCATTTGTGGTGGTTTTGAATCCATACTCTTATTTTAAATGAAGCTATTTCCTTATTTAATGATTTTCAGGCTATTCCCCTTTTATCTTGTGTTGTGTGAACTTCTGAGATGCTCTGGGATGGCTCTGCCCTATGTGGGCTGTATGTTTCTGTGTCTGGTGGGAAGCTGTTGAGCAAAGGGATTTGCTGCACTGACCCAGAAAGTGTCCTTCTGACATCTGCTAGATTCGTACAGAACTGGCTAGAAAATTCCCTCCTCTTCCACAGCTTTATTTTCCCTACAGAAACCAAGAGCTGGGATATAAAATACCAGGCAGTGAAAAAGAAGGGTCACTGCCCTGGTATCTCAGAATAGACCATCACTTGTTTTCTGCCCCCAGCTTCCAGGAATGAACCAGACTCACAGCATGGAAGCTTCAGGACCCAAAAGAAATCCCCTGGGAAGGTGCTTGAGTTGGAAGAGTGGTTTCCCTGGGGATGCTGGACCCACAGCACTTGTCTGGCTTCTTTGGAGCAGCACAGCACATGGAGAAGGGGGCTGCATCACTGTAGCTGTGGCCTTACTGGCAGCAGAACAGTGCTGCAGCATCAGTGCTGCTGATGGGCTTTCTGCAGGTTCCCCTTTTCTGAGCCCTCATTAAGGAATGAAGAAGGGCAGCAGAGGAGGCAGGGGTCCCAGGCTCTCAAATGGACCTTGTTGGGTGGTGGTCAGCTGAATCTGTGGCTTAAATCTCTCCTGTTGAGGACTTCCTGATGGATTTTAAGCACTGATGATGATGTGCCTGCTCAGACACCTAATTGCAGCATCCATGTGAGAGGCTCTTATGCAGAGCATGCTGCAGAGAAGCTGCAGAGCAACCAGACTTCTCCAGGAACACTTTCCCTGGGTGAGACAACCCTATAGCCTCCCCAAGGCTCTCCAGACCCATACCTGTGACTAGAGGAGCCCAGTGAGGGCTGCAGCAGTGGCCCCATGCTGGTGCTTCATGGGAACCTGCGCTGGTGGCCTGGGTTGTTCCTAGGAGCCTGGTCCAGCATCTCTACTGCCCTGGAACCCATCTGCATCAGTGAGTGCATTTCTGCTGACCATTAGGAGCTGTGGGGAGCCCCTCAGAGCTCATTAGCAACAAGAGGCCGCCAGTTAAACAGGGCTCCCTGGGCTCTCCCACTGGTGCTGCTGGGCTGGAGAGGAAGGTAACAAACTGGAGCCCGGTGTGAATGTGTTTCATCTGGAGGGCAGGAGAAGGGTGGAGGTGCTTGTTCAGTGGCCAGCAATGCAAGGTTTGAAAGGATTGATGCCTGTAGATAAAATCACCTCCTACAGCCTGTCCCAAAGCCTCTGTGAAGGTGGAGACTGCTTTCAGAAGTGAGAGCTTGGCTCCCTGTGTTATCCTCATTTGGGTCACCCAGAGTTTTACCCCTGTAAAAGTTGGAGCTTTGTTTACCTCATTTAGCATAAGCAGGAAGATAATTTCCATTCCCAGAATTGCCGTGCTCAGGTGTTCTGTAAAACCTACAGAGCTTTGGTAAGAAATTACTTTTTTTTTATATCTCAGCAGGGTTTAGCATAAAGCTGGTTTAAAACGAAGATGCTGTGAGGGCTGGAGCAGCTCTGCTCTGGAGCCAGGCTGAGAGAGCTGGGCTGGGGCAACCTGGACAAGAGAAGGCTCCTGAAGGGGAGACCTGAGAGCAGCTCCAGTGCCTAAAGGGTCTGCAGGAAACCTAGAGAGGGGCTTTGGACAAGGGCCTGTAGGGACAGGCCAAGGGGAATGGCTTTAACCTGCCAGAACAGGGGAGACTGAGATGAGCTCTTAGGCAGAAGCTCTTCCCTGGGAGGGTGCTGAGGCGCTGGCACAGGGTGCCCAGAGAAGCTGTGGCTGCCCCATCCCTGGCAGTGTTCAAGGCCAGGTTGGACACAGGGGCTTGGAGCAAGCTGCTCCAGTGGAAGGTGTCCCTGCCCGTGGCAGGGGTTGGAGCTGGATGAGCTTTAAGGTCCCTTCCAACACAAACCAGGCTGGGATTCTGTGAAAACTGGTGTTTGCAAAAGTCTAAAGGCAGTTGCATCCATTCTGAAGTTCTTTCTCCAGCACTTAGGTCCTGTTTCAGAATTAACTACGTTTAATGTTGTTACCCTGTACAACAGGCTGGTGCTCTTTCTCTGTTTGCTCTTACATCAAATAAAACTGGTGGGTATTGAATAGACTTCAAGAACTAAGCTGCTAATTAGAAATAAGAAGGGTGTCAGAATTTCTGTAATGGGTGCCTCTACAGTGAAGAAGTACTGCTGAGGAGCATCAGTGATGGGGAGGAACACCGTGCTGTGCTGATACTGGGTGTGGAGTGGTGGTGCAGCTGCTGGCTTTGGTGTTGAAGTGCAGAGCATGGTTTGCACACCATGCACATTTGTAGTGCTGCTGAATCGGGGCAGAAATGAGCATCATGTGGTCTTGGCAGTGCTGGGGGGATGGCTGGACTTGATGATCTTAAAGGTCTTTTCCAACCTGGCTGCTGCTATGACTCTATGATTCCGTCAGTGTCCAACACCTGCATTTGGGCTGTGTGGTGTGTGCAGGGGTGGCTGGAGGGGCAGAGCCTCCAGCCTTGGTACTTGGGCTCCCCGAACTGCAGCAGAAATTAAAGAATGCTTGTAAGAGGAGGGGACTCTCAGGGCTGACAGTGCTGAAGGAGCCTGCATTAGCGCGGCTTTCAGCTGAGAGCTTCCCACATAGGGGGTCACTTTTTACACTCTGGAGTAAAGTTGGTGTTTACTTTCTGGACCCCAGAGGAGTGAATCACGTATTTCATATCATAGAATCCCAGACTGGTTTGGGTTGGAAGTGACCTTAAAACCCATCCAGCTCCAACCCCTGCCATGGGCAGGGACACCTTCCACTGGAGCAGCTTGCTCCAAGCCCCTGTGTCCAACCTGGCCTTGAACACTGCCAGGGATGGGGCAGCCACAGCTTCTCTGGGCACCCTGTGCCAGCGCCTCAGCACCCTCCCAGGGAAGAGCTTCTGCCTAAGAGCTCATCTCAGTCTCCCCTGTTCTGGCAGGTTAAAGCCATTCCCCTTGGCCTGTCACTAAGAGGCATTCATACCAGCATGGTTAACTCAATTCTTGCTTTCAGTATATACATAGCATTTACTGTAAGTGAAACTCAAGGTGTTTTTTCCTGGCATAACATTTGTGTGTAGAACCCCCCAAATAATTATTGAAAACCAGTAATCTTTGATGCTGAGCTGCTGCTCCAAGTCTCCATCTAAATGGTCCATCCCTTTTGTCCGTGTTGTGTCTGGGCTCCAACGGCCTCAGGAGCCATTCATCTTCCTGGTGTTTTCTTCCCTGTGGCAAATGAGAGACAGATGTTCCCATCTGGAAAGTTTGCTCCCACCACCATGGTTACAGTTGGAGCCGGAGGATTTGGAGAGCAGCACAGCAGGCTGGGACTTTGAAATACTCATTTTTCCCTGATTGTGATAATTGCCTGTTTGATATCCGTAGCTGCTTTCATTTTTCATTCAGAGGGCTTTAGCCTAAGAAGTAAATAACACAGAGGAGTAAATATTGCTTCATATTGTGATAGGAGTGGATGATTTAGGAACAAAATAAATCTTAATTCTGTAACTTTAACTGGAACAATGAGCTAATGAAAAATTACCAGAATACATTAGCAGTAACTAATCATATGAATTGGATAGGGCCTTGAGCAAGCTGCTCTAGTGGAAGGTGTCTCTGCCCGTGGCAGGGGTTGGAACTGGATGAGCTTTAAGGTCCCTTCCAACACAAACCAGTCTGATTCTATGAGGAGGGTTCCCTGCCCTGTGACATGATGGCTCCCCAACACTGTCACTGCATCCCTTTGAGACAATGGATGCACAGAAGCTGTTGGCATTGACATGAAGAAATGAACTTGGGCCTCTCAAGTGTATTTGCATGGGCAGTAGCAGTGTGGGAAGGGAATTGCTGTGGTACATTGGTAAGAGCAGCAACAGCTCCCAGGTGGCTGCCACACGGTGTGTAAGTGGTTTTTAGGGACACTTTCATGGTCTGAGTAACTATTCCCTTGCTTCTTCATGGAAAAGAGAAGGAGAATGGGGAGTACCACAAAGTGGTCTTTGTTCTTGTAGAAGCAAGATGACCAGAGTCTGAGGGGTTGATGTACACGCGACTATTGAATATGATAGTTTGGGAGAGGCATCCTGTATCTATGTGTTTGCACCGCTGGCCCTGGTATGAGTCCATAGATCAAGAGGAAACCAGAGGTAAAGCAGCAGGGATGCTGTGATGCTGTGCAGGTACATTTGTGCTGATGGATCCAATGTGGCCATGGTGAGGGGAGAGCCGGAGCTGCAGCCATCTTGCCTGGGTGGGAACAGAGCAGAAGAGAACTGCTGTGGAGTCCAGCCCGTGCTGCTGAGGAGTCTGTAGAACCAGGCACATTAATAGGGTTTTCTAAAACTCACTGAAGGGCAGGAGGGATAAGGATCTGCAGTCTGCCTTCAGGGATAAATTATTAATCTTATTTCCCTTATTAACTGCTTTCGGGACTGCCTGTGCACGATAACATACTTTGCTCTTTCAAGTTCTTCTCTCCGAGTTTCGCATTGAATTG
This sequence comes from Melopsittacus undulatus, assembly GCF_012275295.1. NCBI lineage: Eukaryota > Metazoa > Chordata > Aves > Psittaciformes > Psittaculidae > Melopsittacus > Melopsittacus undulatus. The sequence goes on from NC_047536.1 coordinate 22,772,165, forward strand.
AGATTTAAAGTGAAACAGCTGTGTGTGGGAGAGGACTAGATGGCAATGGAGATACACGGGTTTATTTTTGATGTATAAAATGCCTATCCCAGGCTCAGCAGCTCCCTCCTGTGTGACGCGAGGCTCTCCTGCGAGGTGCCGAGTCCTCTCCCCTCCCACAGCATCTTGCAGCTCAGGAGCCTGGATGTGCTATAAACCCAAGCTGAACAGGGTAAAAATAGGCTTATAGCATTTGGTGGAGGAAATATCTGTGCAGGAACATAAGTTACCCACTGCAACAGATGCTATAGTACCATCTTGGCCAGCTCCCTGCTTTGGTGTGGAGGAGGAGGATGGAGAAGGACCAGAATTTGCTGCTGACCTGTTTGCCTCACTCAAATCTCCCAGTTCTGGCTGTAAATTGTCATTTATTGACTCAAGCAAAGGGAGACCTTTGGAAGCCACCCTGCATGCAAATAAATGTCAGTATTGGTACAGAAGTAACCTTGAGTGCAAAGCTCTTAATGTCTCCTTCTCCACCAAACTGGGATAACCCGATCACCCTTTTATTCCTAATCCTGCTATATTGGCTGCCTTGTTTCCAATGCTTATCTTCAGTCTTCCCCCTCCTTATCGTTTTTTGATGCAGTGATGCTGCAGAAAGATAAAATATTGGCTCTTTCCTCCACGATGTGATTCCAGTTTGAGCTTGAAGGAAGTTGTCTGGAAGCAGGTGATGGAGGAATTGCAGCAGCGTAGCGGTAAATGGTGTCTTCTGGAAGTCTGAGTAATGATCCTCTTGCTTTGCATGTAGATAACCTCTCATCTGCATGCCTTGGAGAACTGCAAAGGTGCTCTACAGATGGCTTAGAGCCATCAAGGGGAGGGAGAGGCAACCTTAGAGCGGAGGAAAGATGTTAATAACATTTAAATGCAATTCTTCCCATTTCTCAGTTCCTAAATGTGAAAAATATTAGCTTGGTGGAGATTGAAAACAGATGGTGAGCAGTTGGAGCAGATAAGCATGTTATTCAAAATAAACATTCGCCGAAGCTGGGGAGGTGCTGAACCATATTTCATCTCACCCTATTTACATGAGCCGGGGAGGTTACGCTGCTGCTGCCTCTCGTGTGCATTCAGACTAGCACCAGGGAGCCCTGTGGTGGCAGGCAACTGCAGAGGGTCCATTGCAGCGTGTGGGGCTGGGGCCACCTCCCTGGCTCCTTCCTCAGGCTGATGCATAGAGCTGGGTGCATTAGCACTGGGCTGCAGGCAGGGTGCTGCTGCTGGAGAGGGCACCGAGGTTTGGTGCCTCCATTTGGTTCCCTCTTTCAAGTGGTCTCTATCTGTGTGCAGTTCTGGTGTCCTCAACATAAAAAGGACATGGAGCTGTTGGAGCAAGTCTGGAGGAGGCCATGAAGGTGACCAAGGGCTGGAGCACCTCCTGTATGAAGCCAGGCTGAGAACACTGGGGCTGTTCAGCCTGGAGAAGAGAAGCTGCGTGGAGACCTCAGAGCAGCTTCCAGTGTCTGAAGGGGGCATACAGGGATGCTGGAGAGGGACTCTTCATCAGGGACTGTAGTGGTAGGACAAGGGGTGATGGGTTCAAGCTGAAACAGGGGAAGTTCAGGTTGGATATAAGGAAGAAGTTCTTTAAGTGTGGTGAGGCACTGGAATGGGTTGCCCAGTGAAGTGATAAATGTTCCATCCCTGGCAGTGTTCAAGGCCAGGCTGGACAGAGCTGTGGGTGACACGGTTTAGTGGGACATGTCCCTGCCCATGACAGGGGTTGGAACTGCATGAGCTTAAGGTCTCTTCCAACCCAAACCCTTCTATGGTTCTATGATTCTGTTTAGAGAAGCTTTGTGTTGCTTTACCTTAAACCAGAGACTCTTACTGATGTGAGTGGTGGGGGAGGAAGCCTCTGGTTCCATGTGCTGTTTATGGGAAGGGTTCATTTTCCTGACTTGTAGGGATCTATAATTCATGCCTCTAGGCCCAGTGTCATCTGAGGTGGCAGGGCCAGTGGAAAGAGAGGTGTCTGGAGTATGGCTTATCTGCCTTGCTTTAATGAGTGCTTTGGGATGGGCTGGATCCCTTTGATAGTGTCTCTGTCCACTGGCTCCAGAACAGGCTCAGACCCAAAATTTCTTCTGCTAAACTTAACCTTGGCTGCTGCTACTGGGATGATTCTCCAGTCCCTTGCTCTCCAGAGGCAGGTAGGAATGTTGGGCTCTGCACTTTGCAAGGTGAGAAATGGCTTTATATGTTATGAGCATAATCTGCCTGTTCTAGATGGAAGTCAAAAACATCTGCTCTGATTAAACCACTTCTTTCTGCAGGAAACAGTTCCCTGCTTTCAATGCTGAGCCTCTGAACCAGTGGGCCAGCCCTTGTACACAGTCTTCTGTTCAACAGAAATCAACTCAACCCAAAACTGTTGGTTTGCAGACTCTCAGTTTAGGTCAGAACCTTGTTGCCCATGGCTGGCTTTTGAGTCTCCTCTCTTTGTCCTACAAACTGCAGAAGTGAAGAGCAACCCCCCTGTGCTTACCTGCTGGTTGTGCGGTGCTGTTCACTTCTTCCCATATGTTTCATGTTCTGATGTCTATAGAAAGCCAGAGTGCTTGACTCTGGCAAACAGGTCTGTGGGAGCAGTTCTGACTGCAGCTGCTTCATAAAGGGGATGTATAAAACTGCTCCCAGGGCAGGCGGGTTCCTCCTTCCTTCCTAATCCTCACAGCAGTGAATCAAGGGGAATCCTCCACCTGTGTCAAGAATGGCTTGAAGTTATCTATGTTCATGTTCACTTCATAACTGCCCATCACCTCTTTGAAACATGACTGTGCATATGGGAGATGTAACCTGGGAGTTGTGGCCCCAGTAAGGTGCAATGCAGGTTCAGGGTCTTTTGTTACTGAATGGGTATCTCCCATCTTGGTGTTATTCTACCATCTGTTGAAACTATATTTTGAAGTTAGGAGCAGATGGGAGGAGGCAGTTTGTGTCTGCCCCTGGGGCTATTCCTGGCTCTCTTCCTTACCTTGCTTTCTGGAAGAAGGTAACATCCAGTTTTCCTCATGAAGTGCTTTTATTTCATAGAATCATAGAATCCCAGCCTGGTTTGTGTTGGAAGGGACCTTAAAGCTCATTCAGTTCCAACCACCTGCCATGGCCGGGGACACCTTCCACTAGAGCAGCTTGCTCCAAGCCCCGTCCAACCTGGCATTGAACACTGCCACGGATGTTCTCTAATCCCCAAAGGCATTTAAGGACTAATTTAAATTTCAGGTACTTGAGATACTCCCAAAGTTGTCACTATTTTTTTTCTTGTGCCTTTTCCCCTTTTCTCAAACCCACAGGCATGGAGAGATCAATGGAGCGCCTTCTTTTATACAGTTTACAATGTGAGTAAATGCTAGCAGCTCCTCAGAGGTTACCTATCACAGCAACACTCCCTTTGTACCAACCACCACAGGAGAAAGACATCTTTAAGGAAAAGAAATGGGATGAAATGTGTCTCGAGTACATATTGAACCTGCCCACTCTGAAACTGCTGTGGTTGGAGAACCACAGTCCCTGGGAAGAGCAGGAGTGCGACTTCTCCGAGGACCAGTGGAGACCGCTGTTTTTGTCCTGCTGTGCTGTGCTGTTGTCTCACTTGGCTCTTTCTCCTCTCCAGAAAGCAGAATCATCAGCTGCATTTTATCTTGACATATGCTGCTCTTCAATCTGTTATGCTAGGATGGGAACTGGAGCAGCAAAGGAAATGCAGTGCGTATGAACAGTCAACACTGTGAGTCAAATCAAACTAGGGCCTTTCACTGTGTCACTGGGGAGCATAGGGGAGAAGGGTTTCAAGTGTATTCAAAGCTTTGGAGCCTTCTAGGCTCTTGCACACCTGGGCTCCTTAAATGGGACACACAAGTATATAGGGCACACAACATAAACTGGTACATGCCTGCAGCTGCCCTCACCCAGAGAGCAGCCTTGCAGCAGCACCTGAAATCCATAACTCTTATCAGTGGGAAACCTGGTCTTCATTGGCTTTGGGAGAAGATGAAATCCTTCTTCCATCCAAGACTGAAGCACCTCTTTGGTCAGGTTTTGTTTTACTCTGAGTGTATCACCTTCCCATGTGAAGCTCCAGCATGTTCAGGGGTGGGAAGGCAGCTCTCCCACCGGCTCCTGCTTCTCTGCCTGGTGAACCCTGGCAGGTCCTGGGTGCAGAGTTGAGCATGTGCCACTGCAGGTTTGACATTTGGCTTGTGCCATAAACAGGTTCAATCTGTGTCTTACAGGCATTGCTTGAAAAACAACAACCCAACAACATTTGGAGATGTTTCCATCTCCGGGTAAGGTTTGGAAGGAAAACAACCCAATGTTTCCAGTTTAGGCAGCTGTTCTGCTCTGACACTTGGAGTATTCAGTCATTGACAAGAATTACTCTTGTTGGAGCATTATCCAAAAATCTATCATGGCATTTGACTCTTCAGCCTGATCTCAGGTAACTGATACAGTGGAGAGACTTGCAGGCATTTTGAGGAGCATCTCAGCATCCTCTCTGAGGGTCTGGAGGCAGCACTGAAATGTTGCCATTGGTGAGGCAGTAAATACTGCTGAGCAGTGAAATGTGGAAGAAGGAGACCGGGGAGACAGTGTCTCCCCAGGGACCACCTCACTGTCTTGTTTTTAGCCCCAGGTCAACTCAAGGCTGAGTCAAGTCCTTGTTCACAGTCTGGTTTGCTCACATGATTCTCATTAAATGGATGTGTTTAGGCTAAAAATGAAGAGTTTCTGAGAAAAAGTTTTTATCTGTGGTTTTAGATGCCCCAGGTCCTTGCAGGAAGCTTTTAAATTTACTAATCCTGTTCGATTCTTGTCTGTCAGGGTGGGAGCTTGGAATAGAAGGTGTTGGCTTCTCATGGACCTTGGGTTTGGTGTTTCATGCAGTAGCAGGTTTTATTTTAGGGCTATAAATTCCATGTGATTTCCCCATATCCCTGTAAATCAACCAAATCAGTTCTGCTTCCTTAATGTGCCCTAGAAGCATTTTAGGAGGAAAGAGGAGAAACCTTAAGGATGGGTTTCACACTCTGTTTCTCTCCATAGCATGGTGCCCTGGGTTCAGCAGTAGCAGTTGTTTTTTCTCCTTAGTACTGGCTGCAGTGCTGTGTTGGTTTTTTTTCAGCCTGGGAATAGCGCTGATAACACCGATGGTGTTAGTTGCTGCTCAGTAATGTTTACCCTTACCAAGGACTTTCTGAGTCTCATGCTCTGCCAGGGAGGAGGGGAAGCCGGGAGGAAGCAGAGACAGGACACCTGACCCAAGCTAGCCAAAGAGGTATTCCATACCATAGCATGTCATGCCCAGTATATAAACTGGGGGCAGTTACCTGGAAGGGTGAGATCACTGCTCAGTCAGGCTGGGTATCGGTCAGTGGGTGGTGAGCGGTTGTATTCTCTTCCCCTGTTATTTCCCTTATCGTCAATATTATTATTGGTGGCAGCAGCAGGTTTGTGTTATAACTTAGTTACTGGACTGCTCTTATCTCAACCCATGGGAGTTACGTTCTTTCCATTCTCCTCCCCATCCCTCCAGGAGCAGGGGGAGGAAGAGGGGACAGTGAGTGAGTGGCTGCGTGGGTCTGAGTTACGGCTGGGCTTAAACCACTAGACATGGCAATATCAGCTTGGACATAGATGCCTGGGGAGGAGGATTTCGTAGGAAGGGGGTGAAGAGGATAAATGAGGCAGGTGTCAGTGTGTCGTGGTGTTGGTGGGAATGGGCCAGCAGCAGGCAGGGAGCAATGTGGTGCTCTTCTTGGCCTGCCTACAGCTGAGCTTGCAGAGGAGAGCATGAACCACATCTGATCCCCAACCAGTTTGGGTTGGAAGGGACCTCAAAGCTCCTCCAGTTCCACCCCCCTGCCACAGGCAGGGATGCCTTCCATTAGAGCAAGTTGCTCCAAGCAATGTATTTTCTTCTTTTCTCTGCTTTTCCTTCAAGAACGCCTTTTGAGGCTGATTTAATTGCTGGAGCCAGGAGTATGGCCACACTGTTCATGGCTCTGAGAGGGGTTGCAGTCCCTCTGGAGAGACCCTCTCCAATCCAGGCAGCATGGATGCAGGGTGCATGTAAGGCTGATGAAGGCTGGAACAGGGACCACCCTGGTGTGAGGCTGAAGAGGTGCAGGAGCCTTCAATTTTGAGCTTTTTGGTTAAAAGCAAACATGTCAAACTGGTCAGGGAATTGTTTGCCACAGCGGCTGCTTCAGAGCATGGTTTTGCTGCTTGGGGAGCAGGGCTGGAGGTGAAACCTCAGTCCCCCATGCTGGTGAGGTGCATGTGGGCATGGGGAGTGTTGGAGAGATCTTAAATGGGGGCAAAGCAGACAGGCAGGAAGACCTTGAGGCAGCATCTTCAGGCATGAGGGAGTGAGAAGATGCAGTCGAGAGACTGGGATGGTGAACACAGGCATCCTGAGCCTGCCTGCAGCACCTCTGGACACGTGCTGCACTCCAGTGCCTGTCCCCAAGCCTGGGGCCATGCTCTGCCCCTTCCCTATGGTGACTCAGAGCCATGCAGAGCAGCGTGGAAGCCTGGTGTGACCTCCCCCCTCCTCTCATCCTCACCCTTGCAACGGTGCTGTGTGTGCTGGGCGGGGAAATGCTTGCCCCCGGCTGGCATTAAGCGTTAACACCTTCTCTTTGTGCAGTTGCTGGTGAGAAGAGGGTGCCAGTGATGCCCGGATCGCCTGTGGAAGTGAAGATACAGTCCAGGTCCTCTCCTCCCAACATGCCACCGCTGCCCCCCGTGAACCCCGGCGGCCCCCGGCCCGTGTCCTTCACACCGACCGCACGTAAGATCCCAGTAATGCTGCTTTCCTCAGGGACCAGCTCTAGCCAGGAGGGAAGGCTGGGGATGCCTCAGCCATGCTGCATGGCTTTAAGAAGGCGAGACTGGGGCTTTTCTGCTGTTGTGCTCCATATGCAGGATGTGTAACAGGGTCTGTAATCCCCCCTACCCCCTGCCTGCTCCTACCTTGCTCCCAGTGCTGCCTTGAGTCCTTCTCTTTGCAAGTGCAGCCTTGATTTCCACCATAAACTCCTTAAGAAATTGAAGTCTTTTATCAGGCTGGCTTCAAACGAGCCAAGAGCTCGGCTTTTCACTCTATCCTTTGGAGGAGTTAATTCCCACTCTGCTCTATCTCACTTTGCAGGCAGCATTTCTGCAGCTGAGATTAGAAAGTTTTCCCTTTTTTTTAAAATTTCCCAGCCTCAGAAATTCCTTTCTCTCCATCCAGATTCTCTTTGCTCCATCTTCTCTTTCTAATCTTGCCCATTAAGCCATAGTCAATCCTGGTCCTGCCCATCTGCAGCACAGTCTCTTTCTCACTTCTGGCTCAGAGGTGCCTCCATGGATGGGGTGGACACGTGGCTTAGAGCCTAGAAATAGTCCTTTTTTCTTCCCTTAGCCAACATTTAAGCCATTTAATGTCTGTTAAAAAGCACCATTCTGAAGAAAAGCTGCTTTTCTTTGTTGGGCATGGAGTTATCTGAGCCCTGCACGTGGCACATACGTATTTTCCATGCTCTCCTCGCCCCTTTTGCCCTGCACTGAGCTGGTTCTGCATTGCTCTGCTGTCCATGATGGTGCCTAGGGTATCTCACAGTTTGATGCTGGCAGGGGATTTTGGAGGTTTACAATCCAGCTCCATCAGGACACACACTAATGTATTGCGTGGTGCTGGCAGTAGCACTAATCACTGGGTTATCCCGCCAGACACATCCCCATCTCTGTGTGCTGAGGGGTTTTTAATGGCTCTCCTTTTGCTCAGGCAGAAAAAGACCATTAGCAAAGTGACAGGAATTAATTTTCCCAACGAGGTTGCTTGGCACACTGGTAAGGGCCAAGGAGCCTGAATCTGCTGATTGCACACGACTTAATTGCCTCTTTCCAAGATTGATGAGAGATGCAGCCTGTGGTGAAGTTCGTTCTTGCTCCTTTATTTCTCAGTCGCCTGAAAGAGTCTTGGTCAGAGGCACTGGGTATGTGTCCTACACTGCCCATGGCTGGGGCAGGTGAGGAGGAACATGCTGGAGGAAGGCCCTGTCTGCTTGTGGATCACTAAGAAAAGAAGGTGCAGGAAAAGCCTATTGAGGATCCAAGATAGAGTTTGACAGAGTAGCCCTAGGCGATGACTTTTATGTTCCCAGGATAGCATCCCCCTCTCCCCAAACCAGTAACCCCACTGCTCTGGGTACCCTACCTCATTGCTTCACTGCTGTCTTCTCACTTGGAAATGGAGGTCCCAGCCTGCCTCTGTGCTCTGTTTGGAGCAGGTCCCAGTGCTGTGCAGGAGCAGATAACTGCTGGTCGCCCTGCGGTAACAGTGCTCACAGGGGGGTCAGGTCAGGAAGGATGAGCCCCAAACACAGAGCGGTTACAGAGATGTGTCTAATAGCAGCTCTGACCCAGGGTGTTCTGCTCTGGAGGCCATCAACAGCCACCGCTGCCACCCAGGGCAGCCTCTTGTGAGGAGCTGCAGGCCCCTGGCCCCGGTGAATCCCACAGCCCCGCTTCTCCCAGCTATAAATAGAGCCCATTGCTCTATGAAACAATAAGAGGAAGTGGAACAGAGAAGTCGGTGAAGAGCCTCAGTCACAGCAGAGCTGTTCACAGAATCCCAGCCTGGTTTGTGTTGGAAGGGACCTTAAAGCTCACGCAGCCCCAACCCCTGCCATGGGCAGGGACACCTTCCACTGGAGCAGCTTGCTCCAAGCCCCTGTGTCCAACCTGGCCTTGAACACTGCCAGGGATGGGGCAGCCACAGCTTCTCTGGGCACCCTGTGCCAGTGCCTCAGCACCCTCCCAGGGAAGAGCTTCTGCCTAAGAGCTCATCTCAGTCTCCCCTGTTCTGGCAGGTTCAAGCCATTCCCCTTGGCCTGTCCCTACAGGCCCTTGTCCCAAGCCCCTCTCCAGGTTTCCTGCAGCCCCTTTAGGCACTGGAGCTGCTCTGAGGTCTCCCCTTCAGGAGCCTTCTCTTGTCCAGGCTGCCCCAGCCCAGCTCTCTCAACCTGGCTCCAAAGCAGAGCTGCTCCAGCCCTTGCAGCATCTCCATGGCCTCCTCTGGACTCGCTCCCGCAGCTCCACATCCCTCTTGTGCTGCTGCCCCAGAGCTGGATCAGGGCTGCAGGGAGGGTCTCCCCAGAGCACAGCAGAGGGGCAGAATCCCCTCCCTCAACCTTTGCTGTTTGAGCAAAGCTTTGTCTGGGCAGTTTCCCCCCATTTATAACAATTCTATTGTGAAATAAGTGCTCTGAGTAATTCACGAAAGCTTTGCCCTTCACATAGCTCTGTGCTTGTGGGTGCTCCATGGCAGCTGACCCTGCAGGTACATGCCATCCCTGCAGAACATCTCTTTCCCTTTGCTGCCTTGGAGAAGTCGATGTGGACAGCAGTTTCTGAGGTTGTGTTGTTCCATAACAAAAGGCATGAGTTTGCTTTGCCTTTGTACCCCCATTCTCTCAATCCTGGCCTTTGCCTTCATTTCGTCATCTCTCTGTCTGCAAAAGGCCATGTCTTTGTTATATCCCCAAAGAGCCTGTCACCCTTTGGTTAGCAGGAACCACCTTTGATGGTCTCTTCAGCATTATCTTTCCCTTGCATCTTAACTGACTCTGGTTAAATCTTCCTGGGTTCCCTCTGTGCTCACCACAGCAGGTCCAGGTGTGTGGAACCTTCCCAGCCTCCAACCCTGGTGTGCCCCAGGGCGGTTTAACTGTTAGATCCTTCCTGCTGCCTGCTCCAAAAACCCCTCTCTGGGTCACAAGGATTTGGTGTGATCCCCACAAAGCTGCAGTGATGGTTTTGGCACCTCTTTTGGCAAGTTATTGCTCCATCACTGCATGCCCTGCATGCAAGGGGCTCTGCTGGGTGGCTGCAGTGCTCTGAATGCCATCGTTTGAAATGGTTTATATGGCTTGTGGCCTTCTCTTCAGCACTTACATCCATAAGGGATTCAGGGCTGGCCTTTAAGGATAACCCAGTGGATCAGCTAGAAGTGTATTTACGATGATGTACTTTTCCCTCTCAAACTCTGGTTTATGCTGTGTTGGAGCCCCAGTGCACAGCTGCTCTACAGACAGGGCTCTAGATTGCACAACAGCAGTGTGGGGATGTCAACAATTGATTCTAATCCCTAGCCGAGTTCCCAGACTTCCAGCCCCTCAGTCTGTTTCGACATGCTCATCACTTACAGGAGGCAGTGCTGCAGATGGGACCAGGTTGAGAAAAACAGCCCTGCTTGTGAAACCCCCTGTAAATCCCTAGGGAGGCACAGTGGGAGCAATGGGCAGAATGCTGTTGGTCCTCTTGGGGTAAGGAGGAGGCACGTGAGCTGCAGGTTCTGCTAGTGAGCCCCTGGCTGTAATGAGCACTGGTGACTTACTGTAAAGGCTGGGGCTGGGAAGGATGGTTGGGATGTCTGGTGTCATTTTCTGCCTGACAAAGGCCAGGAAACCCTGATCAGTGATTCCTGCTGAGGGCTGACCCTGTGTCCCCTCAGGCTGCCTCAGATGCAAGCAGTGGTGTGCCTGCTCTGCTGAGCACTGCTTCTGTTGGTGTTTGATGGCCCTGGGTATGAAGCTCAAGGAGGAGAGAAATGCCAGGGAGATGACTGGCTGTGGTGTAAATCACACCTGAGGAAACTCGGGAGGTTTAGATTGGATATCAGGAAAAGATTCCGCTCTGTGAGGATGCTGAGGCGCTGGCACAGGGTGCCCAGAGAAGCTGTGGCTGCCCCATCCCTGGCAGTGTTCAAGGCCAGGTTGGACACAGGGGCTTGGAGCAAGCTGCTCCAGTGGAAGGTGTCCCTGCCTGTGGCAGGGGTTGGAGCTGGATGAGCTTTAAGGTCCCTTCCAACCCAGTGCCTTGGCTGGGTGTGTGGTTCTCATGTGTGGGGGCTGCAAGAGCATCCCTGTGAGCCCAGGGCAAACTTGAGGAGAAGGCACACGTGTTGTTGGTGACCAGCTCCATGCTGGGTGCCCTCCAGCACAGTGTGCAGGCTCTGCTCTGCCCATAGCCCCTTTTCTGGTTCTTGCCCTCTTTGCTAGCAGCAATTAGCCAGCAGCAGCAGGCTCCTGGATCCTCTTAAACACCAAATATCACTTCTGTCTCCTATTTACAGTGCCCAACGGAATAAATCATTCCCCACCAACCCTGAACGGGGCTCCATCCCCACCCCAGAGGTTTAGCAACGGTCCTTCCTCCTCCTCCTCCTCCTCGCTGACGAACCAGCAGCTCCCAGCCACGTGTGGTGCCCGGCAGCTCAGCAAGCTGAAGCGCTTCCTCACTACCCTGCAACAGTTTGGCAATGACATCTCACCAGAGATCGGGGAGAAGGTCCGGACCCTGGTCCTGGCATTAGTGGTAAGCCTCACATCCCAGCTCAGGCTGCCTTGATCTTGGAGAGCACTTTGAGATGGGATCCTGGCAGCCAGCACGTACCCATGTTACACAATGCTGTGTGTCTGCATGTTTACAGGCAGAGCTGTTGGCTGAGCAAGGCTCTGCAGTGTTTATGCTTTCTGGTAAACTTGCTGACTTCTTTCTTTCTTGGCTTTGGTGGGTTTCAAAAAGCTGTTTGTCCAGTGGCTTTGGCATCAGCTTGTGTGCAGCTAAACTTAAGGAATTCTAGAGGGACTGGGACAAAGCCTTCCTCTAAAGGGCACGGGTCTGGTGTCATAGGCTATACTGGGCTTTTGGTTTCTTCTCATAAATGAAATTGTTCACCCAGTTCAGAAGGGTCTGTAGTTACAGTCTATAGCTGGGGAAATGTTTTCTTGCCTGTGCAGGTGTTAATTGCCTGACCCCAGCCACAGAGTACTTTAACTCTCATCTGCTTCCATACAATGAAAAACCAGTTCCAGCCACTACTTAGTGCTGGCCTGAGCTCAGTGTGGCAGCTCAACACTGCTTCGCTCAGCAAAGGAGCCAGCAGCAATGGGAAGGGCAGGGTGCTGTCGCTAGCAGGGACTCACTCTGGAGAGCTGGGAATCCTGCTCTGCCCCCAAGTGTGTAGAGACTTATTAGGACACTTCAAAGATGTAATTTATTGATAAGCAGTGATGTATTTAATGGGCTGGTTTCCTCTTTATGGGCTGCTCCTGCCATGTCTTAACCCAAGCCCACTGGTTCAGCAGAGTGAACCATTGCCGAAGTCTGCAGAGGATGGGAAGGCAGTGGTTGCAAAATCAAGTCTGGGCTCTTGGTGAGCAGCTGCTGCTTTGTGGGATTGCATATGTGTGTTACCAAAGGCATTGGTTCTTCCAGACACATCCATGCCTGTGACAGTCTGAAGGTACAGCTATAGGAAAGGGCTTGGTCAGTAACTTGTGCATCTTCTGTCCTTCTTTTGCATTCCAGTGCTCAGATTTTCAAGAGCTGGGGTGGGTGGCAGTGCAAACACAGTGTGTGTGTGTGTGCCCTTGTGCATCTTAGCAGCTGTGGACAGCTGAAAACACCCTTCAAAAACCAAATTAATAAGTCTTGCTGCGCAATTCTATCAAGTATTTGCAGGTATGCAGACTACCTGGCAGAAATGCTGTGCAATCCCAGACCTGGGACTGAGACCCTGGAGGACAGCACCATGGCTGGGACCATATGGCTGATGCCAGGACCAGCTCTGCTGTTTGTTGTGGGCAGAGCAGCCATGAGTCTGTCCATAGCCTTGGGGGATTTCAGCGTTTCATGGAGTCACAAAATGGTTTGTGTTGGAAGGAACCTTAAAGCTCATCCAGTTCCAGCCCCTGCCATGAGCAGGGACACCTTCCACTGGAGCAGCTTGCTCCAAGCCCCTGTGTCCAGCCTGGCCTTGAGCACTGCCAGGGTTTAAACACTGGATGCAAAATGCTGCTGCTGAAGGACGGAATATGCATTTTCATGGGTGCAGAGTAGTACCTTAGCTCACCCTTTTGGAAATGGAAATGTTAAGCAGTCCGGGTTCCTGTGACTGTCATCTCACCACTGATTATGGTGATTGCTGCAGGGCTGAGCTTTGTACATGCAGGTTATCAAACACTGCTTGTCCCAGGGAGCAGCCCGCTTGCACAGCCCCAGGGAGCAGGGTGATGGAGACCTCATGGCTGGTGGGTAGGTTAGATGAGGTGAGCTGAGCAGGAGGAGGGAGGAGAGGAAAGGGTGCAGCTCTGAGCAGCTGGAATCACTGCCTGGCTCCCTGCAGGAGCTGCCAGCTGGGTCCTGCTGCTTCCCAGACCCAGGCTCTGCTCCCAGCCCAGGAGCTGGGAGGATACTGGGCCAGACAGCGCTCACCCCTCGCCTGGTGCAGCAATCCTGCTCCATTGGCCTGAGTCTTTCTGGCTGTTGGGCAGAATCCGATGGAAGCTGTCAGTCCCGCAGTGGCAGATGCAGTCTCTCTTCCAGGTCTGTTCATTTGGAGCCGTTTCCCACGTGTCTAAGATCAAATTGTCATTTCATTTCTTAATTTGTTTCCTCAGAACTCAACGGTGACGATTGAGGAATTTCACTGCAAGCTGCAAGAGGCGACCAACTTCCCCCTCCGGCCCTTTGTGATCCCCTTTCTGAAGGTGACAGGGAGCTGGTGGGGCTTGCTGGTGCTCCGTGTGTTGGGCTCTGTGCTTGGCAGTGTGTCATGTCTGGGAAAGCTCCTCCTTAAAGCATCACAGCCATTTAGTTCCAGGCCAAGACTGCACAAACTGAGCAGTGGCTGTGCAGGATAGGCTTGTGGAAAGCTGACTTTGTAGCAAGTACCACATATGTCTGCTTGTATGTTAAGGATAAAGGGGACAAACCAAGCTCCCTCAGGAGCTTCTGATCCTATAATCTTATTTGCAGATGTTCAGATCTAGAATGTTTGAAGTGTTGGCACATGAAGCCTCTCTGGGGGTGGTTGGATGCTGGAAGCACAGAGCGCTTCCCGTGACACTTGAGTTTTGGGTGCATCAGTGTCAGGCCATCCTCAGCTCTTGAGGAAATACAGATAAATCCTAGTGCAGACACCAGGAGCTGAAGGATCCTGAGTGTGGGCCACAGGCTCTAGGTGTTAATAGAATCCCAGCCTGGTTTGTGTTGAAAAGGACCTTAAAGCTCATCCAGCTCCAACCCCTGCCACAGGCAGGGACACCTTCCACTGGAGCAGCTTGCTCCAAGCCCCTGTGTCCAACCTGGCCTTGAACACTGCCAGGGATGGGGCAGCCACAGCTTCTCTGGGCACCCTGTGCCAGCGCCTCAGCACCCTCCCAGGGAAGAGCTTCTGCCTAAGAGCTCATCTCAGTCTCCCCTGTTCTGGCAGGTTAAAGCCATTCCCCTTGGCCTGTCCCTACAGGCCCTTGTCCCAAGCCCCTCTCCAGGTTTTCTGTAGCCCCTTTAGGCACTGGAGCTGCTCTGAGGTCTCCCCTTCAGGAGCCTTCTCTTGTCCAGGCTGCCCCAGCCCAACTCTCTCAGCCTGGCTCCAGAGCAGAGCTGCTCCAGCCCTCGCAGCATCTCCATGGCCTCCTCTGGCCTCTCTCCAACAGCTCAAGGTCCCTCTTGTGCTGCTGCCCCAGAGCTGGATCAGAGCTTCAGGGGGGGTCTCCCCAGAACGCAGCAGAGGGGTTGAAGCTCAGTGAGATGCATTAACCCAGTGCTACTGCTCTGTGGTGTGCAGAGCAAACGTGTGAGCAGCTGGAGCTGCCTGGGTAGATCAGACCCCGCTTGTTTTCCAGGCCAACCTCCCGCTGCTGCAGAGAGAGCTCCTGCACTGTGCCCGCGCTGCCAAGCAGACGCCCTCCCAGTACCTGGCACAGCACGAGCACATCCTGCTGAACACAAACACCACGTCCCCCGCTGACTCCTCTGAGCTGCTCATTGAGGTGAACGGGAATGGGAAGAGGCACAGTCCAGACAGGTAAGCACAGCATTTGGTGTGCTGCCACAGTCTTGAAGTCGTGACTTGGTTCAGCTTTGCTGCTGTCAAAACTTTTAACATCATCCAGGGCTAAAGCAGAGGATTTTACCGCTCTCAACATCTGTTCTAGCTGTTAATGAGACATCAATGATTGTTCTTCCTGCACTGTGAATTCAGATTGGGATCCTCTTTCAGGCCAGTTCTGTCCCAGAGGGAGCCGAGCTCCCCCTCCCTGGGCAGCTCACAGAGACACTCTCTTGGAAGGATGCAGTTTGTTTTCAGCACTTCTTATTCCAAATCAGAATTCGTTATGTAATGATGTGGAGCATGCCTCAGCTTTACCAAAACTGTGAAATGTTAATGTGGTCATGCTCAGAAAGATGAGTCACAGCACTCGGGCATCTTGACCCTGTTCTTTGACAGGGGCATCCTGTGGATTTGTTCCCAAGCTGAGTGTGTTTGGTTTAGCTCCCTGCCTTTCCTCCCCACTAAAATCATTGCTGCCCCACCTCTGCTGGTTTGAAATCTGCATCTTTCCAAGTGCGTTTATGTGGTGCTAACAAACACCTCTTTCTGCTGGTGTGGTTGCAGAAGGGATGACAGCAGCTTTGAGAGGGACTCGCTGCCGACAGACCCTCCGGCCAAGCGGGTGTGCACCATCAGCCCTGCGCCCCGGCACAGCCCAGCCCTCACCATCCCCCTGATGAACCCTGGGGGGCAGTTCCACCCCACCCCGCCCCCCCTCCAGCACTACACCTTGGAAGACATCGCAACCTCCCACCTCTACAGGGACCCCAGCAAGATGCTGGAGCACAGAGAGATCCGGGACAGGCACGGCGCGCTGGGTGAGAAAGCCTGTGGGAGCTGTGAGGTCCAGGAGCTGAGCTGTGCCATCAGTCCCTGCTTGGCCACTCGCATCCAAGGCTGCATAATGTGGCTGTGTCCTCAGCAGAGATTTTGAAGGGGATTCAGAGCATGGAAGGTTAAAAATGGGAAGATTGAGGCTGTATTTTTCTGTACACATGTAAAGGCTGGGTACCCCACTCAGGGTAAGGAGGAAGGACCCAGTGTGTGAGTTAAGTGTGGCCAACCCAGCAGGCGGGAATGGAGGGCAGGGAAGTAGAAAGTAACTTCCCTAAGATCACTGAGGCAGGGGAGCAGAGCCTGTTCCCCCAGCCCATGTCTCCCCTGGAGGGTGTGGAAGGTACATGCTGTGTTTCCAACAGGGCAAAAGCTCTGAGATCCTGTGGGTTTGTAAGGGAGACAGCTCGCAAGCAGGTCAGATCCAGAGCTGTGAGTGGACTGTAGCACGTCAGAGATGGTGACACAGATAAGGATAAAAGCACCCATGTGGAATTGCACCTGTAGAGCCACCTCCTTGAGACGTGTTTTACAGTCCCAGCTATATGCAGCTGGAAATACAGTTCTTTGTTATCACTTAGGGCCACCTCCCCTCTCCAGCACTGGAAGCACTTGGTCCATCTGATCACTCCTGTGGCTGTGGTTTCTTGCAGGTTTGAATGGGGGATACCAGGATGAGCTGGTGGACCACCGCTTAACGGAGAGAGAGTGGGCTGATGAGTGGAAGCATCTCGATCACGTAAGGAACAGGCAGGAGATGTGGGAAGCTCTGTAGGATGCAGCAACCCAGTGATCCACCTGCTCCAATTTGTGATTTTCTTGTTGTTGATACCATATCTGGGCTTTCTGAGAGGCTCGTGGAGGAACAGGCCACCACAAGAAGGTGGATGGTGGGGAGGGAAGATTGGAGCATCACTCCAGACAGTGACATCTTCCTGGGATGGAGCCTTCAGTGAGAAATTGAGGAGATGACCCTGTGAGCCAGACTGAGCACACGTTCCTCCTGCAGGCACTGAACTGCATCATGGAGATGGTGGAGAAGACGCGGCGCTCCATGGCCGTGCTGCGGCGCTGCCAGGAGGCCGACCGGGAGGAGCTCAACTACTGGAAGAGGCGATGCAGCGAGGCCGAGCCACGCAAGGCGGGCAGCGACCTGCTCCCCAGGCAGCACAGCCCCAGCAGCTCCGACTCCATCGGCAGTGGTGAGCCAGGGCTGCCACAACCTCCTGTGGTGTCCTCCTATGACAATATCAGACAGAAAGTGATGATAACAGGGTCAGATAATAGTGTAATTTGTGGTGTGGCACCGACACAGGGTGCCCAGAGAAGCTGTGGCTGCCCCATCCCTGGCAGTGTTCAAGGCCAGGTTGGACACAGGGGCTTGGAGCAAACTGCTCCAGTGGAAGGTGTCCCTGCCTGTGGCAGGGGTTGGAGCTGGATGAGCTTTAAGGTCCCTTCCAGCCCAAAACAGTCTGGGATTCTGTAAATTAAATACTTCAGCAGTGCATAACTGTTCTCAATGCTTTGAAGAGAGACAAGTCAGTGGATGCATGGAAGCTCCTGGGTGAGCTCCTGCATGAGCAGGAAGCAGCTGCTATTAGTGCTGGGAGAAGGGCATCTTCCTTGTCACTGAGCTGTACTTGCTGACCAAACCAAGCCAAGTTTACCCACAGCTGAGAAACTGGGGGGTGAAAAGGCAGAAGAGGTGGTTGATTCCAGCTCTCTTCCCTTCCCAGTCTGTCCACACGATTTAAAATGTCAAGGTCTGCTAATTCTTAAAATGCCAAAGACTGCTGTAAGTGTAAGAGCTACCTGGCTCTTAATTCTATTTCTGTATCATGAGTCAAGTCAACGTTATTGCAGCTGTTTCTCACCTCCAGTATGCAGGGGGTTTGACCATTGTACAAAACCAAGTCTAAAATGCTGCTTTATTCATCTGGATGTGTTTCTTGTTTCCATCCCAATAAATACAGTGTGAGCCCATGGGGTGGCTGGGCTGCGTGATGGCCTCATGAGCACAGCCAGCTTTTAGCCCTTTTATATTTAGATCTATCATGACTAAGACACTTACAGCCCTATGATATTAAAGGTGATATAGTTTAATATTCTTTTGTAATGAGTTGGGAACACTTGTGGGACCAAGGACTGATTGTCACGCTCCATTCCTGCTGTGAGAACTCATGGAGTGCTTTTGTTCTCCCACCAGCCTTGGACATGAATCAGTTTTTGTTCTGAGTCTTCAAAAAGTTACTCTGAAGCCTTAAAAACAAGGACACAGGATGAGGCTTCTGAAAAGCTTCCCTGTGTGACTGCAATTTGTGTTCAGGCCCTTGTGTCACCATCCCTATCTGTCACATTGGCTCTATGTAGGCTCATGGGTGCTGAGGGATGTGTCCACCTCTGGTTGTAAGAGGTCTTGCAGGGCAGTTTGTCATTCCAACCCTTTGAATTGACCTTGGGAGTGGGAAGTGCTGCATTTAATGTAAGCTGCTGGTCACATAGGTTGATGCTTAAAGTCTCTGGCCAGTGCAGATGTTTGGCATACAAACATAGCATAAGCATTGCCTGTTGTTATAGAGTACCAGGAAATGGGTTATACAGGGTCATAAATTATGCAAGGCTAATTAAATGTTGTAATTTATCATCTGAGCATTTGATGAACAGCTTTAGCTGTAGGAATCCTCTGCTCTGAGTTCGAGCTGGTTGATTCTGCCCTGCCCCGCGATGTACGGAGGCACTGCTGGGCACTTCAGCAGCAGCTGGCTGAGACGAGGCTTTGCCAACCTTTTGCTGTGTCCTTATTCCAGCAGATTCCTTGCGGGAGTTCAGCAGCAGGTCGGGAACGGGCTACGTCACTGAGGAGATCTGGAAAAAAGCTGGTGAGTGTTTGTGAGGAGCTTGGCAAGGGTTTGGGCCGCCTCGCCTGTGGTAAACACAGATGCTGCAGCCTTGCTCGGCAGAAACAGGAGCAGCCCAGCTGCAGGAACGCCCTGGGATGTGCACATCTGGCTGCCAACACCCCCAGCCTGGCTTCCAATGGGCTCAGCTCCTTCTGGATGATGTGTGGGGATCCCGTGGGGCTGAGCCTGGCCACAGGGAACATGTGGCTGCAGCCCGGTGCCTCTCAGAGGCTCACCCTGCTCCTGGTGCAGGTGCTGAAGCTGCTCTTTCCTTCCAGAAGAAGCTGTGAACGAGGTGAAGCGCCAGGCCATGTCCGAGGTGCAGAAGGCAGTGGCAGAGGCCGAGCAGAAGGCGTTTGAGATGATTGCCTCGGAGAGGGCGCGCATGGAGCAGACCATCGCGGACGCCAAGCGCCAGGCCACCGAGGATGCTTTCCTAGTGATAAATGAGCAGGAGGAGTCTACGGAGGTAAGGTGCCAGGGGACATGCTAGCAGGGGGCTTGCAAAGACTTGGAGTCTCCAGGTCCTGCCCAGCAGTGACTTGGACCATGCAGGTTCCTCATCCCTTTTCCTTTTAGGAGTCTCAGTTCGGTTACTGTTAGTGTGCATTATGGGTGCCCTGCCATGATGCACTGTTAGCATGGAAAAAAATCTTTTGCTTTTGATTTTGCTTGTAGGGGAATCGGTGTCTGCACATGAAGGCACAACTGGTGTCCATGACCTGGACCCTACTGGAGGGTAGATTTAGATTAGATCTTAGGCAGAAGCTCTTCCCTGTGAGAGTGCTGAGGCACTGGCACAGGGTGCCCAGAGAAGCTGTGGCTGCCCCATCCCTGGCAGTGTTCAAGGCCAGGTTGGACACAGGGGCTTGGAGCACCCTGCTCTAGTGAAAGGTGTCCTGCCCGTGGCAGGGGTTGGAGCTGGATGAGCTTTAAGGTCCCTTCCAACACAGGTCCCAATCCAAACCAGGCTGGGATTCTGTGCCCGAGTACAATGACCAGGGATTTCTTGGGATCAAGGGAGATGTGGAAGCAGAAGGATGCTGATGGATGCAGCTCTCCATTTAGCTCAGAAACCTGCTGTGGGTACTTGATCTGTGCAGAAAATGAATCTCTGTGGGCTTTAAAATAGTGCAGGGTAGAAGCTTGGCTGCAGTTGAAGCTTCATGTACCTGATGGTCTCTACCACACTCCACCTCATGTGTATTTTCTGGGATGTCATTATTCCACTGGCTCCCAAAACATGAGCCTGGGCCGTTTGTGCTCACCTCATCTCCAGGCCCTCATGGTTCTTGCTGTGTCACTCCCATACATGCAGGGGTAGCTGGAAAGCATTGGTGCAGCATGGCCATCCCTGCTGTGGGGAGCCTTGTAACACCTGAGACACTGGAATTGACTCTTGGTTTGTCATAGCCAATGATGCTGCTGAATGGGGAACTCGATCTACACCTCAATCATTCATTACCTTCACTGCTGCTTAATTGGGAGCTCATGTTAAGTTTTGGAGATCTCAGCTGGACTGGGCAAGAACTGCACAGCTCATTCCTGCACCACCACTTCCCATCCACGTGTGGTTTGCTTCTTGTTTTATTTTCTTCAGGAATGCAGAGGCTTTATTTCTGCTGAGCAAAAATGGGATGGGAACATGGAGTTAATGTCAGCTGGGTCTGTGCGGGTAGCAAGTCCCATTCCCTCCTCCTGCAGGGCTTCAATCCGGAGCTCGGGAAGCTCCGGTCCCCACGCACTGCAGGAACCATGTAAATATTAGGTGTTATTACAGAGAATTCTCTCTACACTCTGATATGTCCCAGTTAAATCACTGCTGGTTGAATGCACCAGTCAGTAAACACATGATGGGAGTGGGTGGAACTGCTCAGGAAGCCATGGAAGAAATGAGACAAGCCGGATTTCTCCAGAGGGGAATACCAGAGGAGTGTTGTCCTCCTCCAGCCGTTCCGGGGAGCTGCTGAGCATCCCTCCCCCAGCACCCTCCTGTGCAAGCCCCAGAGCCCTTCCCTGAGGGCCATGCTGAAAAGCTGTTGTGTATTCTGACAGGTGTAACCTCTGAAACACAGTTTAACCCCCCTTGAAGTGCAGACAGCTGTAAAACAGTGACCCAGTTTTCCAAGTTACCACAGGCTTTGGTGGGGATTTGTGGTTGTGAGTCCTGCTTCAGGAAGCTCAAGCAGCCCCGGGGTCACACTGGCTCTGGAGCAGCTCGCTCCCCACCAGCTCACTTGGTGCTTTGCCTCCAGCCCATCAATCATCACCAGGAGCTGGTGGCTCTGATGCAAGCTCCAGGAGCAGGGAATCTCAATGCCCTTTGTACAACAGCCTGATGCACCCAGCATCTCTCACACCCCCTTCTCTGCTCCAGCAGCTCTTTGCTTGCAGGCACTGAAGGGGTGAGCAGCCAGAGGGGCCCCACTGGGCAGGACCAGGCTTGGGCCAAGGCTCTTTCTCCGTGAGCTGACCTTGCCCTGCTCAGGGCGCTGCTGACGCAGGGGTGCAGCTGCAGGAAAGCTGATCCATGCTCTGCCACAGAGCAGCCACAGCTTCCAGTGCTCACATGGTGCCCGCAGGCACTTTGGTTGGGCTCTGCTCCACTTCCAGATCAGAGCCAGGCTCTGGTGCTGCTTCCACCTGGCTTCAAAGGAGCTGTTTCTCCTTTCCAAATGAGCCTGCTCCAGCCTCCTGTGCAGCGAGGCAGGGGGCACAGCACATGGTGCCTGCACAACGCACTGTAATCCCTGCGGAGGCACTTGGCTGGGAGCGAGACCAAAATAGAGCTGCTTAAAACAGGAAATAAAAAGGCCGAATAGCAGCATCTGCAGCGTGGTTTTTAGTCCTTGCCTGCTGTTTCCTCTGTGCATTTGGGTGGAGGATGTGAGCGGTGCAGTCTGGCAGGCAGGTTTGGGCAGAGCAGAGTGGGGTTAGTACCCTTGGCAAAGCAGCAGGAATTAACGGCTTGCTCATGTTAATAGTACTAAATGTGGGTCAGAGGGGGGATGAGTGGTCCCCTCCAGAGCTGCTGAGTCAGCACCGTCCCGCAGCCCTCGGGAACTGAACCTGTTTTGGTGTCTCTGGTCTTGCAGAGCTGCTGGAACTGCGGTCGCAAAGCCAGCGAGACCTGCAGCGGCTGCAACATCGCCCGCTACTGCGGCTCCTTCTGCCAGCACAAGGACTGGGAGAGGCACCACCGCATCTGCGGGCAGAGCCTGCACGGCCAGAGCAAGCCCCTGGCTCTGCCCACGGGCCGCTCCGCAGCCAAGAGCCTTGATGGCGTTCCCAGCCCGGCCCTCGAGAAGACCTCGGCGACCACGTCCCGCTCCTCCACCCCAGCATCCGTGACAGCCATAGACACGAACGGGCTCTGAAGGGGAAGTTTGGGTTTGCTCCCATTGGGTGGTTTCCCTTGGGGGGGGTTTAAGCCAGAAAACACCCCACAGCGACCCGTATCCCGTGACACATCTGACTCATCGCGCCGCCTCCTTGGAGCGCTGACACTTGGGCTTTGCCATCTCCTTCTGCCTTTTCCTGCTGTGGCTCATGAAGAACCTTGCCCACAGCACCTCGGGGCCCATCTTTCTGCAGGGAGAACCAGAGCATCCTTCAGGACTGGAGGGCACTGGGCACTCACTCAGGGGGACCAGGACTCAGTGGGGAGCTGCTGGCACACACAGGAGATGCTGAGCATGGGTTGAACAATGGGAGCTCCATCCTCATGGGCCAGACGTGCTCAAGCTCCTTCCTCAGCTTCCTTTCTTCCACAGCATGGATCTGTGCTCCCCTGGCGCCCAGGCACGGTGTCTCAGATGGCCAGGGGTTGCTGTGAACAGACTGGAGCTGATTGCCCAGCAGGAGCATCTCGTCCTCCAGTGCAATGGCAAAAGCTGAGCTCGCTCCTCCTCTGCCTGCAGGTTGGCAGCTGCTGATTGCAGAGGGGGAGGAGGGGATTCATCTGCTTAAACCAAATGTCAGTACCAGGGAGCTGTGGGCAGTCACTTATGGACAGTTTTAATCCCATTTGGTGATGGGATGGACGGTTCTGTGTTGCCCTGGTGGGACCTTTGCTGGGGGAGAGTGTGCAGAGCAACCCTGGCTTGGTTGCAGGCAGTTTCTGCCCTTCCCACCTGGGTGCTGTTACTTTGCTATGCAGAAAGCTTTTGTGTTTCTCACTGCATGGAAGTTGTTGGTTTGGGAGTTTCTACCGTTGTTTTGAACCAGAGATCCTCACAGGACTGCTACTTATGGTCTGTGCCCTCCACACACCTTGGCCAAGCTAAACACAGGACTTGGTGTCCTGCACCAGTTCTTCCGCCAGCCCTGCAGTGCTGCTCTGACACCAGCTGCAGTCCTCATCCCCAGGGATGTGCCGTCACTGCCTCGTCCATGATCAAAGCATCCCAAACATGCAGAGTGAGATCCCGCAGGGATGCCATGGCCGGCCTGGAAAGATTCATTGCTTAGGATGTGTATGGAGGGATTCGGGGCACTGCAAACCCCACAGTGGGGCTGTGTGGGGCACAGTGAGGCTCATCTCATGCTTCATGGATGTTCTGATGGGCTCTGCCCTCTGGGAGCTGCCCCAGGCTCCCACCCTGCACCATGGAGGGCCATCAGTTCAGCAGAGCCGTGCTCCCATGGCTGCTCCTGGGCTGGAGCCCAGTGAGGCGAGTAATTCCCAAATTAATTTTGATCACTTCAGGTGGAGGCAACTGATGGAGATGGGATGGATCACCTGGAGCTTGCTGTGGTGGAGCCAGCTGCCCGGGTGAATGAGTGCCCCACTGAACCAGCCCTGGCCCTGAGGAAAGATGTTCGGAAGCTGCTGTTACGGGATAGAGCAGAGCTATTCCCATGCCTGTGAGGTTTTATCACGCAGAAGAGCCCCAGAGTCCTTGCCTGGTGTTGAAGACAGCTCTGGTGGCAGCTGGGAGCATCACCCGTGGCCTGAGCAGCGCCCTTTGCACCAACACAGCTGCTGGGGGCCGGGCATGAGGATGCTGTGCCATGGGGTGAAGTGCCCTGACCTGCAGCAGCCCAGAGCTGGTATCACCCAGCAGAGTCCTGCATCCCAGGAGCGATGGAGGGGATCGGGGAAGCGGCTCTGTCCCTGCCCCTGCAGCACAGCTCAAGGATCTGCTGTGCTCCGGGGCTGCGGCAGGAATGAGGATGCAGGGTCGAGCAGCAAACACTTGTGAGAGAGCACCAGGGCAGGGGCTGCCCTTGCATCAGTGTCCCCCCGGGGAGCTCAAGGGCTCCTCTGCCCTAAGGGGACACATTGGGAGCAGCCTCAGGTAAATCACGTCTGGTTGTGACATCCCTCACCTCTACCCTGTGGATCAGCAGTGGCCTAATACCATGAGGTGGGATGTGGGAAGAGGAGGAAGGTGCTTGTACATAGATTGTCTTCCATAATTCTCATGCAACCTTGATGGTGTATTAAGATTAACCCCAGTGTACATGGATGAAATACTAACAGTCATGGTTAGAGCGATTGCTTTTATTCTACATGGAATGATAAATGTGAACCCCAGGCTTGGGCAGATGTTGGGTTGAGGTTTCTCTATTATTATTTTTTGACATTTAATTCTGTAATAGGGATTTGTTACTTCATTCCTGTGCATAACTTATTTAATGTACTGTATAAAGGAACCCAAACTGGTACAGATGTATTTAGTTTGTTCTACTCCAAAGTAGTCAATAAAAAGACTATATTCATCAGCAGGGGCAGAGGGTTGCTGCTCTCGGGGGTTCTGGGGGATACACCCCCTCCCCTGCAGTGCTGATGCTGCTGCAGGGCCTGGGGGGACCCAGCAGCAAGGGGGGACATTGGCTGTTCGGTTGCCTGAGCCATGGAATGGGGTGCAATGGGGCCCAGCTGAGTGGGCAGCAGTGGCTGCTGCTCCCTGCGCCTCTACAGGGATGATCCTGCTGATCCCATCTCTGCATTCGCCAGGTTCCCCCTCCCTGCACCCCAAGCCCAGGGACACCTGGGAAATTCCCACTTGTGTGCGGTGTCCATGGGATGGAGTTGTACCCACAGCCCCTCCAGCCACAGAGCAGCTCTGTTCATTTCTGCACCCATGGGCTGGGGAAGAAACAGGCAGCTCTTAGGCAGAAGCTCTTCCCTGGGAGGGTGCTGAGGCGCTGGCACAGGGTGCCCAGAGAAGCTGTGGCTGCCCCATCCCTGGCAGTGTTCAAGGCCAGGTTGGACACAGGGGCTTGGAGCAAGCTGCTCCAGTGGAAGGTGTCCCTGCCCATGGCAGGGGTTGGAGCTGGATGAGCTTTAAGGTCCCTTCCAACACAAACTAGTCTGGGATTCCATGAAATCTGTTTCCAGGGGGGCTGGTGGGGAGCAGCATCCACAGGGAGTGGGAAAAGAGTCTGGGGGGGGACACACACACCCGTACCCAGGAGAGCGAGGGTTGGGGGTGCCAGCGCTTGCCCCTGCTCACGTGTGCCCCGTGCTGTTGTGCCAGCACATTTCACACCAGTGCAGCAGAGGGTTGGTTCCTGCGGCACCAATCCTGAACCCCATGTGTGCACCCATGGACCAGGTGGGCTCTGCTCTGCTCCAGCCACAGGCATTTTCCCACTCTCCCCGTGCCCCCCAGCAGCAGGAACCCAGCTCCAGCCTCCTCATGGCACCGCCGCTGCTGGTTTATGGCAGTGGAGCATCAATGGATGAAGCAAGAGATCGGAGCCACACTCGAGCCCCTGCACTGGGGCTGTGATTTATTGGGGACGGGCACAGCGGGGGCAGGAGGTGCAATGGCTGCACACGGCCAGGGCTGAGTTCCCCCCCCGGAATACTCCCTTAACGTTCTATAAGACACTGTTCACAATGCACACGAGGCACCGGCCCCATGGGCAGAGCCAGTGCCAGGGCTGGGGAGGCCACAGCCGTGCCCCCCAGCACACCCCAGCGTGCTGCGGAGCCCAGAGGAAGAGGAGCACGGGGAGGAGGAGGAGGGACACAGCAACCAGCCCAGTGCTCCCCCGCAGCCACCCTGAGCACAGCTCCCACTGCGGCCAGCGGCTTGGGGAGGGAATAAATAAGAGGAGCAGGGAGAGGCAGTGCCAGGGGACGGGCAGGCAGCCCCTGCGCGCTGCAGGAGGGGATGAGGACACGGAGGTGACGAACGTGACGGCTGTGCTGAGCGCTCCACGTCTTCCACACGGCAGCGGAGTCCTGGAGGCGGCTGCCCCGGCTCAGTTGTTGTTCATGATCCACCAGGATGCTGGGGAAGGGGCAGGGATGTGCAGTCAGCGCAGGGATATGGGGCAGCAGAGATGGGGGGATCCATCTCTGCAGCTCAGGCTCTTTGGCAGGTCCCTGGCACCCAGCTCTAAAGCACCCACTGCACAGGTTGAGGAGCATGGCCAGGGCCTGGAGCTGGGTCACCCACTTGAGCTCCAGGGACTTCTGCAGGGGAGCACTGGGAATGGGGTCAGTGAGACCGGCCTGGGATTTAGTCCAAATTAATCCGTGTTTCATGCTCAAGTGACAAAAGGGGCAGCAAACTGGGTGCTAACTGGGTGTTAGGTGCTAACTGGGTGTTAGGTGCCACCAACCCCTCCTGGTTCCTCACCTCTCAGACAGATTTCCATTGGTACCAAGGGGAACGTGCATTGTCCCTGGTCTCTGCCCTGCCTCAGCACCACTGAACTGTAACCTTGGGCACAGGCACTGGGACTGACCCAGGAGGGACAAAGCTCTGCAGGGCAGGCTCAGAGCTCAGGGGACACAAAGTGAGACCCCAGATGCCAGCCCCCAGCCCTCACCTGGGAAGAGCATGGTGGTCAGCAGCTCCGGGGACTCCAGCAGGCTGATGATGGAGCGCTGGAATGTCTTGCTGCAGCTCGACTGCAGGTGGCTGCCGAACAGGGCACAGGGTCAGGGGCTGTGAGGCTCTTGTGTGCCCTGCAGGACCCCTGCCCATGCACCTCACAGAGCAGCACATCCCTCCCCACTCCCCAAGCCCCTTACCAGGGTGTTCACCCCTGCAAGCAGCCCAGGGGTGCACCGGGATGCAGCAGCAACAGCAGGATGGGCAGCACAGGGACAGGGAGCAAGGGGGGGTCCTGGGGCAGCCCCAGAGGAAACTCCCCCCCACCCAGAGCCCCCAGCCCCACATGAGGGAAGGCTCCAACCTCCTCCAGGCGGTTGCGTCCTGCCAGAACTCGTACAGGATGAAGCAGGCCTCGTCCCTCAGCTTGCAGGCAGAGACACTGTGGGACAGGAGGGACACTGAGATGGGGCCGGGGGGGCTGGCACTGAGCAGCCACAGCAGGCCCAGAGCAAGGGAAACACGGGCTGCACATGAGCCCTGCCATGAGACTGTCAGAGCTGCATGGATTCATCCTCAGTTTATGGCTGGCACACGGCTCCAGGGCATCCCAAACCCAAATCCCTCGTGCTTCATGGCTCCTAGAGCCAGGCAGCACAGGAGTGCTACAGCTGTTAACCCTGCTGCTGCTGTTAACCCTGTTAGCAGTGTCAGCTGTTAACCCTGTGTATAAAGTGTTCCATTAAGTATTTCTTAGCCCATCCCTGGCACTGCAGCACAGAGCCTGAGGAAGCAGCTCACCCTGCCAGCCCTCTGCAGTTAAGTGTGTGTCATCCCTCCTCCCTCACACAGCAAGAAACTGGGGCCCACATGCACGGACCTGAGATCTCACCAGAACCCCTGGCTGCTGACCCCAAGGTGATGCTGCTTGGCCAACACTTCCCACGCTGCCTCCTGCAGCAGGACCAGGCTGGGGCTTCCTCCAGCCCCTGGGAAGATGGAGCAGGGAGGCAGGAGCACTGCTCAGGGTGCAGGGAACCATCTGCACTGGCTGCAGCATCATCAGCTCCAGCTGAGGATGAGCCTTTCCTCCAGCTGCTGCAGGAAGGGACGGGCCCAGGGGAGGGTGAAGCAGCAAACCCGCAGCTCCAAGGCCACATTCCCTGCTGTGACCCAGGAGTCTCCCTGTGCTTCCCTCCAGGTTTTCCACTCACATGGAGAGCATTGCCTGTGCAATGCTACCCAGCTCTCTGCACTAACTGTTCTCCTGCCAGAACAGCCCATCGATTGCAGAGGACAAAACCTGCCATTCTCTGTGCCACACGTGCCAAAACAAGGATCTTCCTTTTGTGCCAACTGAAAACACGGTTTTGTGCTGTTGGAACTGAAGAGCTGAAAAATGACACTTTGAAAGGGAACATCCCCAGCTCGAATTGTCCCACAGGAGAAGGGAAGCACCTCTGGAAGAGCAGCTCTGTGCTCTGCGGTGGTGTGCACTGCAGCCAGAGCCGGCTCCATCCGCAGCTCTGGTCCCACCCAGCGGTTGCTTCTCCTTGGCCCAGCACTCACACACAGCACAAAGCAATGCTCTGACATCAGCTCTCCCCTTGACTTCCCTCCCATGAGAGCCATTCAGTGCTGGAGGAACACATCCATGTTCCTGCCACAGCCACTGCTGGCAATCAAACTAAGTAATGCCACCCTTCTCACCACTGACCTGTGGTCCCTGCAGGGAGCACTGGCAGCAGGACATGGGGTGACACTGCAGACCCACTGAGGCACTGTCCTGGCCTCTCTGCTAGGTCAGACTTCACCCCAAGCCCACAGAGCACCCCCCCTTGTCTCCAGTGATGCTGTGTCCAAGCACTTACTGCAGGCAGCTGCTCTCCCCGGCTGTGCCCGCTGTGTAGGACCTGAAGGCCTGGCGGAACTCCTCAATGCTGCTCGTTGCCACTGAGATCTGCCTCTTGGCCACCAGGATGTGCTGCAGGGGACAGCAGAACAGTGCCACCAGGGCCTGCCTTGGGGCTGCTGCTATTCACTGTGTCCTTGCCCCAGTGGAATGGGCCTGGAGCCCCTGCACTGGGGTTCTGCACTGTCTGTGGGTGCTCAGAGTAGCCCTGGGGCACCTGGGCGCTCACAAGAGGAGCTGCCTTCCTCTGGGCTGGCCATAGGCACTGCCGCACCTGATGGAACTGCATTTGTCCTGTGGATGGTCCCACAGCTCCCAGCTCTGAGCCCATCCCGCTGTATGGCCGGGCAGCCAGTGCCAAGCCAGCAGCTCACCCAAGTAACTCCAGTCTCCAAGGGCTGCGTGAGTGGGACTGGGGCCCTGTGTACACTGCAGGATCACTGCAAGCAAGAGGAACAGGATAGGAACTTACTGCATCTCTTCCTTTGCACATCGCTTCCTCCTTCAGCGGTTCCAGGCGCGGGCTCTGCATTTAACCACAGGAAAAGCCATCATCACTGGGGAGCTTTGCAACCAGGTAAAAGGAGCAGTAACCCACAGCCCAGCTCAGCAGGTACCACCCTGGGTGTTCCTGTGGGGACAACAGGGATGAGACCTGCTCATCTGTGGGGCTCAGTGGGTCCAGACTGACTTGTTCAGATCAGCACAGACCATGGAGGAGGGTCAGCCAGAGCCCCCCAGGGGAGAAGCAGGGCTCTGGAGATAGCAGGGAATGAGCAGCTTTGCAAGTCCGGGTCTGGTGACCGGGTGCAGCTCTGTAAGGGTGCTAGGATGGAATTCCAGGCTGTTGGCCCCCACCAGCAGGCCCCAGCACACACCTTGCACTCCAGCTTCTCGATGAGCTGCTGCAGCCGGTTGATCTGCGCCATCCACTGGCTGTTGTCTTTGACACAAACGCCTGCGTGGGGAAGGGCAGAGATGTCACTGAGAGCGTCTCATTGCAAAAGCTTGCTCAAGCCCCAGGAAACCACAGGAGCTTCTAAACCTCCAACTTCAACCAAAACCCTGATTTTTCTGCTCAGACTTTTCCCATTGCTCACAAGATGAAACATCCCACAGGGGCATGGGGGTGAGGTGGTCCAGGCTCTGTCCCATGCTGCTGCTCCCACTCCTGCTCCAGTGGGGCAGAGACCAACTGAGGGATGGCCGGGATGCAGGTACCTGTTGTTAGCATCCCAGAGTAGGGGTCCGTTGGAGACAGGCAGACGTTCTTCTGTCCTCTGCGCCCACATCGCCTCCCTGACCTCAGCCCAACCATGGTCTCAGGCTTCTTTGTGTCCTTTCTGGAAGCACAAGATGCAAAAGGAGGGGTTGAAGTAATTCACTGTGCAGGGCAGGTCACAGCAGGCTCGGAAAGGGCAGATCCCACTCCCAGATGTCCCTCCCAGGGGGACCTGTGGGTCCTGCCCCACTGTGACCCCCACGACCTGCCCCCGTTACCTGTCCCGTCCTGCCTGCTCCTCCACGGTGTCCACGGCGCACTCGAGCGAGGCCTGCAGGGACTGCAGCTGCTGCAGGGTCTCCCGCAGCAGGAACCGCGTCAGGAACTGCTCCATCTTCGAGGAGGTCTCGTACCTCTGCGGGGAAAGGGAGAGGATCCCTCAGGCTCTGCTGGGGGAGCAGAGCCACAGCTGGAAGAGGCTGGCCTTAAATAAACCCAATGGATTGGGTTCCAATCACATTTGGAGTTGTTGGAGGAAGGGACAACACTGAGGGACACGAGCATCCTTGGGGTGCGTGCCTGTGAGGTCACAGCAGGGAATGCACCCCGATAACCCCATCCTGGCCCAACAACCAGCCTCAGGAGTCAGGGCACCACAGATGGACACTTCCAAACCACAAGGTAATGGCCGCTTGTAGAAACAGCCTCCAGCTCAAGGGAGGGCTGTGGGGCACCCAGAGCTCCCTACCTGCACCCTCACCTGGCACAGGGCTGGTGGTGCTGAGCCTGCTGTGGTCCCCCATGCGCAGGCAGCCCCTTGCAGGGAGCACCCACCACTGGCAGGACAGGGCAGCAGGGGAGCTTTGGGCCTGAGATCCCTGCTGAACCTGTGACGTGCACCTCTGCTCGGGGCCACCCCACAGCCTGTGCCCATGTCACCCACTGAGAGTGCCTGACAGCCCCTGGGAGCCTGGCCTGCTCCTTGCCCTGTGCTGTGGGTGCTGCACCATTCCCTGCAGCCTGCTCCGGTCGCTCTTTCCTGTCCAGTTTCCACTGGCTTCCTTAACCTGCAGTTTTGCGCTTGTACAAGTGGTCATCCCAAGGGCTGGAATCTCTCCATGTCCCCAGGAAGGGAGACAAGGTACTCAAGGAGGGATGCTCAGTGAGGCAAGGAGGAAAGGCTGAGGCATGTTCCCAGAGACAGCAGCTCCAGAGCAGGCAGGTGTCCTCCACTGGGGCCTCCCTTGCAGAGCAGGTACCAGTGCCTGGTTTTGCCCCCACAGGACTCCTCTTGTCCCACTGCAGGGTGAGGCTCTTCCTCGCACCCCAGCACCTCAGGACTCTGCCATGCTAAAGCCTGCAGTCGTCATCGACAATGGCACCAGCTTCACCCGGGTGGGCTTTGCAGGCCAGAAGAAGCCCAAGTTTGTGCTAAGGACCACGTTCCTACACCCCTGCAGCGCAGGCACCACGTGGGAGGCCCAGCAGCACCACAGCACTGAGGAAAGCACGGCAGGCTTTGCCGTGGTACCCAGGTCTTACCCAGTTAAGCAGGGCATCATTGAGGACTGGGACAGCATGGAAAGCCTATGGAGCCACCTCTTCTTCTGTGGCCTGAGAGCTCCCCCAGAGGAGCAGGCAGTGCTCATGGCTGACTCCCCATCCTGCCCCACCACCAACAGGGAGAAAGTGGCAGAGGTGCTTTTTGAGCACTTTGGGGTGCCAGCCCTGCACGTGGCCAACACCGGGTTCCTCTCGCTCTGTGCCTATGGCAGGGTCACGGGCCTGGCTGTGGAGGCTGGGGCTGGAGTGTCCCACATCACCCCCGTGTGCCTGGGGCAGACCCAGCGGGAGGCCACGCACCGCCTCGGCGTGGCTGGTGGCTTCCTCTCCAGCTACCTGCACAGCCTGCTGATGGCCAGCACCAATGAGCCCTCAGCACTGAAGGCCTTGAAGAGGAAGACAGTGACGCAGATGAAGAAGCAATGCTGCTACGTCTCCATGGACTACGAAGGAGACCTCCAGAACCAAGGTTTCCATCACCCAGCCAGATTTCAGGCTCCTGATGGGCACTGTATAACCCTGCACAAGGAACGGTTCTGCTGCCCAGAGCCACTCTTCCAACCAGAGCTGCTCCACCAAAGCTCCCCAGGGCTCCATTACTTGGCCTGGCAGAGCCTCCAGGAGGTACCTGACCACACCAAGGGGGACATGCTGGGTAACATCGTGCTGTCAGGGGGCTCCTCCATGTTTCCTGGCTTTCCCGAGAGGATGTGCTTAGAGCTGAATGCCCTGTTCCAAGACACAAGCTGCCAGATTCAGGTGCTGGCCAGCCCGGAGAGGGGCACAGCAGCCTGGGCAGGGGGCTCCATGGCAGCATCGCTCACATCCTTCCAGCAGGCATGGATGGCAAAAGGCGAGTACGAGGAGCACGGTGCTAAGTATGTACACAGGATATTCCAATAGGCAGATGATGCATCCCGAGCATCCCTCCACAGGCCAGGAGCAAGGTCTCCAACACGCTGCCTTGCTCCAGGCAGAGCTTTGCTGGTGACCCAGGGCTGGCTCCTGAACTGCTGCAGGAGTGCGAAGTCAATGTGATCACTCCAAAAGAAGTAAACTGCTTTTTATGTACAGCACAGGTTATTTCTGTGCCTATCCCAACACTCTCCTCCACACGTGTCCCATGTGCTGGCAACACACCCACAGCTCCTGCTGTGACTCGGGGCTGTGCCTACTGCCTGGTACAGCCAGGCCCTGATGCTGCACGTCCAGAGCACTGCAGCAGAGCTGCCCCTTTGGAATGTGCAGCCTGGATAGGAAAGGGGCTGCTCCAGCCAGTGGGAGAGCTCTTTCCAGCCATCAGTGCAGCGGGACCCTGAGGTTCATGGGGAGCCAGAGGGGTGGGAGGGCTGAGACAAGGGGCAGAAGGTTCTCATGGCACCAACACGGCAGCAACTTCACTGCAGGAGGTGGTTTCTTGACTTGGCACTGAAGCAGCTCAGCCCTGGGCCCAGAGGATGAGCAGGGGTGAACCAGAGAATGGAATTCCCACTTTGTGGCTTTGGTACAAAGTTAATTTGAGAGCAGGTTCAGCTCTGTGAATAGGCAGGAAAGCACTCAGCTGCCCTTGCTGCTGCTGTATGAACTGACCCACACCAGCAGATGATCAGAAAAGGATCAGAGGCTCATGGGGGATACATCTTCCAGCCACTGCATGGCTGGGCACAGGCTGCTTCATTCTGGGAGCTGGTCCCAATCCAGACATACTCACCCTTCTTTGCACTGAGGACACTTCCCACAGCAAGCAGCCTCTGGTTCACTCCCTTTTCCAATGCAACCTCCTGAGCCCCCGCTGGGGCCCCCACAGCTTTGGCATATGGACACTTCCCCCTACACAGGGGCCGGATGCCTCTCCCCTTCTTCGCTCCCCTTCAAAGGGCCATGTGCTGGGAGAAGCCCCGGCACCAAGCCAGCCTCCCAGCACTCCCCATCCTCTCACCTTTCATCATCATGGCCTGATCCTTATGTCCTCTGTGGATGGTATCGGTGGCTGCAGCTTTAGCACAGTAGCAGGCAGCTGCTCCCACAGCCTGTCCCGAGCCCCACCACTCACCCCACCACAGTCCCTGCACCCCAAACACAGGCATCAGCCGCCCCCTAACTCAGCTACCAGCCCAGGGCACACTGTGCTCGGCTCTGAAACTCCCCATCCTCCCAGTTCCAGCATGCCCCAATCCACTTCCAAGGGCAGAGCAGGATCCCACATGGACACACTGATGTTTGGGGCAGGCATTGCAGCAGCTGCCTCGGCAGACACAGCACACTCAAGGGAGCGTGCCCAAGAGAGGACAGAAATAACATCTCCCAGGAGAACCCCAAACACTGCTTCACCCACCTGGAAAATCTCATGCCAGGGGAGGGAAGCCATTGGAAAATGCACCTTCCCTTCAGCTCAGCTGCCTGGCCACCTCACTCTGGGGCAAACAAGCAAACCCCTTTGCCTTCAATCCCCTCTGTAACAGAGGCTCAAAGCAAACCTGCTCCATCTCACTGAGCACCATGCGTTCTGCTCGCAGTCAGGGAGGAAACAACTCTGCAAGCCCAAGACAAGGCTTTTGGTCATGGACTCGAATTTCAGCTCTCCTGGCCCAGGTGAAAGCCCCAGCGTTGCCAAGAGCTGGTGCAATTCGGCTTTTGAGAGGTTTTATTAGTTTCTTATGATGATCATTAAGCTAGGGACAGAATGGAAGAGGTGATTGCATAACTCCTGCCAAAGGGGAAATAAGACTTGGAGAGATATTTATGGGCTAATTTGCAGTGTCTGCAAAGTGGGGAATGGAAAGACTTAAGCATACAGGTCCTCTGTGAGAAATGTCAGACCCTTTCCCAAGGTATTACCACCATACATAGAATCATAGAACAATTTGTGTTGGAAGGGACCTCAAAGCTCATCCAGCCCCAACCCCTGCCACAGGCAGGGACACCTTCCACTGGAGCAGCTTGTTCCAAGCACCTGGCCTTGAACACTGCCAGGGATGGGGCAGCCACAGCTTCTCTGGGCATCCTGTGCCAGTGCCTCAGCACCCTCACAGGGAAGAGCTTCTTCCTTATACTAACCTGAACTTCCCCTGTTTCAGTTTGAACCCATCACCCCTTGTCCTATCCTACAGTCCCTGATGAAGCATCCCTCTCCAGCATCCTTGTAGGCCCCTTCAAATAGGGGAAGCTGCTCTGAGGTTTCCACACAACTTCCCTTCTATTCACTTATTTGGATGCTATCATACTGCAAACACAAAGCCTAACCCCAAGATAAGCTTTAATCAGTGACCTGCAGCAGAGTGAGCAAGTTGTATTTTACAAATAAAAGTGGAAATAACAGAATATGGAGAAAAAAAAACACACACCAAAAAAAACCCTCTTTTCTTGAACAGGCATCTTTTCTTTACCATGTTTCTACCAACCCAGTGCGGAAGCATGGGAGCACAGGACCCCCTAATGATCCAGTTTCCTCCTGCCACCATATGGAGACATAAAATTGATCACGAGCAGGTTTGCTGCCCACACACACTATTTTCTACAGGAATTGCAGCACTTACACAGTGAGAAGGATGAACCTGGCTTGTGTTTCCCATGCTTTAGCTTCCTTCCTCTCTCCTCCCCTTATGTCATTGGCCTGGCATGGTGTGAGCATCTCCCAGGCTCTGCTTTTGTTGTGCTAACAAAGCAGCCCATGATCTGTTTTCCTGCTTCCAAATTGAGCTCCTATTTACATGAGCCTATTTACAGCTGTAGGGAAAGTTCCTGGAGGATGCAGGGGTGAGCAGTCTTGTGGCAGGATCCTATCCAGAAGTAAAGAACTACTGGAGATGGATCATGCCCTAACCAAGAGATGCTGTAGTTCAATGATGAGATCCGACTCAGAGAACCCCTTCTCCTTCCAGCTAGCCTGGAGATCCCTGCCTCCTTGGGAGTCATGCAGAGCAGACAGGGACTACAGATCCACAGTTATTGGCTCCACATCTACCAACATCTCTTGGCTCCACAGATGGATCTGGAAGCAGAGCTTTATGGTGAGGGCTGCTGGAGCAGGCAGGTCTCTTCCATTTTGCCCAGCACTGCTGCATCTCCAGTAAGAGCTGCTCCCCAGGATGAAGCTTCAGGCATCTCCTCCGGGAGGGAGGTCTCTGCCAAACTGGGGCTCTCAGTTCTCACCCATGGTGGCGTTAGAGGTGTTGGAATTAACAGAAGTGAGGGACAGACACATAATACGGGAAATGTCTGCTCTCTGCCCCTGCCCTGGCTCTGAGAGGTGTGAGCTTTGGCTCAAACCCAACCTAACAAACCCACTAACCCCATAATAACCCGAGACCAAGTCCCATTCTGGAAATACAAACATGGGAATACATGCAGGTCACAGCAGGTAAGAACACAGCGTTTGTCACCTCTGCCAGCCTGTGATGGCAGTGGATTTCCCACAGCTCTGCAAGAGCCCTGAGCACAGGCTTGCAGCATTGCCCTCTCCTGCTCCCTGCTCCGAGCCCAACAGACCAGGGAAGCACAGGGAGATGCTTCCCAGGAAGGCCAGTACATGCCCTGGAGCACAGGGATCAGAGCAGCACTGTGATCATGAGGCTGCCCTGGCCCCTGGATCCAGCACATCCAAACAGGGGTGGAAAAGTGGCTCCATAAAAATTTGTTTCAACAGGGAAAACCTGCTTCTCTTTTCCAGGGAACACCTGTGGCACCAGAGCCTATGAAGGGAATGAATGTATCATGGCAATACTGTGAAGCAGGCAGTAACTGTGCTTTGGAGATATACATAAATACATTATCAAAAAGGACAAAGCAGAAAAGCACATAAAGAAAGCAGAGCTCTGAAGAGGATTAATTCCCTCCCTCTGGGCTTGCATTTAATAACTGTGAAAGGAGCTGGGCAGCTGAAGCAAAGAGGAAAACACATTTTCAAGTGAACCCCTCTCCTGCATAACATTTCCCAATGAACAGGGAGATGCTGCTAAGGCTGGATCTCACCAAAGGAACACTCAGAGAGGGCATGATCCTGACTGACACTAGAAAGGCATAAACATCACTTGAATGCCCCTGCAGAGCTGCAAGAGGGACCAGATCCCCCCTCACTTCTCTGTCCCACCAATAGGGCAAGTGTGCACATGGCTGATGTCCTTCATCCACTTCCCACAAGCACCAAACCACCCCACTGAAGGGAAAGCAAGGGCTGGCCCTTCCCACAGCTGTAACACAGCATCAGCCCCAGGCACGTGGCTAAACCATTTCACACATTTCAGATGCAAAGGGGGCCCAGGAGGGTCCCCTCCAGTGCTGGCCACTGCTTGTTCACAGCTGCATTCAGCTGACAGGCTGCACACTGCTGCTCTCCATGCAGGGCTCATAAAGCAGGAGGCTGCTTGCCCTCATTAGCAGCCTCCAGTCTGCTTCCCATCAGCCCAGGCTGCAGGGAGAGAGGCAGAGCATTCACTGCAGGGATGAACTTGGCACCAGGCTGGGAGTCAATGAATTTCATCATTCCCTACCTGCTCCCAAGCACCTCTCTCTTCCCAGAGTTGCCCTCCTGCCCCCAGTGCAGCAGCCCATTTCTGTGGCTGCCAGCACAGGCTGTGCTAAGCACAAGCTGCTGGGGTCAGCCTAGAGCAGCTGAACCCCAGTGTCCTCATTTCACCCACAGTGCTTGGTGGTAAAGCCCTTGCTTTGGCTCAGAGACACAACACAGATTGTCAGTGATGCTCTCAGAAAGAGCATTCCCAGGCAGGATGCTGCAAGTGGTCTGCAAGGAGCTGTTGAAACCACCCCTGCCAGAGCACTGTGAGGAAGAAGCCATTGGCAGAGCACAAAAGCACCAGCTCTGCCCTTCTCCAGCACAGCTCCCTCTCCTCCAGTAGAGAGTAGTCCACAGCTGCAGACTCCCAAAGCACACCCAAGGTTCTGAGAGGTATATCTGCTGCCTCTGGTACCCAAGCTGAACCTAAGCAAGCAGCCAAGATCACCACAGCTTCTGTTACCAACCCACCTGCCCCACCACCCTCCTGTGGTTCCATCCTTACCAGCTTGGTTTTGTCCATGGCTGCCAGGACCGCGGAGTTGAGGGCTTCCAGGGCAGAAAGCACATTCCTGTATTCCCCAAGATATGCTGAGAAATAATCTGGAGCAGAAGAGAAGAGCACAGTGAGAAGACCACAGACTCCAGCTCTGCCTGCCCTGCCCCTGCTGCCTCCTGCACACAGCCCAGCACTGTCTCCCCAGAGTCAAGATCCCACCTAGACTGGAATGAAAGAGTCCTTTCCTATCCCCAGGGACAACTTACCCCATTCCCCTTGGGAAAAGCATGGATGCCCTCTGGGATTCATGCACAAGGACTGTCAAACGCCACTTGACTGCCCAGGTCAGATGTACACAAAGCCCCACCACAGACCCTCAAGAGAGGAATCCCTCTGAGCATCACTCTACTCACCACACAATTTCTCTGTGTCCACGTTACTGCAAGAAACAGAGAAACAAGCTCTTGTTAGATGTGCTGGCTGCTTTGGGAACAGCAGTTGTAGTGAGCAGGGCCTCGAGGGCTTGTCCTGACCCCCAGCAGACTGACTGCTGACTAGGAAAGGGAAAAGCTGCCCAAGCTTAAAGGCAGCAGCTCAGGAGCTGTGCTCAGCACCAGCATCACCCAGGCAGGGCTGCAGAGCATCACTTCTGCTCCAGGAGCTGAAGGAGCTAGCAAAGCTGCCCCACAAACATCTCCTGGAGCTGGAGTGTGCTGGGAAAGTGCCAGCAACAGCAGGATGGAAGCAGGATGGAGGGGAGGCAGGCAGTGCCCTGCAGCTGATGAGCCCCAGAAGCTGCTTCTTTCACCCAACCTCTTCTCCCAGAGGTGTGGGGAAGGGCCAGGGCTCCCTTCTCCTGTCCCCCTTTACCTCAGCCCAGATCCTCACTGCTGGCTGCTCCATGGCACAGGCCCCCTCCTCTCCTGCCTGCCCCATGGCTGCTCTTCCCCTTCCTTGGATGGCTTCACAGCCCACGAGAGGGGTTGTTCCTGATGTGAAGGCCATTAAAACAGGGATCCAAGTAAAACATCCTGGAGGTTGGGCCCAGCCCCCCACCCCTTTTCAATTACAGAGAGCACTGCACTGGAGAGTCGATGCTGGCATCCCTGCAGGGCTTGGACAGGTCCATCCTGTTGCTAAGAGAGGTGCTGCTGGGGTGGAGAGGGAGGAGGAAACAGCCACGTTTTTGGATGGGATGTGGGTTTGCATGAAGCAGTCAGATCCACTCAGGTGGCCAAAGCATGGAGGCAGAGCTGCTTGTGATGCCCAGCATCTCTGCAGAACCTGCAGGGAAATGCCCCACAATATCATGTATTCAAATCAGCCTTCAGTCAAGACATTCTGCTGTCTCAAAATCCCCATAATGATTACAACCAGTTCTAATCCTGATTAGAAAAGTGGAAGAGAGCATGAAAGAGACTTTTTTAAGTGTTTAAGTTCCGTCACACATGGAGGAACTGGTGATGACCTGGAGTTTGCTGGGCTCCAAGCACAAGGACAGCAGCAGTGACACTGCCCAGGGGAAGCCAAATCACTGCTATATCACCTTATGGCCCTCTGACACTGCTCATAGGGCAAAGGGGCAAAAGCACCCCAAGGTAAAATTAGAGGAGAGTGTGCAAAGTGTTCAATATCCCATGCCAGGAACAGGTATCATTCAAGCAAAGTCTTCCTACAGCTTCTCCCCCAAGCATCAAAGGCTGGTTCCTGTGTCTCTTTCGGCTGCACATCAAGCACCTTCTCAGGCAATGGAGATGGGCAGGTTTAGAAAGTGATCTGGCTTCCAACACCTACTGCAGGAGCCGCTTCTCTGGCGCACTGTCCTGGCACTGCAGACAGGTTTGAAAGTGGCTGAAAACAAACAGTGATTCCCTTGGGTTGTAATACAGATAAATCAGCAAAGTCACAGCTCCTTCTTCTGCTGCCGCCATCCACTTCATCAGACTTTGCCCATCCCTTCTCCAAGCAGCTCCATGCACCTGACCCCAGCCCTGCTGGATGGAGTGATTGGAAAAATACTTTGCTCCTCCTCAGTTTTCCCTCTGATTCCTGAAAGCTGCCTGGAGCCTGCAGAGCTGCTGCTGCTGCACTGCCACCAGTGACCTGGCACTGCAGCAGCCACAGCACTGCCTGTGAGACCCGTGAGCTGGAGTGAGAACTGCAGCCACTGGTTCCCAGCCAAGAGACGGGTAAAAGTCACAAAAGAGGGGATATGGATATGAGATAAAACACCCAGTGAAATACCCAATGCACACGTTATCCAGCCTTTTACATCTGTCCCCAGGGAGACCCTGGGGCTGGTGGCACCAGAAAGAAGGTGGCACCAGCTCAGCCCTACTTCCTCATTCCCCACCTTGACTCCAGCAAGCAGGTATCCATCCATGTGACAATGAGCTACAATCATCACCAACCCTGTGGCCCTTAAGGAGAGGCCGGAGATCATCAATAACTCCATCTTGTCTGTTTGCTGCTTAACCAAGCAACTAATAGCCACTAAAGTGGGGAACAGCTGAACACTGAACTTGGGGCAAAAGTCAGTGCTTGGAGAGTTACCCAGTGGAAGATGTGCTCCCTTCCCAGAGCAGCCTGCTCCATCCACAGCCCTGCATGGACACCTCTTCCCACCTCCCACAGCAGCCTAGGGTGCAGTTCAGGGCAGGACAGGCACTGCAAGCAAAGCACAGGACTGATGGTGCCATTTTCACGCTACCAGAAGCTACTTCATAGCAGAAACCAGGAGAACTGTACATCAAATCCCAACCCATTTTGCTGGGCTGCAACAGGCTTTGCCCACTCCTCTCTCTGCCATCCATCCCCTCTCCCACTCCAAGAGAAGAGCCATCGTCTGCCTCCAAAACACTCATCCTAAGCCTCTCCACATTTCCACATAGCTGTATTTTGACTGTGCTCAAACCACTGATTAACTGTAATTAAGCTTGAACTGATGATGAAGGATCTTGTCATCATTATGCTGTTGGGATTTAGTGAGAATGTGCCTGGAATTTATGCAAGAAAACAGCAATCATCTCAGCAAAGCAGATGGGAAGTTTTTATATTTACCATTTATCGTGTTGGGAACCTCTGGTGCCATCATCATCACTCTGCTGCCATCACTGCGCCCACTGGAACCCAGTGCTTCACTCACCATCAGGCACAGACTTTAGTCAGTCTCCAAGTCTCTGACTAATGAGAGGGAAGCAAAGTTCACCCACGTCCCTTCTTCCACAGAACCAGAAGCCTGAGGTTACTTCCACTGAGAGTTCTTAACAGCATCCTCACCTCTTCCACTCGTGGCTCAAGATCACACATACACAGGCTCTGGCAGCCTGCACCCAATTCCTACCACCGCCACCTGATACTGTCATGCAAAGCAGGATTTGTCAGACCTTAGTTTTCTAAGTATTCCCAACATGAGAACAGAAAAACACACAAGGTCCCTGCAGCTCCCCTCAGGCAGGTTTCACAGTCCTCTGCAAACATGACATACAACCTATACAGCACTGCAGATTCAGTACAAAGACATCTGTAATGATGCTGTGAGACCCCCCTGCAGCCCTGATCCAGCTCTGGGGCAGCAGCACAAGAGGGACCTGGAGCTGTTGGACCAAGGCCAGAGGAGGCCATGGGGATGCTGCGAGGGCTGGAGCAGCTCTGCTCTGGAGCCAGGCTGAGAGAGCTGGGCTGGGGCAGCCTGGACAAGAGAAGGCTCCTGAAGGGGAGACCTTAGAGCAGCTCCAGTGCCTAAAGGGGCTGCAGGAAACCTGGAGAGGGGCTTGGGACAAGGGCCTGTAGGGACAGGCCAAGGGGAATGGCTTGAACCTGCCAGAACAGGGGAGACTGAGATGAGCTCTTAGGCAGAAGCTCTTCCCTGGGAGGGTGCTGAGGCGCTGGCACAGAGTGCCCAGAGAAGCTGTGGCTGCCCCATCCCTGGCAGTGTTCAAGGCCAGGTTGGACACAGGAACTTGGAGCAAGCTGCTCCAGTGGAAGGTGTCCCTGCCCATGGCAGGGGTTGGAGCTGGATGAGCTTTAAGGTCCCTTTCAACCCAAACCAGGCTGGGATTCTGTGACTCTCTTCTAAGTGGTTCCATGAGTCCCTGGGCTCTGCTGCCACCCCTCTGGCTGGGCTGCAGACACACACACAGCTACTCAGGGAGCAAACCGTGCTTTGCATCTCCCAAGATGCTTGTGCAGCAACGGGGTTCCTTCATCCCTTCAAAAACATTTGTCTCCTCTCACCCAGATGTTTCAGTGGATGAAAATACACTTTTCCAGGCAGATCAACCTTTCTGTCTGCAATAGTGTGGAGCTCCCCACCAAACCAAACTAAACTAAACAGTGAACCTAAGCTGTGGTACCAAATCGCAAGGAAGAGTTGAACTTGTGAATATCAAAGAATCAGATCACGGAGATAGTTTGAAGCCAAATAGAACACTTTTCAGAATTGCAGAACCAAAAAAAGTCTGGTGGGGAAACATAAAACCTGAACCCAGCCCCATGAGGTGCCTGACACACAGGGCACAGCATCCCACCCAGGCACTGGGTGGCTGGGAGATGGAGCAGAGACTGGGTTGGAAGGGCAGGGAGAGGAGGAGAACACAGTGCTATGGGCTCTCTGGAAGGAGAACAAGCAATGTGTGAGACCTCGGAAACACTCACGTTCCCAGATATCAGTTCTGGGGCCCAGGGGAGCAGTGATGGGTGAGGATCGGGACGTGTCTGGGCAGTGCTCTGTTACCCACCCGCGGAGAGTGCCTGGGTATGAAGGTCTCTGTTACTGTCTCTGCTTGGATCAGGTTGGCACTGACAAAGAAACACAAGTTTCAGCCTAGACCTGATGAATACAGCACCCCTGTGCCAAACCCACCCACTGGATTAAGGCTGAAACTTTCCCATCATTGGAAAAGCTATGGGACATGAAAGGAGCACGCCAGATCTGCTTGTAGAGCTTGTAGTTGCTTTCCAGCTTTACAATGCTGGAGTATTACCTCAGGCAATAACTCCTGAATCTGGCAGCAACCTTCAGCCAGCTCTGCAGGTGTCAGGCAAGCAGGCAGCCCAGGGCAAGGGGACAACGGGATAACCAGCACAGCCCTCAAGAGACACCAGGGGTTGTAAAGGAGCAAGTCCCCATGCACACCCCAAAACAAACTACAGAATCTCCAGCTCTAGACACAGAGCCAGAGACCTCCATGAGCCCTCAGCATGCTGATTTCCTTTACCTGCTGCTGTGCAGTCCCTGGGCACAGATAGGTCATGGCTCCCTGGGGACTGTCTCTCCCAGTCCCTTGTCCCATCAGGCCAGCAGCTCTGGGTCAGGAGCAGAGCACT
The DNA here is from genome assembly GCF_012275295.1 of Melopsittacus undulatus. NCBI lineage: Eukaryota > Metazoa > Chordata > Aves > Psittaciformes > Psittaculidae > Melopsittacus > Melopsittacus undulatus. Next base: position 22,814,666 of record NC_047536.1, read on the forward strand.
CTGGCAGACACAGTGCTGCCCCATGCTGTTTGCAGGGGGTAGGATGCCTCTTACCAGACAAGAACCTAAGTGCAGGCTCCCTCCCTGGGGGGTCCCAACTCCTCCTCCTCCAGCAGCTGGGGATGAAGCTGAAGAAATCATGTACAGTTCCCTGCTGCCACCTCCCAGTCCCCATCCTGCTCCTGCTGAGGCAGTCCCATGCACTGACCCTGCACTCATGTGCATGGACCATGTCCCAGCCAAGGACAGAAACAAGAACTACACCCTGTTAATAGATGTCACCAGCAAAACACTGCAACTACCATGTTATCACAGATACCACACCATCATTACAGTAATGAGTTCTAGGGAGCACCACTGCAGCCAGGGCTGTGCATGGCTCCGGGATCAGCCCTGTTCATCTGCTCTGGACAGACAGAAGCAGCTCAGCCTGACAGCAGTGGTAAACCAGGAGACCTTCACCAGTCAGTAAACAGCACAGTGCAGACTTCACTGTGCTGCAATCTGTGTTTTCCAGTGGTGTGTATGGGGGGTGACTCCAAGGTCACCCCAAAATGGAGTGAGAGGAAAGGAGCTTTTTGCAGAGGAAGGATAATGGCTCACTGCTGACTCCCTGGGATCACAGCCCGCAGAGACAAAAGGCAGGAGACACCTCGTGCTGCCCACATCTAACAAAAGCAACTGCCAGGACAGGCTGCAACAGGCTTAAAAGCAAGTGGCAACAGGGGCTGCACACACCAACCCACTCCTTTCCCCATCATGGCAGTGGGAGCATCAGCTCAACTCACCATAAAACACCCAGCAGGACTCAACCATCTCTACGCCACCAGCCCTGGGTGGATGATGTGGGTCCCTTGCAGCCAGGGACTGCTGGGTATCCGCTGTCAGTGGCTCAGTGACATTTGGTGGCTGTTGGCATCTCATGGCACAGCTCCTCTGTGCCACTGCCCTGGCTCCCTGCAAAGCCATCAGTGTGTGCAGCTATGGCTGCCGAGAGTCACCTCTCCCTGGCAGGACCTACTCAGGCACTGCCCTGGACAGGAGCATCAGAAAGGGGCAGGAAAAGCTCCCTGTGGTGCCAGGGAAGTGGCAGGAGCCAGAGCTGAGCCTGCCACCCGTGATCAGGAGGAAGCTGCAGCCACTTTCTCCCTGCACAGCACCCTTGCATTTGAATAGACAGGAAATTAATCAACAACCAGTTCCTTCCAGTGCCAAAACCCACTGGGTCACAGCCCCAGCAGGGCAGAGGGACCCCAGTAAGGCCAGTATCTGAATGGGATGAGAAACCCAGCCAAGCCCAACAGACTCCTCCAGACAGCACCAGCAAGAGCAGACCAGGGCTCAGTGCAGACACTGCTCTTGTTTATTGGGGGTTTCTTTTTCTAAAAGAAGCTGGCCTAAATTCAAAGTCACACTCACAGAGCTACTCCTGGTGCAAAGCTGCTCTTACGTAATTGAAAAGCAGTTCCCTGTGTTAGCAGTGGCAGAGCCTGTGACTTTGCACAGTCTGTGCATCGTCCTCACACCATCACACTTTCCTCCTGCAGACACAACCTGCTCTAGAGAGCTGTGCTTTTCTGGAATACATTTTCCAATGTAATCTTAAATGGATGCTTATATTTACAGAGCTAGAGTGAATCTGAGAACGACTGGTCTCAACATGTCTGGTTTCTCTCCTCACCAATGCTCGTAGCTGGTGTTCAATGGGTTTTAACATCTGCGTGTTACAAGAGAGAGTCAGGGTGAGATAAACCTATTTATCACACCCGCCTCCAAATGTCCTCCATATACAGGCAAGCAGTTCTGTATCTCCCTTCACCTCCCCTCCTCTGTGCCACCATGGTACTTACTCTGAGTGATGCCTGTCAATGCCACTGAATAACTCCCACAGCTCCTCCGAGCTCAGGATCCCATCAGCGAAATAGTTCTTGAACTCTTCAAATGACAGCTTCCCATCATCTGCATGGAAATAAAAGGGAAGAATAATTATATACCCGCAGAAAGCAGCATCCAGGCCCCAGTGATCCTCCCAGCAGCCTCTCCACCCGGAGCGTGGGCCGCTCGGGCATGCTGTGCATTGTAATTAGAGCAGAGCTTGCATTGAAGGCATGTCCCACCAGTCCCCATTGAAACCCCAGCAGTACTGGCAAGCAGGGCCACTGCTGCTGGAGCTGCAGGTGGGAATTGCAGCCCCTTCCAAGAGATAGCACTGCAATGTTTAGTGAAAGGGATGCAGACACTCTCTAATTCAATGACTGTCCAAGGAGAGTCTGTTACAAACAGCACAGTGAGGACAGCATCAGGCTTTTATGGAAAGAAAAGCTCTCCATTGACTCCTGGGCTTTTTCCTTCCCCTCTGAGGAGGACTTCAGCTCCTGGGCTGCATTTGATCAGATGCAGAGATTGAATCAACCCTGCAAGGGATGGAGCAGAGGCCTGATGGCCCCAGGGCTAGCAGTGCACATGAGAGATCATGTGCATGCAGGCCACAGAAGGACTTGGGAAGGGCTCTGTCCTACACAGATAGTGAATTGGGAGCCCACTTCCCAACCCTTTGCTCCAGGTAAAGCAGTAAAGCATCTTTCTTGCAGCCAGAGAGCTGCTTGCCCTTATCCTGCTTCACTCTTGCAGCCAAACCTGCCAGCAGGGACAGGCTGTGCTGCTTCACCCAGAGCAGCAGTGGCAGAACAGAGCACTCACCGTTCTTGTCAGCTCGCCGGAAGATCTGCAAGAGAAAACAGGAGAGGGTTTAGTGAGGCAGCACTGGCTCCTTGCTGCTGAGCAGAGAGCCAGGGGCACCCAGCACTGCCACCATGGGAAACCCATCTCCCAGGGAGCCACCAAGAGCCCCCAGTGCCTGGGCTGCACCAGGACATCCCCCTTTGGGAACAACCAAACCCATTTCTTGCCTTCAGTGCACAAAGCTCTGGGCACAGCTGCCCAGAACTCACACTGAGCATGTTTTAGAGCATGTAGAGGGAGATGGAGTAGAAAGGGCTTTGCTACAGCCTCCTGATGGAAAGTGTTTAATTTTTCAGACCCTTTAAATGAAAGAACATTAAGCATCAAACCACTCCATAACGGGAGCGCTTTGTGCATCACTGCTGACACTCCAAGTGTCTGCACCGAGGAGCAGCTCTTGTCCTGCAGTTTGTAATCACCCTTCACAACACCCCTTCCTGCAACACACATCCACTGTAATCAATAATGAATTAATTCATTAATCTGTAACCAAGTCTGGCCCAGAGCACAGTTGCTCCAGCTCAGGGTCTCAACCCAGGTTCCCAATCATGAGGCTTCTGCCTGCAGCCCAGGAGAAAGCTGGGGCTTCTTATCCCTGCCTGGCTCCCTTTTCAATAGGAATTCGCAGAAGACTGGGGCTGACTCCAGTGAGGAACAGCATCATTCCCAAAGCCTGGGAACACCTTGCCAGACCAAACAGTATGAGCTTTTGACCAGCATATCCTAATGAAGCCAACAACAGAGTTGTGTGCATGGCAGCTTTCGTCTTTTTAATCATCCTGGTTGAGAAAGATATCTGAAGGTCTGAAGAAAGATGAGGAATGAAAAAAGGCAGGATAAGGGGAAAGTGGGCTTTGTTGTATTCTTTTCCATGCACCTGCAAAGCAGAGGGCGCTGATCAAGCCACCCCCAGAGCAGCTCTTCTCCCTGCTGCAGGAAGACGTGTCACTGCCAGCTCCCCCTCCACCCCCAGCTCCCTTCTGCACCGCTCACTGCCAGCTCTGCTGCATGTTTTGAGGCCACAAGCCCATATTTAGCCATTGAAATGTCCCTGAAAAATCGCTTTGAGGTAAAGAAAGAACTGCCCAGAGAAACCTCTGCTGCTCGCACCTCAGCAAGCCACTGGCTTGCAACTGGGCAGAGGTTTTTCTGGTGCTGGTCCCATCAGGGAGCTCCCTGGTCCTTCCCCACGACTGAAACCAGAAGCAGGGACACAGCCTTGAAGGATGCTCTCCTGAGCAAGGCAAGTTCCCACCAGCCCGAGGTGCTGCAGGGAGCGGAGCACTGTTAGGTAACCATCCCTCCAGGACGCCAGCTTGAGCAGCCACGCTGCTGCCTGTGCAGGAAAGAAGGGCAGGGGCTCCCTGAATGCCTCACAGGACTCACTTTGGAGCTTTACCTCTATCAGCCAAGACAGGATCCTGCAGCTCCCACACACCGAGTATTCTCTGCTGTTTAAAACTACTTTCTTTAAGCTAAAGGGCTCTCTTGTGCATCAGAGGTCTCACAGCCACAGGGTTACTCATGCAGCACAGCACCATTGGGTCCCATGTGCCTGTGTCATCCTGATAATGAGGCAAAAGCCTCATCCTGCAGAGCTCTCTGTCACTGGAGGGACACTTGGCTCACACAGTGACATCTCCAAGTGTCACTGAGCCAGCTAGCACATCCCAAAGACAGAAAAGTGTCACCCAGGCACTTAACAAATGGAGATTCAAGTGAGGCCAAACATCTCCCACTCACAGGCTGGACTTGCTCAGTGGGATCCCTCTGCAGGCTAAGAGGGAGGACACAGTTTGTGGGGGATCCCTGAGGTCTCAAATCCAGGGTGAGTCCATCCTGGACTCAGCAGGAACCTCAACAAACAGAGCTGATGCTGCTCCCTTGTGCCCAGGATCCTGTGCTCCAGCAGTGAATTGGAAAAGCACTGCCAATGCACACACCAGGGCTGCCTGGAGCTCAAAATAAACACACGTGGCACAAGCAGAGCCCTGTGGGGCAAGGCCACATCTGCTCCACGCTCACCAGGGACAGCAGAGCTCCTCAGCACCTCCAGCGAGCCCGTCCTCAGCAAACCCCATTGCAGAGGGGTGCTTCGGAGAACCCCGATGGCTCCTGTGCACAAGGCAGGATCCAACTCCAGCCAGGCAAAACCAGCACAGAGCAGCTTCCACACTCCACAAAGTTACCCCCAGACCCCCTCCCAGGGCACAGGCATAGAGAATGAATCCCAGCCTGCTTTGGACTGGAAGGGACCTTAAAGCTCATCTGGTTCCAGCCGCCTGCCACAGGCAGGCACATGCACGGCAATGGCAGGTAAGAGATGCTCCTGCCACAAGAGCCCGGTGCAGAGGGCAACCCTGGGACTAAGCCAAGGAAAAGCGACGCAAAGACAGGCTGGGAATGGGATCAGGAGAGGCACTGCAGGCATTCCCTCACTTGCACTCGGGGCCTGGCAGCCTTACAAACACAGGGACACTGCCTCAAACCCGAGACGTTTCCCTTAGCCCGCTCCCCCTGGGTCCAAGCAGCCGCAGCGCCGCTCAGTGCCTACGGTGACAGCCACACTGGGACCGATGGGAGCAGCACTGAATAGCATTTATTTGGGGGATGAACCCCCCACCCCGGCAGGAGGGACACGAGAGGGCTTCTCCTGCCTGCAGGGCTGGAAGCAACCGCACCTACTGGACACGCAGCCAGGGACATGGCAGCTGATGGGGAGGGAAAGCCCCCCTGCGGGCTGCAGCTAGGCGCCGGCGGTAACCGGGGGGTGTCTAAGAGGCTTTGCTTAAGCTCTCTTGCCCCGAAAGGGGACTAAGCCAGCCCTGAGCACCAGCCTGGGGGAGGCATCTCCCAGAGGCTCGAGACGTCTGCACAGGGAAACAACCGCGATGCCAGCACTGCAGCTCGTACCGCGCCTGCAGCAAAGCATCTCCGGCAAAGCCCTCCTCCTCCTCACCCCTCCTGAAGGCAGGGGGACAATCCCAGGGGAAGCACGAGCTGCCACCCGGGATCTGTCATGGGCAGCTCTGTCTTCCGCTGCCTGGAGGGGAAGCTGGAACCAGATACTAAAGCAGAGCTACTAAACTCCCCCTGCCAAGCTCCGGAGCTGAGGCGGGAGCAAAGGGAGCCACAGGGAAGCGGAAGGGAAGCCGCCAGAACCGCTACTGCTGTTAACACTTCCCATTTTAATTGCCTCAATGACGCCCTGAGGGATGGATGTGGGACTCAGCGGTGCCCTGAGGGGCTGAGCTGGAACACAGCTGTCACCACCAACCCCCCCCCCCCAGCCCATCTTCCTTCAGCCAAGTAATTAGCGCAGTTAATGATGCTGGCTGGAGAGCCCTGCGGTCTGCAGCCTTCCCACGGCAGGAGAGAGACCCTCACCCCCAGCTGGAAGCTGCGTGGCCATGAGCCGTGCTTTCCAGCTGCTCCCTGACGATGCCAGATCCCCTGATAGAGAACCACACTATTCACGTTCCCTAAGTCTGCCTGAGATCTGCTCCCCTCCTCCAGGATGAACTGGGACACAGAAGTGGCACCACATGGACCAGGACAGGATGGAGATGAGAGACAGCACCTGGGCTCTCGGGGTGCTGGGGCACCACACTAACCCTCACCCTTACCCCTTGCTTGCTTTCTCCTCCCTGGTCCCTGTGGCAAGGCAGGGGCAGCACCTCCACTCATGCATCTTCTTGGCTTCACAGCGTAGACTCCAGACCCCGGGGTGCTGGACATGGGGAACACAGAGACTGGTGGCTCACCAGGGAGGTTCAGGCATTGCCCCCCTTACCCAGGCACCCTGCAGCTCACACAAGACTGCCGGGAGCAGGAGGGTTGAGCAGTTCTGATGTGCTTCAACAGCGGAGGTGGGCTTTGACCCAGGCTGTACCACTTGCGCTCGGAGATGGCCAGGCATGCCCGGTGCCACAGAGCAGAGGTGCTGCCTCCCCCAGAGCCCCATCCCAGCGCACAGCTCCCTCTCTGCAGCGGCACCCGGGCAACAGGGCTCGAGGAGACGCACTGTGATGGGAGGCACTGTGCCAGGACCTGTCTAGTGAGCAATAGGACAACAGGCACCATCCGCATCTCCAACTCCCCCCAAGCCACCCGCAGCCACCGGTACGCCGACCTCCACCCTCCACAAGGCACCTTCCACGACAAATCTTCCACCACAACTCTCGGCACCTTCAGAGTGAGCAGGGATGGGAACTGCAGCTGGTGACAGACACACTCTGCCTGGGTCCCGCAGCTTTTAACAGCTACACAGTCCCTCCCACGGCTCTAGGAGCCGCCACAAGCAGCGCTGGGGAAGGAGCGGGCTGACGGCAGCCACGCAGAGGCCCGTCATTCAGCAGGACACAACGCTGAGCGCTACCACACCGCGACCCACACCTCGAGGCACCGCGGGGCACCCCAATGCCCCCGCGAAGGAGGCAGCACCGCGGCCGCCTGGTCCCCGCCACCCCCGGGGGTGTGAGCGGGTGTCGCAGCGGGCCCGCCCCGCCGGTACTCACGTCGTAGAAGATGGGGAGCGGCTGTCGGCGGGGCGCGGGGCCGCGGTTGGCAGAGAGCAGGCACACAGCCAGCAGCTCGGCACACGCCATCATGGCCCCGCCGGACGCGGGCGCTGCGGCGCCCCGGGGTGCGATGCCGTATGGCGGAATACGGTGCCGTAGGGAGCGGTGCGGTGCCCCGCCGTACGCTGCCGTAGGGACCGGTGTGGTGCCGTGCGCCGCCGTACGCTGCCGTAGGGACCGGTGTGGTGCCCTGCGCCGCCGTACGCTGCCGTAGGGACCGGTACGGAGCCGTGCACAACCCTACGCTACCGACAAATCTGCACTCGTGGAGCGCCCACAGGAGCCAAGACTCTTTGCCTCCGCTGAGGGCCCGCCCCCAAGGCCATCCGATTGGCAGAGGCCGATGATTGGCATCTCAGAGCCGTGCTGTGGTTGGCGGAAGGGGGAGAGGCGGGGCGCCACTGTGAGGGAGCAGGCGGTGGTGCCGGTGTCTCTCGGTGTGGGGTTCCGCTGGGCTGGATCCGGTTGGACCCGGTGCACCCCACGGCGCTCCAGATCGCTCTAGTGCAGCCCATGGCGGCCCCGGTGCTGCTCTCCGTGGTAACACTGTGGTGTCACCATCACTGGCTGCCCCAGTCTGTCCAGTTTGGCCATGGCTTGTCCCAGTGTGGTCACTGTTGGCCCTGGAGTAGCCTAGTTGGTCCCATTGTGGCCGTAGGTGGTCCTGCTGTGGCTGCAGCTGGCCTCGGGGTGGTTCCACCACCACCCAGTGTGGTTGCAGGGGACTTCACGGTGGGGCCAACTCCTGTGTGAGGGCTGTACAATGGTGCTGGGGCACCAGCACCTCGAGCAGATGTAAAACCCCCTTTGCACCCCGATCAGGGCCTGCAGGAGGGGCAGGGGATGAGGGGAAGGAGGAGACAGCAGCTGCCTCCATCCCTGCCCAGCAAGGCATCCAGCTGCCTGTGTATGTGGAAAGGAATGTGCTGGACACCTGTGTCCATACCTCAGCCTGTCCTCTGAGGTCTTCACAGTATCCCTGACTGGTTTGTGTTGGAAGGGACCTTAAAGCTCATCCAGCTCCAACCCCTGCCACAGGCAGGGACACCTTCCACTGGAGCAGCTTGCTCCAAGCGCCTGTGTCCAACCTGGCCTTGAACACTGCCAGGGATGGGGCAGCCACAGCTTGTCTGGGCACCCTGTGCCAGCACCTCAGCACCCTCACAGGGAAGAGCTTCTGCCTAAGAGCTCATCTCAGTCTCCCCTGTTCTGGCAGGTTCAAGCCATTCCCCTTGTCCTGTCCCTACAGGCCCTTGTCCCAAGCCCCTCTCCAGGTCTCCTGCAGCCCCTTTAGGCACTGGAGCTGCTCTCAGGTCTCCCCTTCAGGAGCCTTCTCTTGTCCAGGCTGACCCAGCCCAGCTCAACTTGCACCCACAAACAAAGAACAAACCCCACTTTGCTTTCCCAACAGTTAATTGGATAAATAAAGTAGATGAAGCCATGCTTGGGAGAGCTCCCCACCATTCCCGGTGTACCTGTGGTGCGGTGACCTCTTGCAGAGGTGGGCTTCATCCTGTCCCATCCTGTTCTGCTGAACTCGGCTTTTCTTAACCCAGGTCTCAAACCCACGAGGTTTCCCCAGCCCAACGTGACCGAGCTGCAGCACGTGGAGCTCCCTCGGTCTCCTCCGCCCCCGGGGACAAGCGGCTGCAAGCTGAGCCCGCAGTAGTTGCAGTGATGCATCACAGTTATTTTTACCATCTCCCGGCTGCTCTGGGTGGGTGCAAGGGAAAAGAGGCGGAAAAAGTGCACCTGGGACCTGACGGGGGTATCCGAGGACTCCAGGGAGCACGTGCACGCACAGGGCTCAGTGCTGTCCCCAGCGAGGGATGGAGCTGTGGGGCATGGCCACCACCAAATCACATCAAATCGAACCCCAATAGGGGCAGCTGCTAGAGAGAGGGGATAAATCCCCTGGTGGCAGTGGGGACAGAGGTTCACCTTGTGGGAGTGTGGGAAGGGGGTTGGGTGATGGCAGGGCTCTGTCATGGATCAAAGCAAAGCCCTGGGTGGGCATTTTCATGCTCCTGTGTTGCTAAAATCTGTGCTCAGTCCCCGGGTCAATGTGGCTTTCAGAACAGGAAGGAGCAGCTGGAAATAAGGGAAAAGTCCAGAGCAAAACTTCTGCTGGTGGCAGGAGGCAATGGGTGTCCCCAGCTTCTACCATGGGTGCTTTCAACACATGCCCAAAAGCCACTGAAAGCGAAGGGGGGGTTGGCCTGGGCTGTGGGGAGGATGCCAGGGCTCTGATCTGCTTCCCAGGTAAGGGATAGGGCAGGAATTAAATGAAGCAGCTACTTACCAGCATCTTGTGAATCACAGGATCATTGAATCCCAGCCTGGTTTGTGTTGGAAGGGACCTTAAAGCTCATCCAGGTCCAACCCCTGCCATGGGCAGGGACACCTTCCACTGGAGCAGCTTGCTCCAAGCGCCTGTGTCCAACCTGGCCTTGAACACTGCCAGGGATGGGGCAGCCACAGCTTCTCTGGGCACCCTGTGCCAGCGCCTCAGCACCCTCCCAGGGAAGAGCTTCTGCCTAAGAGCTCATCTCAGTCTCCCCTGTTCTGGCAGGTTCAAGCCATTCCCCTTGGCCTGTCCCTACAGGCCCTTGTCCCAAGCCCCTCTCCAGGTTTCCTGCAGCCCCTTTAGGCACCGGAGCTGCTCTGAGGTCTCCCCTTCAGGAGCCTTCTCTTGTCCAGGCTGACCCAGCCCAGCTCTCACAATAATCTGGATAAACGATGCTGTGCTTCACCTCCCCAAGTTATTTCCTTGCAGAGGAAACACAAGTGGGTTTTGGAAGTTGAAATATTTGAAAGTGTGGGATGGGCTGTGCTGGCATGCCCAGGGCACCCACAGAAGATGTACCATAGGGGCCAATAGAACCCCCAAAACCTGCCCAGAGTCTCTAAGGCGGATTAGAATTAAAGGTATAAATTAGAGGAAACTTTATGCTCTGCCAGCATCTAATGGTGGTCCCCAGCCATGGCCAGCCTGTCCCAGAGCTCATCCCTCTGAGTCCAAACCTCACAGTGAGGGAACAGGAGACTCCACAAGTGCCTGGGTTGATCACCACATCCAGAGCTGGACAGGCACTGTCCCTGCAGGGTTACTGCCAGGGCATGTGAGATGGGAGCTCAGATACAGCTGAGGACCATGGGGCACGCAGGATGTATGCAGAGTGCCCATCTTCTAAACCATGTCTGTATCCATGGTGGGGATGATAGGACATAAAGCCAGGCAGCATTTCCCAACCCAACATGTGCCCTGTGGAAACAAGAGCCCCTACACAAGCTATTATCAGCTCTTTCTCCAGCAATTCAGCATAGCAGGAGGGAAGCCCTTCAGCTGCATCATGAATCATCCCTGGGAGGCACAGTGGTTATTTTTGTGGTGCTCTGCCTCACGTGGAGCTGCCAATGCATCCCTAGAGATGGGTGCACTGCTGCAACAGGGGACATGGTTCTGTCCCCAGTAGAGGGGCTGCTTTTATGGGCACTGGGAGTCCCAAGGGCTCATCATCCCATGAGGTTCTCTATAATGGGATGTGATGGTGAATGCTATCAGATGTTCACCTTTGCTCAGGGGAAAAGCTGTGCTGCTATGGAGGATAGCTCATTGGAACAGGGCAGCAGAGCTCAGGATGTCAGTGTGAGTCCTCTCCCCTCTCCCTGTGCCTGCTGTGAAAGCCAATGGCCACTTCCCCCTCTTGGGGTGTCACCACTTCAGGCAGCATTGCAGATCACCATCACCCCCCACTCTGGTCTCCCCATCCTCCTGCCCTGACTCTCTGTGGCAGGAGCCCCATGGACCAGGGCAGCAGCAGGAGAGCCTTCCAGTTGAATTGTGATGGGGTGACACCATGACAACACCACACTGGGTCACCCCACTCAAACACAGGGGACAGACAGACTGCTTGTACCATTGGCCTCCTGGCTGCTGGGTTTGGGGACAGCATGGCATGGCATAGCATAGCATGCCCCCAGTCCCAAGGGGTACAGAGAAGAGGGCTGGGAGCAGGATGAGCTTACAGCATGGTTTGGGGTTAAACATTTATCAGGCTGTTTTAAGGAGAAACAGGGCTAAAGAGGAGGAAGCGAGTGCACACACAGAGGAAGGAAGTGGCACATCCCTGCCTGGCACTGGGCTTGCAGCCAGCTAGACCCCAGTGAGCAGAGACATGGGGACCTTGAGCCTGGTCCTTCAGGCAGGAATGGGTGCTGGGGCAAATAGGGCAGCTGGGAAGTAACGGAGGGCAGTGCTCCTGTAGATCCATGGCCTGGTTTCGCATCAGCCCCATGCTGCTGTCCCCCTCCTGCACTGTGGGAGGAGCTGTGGTCATGGGCACCCTGCTCAAATGCTGTTCCCAAACCAGGGGGAAGGCAGGGAAGGGACCAGGCAGGAGAAAGTGATCCCCATGTAGAGCCATGGCCCTGTCCCCCTGTGGCACAGCCTCTGCGGAGGAGCAGAGTGGGGCAGGATCAGCCCCAGCTCCCATCCCACAGATGGCAGCATGTGGAATTGCAGGGGAGCGGGTAAAGCACCGCGATGACCAAAGAACCAGCTGCGAGCCCCGGCAGGGACACACACTCGCTCACACGCTTCCAGTTCAGGATGGAAACCAGCCCCCAACCCCGCTGGTTTCTCGGGCTGGGGTCCCACCACCCCAGTGCCCCCTGAGCGCAGCCCCACACCAAGGTCAGTCAGTAGAAACCTTTATTAAACAGGAAGCTCAGAGGAACACAAGCTTGTTAAAAGGCAGTAAAAGTGAAAGTGCTTCTCGAGCCCGGCCCCCGGGGGGGCCCAGGACCCTCCTCTCCTCCCTCCACCTCTCCCAGCCCCAGTGGGCAGCAGATGAGGAGACAGAGCCCGGTGGCTGCACGGCTGCTTGGGGAGGGGAGGAAAAGCCTGAAGCCAGTGTTGCATCCTCACACGCAGATATGCACCCTCCCCTCCAGGACCTGGAGCCACCAGCCCCATCCCTGCTTGGATAGCCCCCACAATGGCCTCAGCCTCAGCCCCAATCTGGCTGCAAGCAAAGCCAGTATGTGCAGGCAAAGCCCCAGTGGGACCCTCTATGTCCCGTCCCGTTCCCCCCCCCCAACCAGCAGCATCCCCCTGCTTCCTCCTGTCCCCTCCCCATGTCCTGGGAATGCTCCCACATGCCATAAATAATAAATAAATACCCCACACTCAGCCAGGCTGTGGGAGCCCCCCCGTGCAGGGGGGACACAGCCCCAGCCCAGCACCCCTACATCTCCACCACCCACTTCCCAACAGAACAACACCTCTTGGCACCCCCACTCTGCTGCAGGCCCCCCCCTCCCCCCCCTTGGGAAATTAAATGCTGTCCCTAGGGGACGATAATAAATTAAATCAAATCTATACACAGGACTGCTTAAAGCTCGATAATGGGCACCGGAGGGGGCACTCCCATCACCAGGAACCTTGGGGGGGGTCCTCTGAGATGTACCCCTGCTCTGGCATCCTCCTTGCAGGGCAGGAGCCAGGGATGCTGCCAGCCCCCACCGGGCTGGGGGGGCTGAAGGGCAAAGAAGTAAGTGTTGCAAAAAGGGATGGGGAGAGGAGCTGTGGGAGGGAGGGGGTGAGCTCAGGGTGACCCCCCCGCACCTCCCCTCAGAAGTCCAAGGGTGTGAAGTCCTCAAAGTCACAGTCAAAGAGCTCACTGATGCCCTCTCCTTCCTGCAGCCCGAAGTGATAGTCCTGCTCCTGGTTGATGAACTCATCTGCCAGGAACTCCGGGAAGACCTCCCTGCTCTGGTCCAGCAGCACATCCATGGAGGCCAATGGCGAGAAGCTCGGCTCCTCCGCGGGGCACTTGCTGGTCCCTGGCAGCAGCGTTTCTGCAGGGGTGGGAAGCAGCCATCAGCTCCACAACAGACAAAAACCCCCAGAAGAGGCATTTTTGGCTATGCAGAACCTGCCTTCCCACATCCCTGCTGTGCTCGGATGGCCAAGCATCACCCCAGCTTGTGCTGATGGCAGAGGGGCTCATGACTACAAACACAGGCAAGGCCACAACCAGAGCCAGCAGCATCCCTGTCCTGGGCACCCACCTTGGTCTCCAGGCAGCAGTGGCAAGTTCATGTCCTGGGAAGGATGCAGGAGAGGGGAGGCTCTGGCCTGCGGGTGGCTGGCAGCTGACTCCTCTGCAGGGGCTTTGAAGGGGCTCTTGACAGGGCTGCAGACACCTGAGCTGTCCTCGGGGCAGAGGAAGACATCGATGGGGCCCTGAGTGCTTCGCAAGGATACCTGGAAAGCCTGAGGAAAGGGGAAAGGAGTGAGACCAGGAGGCACAAGGATGCCTGGGGAGCCTGGGCTGTGCAGACACAGGGTGGTCCCAGCTCACCTCCGCAGGGTCAGAGACCTGCAGCTGGGTCTCTGCGGGGGCTTTGATAACCATCACCATTTGCTCCGAGGGGTCCACAATGCTGCGGAGGTCCTGGCAGGTCACATAGGCTGCGGTGTGGTGGGTCAAGGAGCAGACATGGGGTGCTATGAACCATGCTGTGACCCAGCCGGGTCCCCTCCCCGCCAGCCCCATCCCATCCCGCACAAAGGATATTGCTGGTTGGCAGGGTCCTCAGTGAGCAGCCGCAGCTGCGCTGAGCACGTCTGGATGAGCTCGTCCAGCTGCCGCTCCGCTGCCTGCAGCTCCCGCAGCTCCTGCTCCAGCCGCCGGTGCCGGCCCGGGGCACCCACCGTGGCCTGAGTGCCCCTGTGGAGCACCAGGGGCATCAGCACCCAAACCCACAGCTCCCTCTGCCCCGCACCATGACTGACCCCATCCCACACCCAGGGAATCAGCTTTGCAGGGGTTTCTCTATAGGGCACAGCCTTGGGGTCCCTCCCCTGAGCCTGGACACTGCCTCCACTCCACACTGGCACAGGGAGCCAGAGGGGGACTGGCAGCCAGCACAGGAGTACAGATGCTGCTCAAGAGCCACCTGCACAGCCCTCACCCAGACCACATGAAGTGGCTCGTCAGCCACCACTTGAACCCCACGCAAGGCACCCTCCACCCCAAGCTTGGCCCAGGCAGCTCCCCCATCCCAAGGCACAGCCCTGCAAGCCCAGCCCACAGACATACAGCCACTGGATGTTGTTCTTGGGCTTCTTGGTGATGAGCTGGATGCCCTCCAGGACGTTGGTGATGTCGTAGATACGCCTCTTCTGCACCTTCAGGACCTCAGCCGCCCAGTTGAGGTCCACCACGCCATCAGGGGACTGGCTCAGCAGCTCCAGGAAGCGCTTGGTGGTGAGGTTCAGAGAGGTTTCGTAGCGGGACTTCTCCCCAGGAGACTTTGCCCCTGCCAGCCACCGAGGACAAGCGTGGTTTAGCCAGAAGGGAAACCCAAAACATCCCCCACGCTCACAGGTGCCCCATGGACCACGACCAACACCCTGAAACCATCTGCTTTCTCTGAGCAGTGGGCTAAGCTCCCCACATCCTCCATGGGAAGGATGCTGTAGGACCCAGCACAAGCTTTGACACTCATGCTCAGCTGTGATCACAAGCTCCGCTGTGACACCAAGGTACCAGGGCTCGGGGAGGGGAGAAATGACGGAGGGTGCACCTGGGTTGGGTGGGGGGGTCACAGGGAGCAGAGCAGGTACCTCTAATAGGGTTCCTGGGCTTGCCCCGGCTCACTGGCAGGCTCTCTGCTATGTACTGGTGATCCGTCTCCAAGTTCAGCTTCCTCTTCACCTGCAAGCAATGGGGCTCACTGGGGGAGCAGCTGCCACCCCACAGGAACCCCTCCCCGTGGGTGCCGAGCCCCGCTGCCGGTGGGAGCGGGGTCAGGGGAGCGGCTCCACCGCTGCCACACATACAGCGGGGCCGGGGCCCCGCCACGCTGCAGGGAGCGCCCCAAAGCAGGCAGGGGCAGAGCCCGGAGGAGCGGGGCGACTTCCGGAGCGGCCGCGCTCGGCAGGTGCGCTGCGTGGCACGGCACAGGGCAGGGCACAGCACGCTGTGGCACGGTAAAGGGCATGGCACAGCAAGGTGCGGAGCAGGGAGCAGCACTGCCCGGTGTGGCACGGCACAGACCGGCCCAGTAAGCAGCCCGACCCGTCGCGGCCCAGTATCTCACGGCTCGGGGCATAGCACAGCCCAGTACCCAGCACAGCCCCACCGTAGCCCACAGGGTCCCGGTCTCCGCAGCTCCCTCCCCATCCCGATCCCCGTCCCGGTGGTTACCGGCGGGCGGCCCAGTGCGGGCCGGCGCGGCGCGGCTCCGGGCCGGGCGGGTTGCGGCGTAGCGAAGAGCAAGACCTGGTCGGTATCGGGGTGTCCTCCACCGACCGCGGGATCGTCAGCGGCGGCGGAGACGATGAGGAGGTGCGGGGAGGAGCTGCCCAGCAGCGCCGCCAGCCCCGCCGCGCCGCCGCCCGCCGCCGCCATGGCTCACATGGCCACCGGGGCGACGGGCGGCGGGGCGGGGAAGGCGCTTGTAGGGTCACGGCCCATGACCGGGAGGCGAGCACCGCTCCCACAGCCCGTATTGTTCGGTACAACCGGCTCCGGCGCGCCTTCTTTGCGCGCCAAATCTTTTTTGCCGCGAAAGCGGCGCGAGCCTCCCCGCCACCCGCCTCATTGGCTGCCACCGACACCGGGAACCGCGGTAGGGGGAGCGGAGGAGCCGTCTCATTGGTCAGTGACGGGCGGTGCCGCACGCTTATTGGTTGAGGGTGGACAGGCGGCCAATCAGCGCGCTGCGGGGGTGCGGAGCGGGGACAGTGGGGCGGTGAAAGGGGGGGAACGGCGGCAGATGCCGCCGTTCCCCCCCTTTCACCGCCCCACTGTCCCCCCCAGGGAATTCCAGCTCCAAAGCATCCCTATCCCAGCATCCAGGTCCTGCCCGTTGTTTCGCATCGGAGGAGGAGGAAGGCACTGGCACACACCCAGGAGCCAAGTTCACATCACCCATGGACCCTGCCTTGGAGCGGGATGCTCTGTGAGGGGTGTTGGGAATCTTGCGCTGGGATGGAAGTGATACTGTCTTAAAGTATTTTGGGGTGAAGAGATGAGTTCAGTGCTGGCCCATCTCCCCTCTTCCAAACCCACCCTGAGACTGGATGAGGTTCTGGGACCTGGGATTGCTCAAGGGGTCTGGCTCACACAGAAAGATTGGGAATGCTCCAATCTGCTCTGTTGTAGGGATGATTCACGGCATTTTCAGCTTCCAAACACCCAACAGCTGTGGATCTTAGTTTTCTCAGCACTAGGTGATAAACCCTTGCAGAGCTAGAGGCAAAATCCACACTTGACAGTGTCAGCAGCTATCTCTGGTGGCAGGACAGTGAGGCTGGGGCAAAGGGGATGGCAGCCACCATGCTGAGGGAGATGATAGTTCATCCACCCATGAGGCACAGCACAGGCAGCTTCCACTGGCAACATGCGGGATGCTGATAACCCGCCTGCTGCATGAGGAGGCAAAATATAAAGGAATAATAATATGTATTCATAAACCCCCCCTATATTTAAAGACGAGGCCTTTCCCAGGGCACACAGATGTTGTAGATCACAGCCAGACACCCAAAACCCCCCATGAGCTGCCTTACATGTCCCGGGGGGAGCCCTGACTGCCATTGGGCATGGCTGTGGGTCTGTGGTGGCCCCCACCCTGCTGCTGATCCCAACGTGCCCGGGATGCAGGAGATGGGTGTTTTTCCCACCAGTGCGTGGGATGCAGGAGGCATCTGAAGTGATGAGTTAACTTCTGTGCAGCGGAGCAGATCCTGACACGCTGTGCCCCTGCACTGGCCAAACAGGTTTCAGGCTTTAAAGGATTTTATGCTGGATACTTTGGCAGTGGCTGCGATTCCCCTGCAGGGCAGCCAGCACGGAGCAGTGCTGTGAGTTCATAGAGTCCTTGGGAAGGAACCTTAAAGCTCATCCAGTTCCAACCCCTGCCACAGGCAGGGAGACCTTCCACTGGAGCAGCTTGCTCCAAGCCCCTGTGTCCAACCTGCCCTTGAACACTGCCAGGGATGGGGCAGCCACAGCTTCTCTGGGCACCCTGTGCCAGTGCCTCAGCACCCTCACAGGGAAGAGCTTCTGCCTAAGAGCTCATCTCAGTCTCCCCTGTTCTGGCAGGTTAAAGCCGTTCCCCTTGGCCTGTCCCTACAGGCCCTTGTCCCAAGCCCCTCTCCAGGTTTCCTGCAGCCCCTTTAGGCACTAGTAACACCAGTAACACACTGCATGTCCATGACCAATCACTTCACCTCCCTGTGCCTCATCATCCACAAAAAGCAAACAGAAACACTGCCATGCTTAAAGCAGACAAACACAGTTAATTAACTCCTGGTCCTGCTGTTATCCCAGCGCTGCTCTCCTGAGCCCTTGCCCTGCAATTCCATCATCGCTGTGAAGAACAAGCAACAGTTAGACCAGGTGTGAGCACACAGTTCATGTTGCTCCATCTGGGAAGGGGGAAAGGCGGCCCCGGAATGGCCGTGGTGCTCTCCCTGTCCCCAGGGGAGCCTCAGCCAGGCGCTTCCCGGGATGCTGCGGGCTTTGGGACACAGCTGCTGCACCAGCTGCTCCTTCGGGCTCACAAAGGCCGGCCCCCCACCCCCCCCCCTCCCCCCCCAGCCAAGTTCATGCGGGTGGGGGGGGGTATTCAGTGGGAGCAGGCGGAGCTCTGCCTCCCTCTCTCCTCTCCTCCAAGCAGGGCTGTTGGTGCTGGCGCTGAAGGAGAGCAGGCGCCAGGACAAATGAAAGGCGAATGCTGTTGCGAGAGGGAAGGGCCGGGGCTTTCCTCGCATGCATATGAGGGAGAGCAGACGAATCCCGGCTCCTGCACAGCTGCAGCCTCCTCCCGGCCTCACCAGCCCTGCTGAGGGGACGCGCTCCCCAGATGAGCTGTCTGGAGGGTGCTGCACAGAGATAAAAGTCCTGTCTCGACGGCCCCACTTGGTCACAGAGAGGGTCAGGAAGCTGTTCATAGCTTTGTACCCCCAGACAGATTCACCCCGCAGCAGGCACTGAGTCTGGGTGGGTTTTGGCTGCCTTGCAGTGGGCACTGGCTCTTGCCAAGGGGTATCTGCTGGGCCCTGTGCTGAAGGAAAAGCTCAGACCAGGGCTGCAGATAGAGCCAGAGCTGGTGTCTACACTGCTAAATCATCTCCTTGCAGTGGGAGCAGGCAGGGGGTGAGCTGGAGGATGCACACACATCCCTGTGCTCAGTCAACCTCAGCATGTAGGTGTTCCAGGAGCACCTTTACTGTCCTTGTCACCTATAGTGTGGTCCTGCTTTCAGCAGTTCCCACATGGACTGTGTCATGAGAAGGGAAGCACAACATCCCCACAGCTCTTCCCCTGTGCCAGGGGGTTGGAACTTCATGATCTTCAAGGTCCCTTCCAACCCAACCCAGTCTGTGGTTTGTCCCCAGGCCCCAAGTATGACAGTCCCCCAGTGTGTTCCAGCAGCTCAGATCCTTCCCCAGCTACCAGTGGTGCAACAGGTAGAGCTGATACTGTGGGCAGAGTAGCAGTGGCTGTTGCCTACGCACTGACAACATGAGAGCACAACTGATGCCAGCTGCATTCTGTGTGTGGCTTCTCTACATATAGGAGTAGTAGCATGTAATAACTGAGCATTACTTCATGTATCTTAGCATAATGATGATGACAGCAAAAAAAAAAAAAGAAAAAAGAGGGTTTTATTATTATTCTTATTTTAGAAAGCACAGTATTAAAGTGATTATACAGAAGTGATTATGTCTGTACATGAGTGTGGCACATCTTGGGTTGCTGTACTCCACTGCCCACACAAGGAGTCAGTTCACCATGGACAGAGCTATTTCAACAACCCCCTGCCTCCTCTTCTGCATGTTTTAAACCCAAAACCTGAACCATTGCTACAAGCATCCTGATCAGTATCATTACAAGTTACCTGAGTTTATTGTTTTATTCTATGTTGTCAGAAAATCAAGGCCTGGATTACATGGCAATCGCAGACATAAAACATATACCAAAAGCAGAGGGGAGTGCTTGTGTTACAGAGCATTTCTTTTGTTTTCTGCTCCTCATCACCAGTCTCATGAGGAAATGAGATAGACAAAAGAGAAGTTCCCTCCTCCAGCAATCGGGTCTGAACACACAGGTTGAAGAGTCAAGATTAGCACCCCTAAAGCACTAACAGTGGCCAGCAGGCATTAGGCTGGGGAGCATTACACCTCATTTCCTCTCCCCCCTTATCTCCTCATTTTGCAACAAGCATCAGAAAATGGGTCACATTCTGCTCAGGTTGCCATGATCCAGGAAGACAAACACAGGCTGACAAATAGGAAACAGCACTCAGCTCAGGTGAAAGCTAAAGGTCGCATTTGTGCTGACCCAGTGAGCATGGGCTGGAGTCACAGCAGCTTCTCCTGTGTGAGATCTGCCAGGGGTTCTGGTCACCCCAGCACCACCAGCCAAATGTGACAGCACCTGGCTGGCTGCAGAGCTCAGCATGGCACAGGGACCCTCTGCAGTCACTGGGGCTCCCCATGGGTGCCTGGTTCACTCTGCTTCAGCAGCTGGAGATCATCCCACACTCCTCCCCCAACCCAGCTGGGTTTAAAGCCCAGCTTGAGCGACTCTACCAGGGCAAGAAGGGCTTGCATCATGGATATGAAAGTCTTCTGCAGCGTCTCTACCCTGGATGCTCTGAGCAGGGCTGGTGATTACCTGCGACCACAGGTTCTTACCTCTGTGAGTGCATCCCTGTGGCACTCATTATATAAGCAGAAGTTTTCCCTTCACTGAAATGATCAGAGTCCAGCAGACCTCAGCTAAACCAAATGTCACTCTCCCCCTCCCCCCCCCCCTTCATTTTCCCCTTTGTTAAATAATGCAGTTGTCCCGGAAAGGGTCCTGACAGCCAGCCCTGGCACACAAGCTGTCCTCCAAAGAGCTGGGAAGCACAGTGGGAATGCTGGGGCAGCATGCAGCCACAGTAAATAACCCTGAGCTGCTTTGTTTCTTCAGTAAATAAATGATTAATAGCTCACTGCATTCACTCTCCTATTCACTTGGAGAACTTTTGATCAGTTTGATCATTAACCTTTAAAACTGCCCCAAAAAGAGGCTGCAAATCCAAAGGAGAAGCATCAGTTTAAAATGAACACTTCAGTTTTATCCAGTAATCTTCATTTTAGACAAGCATTGAGACCCTTTGCTCTTCTTTAGAGGCTCTGAGCATTGCACAGTCAGGTGTCAAGAAATAACAACAGAGAATAAAGTTGATGCAGACAACCAAGCCTATTGCATCTTAACATTCCAGCCCAATGAGGGCTGGGGGCAGAAAATGGCACATTGTGGTTCTGAAGCATTTGGCTGATATGCAGGTGGCTTCCAACTGTCTCTTTCTTCTTTTGGTTTTAATGCTGCTAAAAAAGGGACAGAACCAGGGGACTCCAAGCCCTACACAAAGCACTGGGGGGAGGGCAGGCAGGGGAACTTCTGTATCCGAAAAGTCTGTCTCAGACAAATTACTTCTAGTTCACTTCCTTACTACACACCCGCATTGTTCCAACACCTTGGTAGCATAAGGGGTTCATCCCCAGCTATCTGGTCCCAGAACCAGCAATGCAGACTAATGCCATTAAAGAATTGTTCCAATTACTTCCCTGGGGAATGAAGTGACTTGCAGCTTAAAGTCCTGCCCCAGCACAGCAGGAAAAGCAACCGTCCACAAAGGCACTGCTAATGGCTCTGCTGCTCCATGGACCTGCTCTGGGATGAGCTGCAGTTTGTCTTCCAGAGCCAGCAGCTGCTTCCTGGAGCACAAGTACAGATGGTTGGAGGCTCAGGCACAATTTGCTTTGAGAGTGAGGCTGGGGGATAGATTCCCCAAGAGAAAAAGAGGGTTTTGAACACAGACAACTGACAGCCACTGCTGCCAGGTGGATAAGAGAAACTTGCTATGGGTTTGTTTGTACCTTCTAGAAAGGACAGAGAGACTACACAGTGTAAAAAGAACAGGACAAGCCACTTGCCCTTCCCGTGGCCAGAAAAGTGTTTCCCAAGCAGCCACATGGTTACAGTGGTAGAACTACTTAGCAGAGGAAAACGATTTTGCCTCTAAGGGACTCACAAGCCTTTTTCAGAGCTAGGAGTGACAGCTGTACATTAAAGAGGTTAAACCCTCCTTCCAGCCACACACCCACATAACCAGCCTGCACCATCTCCTGCTACAGTAATTACATACGCTGAAGGATTTGGGAGTTGTAGGGAGAAATTCTCAAAACCATAGCTGTCAGATCATGGAAGAATTCTTTGAAATCCCACCACAGCTTATAGGAATCAGCAATATTAGAACACTGATATTCTTATTTGGGACAATATTGAGGTTTCTGACATAAAAAGTGCTGTGCTGCTTCAGACACCCAGAGTGGTGCAGAGAAAGATAGAACGTTAGGTTGGATATAAGGCAGAAGCTCTTCCCTGTGAGGGTGCTGAGGCGCTGGCACAGGGTGCCCAGAGAAGCTGTGGCTGCCCCATCCCTGGCAGTGTTCAAGGCCAGGTTGGACACAGGGGCTTGGAGCAAGCTGCTCCAGTGGAAGGTCTCCCTGCCTGTGGCAGGGGTTGGAACTGGATGAGCTTTAAGATCCCTTCCAACTCAAACCATCCCGTAATTCCATGTTTATAAAGAAATCAGACCTTCAGTTTCAGTATTTTTAATTTTAACAGCTTTTGTCCTTTCCCAGCTACCTGGTTGATCTCCTGTTCAAGCCCAGTGTGTGTTGTGCTGCTCCTGGGGCTCAGCAGGATATTCTGACAGGGAAGATTCACTCATCTACTCACCTGTGGACTCAACAAACTACAGGTATGTTCAAGTTTGATTACCATGAACATGTGCCACTGCTGGGGAGAGCAGAATCTGGCCCTACAAGAAACCCATGTGCTTATCTTCCACCTAAAGAAAAGTGCCTGTTGCAAGTGTTGTTCACTTATACACATGTAGCACCAGGGTGCTATCTGAGGTGTGCGACGGGCCCCAGCCTGTTTCCAGAGCAGCCTGAGTTATGTAACTGTTCTTGGTATTTAGTTCAAGCAGCTCTTAAAAACTTTACCAATAAGTTTCAAATAACAACAGGGTATTAATTAGTGCATTTGCAGAGGGACAGATTCAGCCCAAGTGCATGAAAGAAACCAAACAAAAATAATCTTTCCAAGCCCCACTTCCCAGGCTTGTACCAGACAACGTTAACAGTTTTATTTCTCCAACATCTTAATGCCTCCCTGAAGGCAAACTGCAGAGAAGCCCTCTTAAGGAGCACACATTGTCCTTGGATTAGCTTAAACAAGACTGCCAGTCAGCCACAGAAATCAAGAAATTATAGTTTTGCTTTGAGATGTGAGCAGGTCCCGCTCCCCTCCCACTATGGGGAGCACAGTGAGCAGTCAGATGATCCCAGGACAGTTTTTCATGGTTAGACATACTGTCAGGCTATTACTTTGTAAATATATTTAGTCTCTTAAAAAAGCCCCAAAGCTATTCTTGTGGGGAAAATAAGGCCTCTCTTAAAAAAGACTGCACCAAATTTCTGGGGGGTATTTACTCGCTCTAAACAGAGCCAAGAAAAGACTGATCAGAACACTCTGGCCAGGATGTAAGAGGCAACTCTGCTTAATAGCTGTTAATTTAACTAAATCACCAGTCAGGAGCAACAGAAGAGCCTTTTCCCTTAGCTGCCAGAAGGTACCATTCCATTCAGAGATGTTTTACAATGACCCACCTACTTGTCTGTCCTTTTGTTATAAATGAGGAAGTCAGAGATGTCGTGCCATGTGTTGCTGTCATCATACAGATAGGTCATGGAGGACTGCAGGGAGGGCTGCAGGGTGTGCCGGTGATACTCAAAGAGCCACAGAACTGTGCCCCAGATCAGAGCAGCAAGAAGTGGAAATGGATCCTGCTTTGGCTGTGGGATATAGCCCTTTTCCACTGCCAGCCGAGACAGGCCAAACAGGATCCGGGACAGCAGGTACATGATGATCTGCATGAGAGAAAACCCAAACAGCATAGGTAAGCACCCTGAGCAGGTACACTGGCCAGGCTGAGTGATGTAGAAGCGATAAGGCTGTAAGAGGGGTGGAAACAGTTTACCCAGCTTTAAGGCAAACGCATTGTAGGTTCACATATCAAGCAATCTTTCTAGCAGGAGACGTCCGTGTCCTCCAAATCCTACTTCTCTGTCTGGGCTCTAAATTAGCAATAGGCAAGTTACACTTCACACATCTTTGCAGTTGCACAACTTCTGTCCTTGATCAGTTGTTACCTCAGATGCTGCTGCTGATGTAACAGTCACAGAGCAGCTATGGTCACCTCTCAGGCACGGACACACTCAGAAGTGTGGACACATCCTAAACCCCAACCTGACTGATCCTCCTGCAGGACATTGCATAAGTAAAACACTCGATTAAGCTACATCTGTGTTTTACTGACTGATAAACCTGTGACTGTGCTAACAACCAGCTTTCAATCAAACATCCCCTGAGCCGCTTTTGTTTAGTTAGGTTAGTGTAGCTCAGTAACTGACTGTGCTCTGCACCTGCAGCATTCACAATAAAGGGTTTAGCCTGTGAATAGGCAGAGCAGGAGCACACACAGTTGATTACCACAGTCCAGATGACGGGGCAGGGGGGAAACCAAGAGCTCTGGATTGTGTGCCTGTCTGCCTTCCTAGTCTTACAAGTGCAGCTCTAGAAGTAAAGCTGGGCTTTTAGTGCTCACATTGCACACACCTTCCACAGGGCACATAACCACCTCTACAGCTGGAGTGTAAAGCAGCCAAACCAAGAACCTGTGTGAAGAGGAATGTGGTAAAAGAGTAACTCTACACTGTAAGAACCCCCAGACACATGCCAGGCTATAGCAACCACCTCCTGGCACATGACCATCCATCTGTTGAGGCTTTTGGGCAAGGAAACTTCAAACTAACACATTTACCTGGCTGTTGATGGGGTTGTTGTCACCAAACACCAGCCAACCCCCAATGCAGGCTGCAAAGAAAGAATGAAATGGGATTTTCTTCCCCTGCAGTTGGGACTGCAACGCCATCAGCCCCTTGTAGATGAACACAAAACAGGCCAAGTTCCGGGAATGAGTGTACGTAGCCTGAGCAATCGACTTCAATTTCTCTCTTAAACTGAAGAAAACAAACAGAAAATTAGGAGGGCACAAAGGCAGGAGCATTGCAGACACCCATCCTGGACACTGCCCCTCTGGCAGGGACTGACAGCATGGGCATCCCACAGAACACCTGGTGAGGGAGCAGAAACCCCTTCACCTCTGGCTCGTTCATCAGAGTAGAGCTGACATAGACTGTGGCTGTGCTGCTGTCTCATTCTATGACTAGAAATACAGCAAATTCATAAAATACATAGGAATTAATCAGAATACAGCTCTTCTTAGACTGTGATGGTGCTTCTGTCCAATTCTATGACTAGTCAAGCAGCCTTTTCTTTGATTACTGCGTAGGTGCAGACCTCTGGCATAAGTGGGGAAAGCCAAAACATGCAATGCTATGGTTTGGCTGCCCTTATTGGAGTTGATAGCAGATCATTGCTTTTTGCATCTGCTAATTTCTCCTCTGTCCACTGGTTCTCATCAACCATTTTATGAGTGGCTCACTCCATGACTACATGGATTTGGTGTGCATATGAGCTATCGTGCTTAGCTGTCAGAACAACAGACTAAGAACATGGCTCATGAATCTTTCTGCTGTTTAAGCCCTTATGAAGCATGAAAAATTGAAAGTTTGGATGAAAGCATTCTAAGCAGTAGTACAAAACCACAGAACTAGTGTCATACCTTCCACTTTTAAATAGGAAAGTCATCACCAGGGCATGTGGGGCACGAACTTTTGCTCCATAACTGCAAAACCAAATAGATATATCAGCATTTTTGCATTATAGAACCCTAGCCTGGTTTGCTTTGGAAGGGACCTTGAAGCTCATCCAGCCCCAACCCCTGCCAGGGCAGGGACACCTTCCACTGGAGCAGCTTGCTCCAAGCCCCTGTGTCCAACCTCCCCTTGAACACTGCCAGGGATGGGGCAGCCACAGCTTCTCTGGGCACCCTGTGCCAGTGCCTCAGCACCCTCCCAGGGAAGAGCTTCTGCCTAAGAGCTCATCTCAGTCTCCCCTGTTCTGGCAGGTTCAAGCCATTCCCCTTGGCCTGTCCCTACAGGCCCTTGTCCCAAGCCCCTCTCTCCAGTTTTCCTGCAGCCCCTTTAGGCACTGGAGCTGCTCTGAGGTCTCCCCTTCAGGAGCCTTCTCTTGTCCAGGCTGCCCCAGCCCAGCTCTCTCAGCCTGGCTCCAGAGCAGAGCTGCTCCAGCCCTCACAGCATCTCCATGGCCTCCTCTGGCCTCACTCCAACAGCTCCAGTCCCTCTTGTGCTGCTTCCCCAGAGCTAGATCAGGGCTGCAGGGGGGTCTCCCCATAGCACAACAGAGGGGCAGGATCCCCTCCCTAAGCTGCTGCTCACACTCTGGGGGTGCAGCCCAGCACACGTTCATGTTTCTCACTGACCAGATCCCAATGCTATAAAATGATTCTATTTCTACTCCACCAACAGCCAAAAGATGCTACCTAAGCAGCTACATGTCACTTCTGAGGCAGCCCAGCCGCAGCAGCACTCCCAGCCCCAGGTCCTGTGTAGCCACGGGCATACACAGAGCACATACCGGTAAATCAGGCCCGAAGGGACCCCAAAACCATTTTAACCTCCGCCTATGTAGAGTGCAGACGGAAACGCTTCTCCCGAACCTCCACTACAACAGCACCGGCCTCCTGACAGACAAGGAGAGCGCACAGCGGCCCTCGGGGCCCTGAGGGAACCGAGACATCCCCCGCCGGTCCCGGCACCTCCCCCGGCACCCCCCCCGCCGCACTCACACGGCGCCGTTGCGGAAGCCCTTGATGACGGCGAGCGCGGTGCGGTACCGGCGCTGCTGCAGGAGCGCGTTGACCGCACGGAGCAGGGCACGGAACGGATCCCGGCCGCCGGCCATGGCGCTTCTCCCGACACCACCGACCACCGCTGTGACAGCGCTCACGCTTCCGAAAGCAGGGCAGCGCCTATAGGCTACTTGGGCTGTCCATCAGTGCCCTTAGCCAATAAACGGTGCCTTATTAACCGCTCATTGGTGGAGTGTGTCAAGCCGCCAATGGAGAATGCGCGGAGTGTCCCGCCCACCCGCCCCGCTGAGGGCAGCAGCGCGGGCCGGTGGGGGTCATGGGGTCGCGGCCTCCCGCGGCACGGGAGCGCGGCGGGGGCGCCTCCGAGGGGCCTCGCAGGCGCCGCGCCGGGAGCGGGATGGGTGCGGCCTCCGGGCCCGTGCCGTGCGCACCCCCGAGGCGGTGCCTGCGGCCCCGCTCCGCCGCGGCGCAGGTGAAACGCGAGACTCGCTCCCGGCGCGGCCGCTGCCGCCGCAGAGCCGCCGCCTGAGCACCGAGGCCGCCCCCCACACGCACCCGGCCCCACCCGCCATCCCCGGCCCCCGTCACGGGTGGAGGGCGCCCCCTGGTGGCGGCGGCGCTCCCGGTGCCCGCTCCGTCTGGCGGGTCGCGGCCGCCGCGGCTCCAAGATGGCGCAGGCGATCTTCGAGGCGCTGGAAGGTAACGGGGCCGCCAGGCCCAGCCGGGCCTCATCCGGCCGGCACCGGGGATGCGCCTCTCCTTTGCCCACCCCCCCGCCCACCCGGCGCTGCCGCCTCCCCGCGCTCCCTCCGCCGGGCGAGTGGCAGAGCGGGGCCGCCGGTGAGGCCTGGCTCGGGGGTGCTCCTGGCAGCGCGGGGCCGTGCCCCGCTCCCCGCCCTCCCCTCCTCAGCGGCGGCGCGCACCGGCGCGGCCCCGGGGCAGGCAGGCGGCGCGAGCGGCCCCGCGCGGCGGCGGCGGCGGGGCGGGACCGCAGCGGGCGGCCCTCGCCGGCAGCGCGGGGCTCACCGCGGGGACCCGCCCCGTGCCAGGGGCTCCCCATCGCCTCCCAGCGCTCCCTGAGCCTCCCGTGCTCTGCGTGCTGGGTCCTCCCGTCCTCCCCGCATCCCGGGGCTCCCCGGGTGGGTGCTGGCTCCTGCATGCGGGTGTTGCTGCGGGCAAAGGCATTGCACTCGGGTTCACCTCAGTTTAGTGTCACAGGCAGGTGCCATCCGAGGGGATACTGATGGATGGCACCCTGACACTGAGCTCAGCGTCAGCATCTCTGGAGAACAGCTGCTTCACACGGGGTTTATTTCCTAAGCTGGTTTACACGGGTATTCTTCTTTCCATGGGGTGACTGCTGACTGGAAGGCCCTGCACTGGGATGGTCACCCTGCAGTTTGCAAACAGCACTTGCCATCACAGCAGAAACAGGAGCAAAGAAGAAATACTTCAATTTTGTCAGGTTACTCAGTGCATTTGACAGCTCTCTGTGTAGAATCAGGTTTCCTGTTCTCACAGGCATAGAATCGCAGCCTGGTTTGTATTGGAAGGGAGCTTAAAGCTCATCCAGTTCCAGCCCCTGCCACAGGCAGGGACACCTTCCACTGGAGCAGCTTGCTCCAAGCCCCTGTGTCCAACCTGGCCTTGAACACTGCCAGGGATGGGGCAGCCACAGCTTCTCTGGGCACCCTGTGCCAGCGCCTCAGCACCCTCACAGGGAAGAGCTTCTGCCTAAGAGCTCATCTCAGTCTCCCCTGTTCTGGCAGGTTAAAGCCATTCCCCTTGGCCTGTCCCTACAGGCCCTTGTCCCAAGCCCCTCTCCAGGTTTCCTGCAGCCCCTTTAGGCCCTGGAGCTGCTCTGAGGTCTCCCCTTCAGGAGCCTTCTCTTGTCCAGGTTGCCCCAGCCCAGCTCTCTCAGCCTGGCTCCAGAGCAGAGCTGCTCCAGCCCTCGCAGCATCTCCGTGGCCTCCTCTGGCCTTGGTCCAACAGCTCCACGTCCCTCTTGTGCTGCTGCCCCAGAGCTGGATCAGGACTGCAGGGGGGGTCTCCCCAGAGTGCAGCAGAGGGGCAGGATCCCCTCCCTGAGCTGCTGCTCATGCTCTGGGCATGCAGCCCAGCACACTTTCTCCTCATTGTGTGGGGTTCTTGCAGGATCCAGGAGAGCAAAACATCAGAGCAGATAAAGAAAAGAAAGAGTATTTATTCCTTTTCAGCCCACAACTGGTAGCTTTTAGCAGCTGAGTTTGTGTGTTTTGTCTTTTTGATGTGACCACAAGTCAGTGGTGACTTGGCAGCTCTGTTCTCAGCGGGTGCTGGAGGCAGAGGTGCCTTTTGCCTGTTGCTGAAGCACCCAGTGCTCAGTACATGACACTGTGGGTGTCAGGGGAAAGCAGCGCCTGGTGAAAGGGACACTCTTGTTTCGTCTCAGAGAAATCTGAAAGGGGAAAACCATGAATCAGTGATCTTGTACTTTTATCTTGGCTTCCCAAATCACCCTGTTCTTGCCAGGCTCTGCTGCCGCCAGGAGAGATGAGATGGCTTTTGCTTTAGGTACAATGACTGTGAAGAACATCCTGCAGGCTGGTGCTGGCTGCAGTCCATGCGGGATCGATGCAGAGCTTTCTCCTGGAGTCCACGGATGGCTGTGAATGGCATCAGTGTATCTCTGATTGTCTTCGTGGGTTACTAAACCCTGGACATGGTTTCCCTCTGTGTTGGAGTGTGGATTGTGCATTTACCCTGTGAAGCTACAAGGATTCAGTGGGCATTGCATGGATTATCACATGGATAAGGAGCAACAGATTTCTGTGGTCCCGGGCCTCTTCTCCAGCAGAAGGCTGAATGTAACACTGGCACAATTGCTGCATTGCTCTTGCTGTCTTTAGGGCTTGGCTTCTCCTCAAGCTTCTTCCTGCAATCATCTGACTTTAGCACCTGGAAGATGTGGCTGTGTGCCAGAAGAAAACCCAGTTGTCCAGTGCTGGGCACAACGAGAGTGGAATTATTGATACAAACTGTTCTTAATTGTCCCTGTAATATACTGAACCTGAACTTTGGATCCCTTTTGTCCTTTTGCATCCTCCTAACTCACTTCTGCTGAGGAGGAGCTGCTCCATTTCACTCTGTGGTTGGGATGTGCCGACAGGAGCCTGCAGTGCTGCCTGTGCAGTTGCCAGGACGTGATCTGTACAAAAGCAGGTGTATTTTAGAGCAGAGCTTTGGTTGGGGTGCGAGCAGATGCACTCAGGGGTGTTCCAGCAGCGTTGTGCTGTCCTGCAGGGCTGGCTGCAGCTCTGCACCAGCCGAGGCTGCAGAACTGGACCTGCAGCTTTGCTGGGATTTGTGTCAAAGGCTCCTCATAGGCATGGGGGTGGTTTTATGGGGTGGTGTGATCTGCAGCTACCTGTGCCCTCTGCTCTCCCCTCTCCCAGGGCATGTGTTTGCAGCATGTCCTTAGTGATCAGAAAGGTGTTCACAGTCTTGATGGTGCTTGCTTCACACTGGAGGTGCTGGAGGAATGGATATTTAGGTTACCTTTGAAATGCTGTGGATTATACAGATGCCCCTGTCAGGAAGGTGACATCCTGGTTGTCCAGGAGAAGTGTTCAGATGACCAGAGGAATGCAATGCTGGTTCCTTTATGCTGTGATCTGTTAGGGCACTTCACTGTCCTTCCTGGTGCTGGGTGAGTGACCTCTCATCAGGAACGGTGCTCACCTCACTGTTTGGAAGTGTTCAGACTGATTTTCTTTTTACTGTGGCCCATAATTGTGAGTTCAGAGCTTTGCACCTTTGGTTTGCAAAGATCTTGGAGAGATGAAAAGCAACCTAAGAACCCGGCACCTTTTTCTCTCTTAATTTTCAAGGTGTGACATACAACCCTGATGTGCTCCTTGTTTTATCCATAGGTTGTCTACCATAAAGAAATGGTAGGGGGGAGTGATGCATAAAAACCACCCTTTTCACCCCATAATCAGGTTATTCTACGTATCTACATCTGAGTTCTAAAGGAGTGTGCCAGGTTTGACCCATCGCTTGCATACTGCTGGCAGGATGGCCTCCCTGCATGAGCACTCCCATCGCCTGCATTTCTCTGCAATACTTTAGAACATTTTAGCTGCAGTGAAAAACCTTTGTGCCAAAGTGAGTGAGCTGATTCTGACACCAAATGTGGCTGGGGGAGTGTGTGCTCTGCTGGAGCCCAAGGGAAATGGGAATGAGAGAGAGCGGCCAACACCTCTGCTTGAGGGGAGCCCTTGGAGGAACCCACTCCTGCAGTGGGACTCTGCTCTTCCACATGTCCCAGGCTGGGGTGGCAGCCGGTGGCTGAGTGGGTGCCCCTGCCAAGATCTCTCCCAGGAGCCCACACTTTAGTCCTTCCTAAAGCTGTATCTAAATCCTCCTGTATTTGTAACCCTGTGTCTGATCGGATCTGGGAACACTGGTCTAGAAAACTGGGAGACATTTCTAACACTGCTGCTGGGACAGAGTTGCTGCCACCAGAGGTTTTGTCTTCACTGAGCTCAGTTGTGTGTGAGGTGTCCCTGCCCATGGCAGGGGGGTTGGAACTGAGTGATCTTAAGGTCCTTTCCAACCCTAACTATACTATGATCACACTCTGTCCCCAGCCAGGTTCTCCCAGGCTGCCCATCTGACCCATGCATTCCAAATAGCAATTTCTCAGCTCTTTTCATAGCCAGTGCTTCTAAGCAGCCTTCCTCTCTGCAGCAGATGCCTTAAACCAGGCCCTCTTCTGGCTCTCCTTCCCTTTTCTTATTGTATCAAAGGAGTGTATAGAGGCAAGTGGGAGTATTGCTTTAGGATGACAGTGAATGCTGTGGTGTAGAGGGAGGCAAGAAGGTGAGAGTGGCCCTGGGAGAAGACAGCAACAGGCAGTGAGCAGCTTCCCTCCATGGCTTGTGAATGTTCCATGTTCAGTCTGTCATTTACTATCCATGCCTGTGTCTCCTTGCAGGAATGGATAACCAGACAGTGCTGGCTGTGCAGTCCTTATTGGATGGTCAAGGAGGTGTGGCGGATCCATCTGCTCAGAATGTCAACTCCTCTGCTGCCATCCAGTCCATGGGTGAGTTCTGGTAGCACTTGGAGAGAAAAGAGTGGCAGAAGGGCTGCAGTGTGCATTTCTGACTACTGGAACAGTCAAGAGAAGAGCTGTGTGTGTAGGGTGATGCTATGAGGGTTGTGAGCCCTCAGGAGGACTGGGCAGAGCAGGAGCAAGGGGGCAAGAGCCCAAGTGAGCAGAGATGCTTTTGGACACGGTCATGACAATAGACCATACGCTTCCAATAAAGGCATGAAGGGAGGGAGCAGCCACTCTCCTGCCACTGGTGCTTGTTACTGCCATTCCTTATCCTCTGGGGTGTACAACTGCACTGAGTAGCTCATCTGTGGGAATACATATGGGACCTGGTCATTTATGTGCACATGAATCCTGGTAGTGCTTGACCAGCACTTGCTGCATGGTACTGACTTACTCTCTGGAGCAGCTATTATCTGTGTCCCCAGAAATGTTCTGCTTTGGGCTGTGAATCAGATGGGAGCTACAGCCTTGTGGGTCTGACTGGATCCAGTGCTTGTAGGGTTTAGTAACCTGCAGGTATCATCTAGGACGTGGTAACTGGGTTGTCTTCTTTCTGCTTCTAACGTTAAGCAGAGGCACCAAAGATGAGCAGTCTTGGGAGCAGGTGGCTTTTGGACACACTCTGCCCTGATCCAAGTTACTTCTCTTCCTTTGAGCAACCTTGAATAATCAAATCTGCCTCAGCCAACATAATGCAGGTGCTTTGGAAGAACCTGTTTTGGGTAAAAACAGAGTGCCACAGGTTGTTCATGCCTTTGGGATGAGAAAGCCAATGGAATTCGGTTTGTCCCAGGGAGATGGTGGGTTTCATGTGTGGGAGCTTGGCTGGAATGGGCTCAATCAAATCAGCTGGCTTTAGAAAGGGCTTGGGATCAGGAAGGACAAACAGTGTGCCCCTTGCAGCTGATGTGTCCTGATGATGATGCCCTTGAGGTGCTAAGAGCCAAAGTGCCTGTTTTCCTGTGGCTGTGGTTGGCATGTGTAGCACTGGAGGTTGCAGAAGGAAGCCCAGAGCAGTAACCTGGTCTTTTTAATTGCAGATGATGAAGACGTGTTCCTCTGTGGGAAGTGTAAGAAGCAGTTCAACTCACTGCCTGCCTTCATGACCCACAAGAGAGAGCAGTGCCAGGGCAATGCCCCTTCCCTCTCCACTGTCTCGCTGGCCACCAACAGCGTGTACAGCCCGTCCATCACGTCGGTGCAGCAGGCTCCGGGTGCCAGCCGGCAGGTACCATGCTGCAGGCATAGGTTCTGCTGCTGTTTCTGGGATTTGGGAGTGGGAGGGATCTCTAGATGATGTATTTAGATTCAGTGATGCCTCAGTATCTGAAAGGGCCTACAAGGATGCTGGAGAGGGACTCTTCCTCAGGAACTGTAGTGATAGGACAAGGGGTGATTGGTTCAAACTGAAACATGGGAATATAAGATTAGGTATAAGGAAGAAGTTCTTTACTGTGAGTCTTCAATCCCTTCTAACTGACTCCTGTTCTGAGAATCCCCATCATAGCATCCTCAGAGCAGCTTCCAGTGTCTGAAGCAGGCCTATGAGGATGGTGGAGAGGGACTTTTCATCAGGGACTGCAGTGACAGGACAAGGGGGGATGGGTTCAAACTGAAACAGGGGAAGTTCAGGTTAGATACAAGGAAGAAGTTCTTTACTGTGAGGTTGGTGAAGCACTGGAGCAGGCTGTCCAGAGAAGTGAATGCCCCATCCCTGGCAGTGTTCAAGGCCAGGTTGGACACAGGGGCTTGGAGCAAGCTGCTCTAGTGGAAGGTGTCCCTGCCTGTGGCAGGGGTTGGAACTGGATGGGCTTTAAGGTCCTTTCCAACCCAAACCAGCCTGTGATTCTATTGTGGTCCTGTTGGCTTTTGACTTCATGTTTAAAGCTACCTGGTCCTCTGCAGTGAGGTGTCCTCCAGCACAAGTATCTGATGGCCCTGTCTTCAGGACAGGAGGGGTTTCACGTTGTGTCTGCTACAACTGGACTTCTGCTGTACTGGCGAGCCCCTGTGTCAGAGCCTGGCAGCCTAGCCATGTGGCTGGGTGCTTGCTCTGCAGTGCTCAGGGTGGAATGGCCTTTGCTGTCCTCTGGGCCATGGTCTGGTTCATGGGCAGAAGAGGAGGGCAATGTCTGGCAGCTTCATCCCTGCATCCCTTTGCTCAGTTTCCGGCAAGTAAGCCCACATAATGTGATGTGACAAGTGTTTTGGGGAAGATCTTCTCTGGAGCAACTCTTCTTCCCAACAGACTTCTCAGAAGTGAGTCCCTTGTGTATGACATGACATGTACTGTGTCTGCAGGCATGGTGGTTTCCAAAGTGCTTTCAAACCAACTGGTTTCTTCAGCTTCAGTGGCTGGTGCTGCCCAGGGCTGCAGGCATGGGTTGTGCCCATGCAGCAAACAGAACAGCCTTCCTCCCTTCCTCTAATCCAACTCCAGTCTGAAGAGGAGAGCCTGATGTTCACCATCTGCAATGAGAGCAGCCTCCCTCAGCTCTCCTCCTTCCCTGGCTGGGGGGAAGCACCCAGGAAAGGCCTGAGTTTGTCTGTGACCACTGTGTCCTGCACATCTTGTTTAATAACCCTGGGCTGAACTGTAGCCAGTGACCACTGTGATATTTTACCTCCTTTTCTGAAGAGTATTTCCAGAGCTGCCTTATTGTTACTGCCTGAAATTACCATGGGCTCAGCAGGGAGCTGTAGATGATTACTGTGGCTCATGTGGTGACCAGAGGCTGTGAAAGCTGGGACTCAGGGTTGGGGCACAGCACTCTCATAGCTTTTGGTTGATTGCTGCTCATCCACTTGTTCTTTTGTTCTTTCAGCAAATTTCCACATACATCACAGTTCCCCCATCACCTTTGATCCAGACGCTGGTGCAGGGGAACATCTTGGTCAGTGATGAGGTGCTCATGTCGGCTATGTCTGCATTCACATCCTTGGACCAGCCCATGCCGCCAGTGCAGCCCCCGGCGCAGGTAAGGGGCAGGCAGGGGAACCCCTCTGCATGGGACAGTGCTGGCACAGCCTCAGAGCCCTGTTGTCAACCAGACTCTAGATATCTGCTTCAGGGCTGAACCCTGGGCACCTTCCCAATGTGACCAGGTTCAGGAGGGTAAATGACAGGACAACTTCATGGCCTGTCCTCTCCTGGTGGTCTTGCTGCTGGATGCTCAGACCTTTGTAATGTGGTCTCCACCTTTTTGTTGAGCCTCCGTATAGTGGTTGGATCTCTCTCTGCCCGAGATGGGTGGTTTGGGTTCTCCATGGGGCTAGCCAGGCTGTATACACTCTTCATGCTCTCACAATGTTCTCTGTAACCAGAAGGATTAAAGCTTTAAAAACAAAGCAAAAAAACCCAGCAGTGGGGCTTGAGCAGTTGGGTTTTGCAGGAGACAGTGTCTACTGACAGATCATGCCAAGTCTCTGCAAGCCAGCAGAGTCTGATTCAACCTGTCAGTTGTGCCAGAACATTACCACTGTTCCTGCGGGAGCTGTTTTGAACTGGGACTGGGGATGTGTGTGAGGGATCAGCCCCTCCAACCCAACGCTGCTGCATTTTCAATGTCTTGTCTGTGTCTCTTGTCTGTGTGTCCCTGCTGTGGTTTCAGAGCAGCCTGGGTATGCACGCTGGGGCTGGTTACCTGTCCCAGCCGCCTCCCCCGCCACCACCACCACCACCTCCACCTCCTCAGCCTCCACCTCCTCCTCCCCCGAGCCTGGGGGCTCCAGGGCCACCCGGCAGCGGCGTGGTGGAGGTGTACAGTGCACCGGCTCCTATGGCAGCAAACAGCACGGTGGAGATGCAGGGCCTGGGCATGCAGCCCTATCCGCCCATGGAGGTAAGGCCAGGGGCTGGCTGTGTGCAGGGGCTCTTTCCTCCTGAGCCTCCTCTGACAAGCAGAGTTGGTTTGGAATCACCTGGGCTAGAAACATGAAATTAGAGCCTGGGAAGATGTGTTGGGGTATTTGGCAATGATTGTTTCTGCAGGAGGAGGTACTGAACAGAAGGATGTTGGCAAGATAATCATAGAATCATAGAACCACAGAATGGTTTGTATTGGAAGGGACCTGAAACCTCATCCAGCTCCAACCCTTGCCACAGGCAGGGACACCTTCCACTGGAGCAGCTTGCTCCAAGCCCCGGTGTCCAACCTGGCCTTGAACACTGCCAGGGATGGGGCATTCACTTCTCTGGACAGCCTGCTCCAGTGCTTCACCAACCTCACAGTAAAGAACTTCTTCCTTGTATCTAACCTGAACTTCCCCTGTTTCAGTTTGAACCCATCCCCCCTTGTCCTGTTACTGCAGTCCCTGATGAAGAGTCCCTCTCCACCATCCTCATAGGCCTCCTTCAGACACTGGAAGCTGCTCTGAGGATGCTATGATGGGGATTCTCAGAACAAGAGAGGCAGTTAGGAGGGATAGAGGACTCAGCTGGCACAGGCTTAAGAGACCTCAATGTCTGCTGTGCTTGAGAGATACCTGCAGGTGTTGGGAGGGACAGGGAGCCCACCTCCCAGAGAGGTGCAGAGCACCCACTGTGCACTGCAGGCTGAAGTGGAGAGCAAAACTCAGTCTAAAAAGCAATGAACTTGGCAAAGCGGCTTTTCCTAAGGAGAGGCATTGGCAGGGGTGGATTTACCTGTGGATCAGCTGCTCACAGCCTCCAGGTTAGCACTGCCATTCACAGCAGGAGCCACTGGCTGTGACAGAGGTTTCTCAGCCGTAGCTTTGTAGCTCTCATGTGATGTGGAACTACCAGTGGTCAGAAATGGATGGGGATGTGGGATACACAGTGGTCTGTGTAGTTTATCAGGGTGGGCATCAGAAACACCCTTAAACCATTTCACCCCAGACTGATGCTTCTTTATGTGTCCTTTTGTAACATGGGTGCTGATGTAAGAGCTGGGCTTTGCCACATTAGATTTTCTTGTGCTTTCCTTCCCTTCTGCAGTCCTGCCAGGGCAGGCAGCAGGGCCTGAAGCTCCATCCCTGTCTTCAGGGCTGTTGCGAATCCACTGCGTCAGCGGGGATCATCCTGGTAACCTGCTCTGGAAGTATAAGAAACTTTTAGGCATATGACCTAAATGAGGGACTAAATGGCTCCTTCAGGGTGTTTCTCTGCTGGAGTAATACCTGCTGGATACCTTGTGATGTTCAGCAGGAGGGTTGCACACTGTGCAGTGTGTTAGTTTTAGTTAGAGACACAGTGCTGGACTGGTGAACCAGAAGCGTAATCCAGTTTGCAGGAGGCAGAAAGCTCAGCCTGGTGTGGCAAGTGCTGCTGGAGATGGAGGTTAGGGCTCACTGTAACTGCAGCAAACGTGGTTCCACTGATAAACTGCACTCTTGCAGGTACCCGGCCAGTGCGTGGACAGTCCTGTGTACCCCTCTCCTCCTGTGTACAGCCCTGGGAAGCAAGGGTTCAAGCCCAAGAACACTCCCACCCCTCTGGCCAGTGCAGGAGGCAGCGTGGTTGGGTTTGATTCCACCTCTGCTGTCAAAAGTCGGCGCTGCAAGAGCGAGGCTGGGCTGCAGGAAGGTGAGTGCCCTCAGAGCATCTGCCCTGCACTAACCTGCTTATCACACAGGGCACCAGCATGATACGGGCTCTCCAGGGCCTGTGGGATGACACTGGCTGGGTGTGCAGCTCTGGAGGAGGAACACGATGCCCTGAATGAAGCTATTAAGAGCAGGGCAGTGTGGATGTGCTTCTTGTGTGTCGCCTCTGAGTGAGCCCATGTGAAAGGACTGTCCCTGTGCTGCTGTATGGGCAAGCTTGTGCTGAATCTCTGCAGCTACAGAGATTGGGACATTCTGCAAAGTGAGGTGTTAGAGCTTGGTCCCTTTTAATCCAAGGAAGTGCTGGTGGACTGGATGTGGCCTGGCCCTGAAGGCTCTGTTCCCAAAGCTCAGCAGACCTGTCCCTGTTGGGTGTTTCAGTGCCTGTCTCCAGGTCAGGCAGGATGGGATATGCCCCATCACAGGCTGGAGGAGTGTCAGATCCTCTCTGGCCAAGTCTGACCATTGCTGACGTGATGCACACATTGCTGTGAGTGACAAGGTAGGTCCCAGGCATGAGTTGGAGGAAAACCAGTGGCTGGGCCTCTGGAGACACAACCATACACATGCTGTGGTTTAACCTTATTTGCAGAGGTGGGAATGATCATGCAGGCTGCAGCTCTCAGTCAAAAAATTCCTAGAGCAGCCCCTGGCTCTGCTGTTTGTCATTGGTTTATACCCCACTATAGTAGACAGAAGATGTGACTGAGTGATCTTCTGCATGGGAGAACTATGCCTGTGCTCTGTCTGATGGTGAGTTCATAGGAGAGAGAACTTGGGCCCTTCCTCTCACTAATCCTGTGTCTTTTCCCAATGTCCAATGTGCCCTTAAAGTAGGTGCTTTATAGCACAGCTGGAAGGGTCCCTGGAGTGGTTAATGCCTGAAGGGGCTGCTCTTCCTCCTGCACTATTTTCCTCTTTGCTAGCTCTTCTAGACTTAGCTCAGGCTATGTTCAGTGTGTGTTTGTGTCCATCACCTCTCCCCAGTCTGGCCAGGCAGATCTTACCTTTCTATAAGCCCTTTATTCCTGGACCTGAGTGGACATGTCTTGGTATGAGGGTGCTGTGATGCAGGGGGCAGGGCTGTGCCACGTGGTCTCATTCCTGTCTGTGTTTTTTGCTCTTCCAGGCAAGCCCAAGTCCCCCAAGCTGAAATGTACTTACTGTGACAAGGCCTTTACCAAGAACTTCGACCTGCAGCAGCACATCAGGAGGTAACAGTGCCACTAACCTGGCCACAGCAGCACGGCTGGGGTGGAGGTGGGCACAGCTCCACTGAGGGAGCTTGTGCAGTCTTTGTGTTTGTCATGTCCCAGCATCTGTGCTGTGTGTGGGTGAGCCTTCATCCCCTCGCTCCAGGACACCTCCCCAGTGCCTGAGGTGAAGGCTGCATTATGGATATTATCTTCTTGCTGGTTATGGGCTGGAACTGGAGACTTGTCTCTGGTGAGACTTTGAGAGCCAAATCCGTTGTCACTTGATCACTGGAGCAGCGGCATCACCACTGTTTGCCTCTGCCCTTTCCCTCCATAGCAAGCTGCAGCCTTCCTGCTTGCTGGTGTTGGCAGGCCAGAGGCCAAGTTCAGTGTCTGTAGAGGAACCCTTATAAAGAGCTTTTCCCTGGCAGGAGACTTGAAATCTTCTAAATTCTCCCCAGTAGAGTCTGTGGAACTCAGGACAGATGAGAAGGACCAAGTGGTGGTTTCCCTCCCCTTCCCAACCAGGACTCTTCACATACTCCATATGCTAGAGTCTTCCATCCTGAAGCAGAAGAGCAGGGTGGAAAGACCTTTCTCTGTGGACAGGGGAGAGCAAATTCAGGGAGGTCTGGGGGCTGCAAGATAGAAGAGATGTGTTTAGGGAAGGGAGAGGTGACAGGGAAAAAGAGGGTTAGAAAATGATGATGTCCCCAGGGTCTGTGCAGAGACCTCAGCAGCGCATGCCCTGACATTCCTGTACGGCTCTTTTCCTCTCCCACTTCTTTAATCCCTTGCCATCCCTGGACAGTAGGAGCTGTGTCTGTGCACTGGGCTGGTTTCCCCAGGCCTCTCACATCCCACCTAGTCCAGCACATCAGGTCTCAAAGCCCTTGTTTGGCTGGTCCAGGTGCCTGGTGCAGTCCTGAAGTAGCCACCCTGCGACATTCTCTGGTCCCTCTCTCTGCTGGCTGCTGATGTGGTGCCTTCTGCCTTCAGCCACACAGGTGAGAAGCCTTTTCAGTGCATCGTGTGTGGCCGAGCCTTTGCCCAGAAGTCCAACGTGAAGAAGCACATGCAAACCCACAAAGTGTGGCCTCCAGGCCTGGGCTGCACCATCTCCCGCAACTCCATCACGGTGCAGGTCATGGCCTTGAATCCCAACCAGCCTGAGGATGAGGAGAACACAGGTTTGGTTCTGGGTACAGTGTGTGCTTGGGGCAGAGCAGTGACGGGAAGGAGTGTGCATGTCCCTCCACCTCCTCACAGGGAGGGAAGAGGTGACACAGGAGCTGTGTGTGGTGGTTGCATCCCTCCTGTGGGGTTCACAGCACACACAGAGAAGGGGGTCACATCTGCTTGACTCCAGCTGTCAGGTGCATCCTTTTGCACCCCTAGCCATGCGGTTCAGGTGCTGGTGGAAACAGTGGCTCCAGACTCTGAAGATACATGCACACAGACAGGGTGATGAGGCATCTTCCTCTTTTCACTGCTTGGCAGCTGCAGTCACACTCAACAGCTCTGGTCTAGTGACTAGACAGGCTGGTGGCTTAGCACAGCCCAGTGCTCTGGCTATTTGCATTGTGCAAGTCAAGCCTGAGCTGGATCTGGCCCCAGCAGCCAACCGAGAACGCTTGAGGCAGAGAAGAGCTCCTTGCGGCAGGTGGGATCTGGATACCCTTTGTGTGGGTGGCCTTGGTCCTGATAGGAGGGACAATGTCATGTCTAGGACAAGGCCCTACTGGAGCTGCTCTCTGCTGCCATCCTGGGAGCTACTGGCTGGGTCTGACCTGCCTGCTGCCAGAGATGGGAGGAAGCCTGGCTCTGGTTCACTGGTGGAGGCTTGTTCTGGTGACTGCTCCACAGAGCACAGTTCAGTCCCTGGCAAAAGAGAATGGGATAAGGAAAGGAGGATGGAGTAGTCAGAGCCCTTCATAACCTGCAGACGTATTTAAACCCACCCTGTTAGTGAGATTTGTCTGATGTAAAGCACCTGCCTTCGGAAAGAAGGAAGAAGCTGGAGCAGGGGCAGGCCTGGTGTGTCTCAGCAGCGTGGTGCTTGCAGAGCAGCTTGCAGCAGTGCTGTGACTGTCTCTGGCTTTCTCCAGGTCTGACTCAGCCCTCGAGGAATGCTCCACCACCACCCCAAGACATGAGCCCCCTGGATGAGAGTGAGGGGAGCAAACTGGAGGCCAAGCAGGTTGTGTTGATCGACAGCTCTTATCAGTGCCAGTTCTGCCCCAGCAAATTCAACACCTATTTCCAGCTCAAATCACACATGACACAGCACAAGAATGAGCAGGTAGGGACAGAGGGAGCCCTGTGTTGGTGGCAAGATTGGGGTGGGCTTCATACAGTGCACCAGATCGCAGGGTCTGTTCTCAGCCTTCTGCTCTGTAAAGCTGCCAATGCTTACTCAGTTCAGCCCTGCATGTCTGGGTTGCAGCTCTGTGGTCTGGGTGGCTTTGGAAAGCTCCACTGTCTCCACCCTGCTGAGTGAGAAGTCAGCCCAGCAGGTTTGGATGCACAGAGAAGCAGCAAAGAAACAAAGATCAAAGCTTTCAGTGCAGGTGGCAGTTCTCAGGTTGTGGGACAGTCAGTGCTGGGTGTTGTGGTCCCACCTGCTCCAGTGGGTACCAACACCTCTTTCCCCACCTTTCTTAGGGCACTGCCCTGAAATCTGTGTTTGCAGAACATCCAGCTCCCAGCAGGTCCTGCTCTTGTCTTCCCCTGGAGCTGCCCAGCCACATTTTGATGCTAAGATGCTCTTTAAATACCCTTTCTCTGAGGAAGGCAATAGAGGAAGGGGATGTTTTGCCACCACATTGTGTCCTGCTGGAGTGCAGGGCAGGGTTTCTCTGCTGTGCTTTGGGTACTAAGCTGGCTGTGGGCATTGTGGGGTGCTCTGGGAACCACAGTGCTGCTTTGTTCTCCAGCACAGTGGGTCAAGGAACAGTGGTCACTGTCTGTAAATGACCCAGCAGCAGTGATTTCCACAAAGGAAGGCCACTGGCTGCTGGCAGAGGATCTTCCCTGTTGTTTCCGTGCTGTGTCACTTAGTTGCTCTCCCATCTTGTCCCAGGTGTACAAATGCGTGGTGAAGACCTGTGCTCAGACCTTCCAGAAGCTGGAGTCCTTCCTTGAGCACATCAAGAGCCACCAGGAGGAGCTGAGTTACCGCTGCCACCTCTGCAGCAAGGACTTCCCCTCCCTGTATGAGCTGGGTGTGCACCAGTACTCCCACAGCCTCCTGCCCCAGCACAGCCCCAAGAAGGACGTGGCCGTGTACAAGTACAGTAGCAATCGTGCTCACAAGGCTTGTAGGAGTGAGTGGTGCAGAGTGTGTTTGATGAGTGCTGGGGACAGTAGAGGGAAGATGGGGTCTTGTGGTCAGTGGTTCTTTTGGGCACCCAAGTGGCAAACCAGGCTGGGACCAAGCACTTTGAATGCAAGGAATGTTTCGGGGAGACTGAAAGGCTGGGATCAGTTATGTGGGAAGATCGCATCACTGCAAGTTGTCTGATCACCAGTCAAGAGTGAGATGGGCACAGCTGGATCAGAGACCCAGGGAAGGTCCTTCCCAGGCTCTTAAATACCTCCAGCAATGGGAGTGCTGTAGGAGCTGTGCTCAGGGAAAATCTCCTGTCCCTTTGCTGTGAAAGGGTCTATTCTTTCTACTAGTATAGAGGAAGAGGGTGAGGAGTTGCATGAAGAGATCTTTGGAGCTTTTGAAACACCTGTAGAGACATACAGGAAGGGTAGGAAGCCCAGAAGATGCTGAAGTGACCTTGGAGCCTCATGGGATAACTGCTGCTTGCATAGACTATGGTTTCTGGTTATCCTTACACTGCAGAGCTTCATCCTACAGCTTGCTGGTGGGGATCTCTGAGATCAGAGCCCTGCTTATGTTTGAGGAGGTTTTAGTCTGGTCTAGGGAAAAAGGGGTTTGCACAGATGCGATGTGTGAGTGCCTCTGTGTTGATGTTGATGGTGCACATTCCCATTGCCCATTATCACTCAGCTTTGTCAGAGGTCTCCAGCAGGAATACTGCCAGGATAGGTGAGAACAGGGGTGATGTGGAGAGGGGCCTGATGGCTTTGGAGAGGTGGGAGCTGAAGCTCTGTTAGATGCTGTAGGCCCCACATGGAAGCATGTCACCTCATGGCTGCCCCAGCCATGGGTGACACTGCTTTTATGCTATGACCCCACTCAGCTCCTTCACTGGGAGCTGCTGTGCTTGTGCAATGAAGAAGGAAGGAGGTGTTTTAAGTAAGGTGAAGTCATTACATGGGGTTTGTCTCCATGAGGAAGCAATGTGGAATCTGTGCTCAGGTCTGGGTGTTCCAAGTGGTAGAGCAGTAGCAATTTAAAGGCTTCTCCACCCAGTTCTGCAGCATCTCTCCTAGTAAAGGATGCTGAGTGTGAGTGTGGCCTGGCTTCCTGGGTTGCTGGTTCAGAGCACCTGGCTGGGGGTGTTGCTGTTTGTACCAAACCCACCCAGTCAGAATCAACCCGGAAGGTGCCTGGGCTGGGCTCTGCTTGCAGTGTGGGGCTTTGCACCCATGGCTTTGCTCACAGGCTCTGTCCTTTCTTTCCACATCCAGATGTGTCAAGTGTGTAAATAAGTACTCAACCCCGGAGGCGCTGGAGCACCATCTGCAGACAGCAACGCACAACTTCCCCTGCCCTCACTGCCAGAAGGTGGGTGATGCTGCCTGGGCCAGCCCTGGACACGTAGTGAGGGCTCTGAGCGCACCTTCAGCTCCCTTTCCTCTCCCTTCCTACCTCAGTACAGACTGGCAGGCTCAGGAGGGCCTTTTCAGAGAGGCAGAGGTGATGGCACCCCTGGTCTCTCACACAGTATGTTCCTCCCCGCAGTGCTGGCTTTTCTCCTGGTCCCATTTGCTGAACAAAATCTGTCAGGGCTCCCCCTCATTCCTCTCTTTTGGATGTGTGCTCTGTGTCCTTGCCAAAGAGAAACCTGTCCGAGCAATGTGACTGGGACCACAATGATGCCTGGGTAGGTTTGGGTTGAAATTCTCTCTTCAGCACAGTTTGAGGGCAGAATTTTGTGAGGTTTGAATTCTAATAAGTTATTTTTTGAAATCCAGACTGGAATGTGGTCCCGTGCTCCTCTGTAGCAAAGGAACTGCAGATCCTGCAGGGGGGACGGGGACAATCTCAGTAGTGACCACTCTGTACTGAGGTAGCTCAGGAAGGGGAAATGCGCTCCTACCATAGTCAGTAATCCATCCTGCTGTACCTGTGTTCACCTCCCTCTCTAGTGACAGATGCCCTTTTGAGCCTGGTTGAACTGTGAATGTGCAGCATGGGGGTTTGAAAGCCCATTACCTGCAGCAGTATTTGTTACTTCTGTGTGTATTCTTACTAACACTACTGTTCTCTGGAGATGTGAGAGCACAGAACCCCTGTGTTGCCCTCAGCCTGCAGCATGCTCATGAGGAATTCAGTCACCTTGGATTTCCAGTGTCCCATTAGCCAAAGGCACCAGTCATACTGGCTTTGTAAAGAACAGGAGCCTCTGGTAACAGATTCTTGGGAAGCATAAATGGCAGGTCACACTGTGGGAAGGTAGACTCCTGGGGGTCCTTGTCTTGGGAGACTGGGCATCCATTGGGGTGCTGGTCCTGTGCAGTATGGTGTTACAAAGCTGAGCAGCAACATGTTTCTTAAGGATAAGAAGGTTTTGGGTTGTTTTTTTTTTTGTGCTGTGTTTTCGTTAGTTTCTTCTCTTTTTTGTTAAGCTCTATCTGTATATTCCCTTACAGAAACCTGCAGGGTTTTCTTAGTGCATCCTTCCCAAGCAAGGAGTTACCATGAGCTTCTTATGCTTTCTATACAGGCTACACCTTGTGCAGGGGCAGTAATGTCCCATGTGTACTCCTGGCTTTTAGCTATGGTTTGGGTGCTGCGATGCCTGTGGTTTGGGTGCTGTGGTGTCCGTGGTTTGGGTGTTGTGATGCTCCTGATTTGGGTGCTGGGATGCCCGTGGTTTGGGTGTTGTGATGCTCCTGGTTTGGGTGCTGGGATGCCCGTGGTTTGGGTGCTGTGATGCTCCTGGTTTGGGTGCTGTGATGCTCCTGGTTTGGGTGCTGTGATGCCCCTGGTTTGGGTGCTGTGATGCTCCTGGTTTGGGTGCTGTGATGCTCCTGGTTTGGGTGCTGTGGTGTCCGTGGTTTGGGTGCTGTGGTGTCCCTGGTTTGGGTGCTGTGGTGTCCGTGGTTTGGGTGCTGTGGTGTCCGTGGTTTGGGTGCTGTGATGCCCCTGGTTTGGGTGCTGTGATGTCCGTGGTTTGGGTGCTGTGATGCCCCTGGTTTGGGTGCTGTGATGTCCGTGGTTTGGGTGCTGTGATGCCCCTGGTTTGGGTGCTGTGATGTCCGTGGTTTGGGTGCTGTGATGCCCCTGATTTGGGTGCTGTGATGTCTGTAGTTTGGGTGCTGTGATGCCCCCGGTGCACTGCTGGCTCTGAGCCTGGTCTCTGTGTTGTAGGTGTTCCCCTGTGAGAGGTACCTGCGGCGCCACATCCCTACGCACGGCGGTGGCAGCAAGTTCAAGTGCCAGATCTGCAAGAAGTTCTTCCGCCGGGAGCACTACCTCAAGCTGCATGCCCACATCCACTCC
Source organism: Melopsittacus undulatus (assembly GCF_012275295.1). Lineage (NCBI taxonomy): Eukaryota > Metazoa > Chordata > Aves > Psittaciformes > Psittaculidae > Melopsittacus > Melopsittacus undulatus. Next base: position 22,859,435 of record NC_047536.1, read on the forward strand.
GGTACGGGGATATCTGCCTGCCCCTGCAGGGGTGGAGCTGGATGAGCTTTAAGGGTCCCTTCCAACCCAAACCATTCTGTGGGCCCCCCTGGCACTGCAGTGCCTGTTGTCTCTGTGCCATCTTCCTGCCCTGGCTGTTTTCCTGACACCCAGGGTAACAGTTGGCTGTACTGAGTCATTGTAGTAACGTAGGCTCAGGAGATGTATGGGTTTGGTTTAGCCTTGTGCCCAGTGCTGCACCACTTAGAAGTGAAACACACAGGTTCTCCATTGCCTGTGGATGCAGAAGCTCAGGAAGCTTGCTCTGGAGAGCAGGAGCAGTGTGGATTGTATCCATCCACTTGCCCATCAGGCAGGATAGGGAAGTTTGGAGAAGTTTATGGAGAAGCAGAGTGCCCAAGTGAATGCTGTGTGTGACCAGAGCAGCTTTGTGTGACCAGACTCTCTCTGACTCTTGCTCTCTTTTCCTGCAGGTGAAAAGCCCTTCAAGTGCTCAGTGTGTGATGCAGCTTTCAACCGGAAAGACAAACTCAAGCGACACATGCTGATCCATGAGCCCTTCAAGAAATACAAATGTCCCTTCTCGTATGTAGTGCATCTCCTGTCTGGTGGCATGTCTTAATGGGGCTGGGATGCATGTCTTGATGGGGTTGGGATAAGGTTTGGGATGGAAGGAATGGTACATGTGTGCCATCTTCCAATCCACTACTGCTTGGGGAGGTGGGAATGCTTTGTGCTGTTAAACTGGGAACCCAGAAGTCCTGGTCTTTTGTCATTGATTTCCCGTGGGGCCACATCATTTCATCTCAGTTCATAAGCCCTGTAAAATAAAGCCTGCCTTCACTGGAGGGCTGTGTGTTACACCTGGGGGGCACTGGGGAAGAGGAGTATTTGACCACAGAGCACAAGGGTTGCCTGGAGATGGGCTCTCCCCCATGCCATGTCTTGAAAAACACTTGACAACATGGGAGCTAATGTTTGAGCCAGAGAAACCCAGGTTTAGGAGCTGATCCCCTGAGATAGCTAGGGCTGACTGGCTGCTCCCTACTCCAGCCACCTTGTGGCTCCTTCCAAAATACTCCAGCTGGGATCTTGAACTGGCTGCTTTTAGGTGCATACATAGTGAGACACAGACCATGTGCAGTACAGCAGAAGCCATGTGTCCCTGTACAACCTGTTTATTTCCTGGCCCTCTCCACAAGGGCTGAAATAGTGGAGACTGCACCAAGGGACCCATCTGGGTGCTTCTAAAGAGAAGGGTTGTGGATCTCTATGGCCCAGGATGTGTTTATACATTGATGTCAGTGGATTCATGCTGCTCACCAGCATTTCTTGTTACAGAAGCCACATGGGCTGCAATAAGGAGTTCAACAGGCCTGACAAGCTGAAGGCTCACATCCTGTCCCATTCAGGTAAGTGCAGCTCTGCCAGTGGAAGTGACTGGGATTCACTGGTGCTGCAAGAGTGTGTCGCAGGAGTAAACCTGAGCAACAAGAGAGAGCAAACTGTGGCAGTGCCTCTGCAGCCCAGCAGCCCACAAGCACAGGGTGTTCCTCTGAGGTGTTTTCCCTGCAGTGTCCCTCTACCACCACTCAGCCAACACAGCTATTGGGTATCTTCCTGTGGGAGAATTCCCACTGCCTGTGGTAGAGTGTTCCCAGATGTAGGCCTCAATACTGAATAGAATTTACTAGCTTTAGGTTTTTGCTTTCTGTTGCTGCAGGCCTGTTGAAGTGAGCTTGCATTTAGAGCTGAGTCTCAGCTTTGGGCTGTTTTCTAAGGTAATATAAACCCGTCGACAGTGTCTGTTCTGAGGCTCAGGAGCAGAGCTGCATGACTTGGTGTGTTTGCTACCAAATGAGTATCCAGAGTGCTCTGTCCACGCCTGCCCCAAACCATCTCACATTCAAAAGGAGATTTCATAGGATTTGGTTCCCTTCTCTCTGTGTTCCAGAGATGATGCTCCCACTCCTAATAAAGACATGATTTATTCCCATACCCCAGGGAACCTTCAGACTTGTCTCTTGGGGTAAAATTGAGAGCCTTTTCTTATGCCAGTCATGTCCAAAGCCCTGTAGAGTGTGATCAGCTGATACTGTGCTGACAGTGCAGTGGATGGTTTGTTTCAGAGCCTACATTCCTGTACTTGGGAGGAAAACGAAAGTGAAAATGTCTTTACTTGGCAAATACACTTGGACAAAATCACAGTTTAAGATTGTTTTGTGTTTTTGTCACAGTTACCTGACCTTTTCTGGTGGTATTTTAATCCTCTCATTTGAGGCAAGAATTATGGTTTTAGCTTGTTGTAAACACACCTCTAAGGTGTCCACTCACCCTTTTCTGACTGCACATTTGCTTGGCACAGTGTCTCCTCCTTTTTATCTGGGAGCATTTCCTTGGAAGAGAAGATGAAGCTGTTGTAGAATCATAGAATCCCAGCCTGATTTGTGTTGGAAGGGACCTTAAAGCTCATCCAGCTCCAACCCCTGCCATGGGCAGGGACACCTTCCACTGGAGCAGCTTGCTCCAAGCCCCTGTGTCCAACCTGGCCTTGAACACTGCCAGGGATGGGGCAGCCACAGCTTCTCTGGGCACCCTGTGCCAGTGCCCCAGCACCCTCACGGGGAAGAGCTTCTTCCTTATATCTAACCTGAACTTCCCCTGTGTTAGTCTGAACCCATCACCCCTTGTCCTGTAGCTACAGCCCCTGATGAAGAGTCCCTCTCCAGCATCCTTGTAGCCCCCTTCAGACACTGGAAACTGCTCTGAGGTCTCCATGCAGCTTCTCTTCTCCAGGCTGAACAGCCCCAGGGTTCTCAGCCTGTCTTCATATGGGAAGGGGCAGGTTTTCCTGATGGATGCAGGTCTCTAACCAAGCTCTCTCCTCCCATGCTCTGTGCAGGGATGAAGATCCACAAGTGCCAGTACTGTAACAAGTCCTTCAGCCGCCGAGCTCACATGATGGAGCATCAGCGCTCACACACCGGCAACTACAAGTACCGCTGCCCTACCTGCAGCAAGGGCTTCACCCGCCACAAGTACATGAAGGACCACAAGTGCCGCCTGGGCTCCCCCAAGGACAAGGACCTGCAGCTCAGGAAGCCCCAGAAGAAGCGGGTGGCTCGGGGGCGCAAGGCAGGCCTGTCCCTCCCCAGCCCGCTGGGGCTGGCAGAGCTGAAGGATGGGGCTGTTGGGGAAAGCCTCCCTGAGGGTGGCCCGAACAAAGAACCCTTCCAGGAGTCAGACGCTGTCCTGTCCATCGTGGTTGGGGGGTCAGGAGCTGCTGACTCAGACCTCGTTGTTCCTGGACAGCCCAGCAGCATCACGTCCAATTTGGCCCTAGCAGAACTGCAGGCTGCCTCGGACAGTCCCTGCACCATGCTGGCTGTCCCTGTGTACATCCAGACAACAGAGTGACAGTGCACAGAGCCACTGTGTGGCTGAGGGCTGCTGCTGGGACTGTCACACTTGGTGCTGAAATTTATCCCAGTGGAAAAGACCAAAGCTCTTGTGGGGAGGTAGATTGATATGGGAGAGAACAGCTTTCCTTTCCACTTGTTCTTCCCATCCTTGGGTAGAGGGCTACTTGGAAGCCACCAATGGCTACAAGGCACTGAAGAGAATGGCTCCATTTCTTGTCCATTTGTGTCAGCTTAGGGCAAGAAAGACCAAGATCCCTGAATCAGGGTAAGGAGGAGCATGCAAGTGTGCACCAAACAGAGCTGCTGAAATGGGTTGGCTTTGCAAATCACAGCCTATCCCATCTGTGTTTTTTCTGGCCTAAAAGTTGTATTGCCCAGTATTTGGGTGGCCTTTCCCAGAGCAAACTATTGATCCTTCCTAGTGGAAGCAAGTTGATCTTGATATCCTTTGGGAACACTGTTCAGAAATACCCTGACAGACTTATCTTTGGTATCTTTCTCCTCTGTCTCCATCAGCAGAAAGATCACCTTGTCTGTACATGTGTTATAAACACCGTGGACCTCATGTGCTGTGTGGAGTCGGTGGGGGGGAGCGTTCTTTTGTGTTGGCTCTTCTCTCTGGCTGGTAATTCTCTCCAGGGTGTGTTCTTTTCATGGTTCTTCTCCATATCCAAGGACCTCCAAGGGCCTGAGACATCCATGAGTTAATCCTTTTGACAGTTAAAGGTGACACCTGTGTACAGGGGGGAGACTAAAGCCTGAGTGAAGTGACCTGTCCCAGTCACACAGGAAACCTGGTGCACTGTGAGGCAGTTTTCTAGCATCAGCTCCTGTGTTGCAGGGTTCTTTTGCTTCCCAGCCTGTGTGTTCCTTTAGCTCAGTTCCATGCACCCGTTGTTAGTTTCAGTGGGACATGGGCAGGTGGGAGTTGGTGTGGTCTGGTAGCAAGAAACTCCAGTGTGAGAAGGCTCCTTAAGGAGAGACCTCAGAGCAGCTCCAGTGCCTAAAGGGGCTGCAGGAAACCTGGAGAGGGGATTGGAACAAGGGCCTGTAGGGACAGGCCAAGGGGAATGGCTTTAACCTGCCAGAACAGGGGAGCCTGAGATGAGCTCTTAGGCAGAAGGTCTTCCCTGTGAGGGTGCTGAGGTGCTGGCACAGGGTGCCCAGAGAAGCTGTGGCTGCCCCATCCCTGGCAGTGTTGAAGGCCAGGTTGGACACAGGGGCTTGGAGCAAGCTGCTCTAGTGGAAGGTGTCCCTGCCCATGGCAGGGGCTGGAGCTGGATGAGCTTTAAGCTCCCTTCCAATACAAAACAGTCCGTGATTCTGTGACTTGGACAATTTCTGGGATCCATTTGGCTTCTCTTTGTTTTTCCTGTTGGGAATCCAGCACAGGGACAGGGCTGGAAGCCAGGGCAGGCAGGAGAGCACCAAGTGTGATGCTCTGTTCTCCACTGTCCTGCCAGGCTTCTTTCTACCACACTCAGCCTCTGGCTTTATGCTGCCATGGGATGCCTCAGTCACCCCAGAGACTGTCGCAGGGTGCCTCTCAGGACAGGTCCCACAGCCTTTGCTCACTTCCCAACTCCCTTTTTGCCCATTTCACTTACATGTGATGCTTTTGTACCTCCTGCTGTGGAGGTTGATAGGAAATGGAGCCCAGGGCCTTACGGAGAAGGGGATTGTTCAGGCTTTAGATGAGGTTAAGGGGAGGTCTTGCTGCTGCCTGCAGGAGTGGAGAAGGTGGAGCTGGACAATTAGAGGTGCACAGGAATGGGACAAGAGGCAACAGGGTCATGGGGGAACATGGCAGCTTCTGACTCGGTGTAAAGAAAGACATTTCTACACAGAGTGGCTGTGAGAGATCAGAACCATCCTGCTCTGAGTGGAGCTGGCTGGGCTGCCCTTCCTCCTTAGGAATTCTTGTGCTTCTGTGAAGCATCTTGTCTGCTGTGAAGGGCAGGGTTCACTTGCCCACAGTTTAATCTATTTTAAGTACTCAGCTCTCCCAGGAGGGGAACAGCATCAGGAAATCGTTTGCTTAAATATACTCTTCCTCTTCTCCTCCCCTCCATACCTGCACTACACAGTGTCATTATGTGGGCTCTGGCACTTGCTGCAGCGCTGTGCTTGGGTCTATTTTGAGATGATGATGATGTGTTTGTTGTGTGCTGCTCCTTCAGCTCGGAGGTTCTGATGTAGGCCTGGCCTTTCCTTCCTGAGCCCTGCTTCCCACCAGGTCTGTGCATGGGTCAGTCTAAGGGTGATGCTGGGAGCTGGTTTTCACCAGTTGCACTGAATGTAATGCAAGGAGTGGAAGCAGAGCCACAGAACAGCCTCAGGGCGTGGCGGCTGAAAGATGCCACCCATCACTGCACCTGCTGCCCTGATCCAGCTCTGGGGCAGCAGCACAAGAGGGACCTGGAGCTGTGGGAGTGAATCCAGAGGAGGCCACGGAGATACTGCGAGGGCTGGAGCAGCTCTGCTCTGGAGCCAGGCTGAGAGAGCTGGGCTGGGGCAGCCTGGACAAGAGAAGGCTCCTGAAGGAGAGACCTTAGAGCAGCTCCAGTGCCTAAAGGGGCTGCAGGAAACCTGGAGAGGGGTTCTTTATGCAGTGTGTAACAGAGCGTGCCCTGCGTGCTGGGCGGACAAACGGGCTCTGTCGCCTCCTGAGCAGTTGGTTCATTTTCCTCTCTGCCGCTCGGTGCTGTAGAGCACTGCCCGATCCAACCGTGCTCCCCACAGCGCCTCATTTCCGGCAGGAAACACTGTTTCTGCCCCAAATCTCTTTACGCTTTAACCTCCTTCACCCCACGCTGTGGGGCCGAGCACAAGGAAACACCACTCGTGTATCCAGCAATAGCTGGGGTGCTCGGGGCATCGGTACCGTGGTCACAGAGCACGGAACGTGTCCGTGCTGCCCCACAGGTGGGAGCGTGTGACGGGAGCAGGCTGGGTACCACGGAATGATCGGGATGAACCACCATCAGTGAACCAACCGCGGCTCCGGGTTTGCGCAGTTCATCGGTAACAGGCAGCTCAGGGCCCGCACCTCGCGCTATCGCGACAGCTCGGCCTGTCGCGACACGACCGCCCCCGCCCGCTCCCGCTAACGTCAGCGCTGCCCGTGACGCCGCTTCCTGGTTCCGCTTGGGCAGACCGCACCTTCCCGTCGTGCTCCGCGCCGCGCTCGGGCCGCGACTACAACTCCCAGCATCCCCTGCGAGCCGCTCCCGCCAGCGGCGCGGCGCGGCTGCCGCGGGGCTCGCCGGGAGCTGTATGCGGGGGCGGAGGGGCGGGCTGAGGCGGGCGGGGTCGCGGAGCCTTGCGGGAGAGCGGCGGCGGCGGCCGGTTCGTGAGGGGTCCGGAGACAGGGCAGCGCGTACCGGGGCTCACGGCCGTGCTCGCACCCCCGCCTCACACAGCGGCCTCGGCGGCCCGGCCCGGCGCGGCGCAGCCATGTCGGGGCTCCTGGGGAAGCTGTTCGGGACGGGCGCCGGCGGGAAGGGCGCCGGGAAGGGCCCGTCCCCGCAGGAGGCGATCCAGCGGCTCCGCGACACGGAGGAGATGCTCAGCAAGAAGCAGGAGTTCCTGGAGAAGAAGATTGAGCAGGAGCTGGCGGCCGCCCGCAAGCACGGCACCAAGAACAAGCGCGGTGAGCGGTGGGGCCCGTCCCCCGGCAGTGACAGGGCCGGGCTCGGCTGCCTGAGCCGGGGGGGCCGGGCACAGGCCCCGCTGTGTGGCCGCAGCCCCCTCCAGTGCTTGCGCCTCGCCCCGCCCCGGCGCGGCCCGTCCGGAGCCTGGGGAAGGGCAGGGCAGCCCTGGTCTGGGGGTGACTAACGCGGGGCCGCGTCACTGCTGCCCGGAACCGTGTCGTAAGGGTACCCGGCTCCTCTGTGAGAGATCCCGGCCCTGCTCCGCGGTGCCTTGGTTCAGGGAGAGGCGAAGCGAGGCCGGGTGTTGCCGCTGTGTGCAGGAGCAGCGCGGAGAGCAGCGCACCCGTGTGGGATCAGGCCTTGTTTTACTGTGTTGTTTTTGCTTCTAACAAGAAAAACTCCATACCAAAACTTTGCTGAATATGGGGGTTTGGTTAAATCTGCTTTTATTGTTGTCAGCCCTAAAGCGGTATGTGGCTTGTAAATGGAAACTAGAAACTGGTGTTTACTGGTGGAACTTGGTCTTCCTGGGGGGGGAGGTGTTCTAGGTATGCGTTTACAAGCTGTGCTTTATACTCCTACAGGGGCAGACAGGAAACCTGGAGAGGGGCTTGGGACAAGGGCCTGTAGGGACAGGCCAAGGGGAATGGCTTTAACCTGTTAGAACAGGGGAGACTGAGATGAGCTCTTAGGCAGAAGCTCTTCCCTGTGAGGGTGCTGAGGCGCTGGCACAGGGTGCCCAGAGAAGCTGTGGCTGCCCCATCCCTGGCAGTGTTCAAGGCCAGGTTGGACAGAGGGGCTTGGAGCAAGCTGCTCCAGTGGAAGGTGTCCCTGCCTGTGGCAGGGGTTGGAGCTGGATGAGCTTTAAGCTCCCTTCCAATGTAAGCCAGTCTGTGGGTCTGTGTGTTCGTGGTCTGCCAGCCTGAAGACAAGAAGTGAGTTCTTATCTCGGGTATTTCAGTGCTTGACTGAGCTTATTCCTTGTTCTGCAGTGCCTGTTAAAAGTGGCACCTTCAAGAAAGCAGTTTGCTTAGTTTGTGTCAGTGTTGCCTTCTCTGTGCTGGGTGACAGCAGGAGCTTCAGCTCCGGCTGTGGCTCCAGCTCTTCACCAAGTAGCAGGGGTTAATATACAGTAATTACTGATAAGTTTCTGCTTCATATCACTCCTTTGGTCAGTATTTTACTCCTCCTTTCACACTTCAGAACTGTGTTACACCAGGATTGCTGCTCGAACTGTGTTTGAGCAATAGAGTACATAGAGCACCCAGGAGTGTGGTTTGTTTTGGCAGCAGGGACTGTGGCAGAGGCCTCACTTCTGCTACCCCAGGTGTCTTCTGGACTCAACAGAGCCTGACTTCAGGCTTGACCAAGTTAACTTCTAAATTACATTTATTGCAACAGTTTTAATAAGTCTGAGTTTCTGGTGCAGTTTTGAACCTAAGAGGAGAACTGGGCTGAAAAGGAGAACTAAAATCCACTCTTTCTACCTTTCCCCTTCTGCAATTTCTGCATCTTCCGTCTTAACAGTGGTCCTGTTGAACTTCTCCTAAACTTCTATTTCTGCTGCTGGTTGTTACGGTCTTTTGCTCTGCTGTAATGTCATCTCTCTCACTGCCTTTCTGTGCATGCTGCCCTTCTGTGTGCTCTGGAGCACTTTGGGCAGTGGAAGGATTAAGTTTCTTTGGGGGTGGAGGAAGGAGCAAAACCTGCCCATTCACTGGTGGGATTCTGGGTCAGGCTAATTGAGGTTTGCAGAAGAACAGGATCCTGGTGAGTAATCAAGGAGCTGTGAAAAGAGAAGAGCTGGGGATAGGCTTCTGCTGGAAAGCAAACCCTGTGTTTTTCTAAAGGACTCATGAAACTAAGAGGCCACCTTTCACTACCGAGCTGCTCTAAAGGCAGCCGATACCTGCTTGCTGGGGAGTGAGGTTCCCTCAGCACAGACTGAGGGGCTGCTCATTTATCCCAGTCACCAGCTGAGCTCCAACACACTGCACTTTTAATATGCAAGCTGTTTGGGTTTTTCCATCTCTGGCTTCAGGCTGGTTTATAATCCAGAAATTACTTAATTTTGATGCACAGTCTCTTAAATCCATACATAATTGAAGTGAAAATAAAAATATGTTGGTTTATTTGTACAAGTCCATCTTTTTAATGGAAACACTTTGATATAGTTAAAATGTTTTAGGTAAAACCAATCAAAAGCAATTAATCACAGTTTTTAAGCTTGAGGAATCCTTAAGCTTTGTTAGTTCTTTGAGACTTGAGCATTTTACTCCTTCTGTATATCCCTGCTGTCCATAGGGAAGTGCACTGTGGGTGATTGTGTAATGCTCAGCTGGCCAGAAGAACCCATGTGTCTGCAGCAGTGGGGCAGGGAGCTCACCTGAAAGTTACCTTGGAAAACCTGGAATGCTGTGTCTATTTTCTCAGAGGAAAGCTGGCTTCTGGTACACTTGGGATGAGGAGAGGAAACATTCCCTGCTCTGCAGCACACTGTGGAATTGTTCGGGTGCCAAGTGAGCCACGTCTCTAAAGGCTCATTGAGTAATTCCTGCAGCACTTCTGGAGTCTAAGGATAGCACAGAAACTTAGAGGCTTCTAGCAGGGTTTTACTAATGATGAACTTACTATCTATGTATATTTTTCACAACCTGCGTTTAGGGTATCCATGCTGTACAACCAGCCAACTCCTCATGAAACTGAAGTTAAAAGCTTTACTCTCTGGGGTAGATTTCTTCAGTCTTTGCAGTTTCCTGGCATGGGAGGCTTTCAGCATTTACTTAAAAGTGTCTTTTTTCTGGGTCTTCCTGTTCTTTCCTGGCCGCACAGATGTGGCACTTCTGTGACCACTGGGGCTTCTGAGGGAGCTCAAGTCATTTCAGTCTTCTTTTGCTTTTTTCATTCACTCTGATGGTGCCTTCTCATTAGTCCACAATATGGAGCCAGGCTGAGAGAGCTGGGCTGCTTCAGCCTGCAGAAGAAAAGGCTCTGGGGGAAACCTTAGAGCAGCTCCAGTGCCTAAAAGGGTTACAAGAAGCCTGGAGAGGAGCTTTGGACAAGTGCCTGTAGGGACAGGCCAAGGGGAATGGCTTTAACCTGCCAGAGGGGGAGACTGAGATGAGCTCTTAGGCAGAAGCTCTTCCCTGTGAGGGTGCTGAGGCGCTGGCACAGGGTGCCCAGAGAAGCTGTGGCTGCCCCATCCCTGGCAGTGTTCAAGGCCAGGTTGGACAGAGGGGCTTGGAGCAAGCTGCTCCAGTGGAAGGTGTCCCTGCCCGTGGCAGGGGTTGGAGCTGGATGAGCTTTAAGGTCCCTTCTAGGCCAAACCACGCTGTGATTCTATGATAATATCAAAATAGCTCCTGGGGAAGGAAGAGGTCAACAGACTTCAAGTGTTCGGTTGGTGTGAGGCCCCTCAGCTGCTTGTGCTGTGTGTTAGGGAGACCACTGTTATAGCTTTAATATACGTGGTGTTTTTTATCCATGGGATGAAAAACTGCTGAGAAGAAGGCTGATACATCTCTTTAGAAGGGTTTGTTGAGAAGATGCAGGTTGATGTTCCCTGTTCTGGGGAGAGCTGGGGTTATGTTGTGTTTTGGTTTGTGTTCTCATGGAAATATTCAGTGTTGTGTTGAGAACAGCACACAGTTGGGTCTTTATCTTATTTTTTCTTTTTCCTCAAGAGGCTCCTCAGCACCTTTAGCAGCAGCACAGCACTGTGTGAACACTGCTCAGCCGGTGTCCCCTTGGAGTTTAAATGTCTTGAAAAGAGATGTTGCTTTAACAAAAGAAATGGCAGCTCTGAGCTCAGCGGTTTGGGAGTGCTGTGCTGCTGCTGCAGCCTTTCATTCCGCTCCAGTTTGTCCATGTGGAGGCGGTTCCTCACACAGGCATACTTTGTCAGGCACTCTAGACTTCACAAACCAAACCAAACTGCTGGATCTTGCCAAGGGTTATGAAATTCTGGGACTCACTATTCGTTTTCAGCATAGCTCAAGCTGATCTTAATCACCCCTGCTCCAGTTTTAGTCCTTTCCTTGTGGCTGTTGCCTGGTCACACAAAGCCAGGCTGCCAGAGCAGTACACACACATGCAGAGAAGCCACAGGTTAGTTCCTTGATCTCCAGCTACTTACAGAATCGCAGAACCATACAGTACTGCAGCACTCTCACAGGGAAGAGCTTCTGCCTAAGAGCTCATCTCAATCTCCCCTCTGGCAGGATAAAGCCATTCCACCTTGTTCCTGTCCCTACAGGCCCTTGTAGAAAGTCCCTCTCTATATGGGGGTTCCTTCTCATTTTGAAATGACAATTCCAGAATCTGTTTCTAGTGGAAACCCAAAGCTCAAATTATGCCTCAATGTTAAAATTACAACAGGGAGAGGAACCTGACACTGTCCTGTGATGCCATTTTCATAAGTGGTCCATTCTAGACTTTAGATCAGGTTGAATCAATGCAGTTATGTTCTTGCCTGCCACGAGATTTTACCTTTGTGGACACAAAGACCAGAATGGCTGACAAGCTAATACCATGCCAACATGCAGTAAATATACTCAGGCTTTTAGCAAGAGGCTGACATTTCATGATCTCTTGTCAGCTGTGTTTTTGTTGGGCAGTGGGTTTAATGCTCTGGTGTCAAAGTTTCTCTTTCACTGTAATTTAATAGAACGTTTTTTAGCTCTGGTGACTGGGTACACAAAATGGATGCAAACCCATCCCTGAAAAATTCAGGTTGTTCCTGGAAAGAGAACACTCCTATGCTCCGCCCAGCATGAAATCAAACAAACAGGAGAACTGCGTTTAGCCTGCAGCCAAAAGCCAGGATTTTATGCCCACCTCCAGTTTAGTAAATCACAGGGCTGCCACAGGTAAGTCAGTTCAGCTGATCTGATGGAAAATGTACTGTTCACCACCCCCTGCCTCTGTTTAATCTGTCACATCAGTCTGCTGCTCTGGTTTACCTGCTGCTGTGTCTGGAAGTGCCACTTTCAGTAGCAGCTGAGTTAGTTAACTAGAAACTAACTAGTTAGTAACATGCTTCTGGTGCTTGGTGGTGTGCCTGTGGAACCAGCACTGCCTCATGCTGAGAGATGTGGCTGCCACAAGCTGCCTTGTCCTGCCTGTTCCTCTTGTGCTGATGTTAGCACTGGCGTAGGCAGTGCATGAGGTGGATTACTTTGCTGATCCAGCCAAAACTAAACTTTTTAAAAAAGAGAAGGTTGTTTTCTGCACTTAACCACATAAACGCTGGGGCTGGCAGGGGAGGGAGCCAGGAATGTGGCTGGAAGGATGAGGGCAGCTCCTGCCTGTCCTGCTTGGTCAGATTAGAGGCACTGTTTGTGATAAAATGAATGTGATGTGAGTGTGATCTCCCAGGCAGGGGCCCAGGTGACTATTCAGTAACACTAGAAGCTCCTGCATGATGCTGTGGGCAGTTTTTTTTAGCAGTTTGAGTAGTTCAGAATATTGCACCAATCAGGAATCCAAGGAACAGAAAACTGCAGCCTCAGCCCTGGCTACAGGTAGAGGCTTGAATGACCAGTGTGGAAGGGCTCAGACGTTAATGGATTGCTTCCAGAAATGCTTTTAAGGTCCTGCTTGATACTTGGCAGGAGAAGTGATCTCTCTTTCCAGAGTCAAATACAGTGAACCTGGTTTTGTTTCCATGATGCTGATGCAGGGGAAGCAGGAGTCCTACAGCAAACATTATTCAGCCCTTCTTTTAGTACTTCATTCTGCTGTGTTTTAAGTCATAGTCTAATGTGAAATGCATCTTTGAGTTCCAGGTGCTTAAGCATAAACCAGGGGTTCTGCAAGAGAGCTGACAGCAGTGCTGGTTGAGTCCTTCATCTCCGCTGGGATGAATGAGTTGAGCATTAACCACCTCTCTTGGGAAAAGTGCAATAATTCCTCTGTTGAAATAGGTGTTTAAAAAGACAAAACTTGTAGTTTGTAATTCTGCCCTACCTATGTTTAACAAAGGCTTTTGGAGACTGACTGCTGGAGTATAGAACAGGAATGGGGGGAGTCTCAAGCACCTTCTAAAACAACTTTAAAAGGTGGCATAAATAAAGCCAAAACTCCCGGTGTTTCTGCCAGACTTATTAGGAACTGAATTTGATGCAGTACATCCTTCCTCTGTCCCTGTTCTCTATCAAGCCTTTTCAGAAGGGAAATCTGGCATGTTTGCAGCCACCTACTTTAGTTTTATTACCTTTTTCTCTCCAAATGTTGGATTCTAGAATCAGTTTACGCTCCAGACCCAGATACTGAATCCTGCTTAAGGAGTGCTGGTTCAAAGCTGGAATTTGCAGGTGATGCATGTTGTTAACTTGCTGTAACCCCTTCAGGCTTGTGCAGAGAACTGCTAGGTTGTTTCTCACCAACAGAATTAGTGCTGAGCTGTGCAGTGTGTATCTGGACTAGGATGTTATTGTGCTTTCTACTTGTATCATTCAGGCCTGTCCATTCCTTCTGTCTTGTTCTGACTGGATTTTGGTGGGAACCATGTGCTCATACTTGGACATCCCCTGGGCTGAGCAGCAGGATTGCAGCTGGACCTGCTGGGATGTCAGGAATGGCTGGATGCTGGGTGCTCAGATACACTCCATGGTGCAGTCTGCAGTGCTGCTGGGCACACAGGTCACTGTAGGAAAGGTGCTGCATCAGGCCTTGGAATGCAGAGTGGTCACTGCTCCTTTCCTGACAAATCCCAGTGCTTCCAGGCCTGAAGTGATGGGGAAGGTCATGGCCATGCTTCATTGCTGAGCAGGGGATTAACCAAACACAGAAAAGGGAGGGATGGTGTCACACCAGGAGGAGCCTGCAGCCAGGGCTCTCAATGAAAAGGATTATTGGTTGTTTTGCAGTTGCTCTTTGGTTTGGCGTTCAGGAATGACCTACACAGGAGGGTATCACCACTTCTGAGCTCTTATAGTTGCCTGTTCTACTGGACTGAGTGGACATGTTTGCAAGACTTCTGTTGCAGCTCTGCATGTCAGGGGGGTTGGAACTAGATGATCTTAAGGTCCTTTCCAACCCTAACTATTCTATGTCCACAGGCCTCTGTGCCTGCTTTTCTGGTAGCCCCCTCTCCTGCCTGCAGAGATGCTCTGCATTGCTCCTGTGTGCTTGTTCTTGGTGGAGGCAGCAGCAGGCTGGGGATGTTCTGTTGGCACTCACTGGGTGTGGCTGGGAAGAAACCACTGTGATGATTTTGGCAGCTTTTTGCTCTGCCCTGTGAATTCCCATCTGGTTTGGAAAAAACGAAGTTGTTAACATTGCCCTGTCTGGTTTTTGAGGCAGTGTGTCCTGCTTGTTCCAGAGACTTTGCATGGGATGTGGTGCAGGCAGGGAGGATGTGGCCTGACCTGCAGCCAGGAAGGCTCCAAAAGAGGGAGTGTGGAAGTGGGATCTAAAGTAAAATCCCGTTGTTCACTCACAGCACTTAAAACTAGGTGATTTTTGCAAAACTACAAATTGAAGCAGCTTGCATGTTTTCCATGAAGTTTGCAGCCAGTTGTCCAGCAAACTGGACACAACGTACCTGAAACAAATAGGCCCCACGTCAGATGTGTTGGGGGGAAACCTTTGCTTTCCCTCAGAGAAGCCAAGGCCACAGCACATGATAAGGAGGTTAGTTCTGTAATCATCCCCGTGGAGTCTTTGAGCAGAAGCAGTGTCACAGTTGCTGAAGATGTTGGCAGATGGAGGCAGCTCTTCTTGCAAGGATGTGCTTAGATTGCAGGTGAGAAACCGTCCCTGTGGCCAGTACTGAGGGCTGGTGGGAGCACAGGAGAGCACAAGCTGCCCTAGTGATGCTTGATGCCTGGCTGTGGCAAAGGCAATAATAGTCCTGCCCATGGTGTCCTTGCACTTGGAAGCCCGGCTGGAAAATGTCTGCTGTGGCTTCCTCCGTGTTCACTTTTGAATGAAGCCTTGCCAACAACCATTTTTATAGGGGCAAATATAAGAATAGGGTAATGATACAGACAGTGGTTATCTTGAAAGTCATGTCCTGATCGGCAGCAAATGATGGAAGTTTTGGGTTCTCCAAATAGCTGTCCCTTTGGCACACACTGGGATATGCATGCTGATTCTTGTGTGCAGTAAGTGAGGGCTGAGCTCAGAACAGGTTGTCATGACTGCTGCATTTCTGATTCTGAACTTCTTCACCAGCCTGTGCTCCTGCAGACCCTGCCCTCTCCCATTTCAGGGAGCCCCCTCAGCAAGTGCTTTCAGTCCAACTGATGTTGCATCCTGGGCTGGGCTGCTGCACGTTGCAGATCAGATTTGGAGCCATAATCAGTACCACCTTCCACAGCAGCTACTCTTCAGCCAGCAGTTGTTTCTGAACAGAATGCAAGATGAACAGGGCTCTGTCCCCAGTCCCTCATCTGGTAGCTGTGATGTGTTGAGGTCAGGAATTGGCTTAGACAGCAAGTGATCCAAGAGGCTTGGCACCATGGTCACCACCCTGCAGGTACAAACCTCCTCAGGTGGCTATGTAACTGCGTCTTGAGCTCATTTGGGTTACTGCCAGGTTCCTCTATGCTTTCAAAGGCTTGCAGTATCTTTCACTGTAAAACCTGACTTTTTGGAGTCCCTCTTTCATAACACTGGCTATGTTGGCTCTTCCACTAATGTGGTGCTGTGTTACGTGTTACCAAACATCCACATTGTATGTGCTTTTCATGGCTTGGCAGGAGCCTATTCAGGTTTAAAGATGTCATGTTTACTTCCAGGTGACTGCACTGAGGTGGCTCAGATGTAGTGGAACTTAAAAGAAGCACAAAGGCCAGGGTGACAGCAACATCAGCCAGTGATATTCAGAAACTTGCAGGTGATTTTTGTTAGTTATGAAAGAAAACAAGTTGCTATAAAGCAAGCTTCATTGTGGCTGGCTACGAGCTGTGGACAGTCACTGCAGTCCCCCCTGAATAACATGTCTTGATGACATCCCCATGGTGGGCTCAGCATGGGCAATGTCCTGGGAGGAAACCCAGTGGTAGAAAGTCTCTTCTGGGAAGTGCTTCCCTGGCAGCACCCTTGGCTCCGGGAGCTGGGTGCTGCTGAAGGGAGCAGGACTGCCACGAGGAAATGCAGTTGTGGCCTCAGGAGGTGCACTGCAGTGTGGCCAGTTGTGTGTGTGGAGGGGGATTCAAGAAGTACAAGTGAAGTTTTTGATTGAAATAAATACGGTTTCTCTTATTTGCTTTAGAACTTCTGGGTTTCTAAAGGTTTGTGGTTTTGACTTTTCCTCCTTCTTTGTTAGTGTTGGAATCTGACTATACATAAAATAAGTTTTCATATCTCCAAATAGCAGAACTTTACCAGATGCGATGTTAAGAGAAGTGCTAAATATTGTGACATCCTCAGCCAAATTCTTAGACTTGGCAACACTCTCATGGTAATTGCCCAAAGCTGGAAAATGCCTGTTGGATTTACCCAGGCAGCTGTTGGCTTCATCCCCAGGAGTTAAAGGTCTCAAAATGGGCCACTTAAGGATAGAATCTTCTGAGTTTTGTGACTTAATCACAAAAATAGTGTTAAGCATAAGTAATTTGGTTGGTTGGGAATTTCCCTGTGAGAAAAGAGCAGTTTTGTGCAATCGCAGCCTGGTTTGTGTTGGAAGGGAGCTTAAAGCTCATCCAGCTCCAACCCCTGCTACGGGCAGGGACACCTTCCACTGGAGCAGCTTGCTCCAAGCCCCTCTGTCCAATCTGGCTTTGAACACTGCCAGGGATGGGGCAGCCACAGCTTCTCTGGGCAGCCTGTGCCAGTGCTTCAGCACCCTCCCAGGGAAGAGCTTCTGCCTAAGCGCTCATCTCAGCCTCCCCTCTGTCAGGTTCAAGCCATTCCCCTTGGCCTGTCATTATATTACTCTGTGTTTCAGGAACACCACTGTAGTCATGGATTCTGACCTTTGGAAACACACTTTCTGTGCTCCACATGAAAATGACTGTGTGTGACTAGCTCATAATGAGGGAGTGTGACAAGGAAGTGCGTTACACTTCCAGCCTTGCATGTCAGCCATGGCATGTAGGACAACATCAGCTGCTGGTGCAAAGGTCAAGCTGATGCTGATTAGAGGACCAAGCAGTGCTGCAGTCACTGAAGGAGGTGGTGGTTACTGTTTGCTGTGGGTATTGCATGGATCATAGCTGTGATTGCTGGTGTACTTTTTCCCTTTACATTTTTATAGCTGTTTAGACCAGGAGTGCTGATTGTTGTTTAATTTCTTGCGCAATAGGCTAAATGTTCCGGCACTGCTTTGCTCAAGTGAAAGTTGTAATCTTGTGTTTTAAGTACAGATAGGACAGAAATCTTCTAAGAAGTTTGGTAAGGGGATTTAAATCTACCTTTTTAGCTGCTTGAAGTACTGGAGGACATTTTGTGAGTTGCTTTAATTTGCCTTTTTGCTTCCTAGGAATTTTTTTGAGATGTTGTAGGCACTTTGCTAATTCTCAGTAGAATGAGAGATGAGAGTTGGTGCCTAAGACTGAGCTCCTCCACTGCAGGCAAGGCAGCCAGTGACTTCTTACACCTCCTGGTCCCTCTTGTTTATCCCAGTTCAGGGGCAGTGAGGATGTTGATTGTGATTAAATTTGCTGCTGAGGCAAATGCGAGGAAGATGGAGTGGTATCTTCAGGAGTAGCAAGAATATTGATACTTCTTTCGGTTGAGCACATTGCAGATGGATACACAGTGCAGTGTGCCAGGCAACAGGAAGTTGAGCATCTCAATCATTTTCAGTGTCTGGGCTTTCTGCTGGAGACCCCCTCATCTGGGGAGCTCCTCGGCAGGTATCTTGCACTCTTTGTTTTGGTATGTCTGATGTTTGGTGTACATAATAATATGTGAAGTTGCTCTGGAACTCTTTCATCCCCTATGAATACAGCTGGTGTCCTTCTGCAGTGCTGTCTCTGCTGCTGCAATTTCTTCTCTCATTTGCCATAGACAAGGTAAGAATTAGATGTGAGATAAAGCTATATTCCCCCTCAGTCAGAGTTACTAACCCACATGTCTTCTTGTTGAGAAGCCTTTTACTTATATATATGAATGTGATTTTTCAGCACATATTTGCAGAGGCAGCAACCAGTGGAGTTAAACTCTGGGTTCATAAACACATGGACCTGGGTACAGGTCTGGTTTTGAATTCAGTGAAACTCTTCAATTATATTCCCAGTTTTCCCCAGTGTTCTTTGAAATAACTGGGCCTCCTGCTCCTCTTGAGTTGAGACATGTTTTTGCCAGCAAAATCTGGAGTTGACAGGGTATAGAAGTCTTAAGTTCTTCCTTGTTTGTATCTACAGATCTGTGTTTCTACTAGTGATATTTTAAAGCATTAATGCAGTAGAATTGCTGTATGTGTAAATAGCCCATTAACACTACTTTTCCTCAAGTGCAGAAGCAGGAGGGCTGTTGACTTTTAACTAAATCACCCATATGTTCATAGTCAGTTTTTCCTCTCTGAATGCAGTACCATGTAGTAAAATTGTTTTTATTATCTTGCAGCTTCTTATCCCAGTGGAGGTTTTTCTTATTTCACTTAAAGTGCTGTAAATATTGCAAGGAAAATATGAAGAATTATAATGGCTCTGTTAATAATAATTATATACAGGTTGAAATACTTCAAAACCACATAGAATCATAGAGACTGGTTTGTATTGGAAGGAGCCTTAAAGCTCATCCAGTTCCAACCCCCTGCCATGGGCAGGGACACCTTCCACTAGAGCAGCTTGCTCCAAGCCCCTGTGTCCAACTTGGCCTCTAACACTGCCAGGGATGGAACATTTATCACTTCTTTGGGCAACCCATTCCAGTACCTTACCACCCCTACAGTAAAGAACTTCCTCCTTATATCCAACCTGAACTTCCCCTATTTCAGTTTGAACTCATCACCCCTTGTCCTATCACTACAGTACCTGATGAAGAGTCCCTCTCCAGCATTCATGTAGCCCCCTTCAGATGCTGGAAGCTGTTCTGAGGTCTCCACGCAGCTTCTCCAGGCTGAACAGCCCCAGTGTTCTTAGCCTGGCTCCATACAGGAGGTGCTTCAGCCCGTGATCATTCTCTGGCCTCCTCTGGACTTGCTCCAACAGCTCCATGTCCTTTTTATGTTGAGGACACCAGAACTGGACACAGTGCTGCAAGTGGGGTCTCATGAGAGCAGGGTAGAGGGGCAGGATCTCTTCCATTAACCTGCTGTCGCACTGCTTTTGATGCAGCCCAGGATACATGAAATGAAATTCGTACAGATAACTCCACTTTGTTCTCAAGAAATGCTATTTGGGTGAGCAGTCATGCTTTTCACACAGCGCTGAGGGAGGAGGAGAGCTTGGCTGCATGACTCCACTGTTTTCACTTGTGAATGTGCACTACTCAAACCATAATACCAGTTCCTGCTTATCAGTCCTGTCGGAGTGCTGGATGTTCCTCTGTAGGCAGAATGATGCAAGCCTTCTGGTTGTTCACCCTGGACAAACAGGAAGTGTGAAACTGCTGAAATTTCTGGAGGGGTCTATCACAGAAATGCA
Organism: Melopsittacus undulatus; assembly: GCF_012275295.1. Lineage (NCBI taxonomy): Eukaryota > Metazoa > Chordata > Aves > Psittaciformes > Psittaculidae > Melopsittacus > Melopsittacus undulatus. Next base: position 22,879,049 of record NC_047536.1, read on the forward strand.
AATCATTCAGAAATTTCAGATAGCAATTTGGAGTTCATCAACTGAAGACTAAATAAATAAAACCCCCTCAGCATCAGACAAGTACACCCTCACAAAACCCAACCCAGCTAACACAAAACCCCAAAACAGAGTAAGAAATTGCTTTTCATGTATTATAAAATATTATGTGTTTAAAAAGGCTGTTATGTGGTCTTCAGATGTACTTTAATATGTGTTCTTCCATTCAAGTTGTATCAGTCAGTCCAAATCCAACTGCTTTTGACTCTGCTGCTGATGTACTGGACTTACTCCTCTCTGGGAGCTGATGTTTCCTTTGTGAGATTCTCTGTGTAAAAAGGACCTGCAGAGGTTAAAGTCTGGTGTCATTAACACTGAGGCATTTTCTTTGCCAGTTGAAAAGGGGACATAAATTATTGAAATCCATTTGAAGTGGTCAAAGCTCTGTGCTGAAATCTTTATGAACAAAAATTGGCTCCAGCATCCCATCATAGCTGATAATAGAGACAATGATCATATCAAGATGTCACATGGAGAAGCTCATTTTGAGCCTGCTCACTGTCTGATGAATGGCAGGAGTCACCCAGGTAGTTTTAAATGCATTACCTTTAATTTAATTGTAATCACATATATAACTGCTCTTCCCCAGTGAATACCTCATACCTTCTGCTGAAAACTTTACTAAAAATCAAATAAAATACAACTAAGTGTTATCTGCTTGGGTTTTTTGTTTTTTGTTTTTTTTTTTAGGCTATTTTAAGTGCATGCAATTCATAGTGCACATTGTACCTAGGAGCTAGACCACACACTGTGCCTGTTAGTGATAAGCTACAGGCTGTAAAGGTGGTGTAAAATTCTGAGTGGTTACTGGCAGGTTCTTGCTATCATCTTGGAAAACAACTGCCATGGCTTGAGCAGATCTTCTGCTGTCATTGGGTCTGTTTTGGTTCATTAAGTGAAGGTTATCTTAAATGATAAACTTCTTTTTAATAGGAAATTCGAAGTTTACCACCAGTTTTCTCTGCTCACGTCAGTTATCTAATCCCTGGCTGGTGAGCAGGTTAGAAGAGTAATTTGTTAGTTTGTTGCTGTAAAATGGTTCAGCAACTACAGTCTTCTCATACTAATGGGTTTATAAGTAATAGGGATATAACATGCAGAGACCTTCTAACAGTCTTCAGTTATCTTCTAACAGTGCCTAAAGGGGCTGCAGGAAACCTGGAGAAGGGCCTGGGACAAGGGCCTGTAGGGACAGGCCAAGGGGAATGGCTTGAACCTGCCAGAACAGGGGAGACTGAGATGAGCTCTTAGGCAGAAGCTCTTCCCTGTGAGGGTGCTGAGGTGCTGGCACAGGGTGCCCAGAGAAGCTGTGGCTGCCCCATCCCTGGCAGTGTTCAAGGCCAGATTGGACACAGGGGCTTGGAGCAAGCTGCTGCAGTGGAAGGTGTTGCTGTTTGTGGCAGGGGTTGGAGCTGGGTGAGCTTTAAGCTCCCTTCCAGCACAAACCATTCCATGAAATTTCAAGTACAAGTTAATCCCAACCCAAAGGCAGGATGCTCTGGGAGGTGAAACTTGTGGTGTCACGGAGCACCCTCCTGAAGCATCCCTTCACACCAAGGGAAGGCTGCTCATGGGACAGTGAGTGCTGACCAGACTGTCTCCTCTGCACCTGAACTCTGGCTAGGCTGCAGAATAAAGGCTTTAAACTTAATATACAGTCACAGGTCCTGCTGAAGCAGTTCCATAGCAGTTAAAGCTGGCTATTAAATGATGCTGCCTACCTATATAATTACTGTCTTGGCAGCAGTTAAGGCATCATTAGGGGTGTGGAGCCCAAGCATTGCCTATTCCACTGCTGCCTGATGTGACAGCAGCCCCCATGAAGAGCAGAGATGGGCCGTGTTGCACTTAAACTTGAAAGGCACATCCATTTCTTGCATGTGTGTGATGCCAGAGCATGTGTTTGTAGCCTGTTGTCTCTTGTTCCTGTTTATTTCAAATTCTGGAAACTTCTATTTTTTTGGAGAAAAAGAGCCAATGACATTCCCATCTGGTGAAGTACTGAGAGCTTTGACTTCAATGAAAACTTAAAAATGGTTTATTTCTCTCGTAGTACCTAAGATTTCAGTAGGGTTTATGCTGATGGTATGGACTTTTTGCAGGAAAAATGGTGCAGCTGCTCACTAGTTTCAGAAATCAGTGCTTAAATAGGAGAGTAGAGACAAAGTAGGTGTAGATCAGAACAGAATCATCTCCTTGGATCTATAACTCTGTCACGTACCCCATTCTGTAAGGTATGTAAAGTATGATGGCAACTTGTGGAACAGCTGCAGGTCTGTTGTCTCTCCTAACAGACTGGTGCTGGTCCTGCATTTCAAGCAGGATTCTGTGGCTCTTCCCCCTTGCCTGTGTCTGACTGGGAAATGGCCCCTGGCTCCCATTGCTGCCTCCAGATGGACCCCTACTGTAGAAATTCCTTGTGAGCTCTGAGCTGGGGTTTTTGATGTGGTGCTCAACCAGAAAGAGCTGCAAACTGGGCAGTCAGGCTTCAGAGATGGAAAACTGACTTAACTGCAATGGTCTTAAACACACATGAGGATGCTGCGAGGGCTGGAGCAGCTCTGCTCTGGAGCCAGGCTGAGAGAGCTGGGCTGGGGCAGCCTGGACAAGAGAAGGCTCCTGAAGGGGAGACCTGAGAGCAGCTCCAGTGCCTAAAGGGGCTGCAGGAAACCTGGAGAGGGGCTTGGGACAAGGGCCTGTAGGGACAGGCCAAGGGGAATGGCTTTAACCTGCCAGAACAGGGGAGACTGAGATGAGCTCTTAGGCAGAAGCTGTTCCCTGTGAGGGTGCTGAGGCGCTGGCACAGGGTGCCCAGAGAAGCTGTGGCTGCCCCATCCCTGGCAGTGTTCAAGGGGAGGTTGGACACAGGGGCTTGGAGCAAGCTGCTCCAGTGGAAGGTGTCCCTGCCCATGGCAGGGGTTGGAGCTGGATGAGCTTTTAAGGTCCTTTCCAACAGAAACCAGGCTGGGATTCTATGAATGCAAGTGTCCTAAATTAACTTGTTTTTTTTTGTTAACTTTTTAGCTTAATAAAACCTTCTAGTTCTAAACAACCACTTTACATTAAAAGCTGGTTAAGCTGGAAACCCAGCTGAAAATGAATTGCAGGAAGCTGTGATCATCTAATTTGAGGCCCTGAATGCCTTGTTCCACATTCCTTAGTGCTTTAAGCTGCAAAAAGTGGAAATCCCTTGTGTCAGGTTTTCCTCAGCATAGAAGCTCATTTATCACTTTGATGTTAATCAACCTGTGCTAAATGTTTATTCCAGACTGCCCAGCCACAGAAACTCTGTGCATTGCCCTGTGCATAGTGCTGGGGCTGTGGAGCAGTCCTTGCTGCATTTAGGCTACTGAAATAGGCATTTCATAGAGGAGGCTGAGCAGGGGCTGGAGGTCATTGAGCAGGAGTTGGGCAGGAGCAGTGCTGTAGCTTGCACCCAGGTGGGAGAGCTGTGCTGTCTTCAGGGCTTGCAGTGGATCCTCGCTCTGCTGTGCAAGCTGGAGAGCTATGTATGGTGCTTGTAAAAGCAGGAGCCTTGATCTCTGTCTACAAATGATAAATGATTGAAGGAAAGGATTTCTAACACAGAGTGGAGGCTGGCAGTGCATTCTGGTACACTTGAACTGGTGTGTGTGTGGGAAAGGGAGGGCATAGGGTCACAGTCCTGATACAAGCTCATCACAAGCTCTTTTACAATGATTCTTGCAGCGTTTGGTGTCCAAGCAGCTTGTTTTCAGAGTGCATAAGCCTGAACTGCAGGTAAACTGTAGCTGTTCTCAGAGAAAGCTGCAGTGGGGAGCTGTACATAAATCATAGTTTACTTGGCCTTGTCTAATGGTTGTAAAATCTCTGGGTTTGCCAATAATTCTCCATGATGCACAAAATCCTCCATAAAGAGCGTCTAATCGCTGACACTTCCCAGCATCTGTCACTACATAACCACAGCCCATTAACAGCTTTATCTTTCAGTAAGAAAACTTTCTATATCCTTAATAAAGCCATTAGCACAGAATTAACCAGACTAAATACATGAGCAGTGTGTTACTCAGCACTTTGTGATCTGGCATAAAGCTGGAACGTGTCAGATGATGTTTGTGTTGTGCTTGATTCCGCAGAGCAAATGCTGTCATGTGTTACACAGAACCCCAGGCCTGTTCCTGCTCCTGTCAGATGAGGCTGGATGTTGGACTGGACCCAAAGTACTGGGGAGATTCACTGGTTTGTTGGAGTGAAAAGCAATGAAGGGGCTTATTTTGGGTCTTTGGGTTCTGCTGGAACAGTTGAAGTGACCTGAGCTCTGTGGTTTCAGTGGCTTCTGCTGGATTAACCTGTGTGACTGCCCTTGAGAGCCTTGGCAGTGCCTTCACAAAGCAATTCTTCTTTCTCTCATCCATCAGTGTACTGCTAAAGTAATCAAATCCAGCAGATTCACAACTAGTTGCAGAACTGAAGATATGTGTAGGGTTCTGGATGCCAGGGCGTCATCTTGAAGGACTGTCAAGCTTCTCATGATGGCATCTGACAAAGTACAGAGTGGCTGCAGGACCAGTCTGCTTTTAGGAGAGGAGCTACTTTGTGTGTATTACAGGACTATACTCATCATGTCACAGACTTACCCCCTTCGGAGCAGAGATGAGGGAAGCTGTCTGCTCTTGGGATTTCCTGCTTCACTCCAGGAAATCTGCAAAGGTTTGAGATAACGTCACTTGGAGACTGAAGGGTCCAAAGCCTTTATTTACCACCATTCCTGGTGCATGTGACTGAGCTATGGGAGGTCACAGGGTGGATTTTCAGAAGAGCTGATCCTGTGCCATGGTAACTCTTTCCTGCTGGGAGTCTCACAGAGATGTAGAGCACTGAAGGAATGAAGTGTGCATGTGGCTGAGTTCAGGAACTGGGAGCAGGGCTGGCAGGATAGAGCTTGTGTCCACGCTGAGGTTGTGAAGTACACAGGGGCTTGGAGAAACCTGCTCTAGTGGAAGTGTCTCTGCCTTTGGCAGGGGGTTGGAACTGAATGAGCTTTAAGGTCCCTTCCAACCCAAAATATGCTGTGATTACATGACCAAGACTCATTCAGTGGACGAGCCCGTTTATAACAAGAGGAGAAGTAAAAACACCATGAAGGGAAGCTGTACTTGGGTTTTACTCCATGTTACACTTGGTGTTGGTCTGTTAGTGCTCAGGGCTTGGTAGGTTTTGCACACACTGCGGCTCCTACCAAAGCTTTTAGCCACATAAAGTGCAGATCAGATGCAGATGCAGTTTGTGTTCACTGACAATATTTTGGGAACAGTGTGGTACCTGGTGCCTGTCTGGGTGTCTTGGGAAGAGCTCGCTGTTGCCTGTTGTCATCCATTGCGTGCATACCTGTCTGAGTGGGGTGGAGCTGAGCTTGGAGAGGTCTTAACCTGTGCAGCGAGTTGGACCAGTCCTCCTGCACTGGTGGATCCCTGTTGGGTGTGGAGCTCTGTGTTGGTGCTGTTGTGGGTGGGCTTCTCTTGCAAGAGCTTGCATTGTACAACTGCTTGTGAGCAGCAAATGGCTCAAACCAGTTTCAGTGGTGGGATCTCTCTTCTCATGTCCGTCAGTAGAGAGTGCTGTGTGGACAGGACCTTGGAGTCATAGGGAACATACACAAAACTTATTTTTATAGAAATTCTTATAGATACATACAAAATGTGCATTTCAAAGCATTAAGCAGCAAAGCTGAAGAAACAGTTTGTATTTGAATGAGCTGCTCCTGTAGGAACCTGTTGCAGCTCTGTAACCTCACCTGGCAGGAACTGCACCAGCAGCTGTGCCCTGATGTGTTGGAGTGATAGTGAACAAGGATATTTTTAGGTGGCTTAGCCTGGCTATTGAACCTGTTGGGTTTTGTAGTGTAGCCTCTGGTTTGTGGTGCATTATGAGTGATCCTTGAGTAGTTTCTTGGCATGCTTCTTTGTGTGACAGGAGGTGGGCAGCGGGCATCTGGCCACCTTTAAACAGCTTTGTTGAAGGAGGTGAACACAAGGGTTAGTCAGCTTAGTTTATCTAGGAAGAAAAGTGGACAGCAAGCAACAGAATGTGCAATGTACTCTGTGCTGGGTGGCATTTGGGACAAGATGTGAATGGCTTTTTGGACATAAATCTCACAAATCCTTCCCTTTTCTTTGTTGTTCAGCTGCTCTTCAGGCCCTGAAGCGTAAGAAGAGGTACGAGAAGCAGCTTGCACAGATAGATGGCACATTATCAACAATTGAATTTCAGAGGGAAGCCCTTGAGAATGCCAACACGAACACTGAAGTGCTTAAGAACATGGGGTTTGCTGCTAAAGCTATGAAAGCTGCTCATGACAACATGTAAGTTATTCCCTTCTGCATCTTTCCATAGGACGTTTAGTTTGTCATTTGTTTGAGCTGCTAAATGCCAAGTGTTTCATAACCAAAGGTAGAGCTAGAGGAGCTAAATGTTCTTTTAGAATGCTCTAACTTAAACTAAAATACTAGATATACTTTGATATTGAACAAAATATGCAAGTATCATGCTTTCTTAGTTGCCTACAGTTTTGTACAGCACGAAGCTGCTGGTTTTGTACAAAACAGAGCTAGCACCAGTGTAGTCTAAAGCAGATGGGAGGGTGCACCAGTTACAGATCCATCTAGTAGCAGTAAGCATTTTAAGCCTCAAGGGAAGACTTTAATGTCTTTCTGTGCAGTGGAGTTTGTGTTTGTAGCAGTAATTAAAGGTAAACTGCATTGTGGGAATCTTGTACTTGCTTCAGAAGCAAATTATAGATGTAATAATGCTGGATGAGGGAACAGAGCAGTTTATTATTAATAATGGTAATGCAGAAGAAAACCTCTTCATATGAAAGCTCTGTATATAAATGCTGTGAGCTGAGCTGCAAGGGCAAAGTGAAATACACATGCACAGTTTTATTGAGATGGGGATAACAGTCAGACTTGCATGCAAAGTATATTTTGGGAAAGGACCTTATAAATATCACCATGGTGTGGTGTCTTTGCAGTACCCAAGAAATAAAGCCTGAAGCGTCTCTTGGGAAAGTGTCTGATTCTATTGAACTCTTTCCTTTCTTTTCCAGGGATATTGATAAAGTAGATGAATTAATGCAGGACATTGCAGAACAGCAAGAGCTGGCAGATGAGATTTCAACAGCCATCTCCAAGCCAGTAGGATTTGGGGAAGAATTTGATGAGGTATGCTTGAAATTTGCCTCTTGATATCATAGAATCATTTATGGTGGAAAAGAGTCTTAAGCTCATTGAGTCCAACTGTTAACCCAACACTGCCAAGGCCACTAAACCATGTCTCTAAGCACCACTTCTACATGTCTTTTAAATACCTCCAGGGATGCTGACTCATATGAGATCTTTCTTTTAAGATCTGCCTATTGCATGTGTCTAGGTGTAGTTCTAGGATAGAAGTTCTCTCCTAGAACCTGTTACTGGCTGTTCTTACAGTGCAGACAGCACCTGTGGCCCTGACTTTCTGCTGAGAATGCTCCGATTTGAAAATGAACTTAGATTTCTTCTTCCCTTCACTGCTTTCCTTACCCACTGAGAGCTCATGTACAGGAATTCAGGCTCCTCATCTCCTCACTTTGCTCTCATCCTGTGCATTTAAGCTATTCTCTTTAATAATACGACCATCTAAACCTACTTGCTAATAAATATGACTTAAAATTTCTTCCTTTTTTTTTTTCTTCTTTTTCGTCCTTTAAAACCCTAGGATGAACTCATGGCAGAACTAGAGGAACTAGAACAAGAAGAACTAGACAAAAACCTGCTGGAAATAAGTGGTCCCGAGACAGTACCGCTACCAAATGTGCCCTCAATATCAATACCATCAAAGCCAGGTATGGATGGAGCTTTATCAAAAACATCTTGGATTGTTCCAAAGTATGTTTATTTCAACTGCCAGCTCCTCAGATGTGAGATGTAACTTCAGGCAATGCAGAGAAGTTGCTTCATGAATCACAAATACATCTTGTGCTGTTTCTCCTTGGGGGTAACCTGCCTTTCAGAACCATGCAAATGAATATCCATCACAGGAACAGTTATTATCTCTTCTAGCACTACCAGTTTATCCACAGCATGGGTGATGCTCAGGATAGAGTGGAGATGTGTTAAGAGGAAGCCTTCTGCCAGTAGCTACTGGCCCAACAGGGAGGTAATCTTGACAGACATCCTAAGGGGGAAAAAAAGGGAGTGGAGAGTAAATGAGCTCTTGGAATTAGTCCCAGGCTGCTGCAGATTCCCACACTGAACCATGCTTCCTGGCTGCTGCTTTGTTTTTCAACTTGATCACAGCTTTTAGAACTAAACTCAGAGTCCCCTTTGGGGATAGCTGTTGGTGCCTCTGAGATTTGCATATACTCAAGCCAGACAGCACCAAACTTTGGGTCATCCCAGTCTTTGAGCACATATATCTTGGAAATTTTAATTACTGTGATGATTTTACATGGGGAATGGGCAGGAAATGTTCATATTTACCCAAGCAGTTCAAAGCTGCTATTAAATGTGAACTACTCTTCTATGCACTAGAAGTAATACCTCATGAAATATCCCCAAGCTGGAATACCTTTGGCATGCATTAATGGATATGACACTTTAGTAGCCTATTTTGCTGAATCTGCCTTAGTGTGTGATGAATAAGTTGTAGACTTTGTGGCTCCAATTTGTGTGCTTACCTAAATAAAAAAAGCCCGAAACAATAGTGGTTGAAGGTAGTCCCACTTGGTCAGTGTCTGTAATTACCTTGCTCCCCTTGCAGGCTTACAAGGACTTGGGCAACATCAGTCACTGCCAAACAGCAAGGTTCTGCTTTAGGTGGCATGCTGGGAAGTTTGCTCCTTGTGTCTTTATAGTTCTCCTGTGACAGAATTTATTTAGTGTTTTCCTCATTGTGTCTTGGTTGGCAGCGTTGCTGACAAGTGATGATGAGAGGGGAGTAGGTTCTATCAAAATAGCTTTAATCTGAGGCTTCATCTAGCTTCAGATCCAAAAGCAGAAGAAACAGATGAAATAAGCATGTGCCTTTTCATTTGATTTCCTAGCTGGTTAAATGGTTTTTGTTCTCTTAAGAGTCTTTGGGTATGGACATTAAACCATACTGATTTGAACCCAAGTACACCCAAATACATAATATTCTTGCATTATATTAGGTAGACGTGGCTGTGCACTAGTAAGAGGCTTTGTAATTGTACACATATTTAACTGTACAGCATAAGACTTATGTAGACAGAGCACTTCCTAAAATAATAAAAATAATACAAATTATGACTGTTTTTGTAGTAAAAATGATGAGTATAAAACTCGGTGTTTTATAGGCTTTATGTTAAGCTGCTTTTGGATGGAAATTAGTATTCCATTACTGTATTTAAAGGGCATCCTACTTAAATAAAACTGCTCCAAGGCTGACATTTGGGAAAACTCTGGGGTTCTGGGATGGTGCTGGGTGGGGATTTGGTGTGGCTTTGCTTTTGTTTATTTAACCTAAATTGTTTGTCACTTAAAATAGACACTGGGATTAAAAGTTTACTTTTGGCCATCATAAGTCAGGCTTTCAAAGCAGCTACTTCACCTAACAAGGCATTGGAAAGAAGTAATATGCCTTCTGCAGTAGAGCTGCCTCTATTACGTCCTTTTCAGTCACTGAATGGAAAATGCTCCTGAGCTTTCCTGCTTTTCCAGCTCTCAGGAGCTGCCTGGATTTTGACTTAATCAGCCTGAATGAGAAACTTTCAGCTGTTGTCTGTCAGCTGAGTTGATGTCAGAAGGAATTGAAGGAAAAGCTGGTTTTGTTTATGGGAGACTGGAAGAGCTTAATATAGCAAACCAAATTCCAAACTTGGACAAATGGTAGGTCTAGAGTTTGCCTTAAAGCTGACTCAGTTCCCTCTTACACAGATGTTTCATTGGGAATAACACAAACCATTTTGAGTAGGAATTATTTGACCCTTTTTCTCCCTTTGAAGCAAAACCATTGCAGCTATTTCTGGGTTAAAACCTTTTTGCTCAGTTAATGGTTTGATCTTCAGGGACTGAATTTGTCCCATTATGACAAATAGCAGCATTTGCTCCCCTGGAAGGACCAGAAATGATAGCAAAGGCAGTGCTGCTCAACATTCCCATCCAACCTGCTGCTAGAGGAGGGCAGTAGCACATCCCCTTGGTTAGATCTTCAGCCCCTTGAGGAGCTTGAACTGTTACGAGACTTGGAGGTCTCCAAATTCTGTACCTGGTTAGACCAAATCACAGTAGAATCATAGAATCCCAGACTGGTTTGGGTTGGAAAGGACCTTAAGCTCATCCAGTCCCAGTCTCCTGCCATGGGTGGGGACACCTCACACTAGACCGTGTCACCCAAGGCTCTGTCCAACCTGGCCTTGAACACTGCCAAGGGATGGGGCAGCCACAGCTTCTCTGGGCACCCTGTGCCAGCGCCTCAGCACCCTCACAGGGGAGAGCTTCATCCTTATATCTAACCTGAACTTCCCCTGGTTTGCTTTGAACCCATCACCCCTTATCCTATCACTACAGTCCCTGATGAAGAGTCTTATTTGTTGCCCTTTGAAGACTTCATGATGGAATAAGGAATTAAGTTTTTATGGGGGAAACATTGTAAAATGGGATGAATTCCTGTAAGAAACTGTGTCCCCCTGAGAGGGGCTCAGAAGCTGAAGGCTTGGGTTCTGCTGGAGGCTGATAGAAACCAACAGACACCACTGGTCACATGTTACCCTTCATGCAGTCCGTGTTCCTGCACGTAAGCTGTTGGTTTTCCACTTGAAGTGATAACATCAGGAAATTCAGCCCATGCTGGTTTCTCCAGAAGGCACCTTTTCCTTCAGTTCTTGTGTGTTTTTTATGCTCTGCTGGCATTTGGTGCTTCATGGATTGGTTTGGTCAGTGGCACAGGGGCTTCCCTCCTGCAAAGAATCACGTTCTGCCAAGATTCTCACTCATTGGTTTCCTTTTACTGTTTTGCAGCCAAGAAGAAAGAGGAAGAGGAAGATGATGACATGAAAGAGCTGGAAGCTTGGGCAGGAACCATGTAACCACAGCAGTAACCGGCTGGCAAAAGACTTTGATTACCTATTCTGGGTGCAAATGTGTTGTGTTGAGGAGAAAGCATAAGCAAAATGTCTTTATCTTTAATTTTAACCCGAAGCAGTGGGAGCTGCATTGCTGTTTTCTGCGTAGCATGGTCTGCACAAAGGAAAGAGAGGGGAGCAGAGGGAACTGCCTGCAGTTTAGACGGTTGAATTGCTGTAAAAAGGTCTGCAAAATCAAAACATTCAGCTTTTGGACTGTGCTGCTGCCACTGCTGGATCTTCATCTGCAAACTTTGGGCCATATTGAATTGAAGTCAGCTGAAAAAAGAACACTCTGTCATTTTAACTCAGTTTAAGTGTGTCTAGGAGTCTCGTAAGGCATTTCCAAACCAGGACAAGTTGTAAGCCACCATCGGCTTCTTATTGTGTTTAGGTGCAAAAATGCTTTAGGTTTTTAGTTCTTTGCAAGTTCTATTTATATCCCTTGACTGATGTGTGGCCAGCCTTGTGTTTGTCACTGCAGCAACCTAGTCACTACTCCCATTTCAATTGGTCAGGAGGCTTTGCAGTTGGCAGATGCTATCTTGGAAGTAGGGAAGGTTTCAGTTTCAGTTGTACATTTTTCTACCTAGCACTACAATGTCGATTGCTTTTTTGTGATAATTCATAACCCATTCAGGTACATGCACACAATTATTTTAATTAAGAAACTACTATGGATTGCACTGTATTAAATATCTCAATTAATTTTCACCTGGGGCTATTGGTGTCAGTTCTTTTGTGGTGGTTAATCTGGCCATAACTTACCTGCTGTGTGGCCTCTCTCTACACAAGTAACATATGGTGTTTAAAGCTAGTTGGGTGTATGTACTGCTCTTGTAGAAAACAACAGCTGAGCAACACTGCCAGAGGGCTGCTTCAGCTGGTTTATTGTAATAACACTCTGGTCTCTCACGTCCAAATGCCCACACTAAGGAGAAGTCAAAGCTGAATTAACAGTGGAAGCAACAGGTTTAGGATAGAGCTGGGAGCCTCAGCTCTACGTTTGTGTCATAGCAATGGTATCTGTTGTGTACTGTTCTAAAAAATGTATTTTAAAGCACTGGTATTATAGGAGTTCTGGGTGAGCATCTCAAGTGCTGTGAAGCACTTCTTAATGAAGTGTTCAGGTGTAGCTGGAAGAGGAAAAGAAATCCCGTAAGCATCATTAATGCTTTTAAGGTTACTGCTGGAGCAGCTCAGAAACTGTAAGTGAGGGAGCATCAGCTGGCAGCCCAGCTGTGCCGGGCTGTGCTTTCCTTCCTGCTCAGTTAGCCAACTGCTTTAACTAAAGGCAGAACCTGTTCTGCACAGCGAGGGGCCGCTGCAGTGATGAGTGTGTGTTGTGATTCCCCTTTACTTTTAGCCAGGCAGCTGGAACAACCTTATTCTTTACAGCCTGTTTGTTCTGGATTATTTTAATAAATGATGGGGTGGTTTCTTAATCCGACAATTTATTAGTGTGTCTGAGGACCTTTCTGCTTTAATATCACTGAATTCCTTGATGCATTGCATTATATCAGTGAATAGCTAAAATACCGGAAGTAAAATGAAATGGCTTTAACCTGCCAGAGAGGAGACTGAGATGAGCTCTTAGGCAGAAGCTCTTCCCTGTGAGGGTGCTGAGGCGCTGGCACAGGGTGCCCAGAGAAGCTGTGGCTGCCCCATCCCTGGCAGTGTTCAAGGCCAGGTTGGACACAGGGGCTTGGAGCAAGCTGCTCCAGTGGAAGGTGTCCCTGCCCGTGGCAGGGGTTGGGGCTGGATGAGCTTTAAGGTCCCTTCAGTACAAACCAGTCTGGGATTTCACTCACACCAGTGATCTGCTTTTGTACCTTAGGGACAGGGCGAACATGTAAGAGCACTTGCAGAAGCCGGTCAGAGAATGGCTGAGGTGGCTTTGCTTTCAGTGCTGTGGTTGTGAACCTCAGCAGACGTCCTCCATGGGCTGCAGAGCACTTGTGTTGCACAGCAGGCGGGGGGTCTTCCCTCCCAGAAGCAATGGAAATCCATTGCTCTGTCTAGTACTGCTCTCTATGAAACCCATCTTCTGTGTCACTGGATTTTTACCTTCCCAGATGTATGAATGGATTTTCCATGTTCCTTTTTTTCCAACAGATGCTCTTTCTGGGAATTAACATGCAGACATTTAACAGTAAGAACCTTCAGTGTAGTGTTAAGTAGGCAGGAAATACGCAGGGCTCCATTAACTGCAAGTGGATTTGCTCATTAGTTAATGCATGGTGGTAATGGGCTCTTAGGAGGTGCTTCCTGGGACTTCCCTGATGAGTGGGAAGAGGTTGATGGAGTGTTTGGCTTGGCCCATGGATCCTGGGGCAGCAGGAGCCAAGCATTGGGAACCATCTCAGGTTGTGGTGTGTGTTCTCCAGGCACAGTCACCGGAGCCTTCGCTAGCAGAGCTGTGTCTGGGGAAGATCCCACTGTCCATGGCCACTGGTGGGGTCAGAGGGGCCTTCAGTGCCAGCCACAGCAACAGAAAAGGGGCTTATGGCTCCAGAGAGGGTCTGGGAGCTGGTCCCTGCAGTTGTGGAGAGCCCAGCTCTGCCCATGCTCAGCGCATGGCTGTGGTTCACTGCCATAGCGTGGGTAAAGCTGAGCCCACTGGGTACCTGTGTGGCAGCAGTTGGTCAGTGTGGTGCTCTGGCGATGGGGAACATAGAGAACCTGTGTCCTTGGCTCAGGAAGGAGAATGTGGATGTGGTGGGAGGCAGGAGCTGCGTTTGTTGGTGCTGTGATGGGAGGGAGCAGGAATGCTTTCCCAGCTCTTCTGGAGCTGCTGCACCCTGCACATGAGCAGGCCATGGCATTTCATTTAGGAAAGCCCCTTGCTGTCACTGGGTGGCATAGATCAGCTGCCACGTTTATCCTGGGACATAATTTTCCCTGCCTGAAGTGCTGTCATCCCACCTCTGTCACATTTGCCCTTCCCATGGCATCCATGGAGTCGGATCCCACCTTGGGACCTACTCCTGGTCAGGAGGAGCTGACCTTGCTTCACTGCCAGTTAAACCCAGCTTCACTGCAGCATATGGCAATCGCTGGCTCTGTCTTCACCCCATGTCTGATGCAAGTTATTGTCTGCTTGCTTCTGCCCCTGATTTTCCCAACCCTAAACTGAGCCTCAGGCTCTGGGCTTTCCCGTGGGATGGATGAGTGCCATGAGGTGGGGCCTTGGGAGCACTGCAGTGGGTGCTGTGGGGCATGTGTGAGGCTAGAGCCGGAGCTGGGAGCCCCTGCCCCACTGCTCTGGGGGCAGGTTGGGGCTGTGACCATGTTTTGGCACTGGAGGGCTGCCCTCTGGTAAGCATGACCCTGGAGGTCGCAGCCTGGGCTGAGCCTCTTGAGCTTCTTCCTTCCTCCCCTTCCCTACCATGGACCTGTCCTGCCTGCATCCTCTGTTAAAGCCACCATGGAAGCCCATCGGATGCTCCTTGGTGCTGCAGCTCCTCCATCCCCAGCACAGCCCCTGTGGCACCTCTTGGGGCCCTGAGGCCACCTCCAGCACCCTGCACATCACTGGTGAGTGGGGCATCAAGAAGTGAGTGAGGCTGGGGAGCCCCTTGGCTGCCCTGGGGCTGCAGTGATGCCTGACCATGGTTCCCCTGGGATATTGGTGCCTGGGATGCACAGTGGGCTCCCCTGTGGGTACCCCCAGCCCACTGGGTTACTGTGGCAATGTGCCTTCATGCCTGCAGATATCATCACCAGTTTGGAGCGCTCCCTCATCCCTCTGCAGACATGCATTTACATCTCAAGCCTTTCATTAAAGCCACTCAGCTTGCTGAGGCTCTGAATGCAGCGCGTTCATGGAATCGGCCTGCTGCAAGAATGAGTTTCTTCTTGCCCAAGTGCTGTAATACCGCTGATCAATACAATGAGTTAAAGCCTTCTGTTCCAGCTCTGTTGAGAGGATCTGCAGTTGGACAATTGGATGCTGTGCTCCACGCTCCCGTTCTCCCCTGCCTCTTATTTTTAGCATTATTTTGGATTCTCAGGACAAGATTGCACTCCGCTCATCTGGAAAGCTCTTCCCCTTGGAATCCTGCTCACGTACGGCCTGTGCTCAGCCCTGTGGTAAATAAAAGAGCTCTCTTGCCTTAATTTTCAAACATCAAGGTCCATTAAATCAAAGTGATGCTTCCCAGATCTTGTGGCTCTCAGCAGCCCTGCTCCATCCCGCCCTCCCCTGGCTCCAGGCGTTTCGGCTCTGAGCTGGGCAGGGTTTTGAGGCCACATTTTAGGATGTTATCAGAGGTTTCCCCCCATCTTGCCTGTGCTATGGGAACTCAGTGACACTCTCCTGCATGTCATCCCAGAGCGTCCCCTGCTGGCTGTCCCATGGGTATGAAGGGAGGGATGGTTGGCTGCATCTGGCTGGGGCTGGGACCAGTTTGTGCTCCCCTTCTGTTCTTGGGTTTCTACTCTTTCCCCTTTGCTAGTTGTTTGGCTCTTCACCCGCACTGATACTCCTGTTCTTGTTGCCTGCTGTGTTAACAGGGAAGTTCCCATCTTCTTCCATGACCAGCTCCATGCATGCGATGTGAGGAGGTGCTGCAGAAGGACCTGGAGGGTGGTCAGCAGGAGGAAGGACATGACACGCAGGGGCTTGGATGGATCTTCCCTGTCCATGATGAGTTCTCCAATATCAGCTGCCTTCACAGCTCCGGGGCAGCCGGTGATAGGGACTCACCTATGGGACCAGGGAGAAGGTGGCTCTGGGGCTTGATGGGATTGAGGCCTTCTGGGATCCTGGGTAAGCAGCACGATGGCTTTGAAGGTCCCAGTTGTTCCAGCACCAGTGGGTTTCAGACTGGGCTCTCCAGCACAGCGGCACATCCGAACAGCTTGTCCCGCTGCCGTGGCTCGCCCCATCCTCTGCCGTGCTCGCACACACGGGTACACCCCTGTCGCTCCCCGCTGCAGGGAGCGCGCACGGTGCACGGCCTGCAGCAGGATAGGCCCGGCTCTCTCCATCCCTGCAATATCCAGCTTGAACACACGGAGGCAAAGCTGCATTTCCGGACGGACACCGCGATGCTCAGCGCGGCAGCTGCGGGCAGCGCTGTGGGACCCCAGCGGCTCCTGCCCATCCTCCCTGGCGCTTCCATTGGGGTTCAGGGCAAGCAGCGAGCCCAGCTGCTGGAGCTGCAGGGCACAGGGCGCTGCCCGCGGGCTCCATCCCCCCGTGACGGGCTGTGATGTGCGCATGAAGCTGCTTGCACTGCGCCGTGGGGCTCGGCCAGCACCCACCCTGCCCTGGGCCGGGGATGCTGAGGGCACCCAGCCACGGGCACCCCGGGCTCAGCAGCAGCGGAGGCCATGGGCCAGGCTGAGGGGCTGTGAAGCGTCTCCCAGTGAGGTTTGCAACCCTAAACCGGTTTCTGTGTCTCTCCTGAAGTGTGTTGAACTTCTCCCATAAGCCCCTATAATAGTTAGAGACCAGTGCTGTAGTGCGGGGAGAGGGGCACTGCCTGCCAACTGTTAATGGAAATCGTTTTCCCCCACTTTAATTCCCTTCTCCCCATTTCCTTCAGGACTAAGGGGGAAGCCGTTGGGAGGCTTTGCCAGCAGAGGGCAATGCCGGGATGGGTTCCAGCTCCGTGCAGGTCCAGGTTCAACAGCGCTGGTCCAGCCTGGGAGGGGAAGGAGGTAGTGCTGGGACCACAGCTTAAAGCCATTCCCCTTGTCCTGTCCCTACAGACCCTTGTCCAAAGCCCCTCTCCAGGTTTCCTGGAGCCCCTTTAGGCACTGTATTCTGCATCCTTAAACACAGCAGTAACATGCTGCATGTCCATCAGCAATCACTTCCCAACTGCCTCTGCCCTGGCAGCGTTTCCCTCAGCAGGCAGGAGTGAGCAGGGGGCAACTTCCTGCGGGAGCATCCAGGATGTGGCTTTTCAGCCTCTGCATTAACAGCATGAGCTGGGCCCAAGTGCTGCAGCTCTGCCATGGGGCACGTTCCCAGCAGGAAACACCAGCACATGTCCTGCAGAGCGAGGAGGTGCTGGTGAGAGGATGGGTGGTGCGGGAAGGGAGGGTAGAACCATCTGTCACTGCTCTGTGATTAACGCCGGGCAGAGATGATGATGAAATGTGACTGTAGCACTGCTGCTCGGCCAGTTATCTACGGAAGTGTTTTGGATGGGTGGCAGCATGGTGTATGAATGTGGTGGGCCTGATGGGCTCATCTCCATGGGGCTGAAGCTGCCAGGGCCCCAGGGCCACCACATCAGTGGGGGATGTTGGGGAAGCTCCACATCCCACAGTGACAGGAGGTGGGGCCGGCTCTGGGGGTTGGCTGCAGCTCTCCCTTACCCCACATGTCCATGGTATGGGTGGGGCTGGGGTAAGGAGGACCCATGGGTGCCCCCATGGGGCATCCCAGCCTCTGGTGAGGGTGCAGAGGGTACCCTGGGACTGCCTCAGGCAGGGAGGTGTCAGCAGCGTGGCTGCTGCTCTGCTGGGCTCTGGTGAATGACCCAGCTTTGAGCATCTCCTGACGAGCTCCCACTCAGATTTCACAGCTCCAATGGTATCACTGGGAGCTCCAGAGACTCAGCCCTGTGGAAAGTCAAACCTGTGACCATGTTCAGTGGTGTCCCCCCGGTGCTGTGGCCAGGGTGCTCACTCGGGTGGCTCTGGTGGCCTCACAGCCATCCGTGCTTGGGGAGCGCTGCTGAGGGATGCTCTGCCCATAGCAGGTTAGACCCAGAGAGAACAGCCAGCCGAGGGCAGCAGCCTTGTGGGCAGGAGGAGAACAGCGCTGGACACTGGAGGGTTGTGCAGTGGGGCTTTCCCAGCCCTCCATCACCTTGAGGTGGGGCAGTGTTTGCTTCATCCTCAGGGTGCCACAGGGCAGCTGTGCCAGGTGATGCCAACGTCAGTGTTGGATGCTGGCACCACAGGAGACAGCATCAGCCGGGTCCAGTCCCACTGTGTGAGCCTGAGAGTAGTGTGTGGGGAATGTTCTTCCCCAGGAAGGACCTGAACTGGTTCAGCCCCATCCTGCCTTGGAGGGAAGCACTGCGGGGCTGCCCATGGAAGCATACGCATCTCTTACTTTGTCTTTACAGGCACCTGCATTGAAACGTGTCAGATGCCTCAGCAGGGAATAACTCAGTGTTGCACCTGAGGCTGGGGTGGGCACTGTGGCCTCTTGGCCCTGTTGAAGCACCAGTGCCCTCCCATCACTTCCCATCCTCATGCATTTTGCCAGCCCCTGCATGATTCCAAGGCTGCCCCATCCCTGGCAGTGTTCAAGGCCAGGTTGGACACAGGGGTTTGGATCAACCTGCTCCAGTGGAAGGTGTCCCTGCCCGTGGCAAGGGTTGGAACTGGGTGAGCTTTAAGGTTGGTGCTGGGACAGGCAGGGGCTAGTGGGGTCCCATGCCCTGGTGTCAGGGTGCAGGAGCTGTGGTACCTTTGGTTCTGGCTGTTGCTTTCCCTTTGTTAACACTTGTGCAGATGAGCTCACCCTGCAGAGCACATCACAGGCTGCAGCTGCACAATGTGTAATTCACAGCCGATTTACTTGAGGTTAAAACACAAGAGGAGGAGAAGCAAAAGGAGGTTTTTCAGTTTAGCAGCTGGCGATGCCTCGATCCCTGCCACCAGCAACGCTCCACAACCCAATATCAGACATCATTTGTCAGCCTCACTCAGTTCGCCTTCACCTCAAACCTGAGCAAATATTGACAAATCTCATACAACCCTGCACTGGAGAACCTGGGTTTGTTTGCAGCGGGCTTGGCACCATCTCCTACCCCCTGCGCAGAAGCTGAGGGACACAAGCACACAGTTAAAGAAGGAGAGCAAAGGGATGGGAGAGCAGAGGTGTGTGGGGAAACACAACAGGAGGAAACACTGCTCGGGGGAGAGTTTTGCTTTGCTGTCGCTGCTGGGACAGATTCAGGGTTCGCTATCAGTGTGTGTGCAAATGTTTCTGCACCCACCACCTCCATCGCCTGCCTGTTGTTTATCCTCCTCTCCCAAACAATCCCTCAGCCAGGCCGCAGGTGCTAAATCAGCTCCTCAGCACCACGGCTCCTGTTACGGATTGCAAGGTTTGGGGTTGCTTTTGTTTTACCAATCCATCAAAAACCAGTTCCAGGTGGGGAAGTGATGGGATAAAGACCCAGCTGCAGTTTCCCCTGGACACGTGCTGTTCTGGTTCCCATCGCTCCTGTGGTGGCTGATGAGGATCTGGGGATGGTCCTTGCTGCAGCGCGGGGCTTGGTGAGCAGAGCAGCATCGTGGGCAACAACTGGCTCAGGTCTGTGGCCTTGAACTTGAGCGGGGGGGTTGGCTGTGTGAGGGGGAAGATCTTTCTTCTTCATTCCCCCATGGAGGTGTCAATGGTGCTCAGTGCTGGTGCTGAGCTGGGGGCTGGTTCAGCAGAGCTCACAGCACAGTAGTGTTCAGACCATGCTCATTGTTCCTGGGGCACAGGAATGGCTGAGTCCTGTTTGGGGATCACTCTGCTCCCCAACAGTCTGCACCTGGTGGGCAGAGCTGCGCCAGGCCTTGGATCTTGAAGGTGAAATACCAGTATTCGAATGGGAAAGCCCTGCCCCAGCTCTGCTCTTAGGAAACCGGGATTGCACTGGGTGCTGTGGTGCAGCTGGGATCCAGGAGGGGCTGCAGCAAAGCCGGGGTCCCCTGGGTGCTGTGGCAAAGCAAGGGGTCCCATGCAAGAGAAGGGACCTGCTTTTCCAGGGTGGCTGCTCTAGCATCAGGCACAGCCTTGCTGCCCCATGCAGGGCAGTGTGTGCAACCCCCTGTTCCAGGGGTGATTCCCCATCCCATGCTCTGGGATGTCCCAACACAGCCTAAGGTGACCATGCCATGGGTACAGCTGCCTTTGCAGCCACGTGCAGGATGAGCCATGGGGGAGCAGTGAGGTCTGTGGGGTTGCAGTGCCCTGGCCTGCCCTCTACAGAGCCCAACCAGTGCTTGTCGTTTGTCAGCATCACAAGTGCTAAAATGGGGCATCTCCACCAAAAACGTTCTGATTGTGCAGCCAGGCAGCTGAGGGTCTCACTACAGCATCTGCAGCATCTTCAGCCTGCCCAAATCCTGCTGCAAGACCCAAGGGGCTGGGGCTAGAGCACTGAGATGGATGTGCAGAGCTGGGATGGATGGATGGATGGATGATGGATGGATGGAAAGATGGATGGATAGATGGATGGATGGATGATGGATGGATGGATAGATGGATGGATGGATAGATGGATGGATAGATGGATGGATGGATGATGGATGGATGGATAGATGGATGGATGGATGGGTAGATGGATGGATGGATAGATGGATGGATGGATGATGGATGGATGGATGGGAGCTAGGCAGGAAGGTGGCAGTGCTGAAAGCTGATTTCAATCGACTGGCTAATGACTTCATAAAATCAGTGACTTGTTGGCAGTGCCTGGCAGTTCATTTTTAACAGCAGAACTCCAGTGCTCAGCCCCACAACCAGCTGCCTTGGGAATTCAGAACTCCATGAGCAGCACCGGGGCTGGATATCAGCTGGATTTGAATCACACTGTGTTCTTCCTTGCACCACATCCACTCTCTGTGTGCTGCCATGCCATGCCCTGCTGGAGGAATTGTGCTCTTCCAAGTGGTATTAATCATAACCTGGGATCTAGATTAAGCTGTTTGACATGCAGAGTTGCTGGGGACAAATGGCAGCTGTGGTTTGTCCTGGACACAGCAGGCCCTGTCTCATCCTTGGTTATTCCCTCCCCAGCCGTGTGTCCTGTCCCCCCAATGAAGATGGATCATTTCTCTCCTTGCTTATATGCAGTACATCTTGAAACACTTGTAATAGAATGTAATCTATTCCCTGTCCCACAGCACTGCTTGGCAAAACACTGGGAATTACCATGAATCTTCCTCATCTCTGCTCATTTAATTATCCTGCTTCACACTTCTCTCCTGCCCCTATCCACAGCCCATGGTGGCTTCCCAGCATGGGCTCACCCTGCAGCTGGGCTTCATCTGACTTCATGGACTCATTTGAAATCTTCACCTTAAACACCTTTACAGGCTCCCTTCAACCTGCCCATGACCCACTTCCCACCTTCCTGGTGTCAATCCCTGTGCCACCCCCTGGTCCTGCATCCTACAGAGCATCACAGCCTCTCCCACAGCAAGGCTTGCTCCTGGCAAGGGTCAAGCAGTGCTAAGGGCATCCTGCTTTGCACTAAGGTCAGAACTGGTTTACAGTCACATGTGCAAGAGGCATCTCTGTATTCAATCACCTGCCAGCAGCCCCTGGGCCCAGCAGCTTGTGGGGCTCCTGTGATGGAAATGGGGGGTTCCAGCCTGGCGAGGAGCTGGCTGCAGAAGAACAGCGCGGCCGTGTGTGGTCATACATCCTAATGAAGACAAATGTAATTACCCAGGCTGCAAGTCATGCTTAACGAATTGGAACCAAGCGTGGCAAGCATGAAGAGAGGGAAAACAGGCTCACGGCTTTGGGAAGCACAGAGCCCAGGTGGCACGGGCATCATCTCAAGTCAGCAGCTCTACAGTTCAGCTATGGCACAGGGGATGGCTTTCCAGCATCCTCCACTGTCAGCAAGAGACTGCTGAGAATGAAAGGGGCAAAAATTGATAGAATAATATTAAAGGGGTAAAGAAAAGGAAGAAAATACATTTATTGGTGGCCAGCACCATGGGGCTTGTGTTCAGCGCTGCACTGCTGCCTTCTGCTTGTTATTGTGCTGGTGGCTGGGCAGCCTCTATGGCATCACTGCTCTCCTGGGCAAGTCATCAAAGGAGTTTAATGCAGGCTGCATTAAAAACCTCATTGTCTTTATGCACAGCCATAAAGTAATCAAGGCAAGCTGAGCGCAGTAAAACCCCAGGGCTGGATGCTTTAGGCTTCAGGCTTTAATTTTCATCAGATCATCTGATTTTTAGCAGATAAATCAGGTTTTGATTTCTGTCAGAAAGGAGCTGCTGGTGAGAGCACCACATCCTGCTCATGGGGTGCTGGCGAGGATGGTGGGGATGAGTTGTTGAGGTTTCTCATGGGGATGTGACCATGACCAAAGTGGTGTGTGGGGATGCCTGGGTGGTCCTGTGCCAGCATGGCTGAGCTTGCTGCCCTGCCTGGGCACCCATGAGCTGAGTGTCTCACTTGATACCGTGGCTTGGACAAGCTGCTGCTGGTCTCAGCCTGGTCTGGTGCAGGTGTCCTGAACCAGAAGCCTGCTGGGAGGAGAAAGGGTTTAACAAAACCTTTCCATGCTTGGTATGAATGTTGGGAAGTGATGCTGGATCTTCCTTGCTCCCCTGGAAGTGCCAAAAGAGGCTCTTGAGCATGGAGCTGAGATTGAGGAAACTGGCCAAACAGGTGGGTGCTGCCCAGGCATGGACATTCATAGAGTCAAAGTATCCCAGACTGGTTTGGGTCGGACACCTCACACTAGACCATGTCACCCAAGGCTCTGTCCAACCTGGCCTTGAACACTGCCAGGGATGGAGCATTTATCACTCTCTTGGGCACCCTGTGCCAGCACCTCAGCACCCTCACAGTAAAGAACTTCTGCCTTATATCTAACCTGAACTTCCCCTGTTTCAGTTTGAACCCATCACCCCTTGTCCTACCACTGCAGTTCCTGATGAAGAGACCCTCTCCAGCATCCCTGTAGGCCCCACTGAGGCAGGGCAAGACCATGTACTCCTGCCCTCACATATCATGAGAAATTGCCTGTGGCTGTGCTGGCCATCCCTAAGGATTTGGTGGGTTCTTTCTGCTTGCTGCTTTGTCCTCATGATTGCCACTCACAGAGGTGTCTGTGGGGTGGATGTTAGGAAGCAGATTAATGAGCAAGGCATTACGAATAAACCAATAAAGATCATAACAGCAGGTAGACCTACTGTCAAATGGTGTTCCCAAGGGAGATAATATCCCTTCCCCCTTAATTTCTGAGTAAATCCATTATGATTAATGCTATTAGAGAGGAAACATTGTTATTACAAATACATTGATGATGGCAAAGCTGCAGAATTAATAACACAGGGAATTACTTAACTAATTAGCTCTGGTTACAATAGGACTGTTATCCAGCTGCATTAAACTGAGCCATACATTGCATTGCTCTCTGGGCTGCCTTCGCTGAAGGAGCTGAAATGAGCAGCACCTCCTTCTGTCTGCCCAAAAGCCATCTCTGTGTGGCACCATCGTTCAGCTGAGCTGAGCACGGGTTGGTGGCACCTGTGGAAACTGGAATTGCATAGTGCTGGGGACCAGCAGCAAATGAAGGAGGTGGAACCAGGACCTGGCATCTCCTGAGCCCACCAGGGCTGCCCCTGCAATGGACCTGAGTGGCTACCACAGCCCATAGGGACCTGGGCAGCTTGGGAACATGCTCATCCCTCCTTGCAGTCTCATGGCTTCAGGGCTCCTCTGAAGGATTTTTCAGCTTCTTTTCCCAGCTAATGCAGAAATGCAATTGGGAGGAGCCCTCCTTGGCTGGGGATTTGCTTTGCCCATTGGCACTTCCACACTGGGACATCCTCGTAACTGGCTGCGTATGGAGCTTCACCAAAAGAGTGGTACCTGCCCAATGGACAAACTGGGTTTGAGCAGTAGGGGTAGGTGTGTTCAAAGTCTCAAAGCACTGATGCTGTGTGGGTCAACAGGATCTTGGAGACCCTTTCTCACCTTGGCAAAGCTCTCCTGCTGCCAGGTAGACCTGGGAGCTCTGGGCAGCCTCAGTGGTTATCCAGCACATCCCACCTCAAATAGCGCAGAGGCCAGGTGGGGGTGAAGCAGTTCCCTGCTGTAGCAGGAAGGGTCTCACCTGGTCCATGCCGCTCACACATCAATGGCTGTGTCCTGCTCAGCATCACGGGGCACCTTCTTAGCTGCATTATGGCAGTTTGACAGAGGTCTGCTGGTGGCTGGAATAAACCCCATAGTGCTGGGCAGGGAGGCTGGACACATGGCTCAGGGGCTGTGTTTAGGCTGGAGAGGATCCCTGCTGCCTGGATGAGGACCTGGAGCAGGACTGGCTCTGTTCCACCTTTGCCAGCACAGCCTCTGCTCCCCAGGGACTGGGTCCCTCCTCTATACAAGCATTGCTGTCCCCGGGTGATGGAGCGGGTTCTTCCCCTCCTCCACCCTCATCCCCATCCCTGCTTCTCCTGACACAAGTGGATCCTGATGCTGCCGGAGGGCTCTTTTCAGTGCCTTCAAATTAACACCGACTTCAAATTCAAATGCAAATGCATTCTTAATTTCCTTAATTGCAATTATTTCCTCGTTAGATCTGAGTAACAGGATTTGAGGAGTAGAAGTGATGGTATGTGCCTGGCTCCATCGGAGGGGACAGCAGCACTGGTGAGCAGAGTGAGAGCCCAGGAGCTGTGGGACCATTCCCCACGTGTGCAGGGAGCTGGAGCAAGCCCGAGCTCAGCATCCCTCACACCTCCAATAAGAAAAACTCACCCAAGGTGCAGCTTGAAGTGATACCACAGCAAAAGGTTTTGCAAAGCTTGAAAATGATGGATGGCTCCCACAGCCCTCCCTATGGCTCAAAGCATGGCCCACAGGAGGGCTTGGATTCACTAAGGGATCTGATCCATTCTCACTTGCACCATGGGGTTCCACGGTGACTCTGTGGGAGTGAGGGTCTGGGGTGCTGAGCTGTGGGAAGTGGGAAGCTTTGATTTCAAAGAATAATAATTACCCATTCAAATGCTGCAGATCAATGAGAGATCTAGAATGAGGCGAAGAGCCCCACATGCCCATTGGGAGAATTCCTTAGCCTGTGTGTTTGCCCCTCTTGCAGCACACTTGCTGGTTGCACGTGAAACGATTTCTACACATCACTGCCGCTTGTACCAACCCAGCCCAGAATAATCCAAACACAATGGCATAAATCAGTCATTAACTGTTACTGAAGTATTCATGCAGCAAAGGGATGCCTTAATTTGAATTGGTGGCCTTTCTTTACCAGTCTTTATTGCATTTCCAAAGACACTTCCAGTGTCTAATGGGTCCTGACAACAGGAGTGGCCAAAACTCTCAGCCCCCCTGTGCCTGGATGAGGGCACCAAGCCTCTCACTGCAGCCCCCAGCCTGCCCACAGCACATCCATGTGCTCCCTCCAATAAGGAGCAGGGATCCCAATTAATCCTCATTTCCAGCAGCAGCCGAAGTGAGCTCCACAATGCCATTGGATGCAGATGAACTGTCTTTGGTGGGAATTCAATTACACACTTTCTCCTTGCGGAACATAATGCATTTTGACAATACAGTCGTTCAGTGCTAATGAGATGCATTTTAACTGCTGTGAGGACTGTATTTCTCCCTGCACTTAGTACACAGGATCCACGTTAATTACAGTTTCAGTGGAGAAAAACCCACAGAGTTACTACCTACATTTTACTCCTGGTAACAGCAGTTTCCTTGCATTGCCAGGAACATTATGGATTCACTTTTAAGGCACATTTTAGACCAAACAACTTGATTGCAATAGCAAGGAGAAAGCGTCTCTGCTTTCCTCTGGCTGCTCAGTCCCTGTTGTAAAAGGATCATTTGTAGCAGGGAGATGAATCAGAGGTGTTGAAGTCAGAACACCCTCGCAATGAAAGCATTTATAGCAGTTGTTTTAAGAGGTTTTTGTAAGACATATGGAACCGAAGGCCAAATTAGCACAGCAGCTCATGGGCCTGCACAGGGATGAGCACATCCTTCACCCCTGGGATGGGGCAGCACCAGCCCTGGAGCCAGTATGGAAAATCACTGTGGTTTTATTCCCATGAAGAATCACGTTTGCTCTCTGGTGTCTTTCTGAGAGCTCTGAATGCTCCAGCTGGGCAGAGTGGGGTTTCCCTGGTGCTTTGTAACCTGCTTCTTTACAGCCCATTTCCCTGTCTCCACGCAAGGGTTTGGGTTGAGGGACTGAAGCAGACAGCTTGGAAAAGCCGAGTGGTTGTAAGCTGCACGGAGCACGTGTTGGATGAGGAGTAAGCGGTCACGAGCACTGCAGAGGTGTTTAATAAAAGATTGACCAAACGGGTGCTGTGTAAAGTCCTTCACTTACCTCATCTGTTAATAGCTGGAGATCATTTGTAGCCTTCTATGACACGTCTCGGCAATTGCCATGGCAAAAAGAAAGACAATTACTGCTGTTAATTATTCATGTGTTTAAGCATTTATACATTTTTAATGTTCCCTTAGATCTCAGTGCAAGGAGAGCCTGAGCCCACCATGAGTGCTGGGGATGGTCTGTGACCCAGCACTAAGGCTGGTGACAAATAACAGCTCACTCATCAGCCCAGTGAGCAATCAGCCTCTTGTTTCTGTGCCTGGGGCAATGGCTGAACCAAGAGGTGTTTGCTGATGAAACTGTGCACATTGGGAATGGTTAAAGATGTAAAACCATGCACAAAGTCTGGCTTGGCTTCACCAGGGAGCAAGGAGCAAGAGGAGGGGGAGATGCTGGGGTGCAAGGCTGGTGGGGTGGGCATGGACAGCAGGGGGTCCTTTGAAAGTGGGTTTGAAAGGAGTAATGGGGAGAGAGAGAGCCGGGTCTCTAATGCCAAGTGGAGTTGGGGAAAAAGCAGCAAGAAGACTATCCTGCTTTTTCCTTAATTCCTTTGGAAACCAATGCTGCTCCTCTCCTCCCCTCCCCTTCCTTCTCCACTTCTCTCCTTTTTCTCCCCTTTTGATGCTGATGGTTACAGCAAACCCAGGAGCTCACAGTTCTGTTGCACTCAGTGCAGGCTCCCTGTTTGCTGACACCTACAGCAAGAGGCTGTTTAAGGGGAAAGCACCTTTCCTGCAGCCCTCAGTGCCTCTGCTGTGCTGGATGCTTGTGAAGGCAATCGGGCAAGTGCCGAACCCTAGAAAACATGAATCCTGTGAAAACCCCAGAGCCTGGCTGTGCTCTGCACAAGTGCTGGTGAGCAGCAGCACAAGCTCTTGCAGTGGGGCAGCCCCAAGTGCCTTCACATGGAAAAACAAGGAGAGGATGTAAAAAATAGCTGCTCACTGTCCTCTGGTTGTAAATGCACCAGAGCTGTGTTTTATGGTGTCTTCTGCAGTGGCAACAACCAGGTTGGACACAGGGGCTTGGAGCAAGCTGCTCCAGTGGAAGGTGTTGGAGCTGGATGAGCTTTAAGGTCCCTTCCAACACAAATCAGGCTGGGATTGTGCGATTCTGAGGATCCCACAGCACGAGTCTCTGGGAATCCCGGGGCTCCAGGAGCCGGGGGTTCCCGCAGTGCAGAGATGGGGATAAAGCTGGGTGCTGGCCACGGCAGGGGTGCAGCACACTAGATGGAGCTACAGGATAGCTGCCTGCCCTCACTGCCCAGCAGGGGAATGTGGCCGGGCGCAGGGAGCTGATGTAGGTGACCTCATGGGGACACCGGTGGCCACCTTGATCACCCCAGCAAAGCCCCCAGGGTGCCTTGGGCTGATCTCGTTTGATGCCTGCTGCTGCTTTGGGGAGGAAGATGTAAAAATGTGGGAATAACTTTGCAGTTCTCTGGGAAACACCTTTGAGCTTTCACTTAAACAAGAATCAGCAGAGAGGGTGCTGAGGCGCTGGCACAGGGTGCCCAGAGAAGCTGTGGCTGCCCCATCCCTGGCAGTGTTCAAGGCCAGGTTGGACACAGGGGCTTGGAGCAAGCTGCTCCAGTGGAAGGTGTCCCTGCCCATGGCAGGGGTTGGGGCTGGATGAGCTTTAAGGTCCTTTCCAACACAAACCAGGCTGGGATTCAAGGATTCCACATGAATCCATTCTGGATGTATCTGTCTTCTGGGAAAGTACGACCATTCCCTCCTGGCCAGCTGGGGCTCAGCAAGGTCAGCGTTAGCTCACAGCAGGTGTCCATGAACTGCTCTTGTCTTCTCCCACCATCTCCCTGAGGCATTGCTGGGTGACCCAAAGACCATTTTCCAGGTCAGAAATGTTACCTAAACCACCTGCTCCTCCTCCCCTCCTCCACCAACAACCATCTCTTTGGTCAGCCCCATGTCAGAGGCAGGAGCGCATCATTGTCCTTGCCCTCAGCTCACCTCCCGCTGACATCATCTGCATCTTTGCAAAGGGGATGTCTCTATGCCTGGGCAAAGTGGGCACTGGGGCAGCCATGGCTGCTGCAGAGGCTTTGTAGATCATAGATTAAAATGGAATAGGGCTCACTTCAGATGTAAAAATATGGAAATACTTCAGAGTAATGGGGGAAGAGCAGTAAAAAATTAACCTGGAGGAACCGAGGGGAGAGATTTCACTGTTCCTTTCAAGAAACCCTTCCAGCAGGTTCAGGTAGTTTAAATTCTCCTTAAATCTCTGGCTTGGTGGCACTTGTGAAGGTTTAATGGGAGTTAATGGGAAGTGCTGGGCTGGTGATTAAGGGCGAAGGAATAAAAATGAATCAAGTGAAGGGTTGTGGTGGGTTTTTTTCAACATTTCTGATGTTCCTGGACACTCAGCTCCTGCTTTTCAGGTAGGTTTGTGCACAGGAAGGCGTTGCTTAAAAATCCATTTATAAATGGTGCCTGAAATCTCTGAAAAGACTCCAAAAAAAAACCAGACTGCAGTTTATTTATTTATTTGATGCTCTGAGTAAATGCTGCTGAGGATCTCTAGGAACTTAAACATTATACATTGACTGAAGGTGGTGCCTGGGCATAAAGATGATCCAGGTACCTGGTATCAGGATTGTCTTGTTTAAGAAGAGCCATGTATTCTGTATGACCCTGAAGTATGAGAGCAGCGCTGGATAAACAAGCTCATCTCTCCAACAGGTAAGCTAGTCCTGCAAGGACCAAGAAGTTGGACTCAATGATCCTTATGGGCCCTTCCAGCTTGGGATATTCCATGATTCTTCAATGGGAAAATGACTCTGCCAGTGAGGCTCTGTCTGGGTCCTGATGCTGGTGTGGCCAAGCTGTTGGGTCGATGCACTAAGCTGAGCTGTGGAGCTGTGCTTGTGCAGCCTCCATGGGTGCCTCAGCCCAGGCTCTGCTTGCAGGTAAGGCTCAAGGTCGTGAGTCACTGAGACCATGGAAATGTGCCAGTGGGTGAAACCTTCAACGGGGATATGCCCTGAGCAAGGATGAAGGAGGATGGAGCTGCTCTTTAGGGTGAAGGGTGATCACTCTCTGGTGTCCATCTCTGAGCAGGGCTGGGGACAACCCCACTGTGTGATCTCCCTTTGGGTGCATGGCAGCAGAAGCCAGCAGGGTTTTAGTCAGGGCAAACAGCAACCCAGCTGTGATTAGAGCAAGCTGGGAGCAAGTTACTTCAGGTATAACCAAGACATATCCTTTGGGGTCACCAATCACACTGCAACTTCTAGTCCAATGTCTGCATGGGGAAAATGGGTGCATGTGGTTAAACCACACTGAGGTGTGGACCAGATGAATTTTCTTGCTTATGGCAGGTACCTTTAGTACCAGTACCACTCTATTTTGGTTATTCACTCCTCTGTTCAGGGTCCTGGGAAAGCTTGTTCAGTTCACGTTATCACCTTTTTATTGCTGTGACACTGATTTTGATGTCCCAACTACCTTTGATAATTGTACACTTGCGAGAAGTCATGGAAACATCCTGTAGAGGTGACCTTATAGCAGGTATGTGTTTTAATGGACAGAACACTGTTACTTTGGAGGAAAGCTGTATGCTGTTATTAGCACTGTTGCAGTCTTAAGGACTCTTGTGGAGGAGAGTGTTACCCAGTCTAAGAAAAGGTGTCTGATCTGGCCCTAAATGGGTCACTGTTCAAAAAGCTGTGGCTGGGTTGGGTGTTTGATTGAGGTCCTGCAGCTCAGATCCTGTCCTGCTGCAGGTGGGGACAAGGATGAAGAGCAGTTCCGTGGCTGTGGAGACTTCTGCTTTTAGTGACATTGAGCTTTTGTAGGAAAATAGATACGAAGTTCTGTGGGGTCAGATCCAGCCCTGTGTCCAGGTCATGCTAGGCTGCTCTACACACTTCCATCTTCCTCCCTGCAAACATAGCCCTCTGCCTGGGTCTTTGTTGCAAACAAACAGCAGCCATCTGCTCAGCCTGCATGAACTTTTATCTTTATTCTCATTTCCACGTCTTCTGCAATAACAATCTCAGCTGGGAAGAAGGAGGACCTTGCAAATGCCATATGCCCAGAGTTGTTCCATTGTAGTTTCCCAGAAGCGCTCAAATCTCATAAGCAACCTGGTTTAATGTGATTACCAGCCTAGCTTCATTCACCAAAGGGGAATGGATAGTTTGAATCTATTTCAGAGCAGCAGACGCGATTTTGATGCTTTTTGTGAGATTAATTCAACTGTGACAAGTTTTGTGGTTCACCAGCTCCAGAGGTCTGCCCATAGAAATTTCTTCTTTTCTAGGACTTGAAAGTAGATGGCAATTTATTCTGTGGTTTTGCTGGAATAACGGGTGTTTCTGCGCCTCTGAATAGGGACGGTGAATAGGGAGCAGTCCATCTTTGTGTAACTTTAAATATCTTGAAGGATCCAAACGCACAGCCCTGCACTTGAGGCCTTGATGTAGATTTGTGACCCTCTTTAGAGGAGCTGAGCACATAAAATAGTGACTGGAATTCAGGGGGCCATAAATATCATATTTTCATCTGTGGCAGCTATAATCTTGCTTGACTGTTGCTCATCTTGTTTGAAGGAATATGGACCCATTTGGCTTATTTTATCAAAAGTTGTAAGACAGGATGGAGGAAGTAGTTCTGATAATGGCATAAACTCCCCAGGATTTGGAAAGGCAGCTCTGTAACTTCTTTTCTGTCAGAGGGTATTTTTAGGCCTCTCTTGTGGTTTATTTATGGAGAGGTGGGTGTAGCTGCATCTCTGGAACACAGCAGGGCTATTGGGAAGGACATCTCTTTGCCTTCATCAGAAAGCGACATGCCATGTTCTAATGATTTTAACCAGGACAAGCTGGAAGCCCCTTTGAAGTATCAGGAAGCAATGACCTCCACAGACAGGAGAGTAACTGTGGTGCCTGGGAGGTCTCTAAGCTGGAATGATAATCTGGAGAACCTCGGCTGTGATGCCACTGACAAAGTGCCATTGGGACACTTGTGAACTGCAGCACCAGGCTGGGCCTCTGAGCATGGCCATGTGGTAGGTGCCTGTCCAGTCCTGGGGTTGTCCTGTGGGTGAAGATCCCGTTTCCCATGGTCTGGAGATAGTAGGCACAAGGTAGGTCCAAGATAAGTGCAGCTCTAACACTTCTTCCCCCCCTCCAAGGTCAGCTCACTGTTTTGGGTTCTCAGGCACTCAAACCATACATACATGAATAACTCACTGTACAAAGTTTTCAACTGTCAGAAGAGCGATTTGTGAATAAATGTTTTCATTACTTGGCTGGCTTTATGGATGGATGAATAATATCCATCAAATAAATTATTCATCCTTTTCCTCTCCTTGCCATCATCAGATAAATTCTTTGTGATTTATATTTGTTCATTATTCATCTGGCAACGAGAAACAGAGATGGTTCAAGAGCTAAATCTGCCTTATTGGAAGCTGCAACTCGGCTCTGGTTGATCTCGGGGGCTGTACCAACACAAATCTCATCCCATGCAGTTCAAGCGCCCACTGAGCAGTGGTGCTCATTGCAGCTTCATGGGTGGTGAGAGTCCCCAAGTGAGGTGCTGAGGGCAAAGCCACGTTCTCCTGCTCTGTCACCTGACCCTCAGCTCCTTAGTTGTCTCTGATGTGTCGGGGATGCCCTGGGATACAGAAACCATGGGTTAGGAATGCCATCCTGGATGGCCTATAGATTGTGTCCTTTGGCCAGGTCACGACTACAGCAAATAATCTGTGTGCTTTTAGAGGGTGCAATTCCTCAAAGACATCTGGTGTAGACACCAGGGATAGTGGAGAGGGGGGAGGATTATCAGTCCTTGTAGCAGTTGTGCAGTGTTTTACACAGGGCTCTGGGGCTGCAGTCCTGCCTCTCCTATGCTCCCACTCTGCAACTTATCCAGGCTGCTTTGGCCCCTAGCAGAGCAGGCTGCCACGTCCTCTTCAACATGCTCCAGCAACAGGAATATGGAAAGACTTTCCAGCAATGCAAGGAAGGGAAAAAGACTTCATTTGGCACCTCTGCAAAAGGAAGCAAAGAAAATCACTTCACAGCAGTTGACTGATGCAGGAGATACCTGCTGCTCCTGCTCAGAGGTGATCTGATTTGTTCATTTTACAAGTGGTGTTCCACAGTCTGGGGACTGAACCAGATTCAAACTTCTGCTTTTTTGCTTTATTCTAGTTCTAAAAAATGTGCATATTGTTACTGGTGTCTTAAACTACTGGGCAAAGCATCTTTTAATAGCTCTGCCATGACTCAAAAAATGACAAAATGTTCTTCAAACCCTTTTCCCTCTCAGAAAGTTCAGAAAATACAGAAAATTTCCCCTTTCCATAGTGAAGAGCTGATAAAGTCACCTGCATGCAAAAAGGGGAGGTAATAACAGAGCTTGCTTTGTAACCTCCACAAGCATGCTGCAGCAGGCACCTGCTTGTAGTAACAGCCTGATCTATGGGAAATGTTTGCAGGCAGCCCTGGAACTCCAGTAAAGCTTTGATTTTCCATTCACAGCATCTCACGTAACGCTCTCAGCTGAGTGCTCAAACACACACACCAGCATCAAGATTCAGCTGGAGAGGAGGAATGACAACTGAAGGAAGAACCCAGGAGTGAGCGGATGCATTCTCTGCAATAGTGGGAGGCTGCTGGCAATGGGCAGTCATTGATGTGGTGCTTCTCACCCCACCTTGAATTGGTACTGGTTTGCTCCCAGGCAGTGCTGCTCAGTCAGACTCTGTGGAGGGGCAGGGAAGATAAGCTGGGAGATAATCCCATGGCTCCCATCCCTGCTGGGTACCCCACAGTAATGCCCTGCATGGACTCTGTGGCTGTGATGGGCAGGGTCCTCTTAAGCACGCACTTAGCTGCTGTGATCTGTGCACACCCCAAAAGAAGCGAGTATGGCAGCAAGCAGGGGACCTTCCTGCCTGAAGGACATATTGGAGTGTAATTTGTGGTGTGATTGATATATCTTTTTTTTGTATATAATTTTTCCTCTCTTGCCAGCTGTCTGGTCAGGGACACATCAATCTCTGCACCCTTTCCAGCTCGGGAATGTGTTTTAGGAGGAATCATTTGTCTCGGCCACCTCTGTGGAATGGGTGGCTGTGGGAAGGCAAGGGAACAGGGCTCTGCTCTGCAGAGTAGTGCTGGAGGGAGGTATCTTTTGCTTGGTTCCTGTTTGCCCTTGGCAGACAGGGTAACTGCTGCTCCCTGGGTGTGCAGGAGCCCTCACCCAGTCCAACAGCTCATCCATGAAGAGCTGGTGCTGTAGAGTCTGTGAGAGCCTTTGGCACAAAACTAAGCCTTATTCAGTCTCCTTTTCGAAGCTCAACAAGTCTTGGGAGAAGTAATGGGGACAAAGGCTGTTTTTTTCCTCCCTGCAGAAATGGCAAGGAAAGAACTGTAACACCGAGAACTTGGTTTTATGTGTAGGGCTGAGGGTATCAGGCAGGCTGATGGGTGGCAATGAGCTGCTCCTGAGGAGGGTGGGGGGCCTGTGCTTTGAACCTGATCAGATGTGATCTGAGATTCCTCTCTGTTCAAACCCTTCCTTAACATCCTGCTGTGTGCACTTGACAAACATTAGAAGTTAACCAGAAGTGGCTCATGGCCCTGGTTGGTTGGGTCCCTAAAGCTTAGACACTTAGATAGTTTTTAAGGAATTCAGTGAGCAAGGCATTCCCAGGTTCCTGTAGGCAGCACTGAACGTGGCAAGCTGAGACTTCATTTTCATGTCTCAATTTTCCCACTCATGCCCTTTCTCTCATCGTACACAGCTGTTTTTAATGCTCCCATTTTCTACTTTCAATTTTGGATCTTGTTCTAGAGAGATGAGGGGTAAAATATGTTTTCTTATTAAAAGTAGAAATAACCTCCCCTGGCTGAGCACATGGCACCATGGTCCTTTGCATCAGTCCAACAGGAGGGTCAGTTAACTGGGGAAATGGGAGCAGGGACGGCATCAGCCTCCAAAGAGCCCATTTGTGCTGATGTTGCTTTGCACCCATGTTTCCTGTGCATGGGCTGAATTTGAGTGTAGTCTGTTCAATGTGTTCCACTTGAGGTCTGGAGGACACTGAACCTTCAATCACACCTCTGGGTGCTGTGTGTCAGGACTGTAGGGTGGTAGATGGTGGCTCAGGCTCAGAAAGAGGGCAAAGCTGCAAAGAAGAGCAGAAACCCAGCTGTGACCTGTGCTAAGGTGGGAAGCAAGACCAAGGATGAATATTCTTTAATGGCCAAGCACAGGGTAAGGGGATGTGCTGGGGTGAAAGCAGAAGGAAGTAGGCTGGGTGCACTGGGGCAAGGACCTGCACCCTCAAGGCTGCACTGGTGCTGGGAGGTAAGTGCTGGGGTGGTTATGATGGTGCCAGCTGTGGAAGGAACCCTCAAAACACATCTTTTCACTCCCTGCACAAGAGTGTAACATGTCAGAGCTGCAGTTATCCTGTTAGATCAACTCGCACCATCCTTCCTGTCTATAATGGTCCACTTTTGCTGCTGACCCCATCCCATAAGGACAAAATATTTCTGTTTTCAGGGTCTGTTTAATTTGTGTCTTTCATGGATGCTTCGGCAGTATAAGGCCACTTTTTGGGTGCAGAATGAAGTGCTTGGGAATCAGAAATGCTGTTGTGTTTGTTCTCTAATTGCTACCTTCTGTTGCTGCTGCTGCAGACTCCCCTGCCCCTCTATAATCACATAAAAAGCATCTCCCAACAGCCTTGAGCAAAACGAAAAATTAGGTTGTGCTTTGACTTTCCTTATCTGCAGACAGAACCTGGTGCTGCCTCCTCCTTTCAGCCACTGTGAGTGGCAGAGAAAGGTCTGATGAAAGCCCTGGAGCCATCTCTGCCACCAGAGGAGTAACCATTGTGAGTTTCTTTTCTAACACCTTCCTCTATGCATTGATCCATGAGCTACAAAGCGTTTGTAGGAGCAAGATTTGGAGGTAATTCTTATTTAACCCTCCAGCAATGCTAAAAGTAAATTACTTCTTGCTGAGGGTTTTACTGAGGTTGTGTCCTGTCTATGCCCACTACCAGCTCGTTCCAAGCTGCAGACATAGCTGGGAATCTTTGCCTTGGACTTGGCTTCTCATTGCCTTCAGTTTACAGATCCCTCTGTGTGCTGCATTCAGCTTGCCACCATCAGCCATCTGCATCGAGGCATCTCACTAGAGCAGCTGTGGGTTGTTTTCCCTCACTTTGGCCAAGGCAGTGAAGAGAGGTTGTCACCCTAGAGGGCAGATGGTCTCATTTGGAGGTGGGTATCTAAGAAGAGCAAGGCTGGGTGGCTCTTGGGGGCCATGATCTCCACAGCCCCTGGAAACTCATGATGACTTCATGAGATTGGACATAGAGGGGAGATCTGCATCATCCAACTTTACATGCCTCCAGTGCAAACAGCTCTGTGTGTGAGCTACACATGGTTTCCATGGAGCTGAGAGGGAAAACAATCGTTCTAGAGAGCTGTTCCTCTCTCTGGACTTAGACCTCTGCAATGAGTGAGAGAATACATGTCCTGGAGAAGTGTTGTTGGTTGGTTGGTGTTTTTAACATGAAACCCCCAGGAGGAGTGTGGGTTACTAACTTGGATGGAGACAGCTCTGCGATTAACGTCTGAATTTGGACCAGTGTGCTTCTTCCCTAATTTTAACCCAACTTCCACCCTCCAGCAGTAAGTGAGCTACATCTACCTGGCTAAAGCAGACCCAAGTTCTCTGTTCATTCTACCCCTTACCCCAACATGATGTGAAACACTCCTGTAAAATGTTTGACTCTGTAAGACAACATACTGCACTGTTCTCCATTCACTTCCAATTTTATGCAATGTTCTCTGGAATAGGCTCAATGATCTCAGGAAATAATTGGTGAGCTTGTTAGACTAATGGGATTTTTATTTCCAAGGCTATAGATCAAACAAGTATGCCTGAAAATTCATTATACATGCGGTGTGCACTAAAAAATTATTCCTGCCCATGAAAGTGCTGGAGGAGAGACTATGATAAGGTATAACTTTAAAAAAAGGTGCTTGTTTTATCCTTTATAAAGCAAAGTTCATATTAAATGTACTAGTTAACTATTCGGTGAGTAGTAAGTCACTTGGGTAGCCAGGGTGCTTGGGGAAAGGCTGGCAAGGATGGTGCCTTGTCTTGTTTGGCTTTATTCTTGGTCTAGGTCGACCAAAGTACCTCTCCCTGAGCTCACCTCCATCTTGTTAGCAGGGATAGCCCTGGATGCTGCTGGAAACAGCAGAATCTTGTGTTGCTTCCACATGGTGAAAGGAGCTGGTCTCTCACCTTGCCTTTCTCCAGGGATCTGATCTGCATCCTTCCTCCCTCTGCTCTCACACCTTAGTGTGTAGCCAGGAGGGGAGTGCTTTTGCCCACGTGGACATGTGGCAAAGGGGACATCAGCAGTGGAGAACCTGCCCCATAGTAGAACAATGAATATCAGTGATTGAGGAACATGGGCTTTGCAGGGGTCATGCTCAGCCTTCCCATCCTGAGCATTTTGTACCTGAATTGCAGTTCCTGGGGTTCTGGCCATGGCTGCTGGGAGGGGGTTGAGCTGAGATCTTACCTATGAGCTGAGCTTTGGCAACTCCCTGTGTAGAAATAGATGGAGATGATTCTCTGATTCTTGCATTTGTTCCTAAATATATATATTAAGGAATTTTACCTTCAGTGTATTTGCAGCTTTGCTTGCAAACTAAGCTGTCTTAAGGATGATATTTTGTGTGTCTGTGTTGGGATTGTCCACTTATTGCTACTTTTCTATCACATAT
This sequence comes from Melopsittacus undulatus, assembly GCF_012275295.1. Classification (NCBI taxonomy): domain Eukaryota; kingdom Metazoa; phylum Chordata; class Aves; order Psittaciformes; family Psittaculidae; genus Melopsittacus; species Melopsittacus undulatus. The sequence goes on from NC_047536.1 coordinate 22,916,088, forward strand.
TTAATATTTTCCATTTCTAGAGCTGCTCAGAAATTGTTCACTAAGAATTTTCATAGAAAAACCTTTAAAAATATTACAAGTGGATGCTGTCTTTGTGGAGAAAACTGATTGATGTTTGGGATATGACAGGAGAAGGAAAACTGAAGATATACAAAGAAAAGTCATAGAAAGGATCAAAAGCATGAGCTATGACATCTCTCAAATAGAAATGCTTGATAAGCCTTGGAAAACCCTGAACAAATCTCCAACACAACTTAAAAATAGTTATTTTCATTCTGTAGGCACAGGGACTAATGTGAAGTGACAAACATCGAAGAATGTCACTTCCAGTCTGCTTCATTCACCCTGTACTTGCCTGCTGGTTCATCCATCGTGTGCCTGGGAGGGTTCACTGTGAACAGGCAGGAGAAGGAATTTGGTTACCCCCTGGTCTTGATGCCTTGGCTCTTCCTGGGCAAGCAGTTCCTGACCCACATGTGCTGCACATGCAAGTGGAGAGCAAAGACATGAACTTGGGTTTTCTAAGCCTGGGGTCTGGACCACTGAACCATTTCCCACACGTGCTATTAATTTAGTAGGTGATTTAATACTATTCAGCCTCTGATAGGGAAAACACTGGTCTCGAGAGCTGTGGCCAGTGGTCACTTGAAGAAGTCTATGCCCAGCCTGGACACTCAGCTTGGAGCTGGGATGATTGCAGGCTGTTATTCTGGTGCTCCTCATGGTGAAATGACCCTTGGCTGCACTGTCTGATGGAGCATCTCCTGGATGAATAGTGGTGAAGGCAATGTCATTATGAACATCCCAACCAAGGATGTATCTTCTTGCTGATTTATCTAACATTCAGAGTGGAGCAGTTCATCCATCATGTTAACCATGAGTTTGCTGAGAGAGGGAAAGGGAGCGGGTTTGAGTAATGAGCTACACATCATGATACACTGAGTAAGTGGATAACTAATAGGTAAGTGGCACAGTTTAGGCTGGAGTGTGCCTGCTGGGATGAGGGGAGTGGCTGCATCCATCCATCCATCCATCCAGGAAACGCACTCAGCATTTCAGGATGGAGGTCTTGAGGCACACACTTCTGCTAAATGCTTGCAACTGGCTTGCTGGGCAGAGCATCCAGGGCAGGTTTTCAAAGACCACAGCAGCACCCTGCAGAAATCCACCCTGCAGAGCACAGTTTTTAAGGTGCACACAATTACTCTGCATGCACATGAGAATCAAGCAATCAAGGATGCTAACAACCAGTAATGTTGATTACTGGCCGTTTTCCTGCAGTTGCTTCTAATGTCTGGTCATGGCTAAAAAATCAGTTTACATTGTGCAGCAATTGCATTTAGAGGCTCAGAATGTCCCCATCCTTTGATTTACTGTGGGAAAGCGGGATGACAATATGTAGGTCCACAGGGAAACGGTAAAACTTCACTAATTAATCAACAAGTGACTGAAATACCCAGTTGCAGTGTGCTGTGTCAGTGTGAAGTTCTGCTTATAAAGCTTCAAGAGGGGTGTTGGTTTTATACACGGTGCTTCATAAAGGAGTCTGGTCTCACATAGCTCCCTCTGAAAGTCTGATGATGAAAAGCATCTCCTCAGCTCTACTTGCTGAATGTTAACACTGGAAGCCACAAACAAAACCCAGCAGAAATGGAGTTTCTAATCAAGCTGGCCAGGAGGAACGTTTCCTCTCCTGCTGCCAGTTACTGGACAAATATTACAATGCAACATGTTAACAGAATTAAATACTTATTTGAACTTGGCTTCTCACATAGTTATGGGTGACAAATTAATTGTAATGTTATTTATTGTGATTTTCAATAATTCATTAGGGTGTGCTCATACCAGTAATTAGAACATGTACAGTAAGAAATGGCTCACATAAATTATTCCATGGCATTCATTATTTATTTGACCATTTATAGTTGTGCAAAATTTACTGAGAAAATATGTCCATTAATTAACATGTGCATTAGGATTGCATTAGTCCTACTCTACAGTGTGTAAAGATACTTAGATTTGTGTGTGTGAACAGCGAGAAGGATTTGGCTTGTGTATTTTAAATCATTTATACTTAGCAAAGAGCTCTGTGATTGAGAGCAGGAGATAGCTGCTTGTGGGAAGCCTTCCTGCTGACTACACAAGCAATGGCAAAGTTGTTTTAGTTTGGCTCAATAATCTTTTGATGAGAGATGGGTGTTTGGCTGTGACATACAGTCACTAAAGCAACGAACAAGAGAAAATCCCATACTCAAGACCTTCTGCTTTGATTACATATAGTTGAGGAGACTGTAAGGGAGGGCAGTTGGCATAGTGGCCCCATTGCATTCGCTTGGCTAACGCATGCCTGGTGGCTGAGGCCAAGGACAAGACCTGCAGAAGACTGTCAGAGGGGTCCTGGGGACATGACCTGCTCTTTACCAGCCCCAGCCTTGTCTGAGGCTGCTGTAAAGTTACTCCAGTTCCTACAGGGTGTGTCTAAACCTCCTGTGCATCAGCGCTGACATTCAGCTGAGATGATGAGGAATTCTTTTGTGCCAAATGGATTAAAAAAAACCCTCAACAAAAACCCCACAAATAATTTTGTAGTCTGGAAGGGAAGAGAAACATGTTTAATGGATGCCATAAAAGTGATGCCTGTTCACCTTGTTTTACATCATTAATGAGTCCACTGGAGGATGCACCAGGGAATTTCCACATGAGTAAACTCCACCCAGTGTAAAAAGGCTGAGATCCACCTTTGTAATTTAATGGTTCAGCTCCCACATGAAAGCTGGTATTTGAGGTTCTAATTATTAAGCACAAATTGAATTTCAGCTTTTGGAGCTGAGAGCTCCTTCCCTCCACAGATTGCAGCTGAAGGCTTCCTCCTGGGGAATGCTGAAGAGGATTTTAGTATGTCCACTGAAGATACCAGCCACAGAGAGGCAGGTCCCATGGGAGCCTTGTGGCTAGAACTATATTCAGAAAGCACTTTGTCTTGGATAAAGATAGTGAACTGTTCATGAGGCATCATTCATTTCGGGAATCCCAGGAGTATGCTTTTCTGGTTACGGATTACTAACTACCCATGGTGAAATCTGGATATTCACTGTCTCATGGTTAACTGGTGGCCTGTGAAGCTCTTGTCAATGAGTAGCTGGTTGTGGGCTGGACTTAAAGTAATGCTCTACTTCATGGTTATGGTGATTCTTCTTGCCCTGGTAGGAGCTCACTGTGATTTGTAATGGGAAATGGTGATGGTGCTGTGTGGAGAAGACTCATCCAGGTTGGTCACAAACAAGTAGATGAAGAGAGGCTTCATTTTTGTGAGAACAAAGACCCTTCCAAAACTTACCCATTTTTCCATCCAAACCCAGCCTCACAAAACACGTTTGTGTGCTTTTGCTGTTCTTGAGTTAGCAGCCACAAAACACTTAGAGGCATTTTTGCTCTGGCTACCCATGCACTTGGAAGGTAGAGCACATGAAGGATGTTTTGGGTCTTTCCCAAAACCCTTGATTTTGGGAAGCAGAGTAGGAGAAACCAACCATCTGCTTCCTGGAAGGAAGACCAAGGCAGCGCTGCAGTTTGGGAATTTCTTTGTTTTGTCTTTACAGCTCAGCTGCCAAGATGCAAAAGAATAAATTGGTTTGGATCAACACAAATCACATTTCTTCTCACTGCAGTGGATCTCTGAACAAACTCCCATTTCCCTAAACTGCCTGTTCTGCAAGTGTCTGATACTAAATGGAACCAAAGGTAAGAACCATCAGGCTGTCAGGAAGGGGCTGTTCTCTTCCTCCTCGTCCTCTTCATCATCATCCTCCCAGGGAACTTGGATGTTAGAGCGCTTTGCCAGGAAAGCGAAACCCAGGCTTGCTTTTGCTTCCTTTCATAGCCAGATGCTGGGGCTGGGCATTACCCTCCTGTGGTAGGCTGTCATTTATAAACTCTTCATGGGTGCAGCTATTACAGCCTCAGTGTGTCTCATTTTGAAGTCTGTGTATCAGTACTGTGTTAGAAAATAGGCCACTCTCCATTTCTCTTATCTCTTAACAACGCTAACCTTGCAGAGATGGCAGGCTCCCAAAGGAGCCTTTTGCCTCATGGCAGATGGTGGAGGGGAGTGGAAGTACTCACAAGGGAAGAGGAGGAGATACTGAGTCCGTCTCACTGGTGTCCTCAGAGCAAAACTTCAGCCAGCGTTACTGTGTGTATTCTGAAGCTCATGTCCAGAGTGGTGGCCAGTTTAGAGAAATGTGGGTTTAGTTCTTTCATAGAGCAGCATTTATTTTTCACAGCAGAGGGACTCTCCCGAGGCTCATGCTTCAGACAGGGCTTGAAAAATCAGGGGCCTTCTCTTTCTGAAATGTTCCGAGGAGCTCCTGCATGGTTTCAGATGAGGGCCATGAGTATGCTCGGGAGGTTGTCACAGGGAAAGATGCTGCTCAGTCCTTCTCTTTTCTGTTTTACTGGAGCTGGCATGAAAATGGATTAGTCCAAACCATCTCTCTGTTTTGCTGCCTATTTGTCAGGTTCCTGCAGCCACATTCGCTGCTTGATGATTTCATAAACTGCGCTCCTTTTCCTTGGGTTCTGGTGATTAATTGTGATGACAAGTGGAAATATTCCAAAATAAATCTGTTTTCATGGCCCTGCAAAGTCCACTCTGAGAACCCTCTGCAGGTTTAACAATGTAGGAAGAGGTGGGAAAGCAAAAGATCAACATCAGAGCAGCTATCCTGTGGTGTCCATTAATGCTGCAGTTATTTCAGTAGGGACTTTATTTTACCCTAAGGGGCAAATGATTATCATTCATCCCAGGAAAATAAATGAAAATAGGCAGAAGTCATAGAATCATTTATGTTAGAAAAGATCTTTGGGATCATAGAGTCCAACCGTTAACCCAGCACTGCCAAGTCCACCACTAAACCGTGTCAGGAGCTCATGTAGGGGCCAGCAACATCTCCAAAGCTGGACACTGATAGAGCAGAGATGAAGCCGAATCCAGAACTGATGGGGGAATGTTTGCAATGACTTCCCCATATTTGTGTTTTCCTTTTAGAAGTACTTTCAGTGCAAAGACTGTTCTTTTGTCTGGAGTCATCTTTCAGTCCTGAAACTACCTCTCAACTGAAGACAGCCCCCTCTTGCAGACCATCCCTCTGCCATCACTAACACCTTTCATGCACACCATGGATGCTGCATGGCCCCTTCGTTTGGGTTCCTGCAGCTTGCTTGACATCCGAGAGAAGCTCTGCCAGCACCTCCTGCTCTGTCTGCATCCTTAAACGTTGTATCCGATGATTTTAAGAGTCTGTTCTGACTTAAATGATCCTGTAGACCCAGAGGAGTGTGAAGCCCTGTTCCTAACAAGGACAATCTGCAGACAACTTCATCTCCATCAGCTTGGCATAGGTGGGATGTTTGCAGAGGGGCTTGTGGCAGCAGAAGTGCTGCATCCCTGGCAGTGCTCAGGGCTAGGTTGGACGGGGCTTGCAGCAACCTGCTCTAGTGGAAGGTGTCCTTGCTTGTGGCAGGGGGCTGGAACTGGGTGAGCTTTAAGGTCCCTTCCAATACAAACCAGTCTGAGCCTATGAAAGGATGCACTGGGGCTTTTGTCAGGAGGCTAAGCAGGGAGGTTATTTCCCTCTGCAGCAATCGGCCCCAAGAGGTTTTGGTTTTACCCTGCAGCCAGGTCTGCAGTGAGCAGAGCAAAAGGTGAAAATGAGCTCTAATGATCACCTTTTTCCTGCAACAAGATACAGATGGGCAGGTCCTACTGTTGAGATGCCCTTCAGCCTGGCACCAGAGCCACTGCCACTGCACTGGGGGGATTGCCATTGTCTCTCTCCAAGTCAAAGAAAGGATAGGAACTAAGATGAAAGAACAAAGAGGGAGACACTAGATATGAATTGATAGCCCAGGAACTGGTGTGCTGCCCAGTAAATATTGGAATGACATTACCTGAGCTTAAAAAAGGTAAGCTTAATTTCTATGCTCAGTGGAGCTGGGGAGCAAACACCATGGAAATATCAGCATTTCTTTTAATAATTTTCTTTGGTAATGGAATCAGAAGGAAAAAGCTCTAGAGAGACTCTTACAATCTTTTTCCCTCCCTCTGCATTTTCTTTCTGATTCCCTCCATTGTTCCCAGCTCTGTCAAGATTGTGATAAACTTAATTACCAGCAACCAGCAGGAAATCCAGATGACATGACACTTTTCTTTCCCTTTCTTCTGACTCCATAAAAGCTTTCTAATCTTTAGAGTGAATAAGGACAGGGGCCAGATGGTGCTGGTGTCCAATATGGACAGCATCTGAACGTTTATCTCCTTGAGATCTTCAGTGTCAAGAAGCCAAAGGTGAAGATAACAACCCCGCCAGGGCGGTGAGCTCAGGGCTGGATATGCCTCTAAACAGTTTGTGTCTGTTAATGCAAGACCTATGAAAGCACACAGGTATATTTTGTGGGCTGGGTTTGGTTGGCAAGATAGAATAAGATTTGGAAGGGTCTTTGTTCTCATGAAATGAACCTGTTTGTGATCAACCTGGATGAGTCCTCCACACAGCAACATCACCATTTCTTATTACAAGTCACAGTGAGCTCCTACCAGGGGAAGAAGAATCACCCCAACCATGAGGAAGAGCTTTACTTTAAGTTCAGATACCCATTGAAATGCCATCGTGCATGGCTAGAGCCAGGTTTGCAGCGTCCCCATTCTTGTTTGTGGGTGTCTTCTGCCAACCTGCTCTTGAAGATCTGGGCTGATTGCACTGATAGCAGGAGCACTCACAGCAATGACTGCAGAGCCCAGGCTCTAGTCCCAGGCTCTTGGCACCAGGGGAAGGCACATTTGTGGCTCCTGCATTGCCGAAGTCTGATGCTTGGTTGATGATAAAACAAGAACTGGGGGAAATGTTCTCATGAACTGGATGGTTTTGCCCCAGAATCACTTTTCGGGGGGTGTGGAATAAATCAGGGTGAGGTTCAGTGGAAAGGCCTGAACGAGAATAAGGAAAAATGCCAGAAAATACTTTGAGCATTTCCAAGTGAGGTTTTTCCCTTTGGACTTTTCAAAGGCAGTTTTTCTCAAAGACATTTTTGGCTTTAAAACTCAGTCCAACTGAAACAAAAAAGGGGGGGAAATTAAAAATGCAAAAGGGTTTAAAAGGGACATAAAGTGCTAAAAATGACCTGAAATGGAGTTATGCTTTGCAGTCCTGAGGACTAGAAACTTCATTTATTTCCTTTCAATGAGTTCCAGGGGAGCTGGGGCACAGCAAGAGCCATGATGCTATTGTGGGATCCTGCCACCATGCACTGTGAGCACCAGGATGGAGGTGCTTCTCAGGGTCCAGACCAGTTCTCTAGGTTCAGGTAAGCTTGTGGCAACCCAGCTTTTGGGGAGCTGTGCTCCCATATCTGCAGAGGCAGGGAACCCCTTCCCTCCTATCTGCCACCCCACTGACACACCAGTACAGACCATTCTGCCCACAGTGTGCTGTACATCACTCATATTTTGCCTTGTCTGAAACAGCCTGTCATTCCCTTCCTTTTACCAACAAAGCTAAATCTAGATCAAAGCTAATCACAGCACTCTCACATAAGCATCAATGAGTTAAAGTGTCCTGCATTTGGATTTCCTGCCTATTCACAAGGCACCCAATGAACCTCACAGTGATGACCAGCCTATAGCTGGGAGCCAAGAGATGTGTTGGGAATGGTGATCTTCTGCTTGGTGATGGAGTGGTGCCACAAACCTGTGTGTCCCAGTAGCCCAGGGTGTGCTCTCCACTCTGCAATGAGATTCAGCCTGAAACCTAATTCAGTTTGCCTGCATTACACCATCGTTTCTGGAGGCTGTTGCCACAGCAGCTGCATATGCAGTGAGCCATGGAGAGCTTTACAGGTGGGAGATGTGTCCTTGCTCACTGCTGGTGGTAGGTTAGGAGTGTTCCCATGGAATTAGCTGCACATCAGGGGGTTGGACTCACCTATCATAGACAGAACTCCAAAGATGTTTAAGCACAGGGGTGCCAGAAAGCTGAAGGCTTCCTGCAGGCTGTCAGTAGATCTCCAAGCTGCTGGGAGCTCATGTTTTCCTACCTGAAATGCAGGGAGAGGAGCATCCACAGCACTTGGTTGAATGTGTTGTTAATGGGCTTGTTTTCCTGCCTGCAAAATGGGTTCAGATTAATCATTTTGGGGTAAAAATTTACACCATTCCCCCCATTTTTAAGCTGCTGCTTGCCAGGAGAGCACTCTTGTAAATGAAGTGCTGTGCATCCATGCGTGGCCAGCTGAGTGGCTGTGCTTGCTCACAGCCAATGCACGACATCATTATTATTATCATCTCAATAATATAGCCCAGGCAATCCGTTGCTGTGCAGGAAATGTCAAGATCTGCCATACAGACACTTCTTTCCCCTATGCTCCCTCTCATGTTAGATGGATCGTGGTCACGGGCAGAGCCATCCAGCCCTTTGCAGGTGGCTACAAGCACTTGAGCTGTGCCAGAAGCTTTGCAAGCATATACTGGTAGGAAACAACAGCAACCTCCCTCCAAACCCCCTCTAACAACTGCACTCCCTCCTGCAATATTGTCCCCAGGCTTAATATCTCCATGGCTCCAGACTTGCTCCTCCTTTGAATGTTATGGATCAGCCTCTTTCTCCTCCAGGAAACCTGTTTTCAACAGTGTTTGGTTTTCTGGGCATTACTGGAGCTCAGAAAGTGGCTGGGGCCTTGTGCCAGCTGGACTTCAGTAAATCATCACTCTGAGCGCAGTGTGGGAAAGTCTTAGGACAAGGTGTGGACAGTTCTGGTTTGGGCATCTTGGAAGCCTCTTAACTGAAACCAAACCATTAAAATAGTTCAATTGACATCTTGGACTCCTGGATGATGAAGAGGCCCACCTAAGGGGGAGCACTTAGCAGGGCTCAGGGTGTGGGCACTGGGACATCTGGTGAGAAACAAATTGTGTAGTTGTTTGGCACAGCTGGGGCATGTTCCACACCTCCAGGCTTCATGAAACAAACCACATTGTGTTATCATTAATGAAAAGCAGCAGATGTGCAAAAGAGCTGAAATCTAAACCAAGTTACATCACCTTATGATTTTATAAAATCTAAATCTTACCAGACTCTATCTGTACAGCTCCCTCCTTCTGTATTCCATCCTGGCATCACAGAAGATGAGGAGGGAAGGTGTCCAGTCCCCTGATGCAAGGCACCATCATCTCTATACCCTGTTGATTCTGACATGTAACTTCTGTGTTGTGCTTCAGGGTCTCACAGGTAGAGACTACGCCTTTCTCCATGTGTCACTGTCCCAGCAGCAGTGATTTCTTCCATGACCTGCCTTGTTTCTCACTTGTCTTGAGCTGAGCCCATTGGTTTTAAGTCTAGCCCCTGTGCAAGAATTAATGTGAAAGCTGCAAATATGTCTCCTGTTGATCTCTAAACTAAGCAGCCTTCAAAGCTGTCGTAGAATCCCAGCCTGGTTTGTGTTGGAAGGGACCTTAAAGCTTGTCTAGTTCCAAACCCCTGCCACAGGCAGGACACCTTCCACTAGAGCAGCTTGCTCCAAGCCCCTGTGTCCAACCTCACCTTGGATGCTCCTGAGGACTCTTGCTGCTGCTACATGCTGGATTTCTACCCAGCTGGTGACATGAACAGTTATTGAGGTTTGTTTTCAGAAGGCACCCCGCTTCACCCAACTATTAACCCATCAGAGCTGGAGCCCATCCATACTGTGGGTGGCTTGGGAAGAGGAGAGATGCTCTCAGCACTGCCAGCAGCAACTGCACATGACAGCAGCTCCTAAGTGGGATGCTCTGACCCTTCTTCCTTGTATCTCCAACACATCTAAAGAGAATGGGTAGGACACAGGAGGTGGTGGAAACCTCTACTCCCTTAGGCTTGAGTGCAGCATTTATTCTTGCCTTTGGATATGACCTCAGGGAGGGCCAGGCCAGGCTTGACAAAGTACCTGTCTGAGAGACAAGACCATTTGCAAGTGGCATCTTCCAGCAGAATTCCCAAGTGTTACACATTCCTGTCATTTCCTCCTTTGCTCCATCCCCAACAGGTGAATTAAAAGGTTCTTAAAACAGGCTCATCAATAAGAAAGTAAGAAATAGATCAAGGTTGTGCCCGATATCAGCAAGTGTTACCCGATGTCAGTGATTCTTAGAGACTTCAGGAGAGGCCTCATGATGTTCCTGCTGTCTGGGGAACAATTTCTCTGGGACTAGCTTGTTTTCTTACACAGAAAACATATTCCTTTTAAAAGGTTGGATTGCTGCTCACCATAGCTTTTGGGCTCATGGGACTTCCCCCTAAATACAGACAGAGGTGAGAGTTATTTAAAATGAGCAGCTCTGGAGGCAGGGCTCTCTGGAGAGGTGGAGGTGAGGGATGGCTTTGCTAATGCCTTCTGAGGGAAAGTTCAGTATTTTGGGCAAGAAAGGGAAAAGCTGCTGCCATCACTGTAATGAGGGCAGCTTGGTTGGCGTTGCTACTCTGGAGACAGCATAGGCAAACCGCCTTGAATTCCTGTCTTTCCAGGGCATTTCCTGGGCTGTCACCTTCACTGTCAGCTCACTGATGGGATGTGATGCTGTCCCCAGCTTCCTCTCTTTCTTCGCTGGGCTGTCACAAACCCCCCTGCCATGCACTGGCAATCCTGACCAGTTTCCTCAGCAATCTCATGGTTTTCTACTGTTTCTCCTGTTTGCTGCTGGAAGGTTTTGCATTTGTCTTACTCATTGCATTGAATTGTGTGTGTAAGAACAGTATGCTATGGCCCTAACTCTCAGTTAGCCTTCAGTGGCACAAGTATAGATTTAATGCATTAAGTAATAGAGCAGAAATGGTTTCTGAGAGCCCGTCCATGACTCCTTGGCTGCTCTCAGCATACCTGAAACTCAGCTGGGTTGGATACTGGCATCAAAAAAAGATACAGCCAGAACAAAGAGGGTTGTAAGAAACTGAAGGAACAAGCAGAGCATGAGAAATGTACAGAGCTGCAGCTGAGCATGAGGGTGGTTCATTCCAGACTTCTTCAGCACCTGGGGAAGCTTTTCTAAACAGCTGGTTATTTTTCCACATCACTGTTCAGTGACTCTATCATTGTACTTGATTTTCACCCTCCTGTGCGACAAGACCTTCCTTCTGAATTCTTGTGGAAATACAGTGAAGAGATCTGTCTCTACCCAGATGTGAATAAACCATGTATCACCTTCCATTGACAGCCAGAATCTGGTGGAAGTCATTCTGTTTATTCTCCTGAAGGAGATCCACTTTATGAAGCAACTGATTTATGTTCCTATGGTGGCTTGGCTGCATCCACAGCTTGGTGCTGTTCTGCCCAGAGAAGCTGTGGCTGCCCCATCCCTAGCAGTGTTCAAGGCCAGGTTGGACACAGGGGCTTGGAGCAACATACTCTAGTGGAAAGTGTCCCTGGACACCTTCTGGATGAGCTTGAAGTTTCCTTCCAGCCCAAACCATTCCATGATTTTACGATCCTCTTTGTCTATCAGACACGTTATCTTTCCACTCCAGGGAACCTGCAAGATTTATAAGGAGCTGTTTCCCCCTTTTCAGTGTGTGGTTTGTTTCTATCTCTCATTAGGCTGTCAAACCACCATAAAATCCATAATGCTTCTTTTGCTTTTCTTCCATGCCGAGAATACTTAGAGAAAGTACATCAATTGGAAATTAAAGAAATTTAGTCAGAAAACTTGTAGGAAAACACCAACAGAAAAGATCAAACAAAGCAGAGAACAAAGACACCAGAAATAAAATTGTCTGACAAACATTAGAATTTATATTAAAAGAAGAGGAAAGAAGTACAAAAGCCTCAAAAAAAATGATGACAAACTGTGTGAAAAGCAATGCCTGACTTCAGAATTGAAAAATGCAAGGAACCTAACAAAATCATTTCAGATGTAAGCCTATCAGAAAGAAATCTGATTTCAAAAAGAGGAAAGAAAGAAAGCAGCAGCTACGGAGACACTTGTATGAAAGGATGAACAAGAAAAGATTTGAAAATTGTAGCCTCCAAACCACTTTAAAGACTGACAAAAGGAAGGGATACATATTAAAATCCACACTAATGCTGCAACATCGGGAACAAAATGTTCTGTCAGTGAAAAAAAGTGTTTTGAAAGGTGTATTTACCTGGGATCTGGGTGACCCCATGAAAAAGAAGAGCTCTGAAAGAGTAATTTTAAAACGGCTGTAACAACTGACTAGGGAGATGGTGGAAGCTCACAATTATCTCTGTGGTTTGAAAGGGATCAAACCTTATTTCCATGCTATTTTTTGCAAGAGGCAAAGTAGGACAGTCGTATCCCACTGCTCCAGACAATAATGCAAGCAAAAGCTACTGGAGAGCATGCAGTCAAATGAAACACCAGCAAGTTGTCAGTTATGAGTAGAGCCACAGCTTTCCCTGGAATTGAGGGGTTCCTGGGAAAGCCTGCCACAAGAAACATCTCATCCCATGGAAACAAGGAGAGGGAGCTCCTGGCCAAGGCCCACCATGAGCATCACTGTGAGCCTCCACAGACGGCTCAGAGAAGATATTTACAGCAGGAGGAAGACAATGCACCTTCTCACACAGGCAGTGTCAAGCCAGACATCCTCAACCAACAGAGGTTGCTGCTGTGGGGATGACCATGAAGCCACAGCAGCATGGACATCAATTCTAAAATGGAGCTGCTGGAAAATGCACTGTTATTCAGAGTTGAGGGCATCAGTTTAAAGAGAGGGGACCCCACAGTGTAGACACACACATTTCTCCTGTAACATCTTTAAAATTAACTTCTGCAATCAAAAAAACCCCATTTGAACAAAAATAGCAATAAAAAAGCTTTTGGCAGATGGGGGGAAACAAAATGTGAATGCTACAGTCAGGTTACCTTTGACTGAATCGGTGTTCTCCCATAATGTTTCTATGTTTGTAAGCAATCTTCATTGCCTGGCATCATGTAGCCACAGAAGACTGAATGCTGATTTGCCAAACCAAGCATTTAAACTATTCTGCCCCTCAGGCCACTGGTTCTGAAATTCAAATGCGAAATAAGTGGGACAGTGCTTAGGCTACTGTTTGCATTCCAGAGATATTCCTGAAATGTGGAATCCAGTGAATAACACTTGGAGCTGCAGTTAAACTGGAGGCCAGACAAAATGGCTCTGATTTATTCTAGCATTGATGCCATTAAACTGCACATTGAACCACAGTGAAATTAATCTACCAACTGCACTTCAGTGGGGGCAACACTTTGCAAGTATTCTATGGAAGTCTGAAACCTCAGTGTTTGTGTTTGGTGGCTAGAATTCAACTGACCATGGACAGCTTTCATTTAGCCCCATCTATGCAATCAGTAACACCCTCAGTGTGGTCTCCCTGCCAAGAAGTATGATGCAGATTCTTCTTTATAACATGACATTTCCAGACCTCAAGGACTGCATATTGCATCATCATTCTCCCAAGAAAACCTCAATCCATGCTATGCAGAAAAAAGACATCTGTTTGGGACCTGTCAATGGTACAGTGGGAAGACAATTTGAAGGAGACTAAAGGTGATGTGCTTTCCAGAGAGGACAATATATGGGAGGATTCAAAACACCAAACTGCCCCAACCAGTCATTCTTGTCAGTCTCAGCCTTCAGTTACTGGGAGTCTTTTCTACCAGAAAGAGAAAGCTCCACTATTCATGGCCTAGATGGACTGATGTGAGGGACAGGCCGGCCCCACCGTGTCCTGAGACAGTGGCCATGGGCAAAGGGAACCTTATGGGCGTTTCTCATGACTCACACCAGGGGAATTAGCAGGATAAGTTCTAAGGCTTAGACACAGAGCAGTGCAGTGAAACAACATAGGTGGAGATCAATGGTGTCCTGAATAGCACTTGAGTTGCCCACTTGGCCCCTATGGCAAAGCCCAGCAGTTCAGGTACAGCTTTAACAATTCAGATTTGTTAAATGAGACTTGTTAAATTTATTTATTTATTAAATAAACCCATACACACAAGTTTAAATTTAATCACAGGCTTTCTGGTTTCTGACATTTTGTTTCTTGTTTGAGCCACATTCTTTATAGACACACTGAAAAGCCTGCAAGCTGAGGCTGCTTGGCCCTGGCTGGGATCCCTGGTAGGTCTTGAGGGGAAACATCTCCCAGGTGGTGCCAGGTACTTCAGGCAGTTAGTGAAAAAAGAGGGGACATATGAGAGTGGAATAAATATCTCAAGATTGCATCAGTTAACATATAGGGAAAAATTGGAAGTGCTGTGGATAAATTAAACTCAAATGGCTTATGTATTATTTCACATTGCAGTGTAACTCTCTCCTTTGGGTTTTTAAATTGTCACTACTCAGTAGTTTCTGAATACATTGGCTAAATTTCAATCAGATCTTACAGAGCAGGGAATAGGTTTCAAAGGTAATTAAATTCTTGCAAAATGTGAACAAATATGCCATTGAATAAGAAAATGGTAGTGTAAGTGTCCTAACTGATGGAAAGATCACTGTGTGAGATCAGAGCCTCTCAGACATCAGAGTATTGAATGGAGAGTGAACAAATCCCGCATAAAGCTTGGCTAGGATCTGCAGTCAGTCATGAGATGTAAACCTGCTCAATCAGCCCCGATGTCTGGGGACCACACATGCTCAAGGGACTCACATGATGGTGTTTCTCCTTGTGCAGGCTTGGGTGAGTTCCCTCCTCCTCCGGTATGAATGGAAAGCTGTACCCCAGCCCAAACCAGCATGCACAGGATGGAACACCTCCAAGTGAGAAGCAGCAGAAGAGGAGGACATTGCCCCACTCAAGTGCCCTACAGACCACTGGAGGCCCAGACTTTGATGCTGGAGAGCTGTTTGCTTTCACCTACTTTCTACACGAATCTGCAATGGTGTTCTATGTTATTCAGGGCAAAAGGAGTAGATGAATGCAATCAACATTGGAAGATTGATCTAGCACTGCAAGATATTTATCTGTGGTCCGTAACTGCATTGAGCACTGTCATTGTCCTCTGTTCTTTTTCAATGCATTTTATATATCTATTTCTTAACCACTCACTTCTGGGACCTTTATCCCCATCACCTGCAGTGAAAATTCAACAAAGAGTTTCGAAACACCCCTGGGAATTGGAGTTTTTACTGTCTGTCTCTAGGCATTTCACATAACTCTACCCTGGGTTGCAGTGATTTTGTTAGGAATAAACCAACCATTGAAGGGAGGAGTGTGACATGAGTTTGCCACTTCCCCTAGAGGGTATCCTATCTTTAAAATCAAAGAAGTAAAACTCTCACTGGCATCTTGTTGGATAGAAGACACAAAGGCTCTTGTGCCCTTTCTGCCTTGCTTTGTCTCTGTCAGGGCAGAGGATGTCGCTAGCAGGAAAGCTTTTCCTGGTGGACTGATGCAATTGTTCACGTGTGGTAATGTCCACAAGTACAATCATCCTGAGCATAGGCATATTTGCAGGGACCTTACTAGTTCCCACAGTTCACTGGTTAAAACACTCCCCCAGCACATCAGGCATGTAAATGGTGTCTTTGCTTAAAAGGAGCATCTATGGTGGCACAGCTCCCATTGCTGTCATGACAGTCTCACCACCCCAGTCCTGGTGGTGAGATGCTCACCAGCTCTCTCAAAACACCACACCACTGGCTGATTCCCTTATAATGCTTCTCCATGCTTAATGCTAACACCTCCTGGGATCCCAGAGAGGGCTCAGCTGTGCTAATGAGAAGGTATCACGGCTCAGTAAGTGCCTGACTTGCTAAGGCAAACAAAGTATTGGCTGGAACTAATGCAGCAAAAGATGGCCCTGCTGTCCTTTTTATTTTATTTATTTTCTTTTTGCCAGCCAAGCTGCCTGTGCTACAGGTTTTTGGATCCCTTCAGCTGCATGGAAGGGCGCATGATTTATTGCTATTGGAAAGCTTGCAGGCAAAAAAGGCCGTGAAATTATTTTGTATCTGACACAATCATTAGTAGTATTATTTCTTCTGGAGCAGGGAAGGACACTTATAAAACATCTAACAAGCTGCTAAGGAGATTGCCTAAAGCAGTGATCTTCAGAATGTGCCTGTTCTTCCATGCTTTGTCCATATTTCAGCTCCAGTTTCTTTTTATGACTGGGACTTCAACTGATATTTCTGAGGGGTGTTTGTGACAGTTTAGAGGGAATCCTCTTCAAATATTGTCCCTATCTTACCTGTTGATATCATGATACAGAGGTGATTGAAAGAGCAATCTAAGCAAGTAGAGCAGAGGGGCATCAAACCTGTTTACTTCATGCACAAGTCCTCCAGATCCACTTTCCACACTGAAACAGGGCACAGTTAACTACACATGAGACTCCGTGCTAAGGATGCTGTTGGAGGGGTTTGGATGGTCTCATATGAGTAACCTGTTATTGCCTGCTTCAACTAGCTGTTGCCCGGTGGTCCAGCCTGCTGGGAAGTCCTGGTTCAGCTGAGAGGGATGCTGGTGGGAGGCAGGTAGAGGCACCTTCTCAGGGAGCAGGCACCTGTTTCATACAGTTGCTGTATGTAGCTTGCCCAGGTCTCAGGAGAAGGAGCAGGATATGACAAGTACAGAGCCCAGCTTGCCCTCCTGACAGCTCTGCTTACATGCTCAAGTTGAGCTCTTGCATCAGCACATCACCCCATCAGAGACTGAATGTGCCTCCTGGAGGGAGGCAAATCCAAGGACTTGGAAATTGGTTCTGGCCAGATCTGCACAGAGAAGCTATTTCTCTGGTTAAGGGAACTGTGGCTTTGACTTGAGCAGGAACTGCCTTTCTAACGACAAGTGTAGAGTTTATTATCAGAAATCCCCAGCTCTCACCTGGCATTTTTCATCAGCAGATCACAAAACGTGTTGTGGAAAAAGGTCAAAATCATGATCACCATTTTAAAGATGAAGAAGCTGAGACACAGAGCCAATAGCCTCAGAGAAAGTCACCCCACAGGCAGCTGCCAGAACTGAGGACAGAGTCCCACAGTCCCCAAGTCCAGCCCAGTGCTTCAGCCTTCCTCTTCCCATCTGGGAGGACTACCTGTAATTGGTGTCAATTGGTCATTGAAAGTGGAAGGAGCTGTCGTCATGGATACAGCATCCACAGGCTCGACTCTGCCTTGGTGGACCCCTGCTTTTCTACAGTAGCGCTGTGGTCTTCAAACACCAGTGCAATAATGAGCACAGAGTGATTCATTTGCAACCAGTGCAAATGCTCGCTGTGTAATACAGAGAATAAACCTCTAGCTGTGACCCGTTTAGATTAACTGAGCTGGTTGATTCACTGATTTCTCCAGCACCAATTGGAGCAGACTGTCAGGACCTGTTGGATCAGTTACCTCCCATATCTTACCTACAGGATTTACACTCACTCTTTGCCCTTCACAGCACAGCAGCATCTATGTTCTCCCTGTTCCCATCTTGGGTAGTGTCTTTCCTTCGTAATAGTTGTCCCTGCCTGTGCATTCCTATATGTACAAAGACACTTGGGCTCTGAGCAGCAAAAGAAAGGGACTTGCTTAATAAAAAAGTTAAACCAACCAGAGTGACAAGGGACTTCCAGACTCTTGTGATTTATAATTTCTGGCTTCACTCTGTGGACCTTCCCTCTATGGCTCTGGGGGTGCAGGCATTTTGACACTTCCCGGTACATTGTTCAGGGCTTGATATCTTTCTTGTGAACAATTTCGACTCATGCTTTGCAAAAATGGTGAGATGTACAATCATCTTGCCTTTGGTCACCTCCATTGCAGCAGCCACCAGCCTTCTCCTCAAGATAGCACAGCGTAGTTATTCTATGTTATATGGAGGATCTTCAGCTAGATCCTCTGCTTGAAGGAAAGTGGATTGTCTGAGCAGGATGGCACAAGTCAGACCAGCCCTGAAAGTACACACTCAGCACAAGAAGAAGGGGTCTAACCTGTCTACTTATCAGCCTTATACAGGGGCTGTTCACCCTTATGGACCTTGGGTGAGAGAGATAAGGCTGTCTGTGGACTTCAAGATGAGAAACCTGAGTTCCAGTGCTTCTAAGATTAGGCAGCAACTGAGCAGCCACTTCTGCCATTAAACATTAGGCCCCAGCAAGTAAAAGCAACAGGAATCCCACACTAGGTGTGAAGTCCTCATGTGGATGGGTCTCACTATATTTCGTTTTCTTTTCTGGTTATTGTTTCCCACCAAAAAGAGAAACAAAACTAATGGCAGTTTCCAGATGGTGCATGATCTGAGGCAAGATCATAAGGGGGCATGCTCCATGCCAGTAATACCTCTCATTTTCTAGGAGCCCCCAAATGCAACTCCTCTACACAGGGCAAGGTGTAAAGGTATCTGCTTAATTACAGAGTAATCAATAAGACACAACAGGGCCCATCTGCACCATTCTACATCTAATTGGCCAGGACAGAACCTTGTTCCTTTCTGCTGCTCCCAGAGCTGTCACTCACTGAGGGTCCCTCCTTACCCCACTTCCTCAACCAGTATAAAAAGGCAGAGCAGGGCTGACAGGGCATGGTGTGGTGATTGCTTTTTCCTTGTTGATCATCTGCTTGTCTCCAACAGGGTAGGAAGATTCTGTTCTCATGAGTTTGGTGGTGGTTTTTCTCCAGGTGATGGGGCTCTGATTGCTTTGTGAGCTCTAGGTGCATGTTTTGGTGTTTCTTACCTGGCTTAATTATGGAATAGACTTAGTCTTAACTAGTGCAAGGGTGTTTGTGGTTGTGCCTGAAAGGTTAGGTACAGCCTGAGCTGGTTCTGCTTGGGGTGTGTTAACAGCAGAAGGACAGCTTCTTGGGATGCTTTATTTATTTATATATTTAATCCTGCTGTAACTATTTTTCTAAGATAGGATTTCCTCAAAGGGGTGCAAGGAGGAGTCCAAAGCCTCTAAGTGTGTTGATAATGGGTTTTATAATCTCTCTTACAAGAGTGTTTCAGAGTTCTGTATTTGTGTCTCATTTCTCTCAACCTGGAATCCTCAAACTGGAATAAATAACTCTCCTGGGTGAAGACTTTGTTCTCCTCACTTCTCTGGTTATCACAAACCATGTAGAAACAAACATTAGAGAGCTTTGCAATTAGCACAGATCCTTTCCTTCTGTAATGGGAAGCAGCCTATTTTGGGTTTCCCCTCTTAAGGGGTAGCAAAGGAACTTTTCCTTATAATGAGGTCAGAGGGATGTGTCCCATGGAAAGGTGAAGTCCTCTGGAGGCTCCCTATCTCTTCCTTTTCCTAAAGCCATTGTGCTGTTTTCATTTCAGCTGCAATGGCATCTGCTATGCCTGGCAAAGAGGAAGCTGCCAGAACCTACCTGGAGGAGAAGGAAGAGGAGAAGAAGGTAAGAGCTCCATATGAGACATAAGGAGTGGCAGCTCCTGGGTGCAGGTATGAGGAGCTGGTTCCTCTCTGGTATTCCCTTGGCTCAGGCTGTGCCTTGCAGCTCCTCTGGAGATTTGCGATAGCACAGCCAAAGAAGTTGGCCAGAAGACCTTGTAAGTAACCTGCAAGGCTGAGCAAAATAGCTTGGGTTTTGACTAGGGAAGATGCTTCTGTAACTAGTCAGGATCCTGGCTTATTGCAGGCAGTACTTCTGCAGAAAGGCTCCCATGTTCAGCAGCCCTGAAGCTCCTTGCTTTACTCCCATGACCAGCAGCATCCTTCTTGAAGGTTAATATAGTGTCTGTCAACTTAAAGCTAACTTGGTCCTGTCTGATGAAGCTTTTCTGGAGTATCAGCTTGTTAAACAGCTATGCTGAATGAGAGCTGATTACAGGTACAGAAGTAGTGAGGTTGCCCATGAACTCAGCTGTCACTTGGGTAGCTTTGTGCTAAAGGAAGACTTTCCTAGAATGGACCAACCATAAGTGTCAATGCTCTGCAGCTTGTTTCACAACTGAGTTGTAGATGTTAAAACAACTGTCCAAGTAAACCCAGCCTTGCTGTTTCAACCAGACTGGGTGGCTTAAACAGGAAGTTTTGGGGCACAACTATGCAGGAAGGTCAGGTTTGCAAGCTTCATGGCTTTATCTTTTACCTTTTAGGCTGCAGTAAGTCAGGGGGCTAACCTGACTTTGGTCAGCTCTGCCTGTGACATGGTTTCTACAGCTTATGCCTCCACAAAAGAGAGTCACCCGTACATCAGATCTGTGTGTGATGCAGCAGAGAAAGGAGTGAAGAGTGTCACTGAAGCCACAGCCAGCTGTATGCAGCCAATTCTGACAACACTGGAGCCTCATGGTAATCCCCTGTGCATTGAATCTGCCTGATAACATAGTCTGTGACAGGCCTGAGTACACTCTAAACCCAGAGAGGCCAAACCTCTAGAACAATAGAAACTTCTGTTGATTTTTATGTGATCCCAGATCCTTGGGATGTTGAGGCTTGGGCAGAGATGGTGGCCATGTCTGTACAAGTGGGAGCTGGCTGCTGTCAAAGTGAACAGATCCATAAGGACATCAAGACAAGCTGCTCTACAGATTCAACCTATAACAGACCTGGCTTTGGTGCTGTGAATGGGAAGTTTCATAAGTTCACAGACTGGTTTGGGTTGGAAGGGACCTTAAAGCTCACCCAGCTCCAACCCCTGCCATGGGCAGGGACACCTTCCACTGGAGCAGCTTGCTCCAAGCCCCTGTGTCCAACCTGGCCTTGAACACTGCCAGGGATGGGGCAGCCACAGCTTCTCTGGGCACCCTGTGCCAGTGCCCCAGCACCGTCCCAGGGAAGAGCTTCTGCCTAAGAGCTCATCTTCATCGAGGCTCCCTGCAGTACAAACTGCTCAGGAAGATGAAACTTGAGATGGAATTAAAAAAAAACAACAGGTTTTGACACTTTCTTTTTGCCTCTAGTTGCTGCAGCCACTGAGTATGCCTCCAAGGGCTTGGATAAACTAGGGGAAAAGATTCCACTCCTTCAAAAGCCAGTGGAACAGGTAAGAATCAAAGGTTGTGCTGTCCTTGGCTGGCAGGTGACCTAGTGCTTGCAGGGTTTCTAACCTTGGGAGCAAACCAGGCTTTTATATCGGGAGCAAACTACCCCTGGGTGCATAGGACAAGTTCCTACAGGAGTGAATACTTGGCAGATAATGTGCTGCTACCCTAGTGCAATTCATGATCGTAGTGTACTACATGACTCAATCCCTTATCTGACATGTGTCTTCTTCTGCAGGTTATCTCTGATACAAAAGAGCTGGTATCATCCAGAGTGGCTGATGCAAAGGATGCTGTGAGCAGCAAAGTAATGGAGGTGATAGATGTGACCAAGGAGACTCTTCAGAGTGGCATGGAGGCTGCCAGGTCTGCAGTGATCAGCAGTGCGGGAATGGTTATGGACTCTGAAGTGGGCCAGACTGCTGTAAGTGGAGCAGATGCTGGGCTGGGGGAGACAGAAGACAGCTCTCTCCCTATTGCAAATGAGGAACTAGGTAAGGAAACCATATATGGGAGTCTTTATAGTAGGAACCATCAAACTGTGGATGGTCAGCCCTATTCCTTAACTGGCTACTCTGGAACAGGGCTAATGGGAAGTGCCATGCTGGAGGCTACCTGGCTCCTAGACCAGGACCTCCTGATACTTACTTTCTCTGTGTGGTAAACAGCTCTGCTCAGCCACTTGCAGATACTTCATCTATCTTTCAGCCAAGCTGGCAGCATCTGAAGAGGGTGCAGACATAGTGCCTGTGGAGCAGCAGCAGGAGAAGAGGAGGTACTTTGTGCGGTTGGGGTCTCTCCCTGATGAACTTCGCCTGTTTGCCTACCTGCACTCAACAGACAAAATGAATCAGGTCTGGCAGGGCATGCAGGAGGCCCTGGCACAGCTTCACTCCGTCATTGACCTGGTAGGTTGAGCCCAGCTTCCTGGAAGGAGAGGAGCACATTGTTGGTTTGGTGTCAAGTTCAATGCTATGATAAAGAGCTGTGCTGTTCACTAGCAGGTGTCTTAATGCTCTGATCTTCCCTTACCACAGATTGAAGTGCTTAAGCAAGGATTTAACCAAAAGCTTCAAGAGGTGCAACAGAAACTACACCAGATGTGGCTGGACTGGAGCAGGAGGTCTTGTAAAGAGAGTGGAGACAACAGCTCTGCAGATCCAGAGGTAGAACCCTGGGCAGGGGAGCAAAGGGCTCTGGGCATCTCCTTGTTAAGAGTAACTCATCCTCTTATCTTAACTTCTGCTCTTCCCAGGAAATGGAGTCTCTGGCCCTCCTATTGGCATGCAGTATCACAGAGCAGCTGCAAATCACCTGCTGTAATGTAGTGTCTGCAATCCAAGGTCTTCCCTCAAGCCTTCAGGATAAGGTGAAACAGTCTCTTAGTACCATAGAGGAGCTTCGTACTTCTTTCTCAGCAGCAAGGTCCTTCCAGGACTTATCCAGCAGTGTTCTGACACAGAGCCAGAGGAAGCTGGCTGTGATCCGTGAGCACATGGAGGAGCTGCTGGACTACCTGAACAACAACACACCTCTATCCTGGTTGGTGGGACCCTTCTCCCCCAGGGAGGAGAGAGAAACATCACAGGAGGATGAAGTCTTCCAGGGTGAGGCTGTGAGCACAGAAGTGAAATCTGCTCCCAAGTCACATCTTAAATGCTTATTGGCTATTAGTGAATAAATCCTTAAGACTTTCTAAAGAAGAAGGTGGAAGGAGCAGGGCCACTTGTAGTTGCTTTCAGGAATGCTGAGAAGACTGAAGCTCTGTGATGCTCCTACCTCCCTAGCAAGCTATGGTAGGACATACCTGTCCTTCATCAGTGTATTGAGGTACTGCTTATGTCCAATATAATAACTGCTGTTGATCCTAACCCTTGGTTATTACAGTGTAAAGAACTGTCTTCCTAGAAGCTGCTTGTAGTAGGTCATAACTACTGAAAATAAAACTAGTGCATGCAAAAATCTTTCCTGTCTCCAGTTTCTTCTGGAGAAACTCTCCAAGAGTGAGTATGGCTCAAGAGAGGTGAACTGTACTTGTCCAAGCTGACAGTGCAGTCAGGAATGCAGTCACTGGTGAGAAATTGGTGGTACAGTAAGGATTGGAGCTGGTAAGCCCTGCCACTGCCCTGGGAAGTATGAAGTTGTAATTCCTTCTCACTCCCAAGCCACTTTTCCAGGTTTGGAGAAACTGTGAGAAACTTTCAGGATCCTGTCATAGCTTGTTATTAATCCTGTTGTGTTTAATTCTCCTCCTGTAGCTGCCTGTTTCTATCTGGTAAAGACATCAGTCTGTGGTGGGTTATTGGTACGCTGCAGAAGTGTTAAAGGCTGGGCAAAATGTCTTTTGAACTTCTAAATGAAAGGATCTTCTTGCTTCTCAGTTTCTTGTCTTCAAGGAAAAAAGTGGTATCAGCTCCCATGTAAGTATTGCTTCTAAGCTTACGTTTTTTTTAAAGATGGTTAAACCCATTTCATAGATGTCAGAAATGGGGATTGAGGAGAGCAAATACAGGTGTGAAGAGGTGGAACTTCCTCCTCTCAAATAGAAGTGACTGCTGCTCTAACAATGATCTTCATCCCTCATTATTGCGTGATGACTTTGTTATACTGTGGCAGCATCATGTGGTCTTTGTGTTGCATCAGTGGAATAACTGATGGCAAAACCTAACTCCTGATGTGAAGATCTGGAGCCAACTTCCCTGATCTCCGGGTGCCCAGGAGGCAACTGTCCTATGTGTGTTCCTTGTGTAGCAATTAGTTTGTGTTGAAGTCAAAATAAGGCAATCTAAGTTGTCAGAGCAAACCATAGTTGAGATCTGAGAGATAAATTGCAGTGGTCATCTCTCCCCTGCATGCTCTGATCACTACTTAGCCATTTCTCTCTGGAAAAGAGTTAAAAGAGGAAGATCCAGGCTGCATAATGCAGCTATAAGTGAACTAACTTCAGGCAGTGTTGGAGGTAGTCCTGCTGCTTGGTGGGAAACATGGTATATAGTAGCTTCTCAACAGCAAAGCTGCACATTGCTATTTAGGAATGCCTAAATCCTGGTTTAAACTCACCTGGCGCAAAGTGCTTTCTAAGATGTAGGTAGACATTGCTGCACTTGATGTCAATTTGTGAGTGCAGCACATCTGATCTATATTGACACAGTGCTTTGCCTAGCAAATCAGACTGCTTCTGCATCAATGGGGCATGTTCTTGCTTGTCATGTGAACACTGTGGGCTGATCTCACCCTGGGAGCTGGTGAGCAGCTCATGGGCCTCTCTGTGTTTGCAGCTGGAAGCTCAAATGCTGCATGTGGCTGGGGTCTCCCTGGTTCCCTGTGCTGGGTTAGGAAAGTCCGGCACCTGTATGGCTTCTGTGTGTGTTCTGTTGCCACAGTCCTTATGGCTAAGGTGACCTCCTCATGGCAGCTTCTAAAGCTCAGCTTGAAAAGAGGAGGCTGATGGAAGCCTTTGCATGTGTTTTACCTCTTCTTTAACCTCAAAAGACTTTGGGAATCGTGGAGATCTTACTCCAAATAAGAAAGGCAAAACTTACCAAGACCAGCCATGGGTCAGAATAGTTTTACTTTCTTATTTCCTGTTCTTCTTATGGTCTCATCCATGCTGCAAAGACAGGAGGAGGATAAAGTGAGAAAGAAACTGGGAGTGCTAATGGACTGGCTTTCTGCAGTGTTTGAAATGGAAACTAATCTGAGCTCTGGGAAAGTATCCAGATTATTCTGTGCAGTACAAGCTTCTCTGACTATCCACATTTTTAGTAAATTTGGATAGAACCAAGAAATGTGTTGGCAATGTGACAACCCTAGACAACCACCTCAGTGGGAAAGACATGCTTTGTGTCCCTTTTGGCTCTCAGTAGCCCTTGGGAATGATGTAGTGTTCGTTGACGCTGATAATTATAGCCCAAGTGATTATATCTTACCCTCCCCTACTGCTGTTCCTCCCTGCTTCTGCTGTGGTCACATGTGATAACACAGTTATAGGTTGATTTGAATTTCAAATGCAATCATGGGGGCACTTGCTCCTTGTTTCCCTTTTGGTAGATGCCACTATCTCCATCTGACAGTTTGTGTCACATTTTAATTATTTAATTCTCATGTTCGTGTATTTCTGCCTCTCTTCATTCAGTTCCTGCTGTTCTTTGTTCAAATGCCAGACTTCTAGATCATGGAATGTTCTGGTGCTGGGTGAAGGTTACCTTGGGCATCACTCCAAAAGGCTGTCATGTTTCATGAGCTGTGTTAGGAAGCATTAGCCAACATGTTACTGTGACCTCTAACTGGCAAGGGTAAATGCTTAAGGAGAGTTTCCCAAGCAGCTTTGTCATGAAAGCAATAGACTGGGAAACTGAAGTTCTCAGCAAGTGCTGAAAGGCAAAAACTCCCTAGCTGCTTGCAAGGAACTTAATTTCCCCTTTTCACGTCTGTGTTTCCTGACATGCTTGGATATTGTCATTTCTTCTGCAAGAGCTGTACTACTGCCTGCTATAGAATAATACCATGCTTAAAGGTTTTTGACCTCCCTAAAGGGCTGCTTGTGTAGCTGGGGCTCTGCTCAGGCAAGAGCTGGCTGATTCCAGCTTTTGTGTTGCCTTAAGTCCCTGTGGATGGGGAACTTCAAGTCCTTTTAAAGCTGACTGGAATTGGTTTGGAAAGGGAATAGGATGAAGTTGCTGCCCTTGGTGCTGAAGAATGAAGATGCCGTGACTGGCTGGTGTGGGAGTAATATTCCTGCTGCTGCTGTTGTCTGATGTGGGCAGGCAAGAATTCTATTTTGGTGGTTAGCCCTTGGCCCTCTGCTTTCCTGTTGTAACCTTCCCCATCTCTTCCCTTCCTTACTGCGCCTCCTTCCCTTACAAGGAACGGGGTGTTTCAGAGCATGGGAGAGAAACCTGGAGGGACTTCCCTGTGCTCTGAGCTGGATTATGCTGACCTGAAATGATCACGTGAGACCAGTGTGGGTTTAGGAGTCCCTAAGACTATAAATCTATTTGCTGGAGAAGGACACGGGTGCTCTCAGCAGCAGCATTTTGCAGCGATGTGACTCAATTGGAGCACATTACTGCCTTTTGAGCTAAAATCTTTGCTGGTGTCAGCATTCAGCTCTTCCTCCTTTCAGAGGCTCCTGCCAGGTGCCTCTTCTGGCAGATCCTGGCAAGACTTGAGTTTGGACAGCTTTTTCTCTCTCTCTGCTCCCTGATGACAGGGGAGGGAAGGGGGTCAATAAATCTGCTTCAAATTGCCTTACAAACCAAGCGTGAACTTGTGACAATTCCAAAATGCTCTTTGCATGGCTTGTTAAAACCCCTGATGCCTCCAGGAGTGACAGGTGCCTGACCTGATCGATAGCTCCGCTGCCCTTTACTGCTGCAAACAAGGCAAGGTACCCTGTGTGAATGCAGAGCACTGCCAGGAAATAATTGTCCTTGGTGCTTTTGGGACACTGGTGTCTGCCCCTCTAGTAATGAAAACTCATTTGCAGATACAGTTAGTTTGCAGTATTGACTTCCTAGTTTCTGTCCGATTCCCATGTTTATTTAGCTTCAGTGATGGCTTCAGCTTCTATAGCAGTGGATTTGTAGGATAATTAACAAGCTGAATGCTGACATGGTTGGATTTTGTGCCATCTTAGGTACTGATACTTTTTGTCTATGTCAAGCTCATTTCATAAAGTCTGACAGGAGGTTAGTGCAGGAGGCAGATTCCTGCCTATTTTTCTTATGTCCTCCCCTGCCCCTGATGTCCTGGAAGGCATGGTGGAATGGGAGTTATTAAAGGCAATTATCTGGAAAGCCAAGTGAGGGCAAGAAGCAGTGAAGAAGGGAAGGACATGGAGGAGTTTGAGGAGAGGTGGAAAGGGAAGGAGTTTGAGAAAGCTGGAGAAGACACCATGAGGGCCAGGGACAAGTAGAGCACAGGTGAGAGGTTGGATGGAAAAACAATGGATTTGCATTAAAGATGAGGATTCAGTGAGTATGAGGGAGGAGCGATAAACTGTGTCTGGAAGATTGGAGCAGGGGAGAGCTGTACAAAGAAGGACTTAGGCAAAGGTGGGCAGGACATAGGCAAGGTGGGGAAGACAGGAGAGGAACCAGATGGCAGAGAGCTAGAGGCTCCTTTATTAAAGGCACTGTGTCTTCTACCTTACCCGGTTGTCTCAATGGGTGTATCAATGCAAAGCAAAGTAACTTATCTGCCCTTTTGGTAAGTAAACATTAGAGAGGAAATATTCCTTGGCAAGAGGGACACTTGAAGAAGTGTGCTGCAGGTAACCACTTCTGCATGGATCATCCTCCAAGGTGGTATCATCACATATGTTGGTTATATTGGAGCTGTTAATCCTTAGAATGAAAGACTAAGCTCTCCTGAGCCCTCCTGTTTGAGGAAATGCCAACTGCCTGCATCTTGCAGTGGTCCTGGCAGAGAGATCGAATAGTTTGGTTTTGATGTGTATGCTGTCCTCACTAAAAGACCACTCTGTGAACGGCTGATTTTGCAGGCACATCTGGCTGCCATGCTCACAGAACCTCTCTCCTGGGGAAGGATGTGCTGCCTCCCCTCCCTGTTCCATCTCCCATGGGATGGATGTTGCAGCTGTGAGCTGAAGGCTACTTTAAATGTCATCTTCATTGAGTGGCCTTGATGGGGTAATTATAGCTGAAATGTAGGGTTTACCAAACAAATTACACACCAAATGCAGTGTTTACCCTGTAAGAAATGACTGTGAACACCTGCTGTATTGTGAAGCAGAGAAAAGCATTTTTAGGGCTTTGATTTATTTGTGCTTGTGCCTGTTGTGTTGTCTTGCTCTGTCCCCTTCTCAACACTCTGTGTGATGCTATGGCTGGTGTGGCTTGGTCTGCAGCCCCTCATCCTCATAGTGAGGTTGAACAATGGCACCAAGGAGGGCAAATGGGCCTTAGCAAAGCCTTTATACTTTAGAAGCACTTTATGCTTTGCTGAGGGAGCTGTGGGAGGAGTGGTTCTAATGCAGGGAAGGATCAGATCTTGGCACTTGCTGGCTGTCCTGCAGGGATGTCTCAGGAGATGGTAGAGCAGAGGACCTCTAGGGCTTTCTTTGTGATAGAGTAGCTCAAGTTGTACAATCTGATGAGCACAGGTACCACAGGTGTCAACAGCAGATCCTGATGAGCAGGATTGTGTGCAGCAGATGAATTGGAAGCTCACTTGCTTCTCTGTGCAAATTGGAGGACAAGGAAGTGTTCAGGAGCTGAAGGGCTCATGTTCCCTATGAGGATGTCTTCATGTATGTGCGTCTTCCTTACACTTACCTGATGGGGTTGTGCCCTCTCCAGTAACTGCACTGGCTGACAAATACCCCTCACATGCTACACAGCAGATCTGTATCAGCACAAAAGTCACACTGGGGCAGATGTGAGGCTTCTCATGCTTCCTGAGTATGGCTCAGCTGCTCCAGGCACTGTCTGTGGAAGGTGGGCTGAAGCAGAAAGGGACCTTATTTTTGTGTCACTTTGTCATGGGTTCAGCTGTGGCAGGCATTTTTCTCCTTCTTGTAGCTGGTGCAGTGCTGTGTTTTGACTTCTGGGCTGGGAATAGTTGCTTGATAGTGAGCATGTTTTGAGGGTGTTTTTGTTCAAGTGCCTTTTGTTCAAGGCACGTGTTCTGCCGGGGAGGAGGGGAGGCCGGGAGGAAGCAGAGACAGGACACCTGACCCAGGCTAGCCAATGAGGTGTTCCATACCATAGCACGTGATGCCCAGGATGCATACTGGGAGAGAGAGAGCAGGAGGGATGGAGCTCTGGGGGAAAATGGAGGAGGGAGCACGCGGTGCTCGGCCGGGCAGGGTGGAGTGAGTTATGGGTCGGTGGCTGGTGGGGTGTTGTATTCTTTTCGCTTGTTATTGGCTGTATCATTATTATTGTGTTGTGCCTTAGCTTTTAAACCGTTCTTATCTCAATCCGTGGGGGCTACATTCCTTGGATTCTCCTTCCTAACTCTCTGGGAGTTGGGGGACTTGGTTTAAACCACGACACAGTTGTAGTTAAAGCTTGGAAACAAGGATAAGTAAAATGAAGTCTCAATGCAATCGTTGACCTCTGTGTTTCCAGTTTTACTTTCTCCAAGTTCCCATGAGGCTAAACAAGTCTTCATATTGTGAAAACCAGGAATTCAAGAACTTATTATGACTGTAAATCAGAACTGGAGAATCTTGACCACAGGTAAGACAATGTGATACACTTTTACAGCTCAAGCTTTAAAGCTATGGAATGAAATACACCTGTACTTTAGGTACAATATACTTCTCACAAGCTATTTCTTGGTGTTAGATATCTTAACTGGTGTTACCTGTCACCCACATAGCTCAATTTTTTGATGGCTATAGGCAGGCACTGCAGCATCCCACCCTGGAGGGATTCAGCTTTTTCCATAATTCCTCTGGTTGTCCCTCCTCATGTCCTCATGTAGCTGGATGTCTCTGGGCTCCTTTTCTTGGGAAACTCTTCCAATGGCATCCAGAGGTGCTGGCAATGCACCTTGGCGAAGCTTGCAGCAAACCTGTGCTTCCCTTTGCTCTTCCTCATTTGTTTGCAGGCTTTGATTTAGGAAGTTGCTCTCTTGGAAGCAGGAAGGAAATTCTCAGGCTGCTTCTCTCCTTGAGTCAGTTCTGGTGCCCACAGCAGCCTCATCTGTGGGGAGAAAGATTCAAGGGGAGCCTCTGGGGCTGTCAGCATCTTCCTGTAAGGATGCCTGAAAGCATTCAGCCACCTTAATGGGATCCCCTCAGGCCACACTGTGATGACGATAAGTGATGTCTTGGAATCCTGCTTTTAATTAGGGGAGGGCTGGTAAAAGTTCAGTCTGGATATATCCATCATTTGTCATTCCTGTTCCCAGAGCTGGTGGGGCTGGATGAGGTTTCAGTGTTTCACAGGACAGAGATCTGAGGTCAAGTCTTCAAGTTTTTTCTGTCTCTGAAGCAACAGCATGGATGGTCTCAACCTGGAGCTGTGTACCTGGGCATCTCCATGTGCTGCCTGTCTCACCCCCAGCTGTCTGCCTCTGCTCCTCCATGCAAGATGCCTTTCAGTATGAGGGATGGACAAAGTGTCTAAACCCTGACAGAAAGGGACCTGTCATAAAGTATTGAATAATCATGATAATATTTTCTTAGGTCCAGCCCACCTCTTACCACTTCCAAGCATCATTTAATTGTTCTGAAGTAAAATCAATGACTTAGTCTTCTTCCTCCAAGTTGGAGCTACCAAACTTTCTGTCCTTGCCTCCCTGTTGGAGAGGAGTGTGCCAGCAGTGCCGACTGCAACCCCAGCTCTGCCTTGCACTGTCTGACAAATGGATGAGCTTGGAGGAAGATGATTTCTTAAATGAGAATGGATTTTTCAAATTGAAAAATCTTTGCCCTGAGTCCATCAGTCATTGTTGGGGAAGGACTGGGGAAAAGTGGCTTAAACAACAGGGAGATGATGCCTTGTGAGTGCTTGTTTGTGCTCCCAGTGCTGGCTTCAGGAAGGTGAATAAACCATCCTTGTTGCTCCTGGACTTAGTACAGCCCCAGCCAGTGCCCATCTCTGCATTCCTTGTGAGCTTGGTAGAGAGTAGTTGTGAAGTGAGAACCAAGCATGGTCTTACACTGAACAGCTCCCAGGTCACACTAGGGTGTTGCTACATAAATGCTTGCAGCAGCACATGGGTGATTCAGTGGCTTTCCCCACTCAAGCAGCTTCTGAGGTTCTTTTCCTGTTTCCACTGACCTTGTTATGCAGCTCCACTCCAGCGCAGTCTAAAATAGTCTGTTTGTGTGGGAAGTACTGGACTTGCAGGGGTTGCTTCTGTTTTAAGATGGGAACAAGATCATTCTCATCCACTCCATAACATGAAGATAAAGGCTCAGTGATGCTTGTGAAGTCCCTTGGAAGGCTTCAGAAACATACAAAACATAACAGCCCTGTAGGCTCCAGCACAATGGTGAGTGTCACAGCTACACCAGGACATGGAGCTTTTCCTGGGGTTCATGAGGCTGCTGGATGGTTTCTGTCTAGGAGCAGGGATGATGGACTGGAGGTCATTGTGGCAGTGGTATCTCCTGGAGAAGCTATCAAAGCTGGGAAGGGTCATCTGCTACCCTTGCAGGACTTCCCAAGTTGACTTTACAGCACTGACACAGTTTGTGACCCCCTGCAACCCAGCAAATGCAGCCCTTGCCAGCCTACAGGAGGTGCAGAAGAGCATGAACCCTTTTGGAATAAAGTGAGGATCCTTACTGCTTCTCCTGAGGTCTTTCTGGTGGTCTGAACAGCTCTTTCAATCAGCCTGTAAGTCTTTGGGAGATTCGTGTACTTACATGAGTAGCTTTTAGTGTTTCTCTGAAAAGCCACAGTAGTAATTTAGTAAATAGAGAATAACCAAGAACTGAAGTGTTCTGGAGCCAGGCAGCTGTAATTTGCTGTGGGTAATCACTATTCTGCTGCTTCTCTCTGCTAGGTCTGAGAGCGCTGAGTTTAAAGTAGGAATCAATTAAACAGCAAATAGGTTTCTTTGTCAAAATCAATTAAATCCTCCTCCCAGCCAGTGCAATGGTCTCCCTGGAATTTCATATTCTGCTTGGCTGCTATTTCTTCAGAAGCTTTGGCAGGATAATGTTGATGTTTTATAGCTTGATTTAAATCACATGGATCAATGCATATGCATACCTTATTTGGATTTTCAATTACAACCATATATTTAGCCTAAATGAATTATCTAGGTTATAGTTGCAGCTACACAGGGTGTTTTTCATAATGCCCAATTCAATTTTTACTTTCTCTGCAAGCATAAATGATTTCTTTGGAGAGCAGGATCGTTATGGTTGTTTTGCCCTTCTTGCTGGAATATTAGTCTTCTAAATGGGCTGGACCAGAAGTTTTCAAACATCTTCAACCTGTGGATTCTCCTTTTGCTTTGGGTTGAGATGCAAGTGGTTTGGAAGCCAGGGCTATGGACTGTGGTAGGGTGTGGATGAAAGTAATTTCTTGAGTCACTTCTTCAGGCCTCCTTTGAACTGGCTCACAGCACCCTCTGTGCCTCTTCCTGTCGTCCCCCCCCCCTTTGAAGTCCTTGACCTGTATCTCTGCTATTTCAGACCTATTGCATTTGGATTTAAGAAAAATCCCTTTCCCTGGCTACTGTGCCTCTGAATAACTTGAGTCTTCTTGCATCTCTAAACCTCCAGATACCTCTGAGAACCTGGCCCTTAGCATGCCAGTATTGCTATGCCACTACTGAAAGCATGTCTTTGGCTCCTTAATCTCCAATGTGTCATTGTTTTCCATGTAGTTCTCTACAGATAATACATCCCCAGTCCCTTCCTGGGTGAGTGAAAGAGTTCTGATGGCTTGTCTTTAGATCTGAAGGTATAAGTCTAGCATTAATTTTCTTGGGTGTGTGGTAGTAAAGAGCTTTCTTGGATAGTCTCTGAGATGCTCCAGCTTGGCTGCTCTTGCTGCTGAGTAGCAGATTCCTGCTTCCAAAGGTGTGTTCCCTTGTGCATTGCAAATATAGCTGAATGGTTATTACTTTTCAGAAGTGTTTCACACAGGTAACTTTTCTTTCCAGGCTGCTTTTGAGATATTTCACCATCAGATTGTGAGTACAAACTGCATCAACCACTTGTTGTTTATTTAATCCTTATAAATACAGAGTTACTATACGTAAATGGCATCTTCACAGTTGCCATCCAGGGGATCTCTGTGTGCTGACCAGACCTTGGGAAATTATCAGATGCTAAGAAGGCCAGAATAATGCAAGAGTTATCTTGATTTTTGCTTTTATTCCAGGCTTCCATTTTGGATAAATTGTACCTGAAAAAGAGATAACAGCTAAAATGATGTGAATGATGGATTTAATTTTCCATGTGATACCCAACCTAAAACTTCTCCCCAAATCTGTTGAATTTTGGAGAGCTGAAACGATACTTTACTCTCCATCTTCCTCGAACTCCAAATCTTCAGCGCTTCATGTGGTTTGGTGCTGTTTTTTACTTAATGCAAAACTTTCCATGCTGAAAATGAAGGCCTGGGGTTATGAACCACTCAAGAAGCTGATGTCATCTGAGTTTTCTCTCTGCTGGAGGGGATTTAAGGGATCAGTCATCTGCCTGGGCAAGTGCTCTGACCATTGGCAGTCCAAGGAGCCAGCCTGGATGGTGAATGACTTTTTCAACACTGTGAAGCTGTGTATAAACAATTAACTGTTCCCTGAAGCAAACTGAGCTCCCAAGTGACTGTTCTCACCTCCAGGCTAAAGAGCCTCTCTCAAGCTTTTACTCTTGAATTTAATAACAACCTAACAAATACTTGCAGCTGAGAAAAGTGCCAGTGGCAAGGAGTGAAGAGCCCTTTTCCTGAAGGAGACAGGGCTCAGCCAAAGGCCAAAGTCATGCTCAATCTTTTCTGTGTCCAGAGCAGAGACAAGGACCATGTGTTGCTTGTAATGGGGCTCTTCCAATCACCCCTTCCGAGGAAGTTTGAACCCACATACTCTTCTCATGGATATTGTGCTGCTTAGCAGATTTCAGGAGTTGAATGGAGGATGTGATGGTTCACCAGCATTACAGTCTGTGCTCCAGTGACATTTAGTCCCTAAGGAAGGGGAACAGGATAAGGAAGAAAGATACAAAGTGCTTGCTTCTACTCTGTGCTTTGGAGCAGTTTGTTGTGGAGTTGCAGACTAGAACCCAAACAGGAGATGCAGAATGTGACCAGGATCCCTCCATGACGAGCGATGTGACGTATGCTTTTCTGGGTCTCAGGTGAGCATTCCCAGCCTCTGAGATTGTGGGCAAAGAGATGGTGTGTTATCCTTATTTGTGAGTTGTCTTGCTTTTGTTCCTCTATCTTCCCCTATATTTTTTTCCTCCAGCAGATTTGCTGCTACTTGGGGAACAAGGAAAATCACCTTTTGGGGACCAATTTACTATTGACTGGGGGAAATACACAGGCTTTTCATCATCATATGAGTTACTCTTTTATTGTTACTGTGAGATCAAGGCATCAGTTTCAGCCCCCAAATTCCCACGTACCAGTGATTGAGCAGGGTGTTCAGACTGCTGCCTGCATTATCATACGACATTCCCTTTATCACTTGAACGCTGCTAAGATCCATTTATGGGAGCTTGGAGAAGCCCCTGCCATCTCTTAATTTAATAATTGCCTAATGTTGTAATACACACATGCTTTAATTGAGCCATTTCCCAGTTCCCATCACAGAATCTATTAAATCTGTCAATATTTCTTCATAATGCCTATATTTTTCTGAGGTCCTTTTCAAAACAGTGGCATGATTACAACCCCTTCAGTTAAGCCTGGCCCTTTGCTGCACAGGAAATGCTATAGAATCCCCATACATCTAAAACAGTTCTGTGAGTTTTAAAACATTGAAGCAGTAAATCCTCATCATTACAAACTGGCAGCCTTGATGGTGCAATTACCTAGTCTATTAATTATTATCTGGCTTCTTAGAATGTGAAAACTATTCTTCAAGTGGTACAAACACAGGCAAATATAGCTGAAGAAAGAGCAGGTTTATTTTATGTCCACTGCAACTTTAAAACCAAATAAAAAAGCCAAATGTGGGGAGTGCCAGATGAAAAATGGATTTATTTTGGACAATGCTGTCTGTGCTGATGCTGCTTTTCCTGGTCTGCATACTGATACAGAACTCAGAGGGAAAACGAAATGGAAGTGTGACTCCCTGTTCTTTAACAATCATGCAGAATGTATCCATTGCATGGGGAATACATGCCTCAATTTTACTTCAGAACCTCAGCTTTATTTAGATTTTTTTTTTTAATGAAATCTCCTAGCTATAGGTGTCAATGACCAGTAATAACACTGACACCCTCACTAAAGCCTCTTGCAATACATAATTCCTATTTCCTTGTGATGTTTCTCATAAATGCATTAGGAACCGTTAATGACCTACTAAGGGTGAGCTAGGATTTTAGCTGTCTGTATCACTGAAATGTGGTCTGCACTTGGCTGTCATCCTTTGCTACCTTCCTCTGTGGCTCTCGGACAGAAGTCTACATCCTCCTGAAACCATTCATGGCTCACTATCATCACTGTTGTTAGTATTATCACAGAGTGGTCTGGGTTGGAAGGGACCTTCAAGCTCCTCCAGTTCCAACCTCCTGCCACAGGCAGCGACACCTTCCACTAGAGCAGGTTCCACCAAGTCCTATCCAAGCTGGCTGGGATCATCACCATTTGCTTTTTACTGCTAAAACCCCAAAGTGTCCATAGATCTCAATCAACTGCTGGGAATTCCATGGTATATGGGGGAGGAGGCCTTCAGCTTTATATTGTGAAAAGCCTAAATCTGTGTTCTTCACTCTTAGGTTCCTTTAAAGTCCATGGAGAAAAGTAGGGCCCCCCAGTGGCAGTGGGACATCTCTCCCTTTTTAGGCATGCAAATAGGATTGATTGTCTCCTCTGGCACCACAACTGCTTTATCAAAGGGCTTCAGGCAAGGTGACCAGCTGGATCAGCATCTGAAGAAGAGATCAGTCAGGGAAGTTGGCTCTCATCATGAGATCTGTGGTTTAAATGGACTTTTCCCACATCATTTTGCACCTTCTTACCCCTGCCAGGTGTTAGGGTTTCTTTCCTGCCACTGCCCTGCAGAAGGAATATGCATTTTTGCTCATTTTGTAGCAGCAGTTTCAAGACTTATGAAGGATTGTGTTGGGAGGCAGTGGTGAAAGGGAGAATCGAATGCAGATTTCCCCAGCAAGAGGCAAATGGGCACTGGGCCATGCTTCCTTTTTAGAGATGCGAGTTCAGGGTTTCTAAAGTGCTTTGAAATCCCTGGGGATGAAAACTAATGTAAAACGTGACAGCTATTATTACAAACTCTCTCAGCAAACTTGAACTTGCCCGAATGTCTATTCATAAGCTTATAAGAAATCAATTCCAAATAATTGCATTATGCCTTTTGTATTAGTGGATTTTCTACAGTAATTGACTTTATAGAAAAAGACATCTATCAGCTTAGCAAGGAGTTTACACCCAGCCCACTACTAGGAAAATTACAGGCCTTGGTATGAAAGCATCTCTAACAGAATGATTCTAAATTTAAAGCAGCCCTAACAATACTGCAATTACAAGCAACCCCTCAGGCTAATCCATCTAGCAAAGTGTTTAATGCTGAATGAGTTTTCACCTAGGATTCAGATACATCCTAGAGGAGACTGAGGAGAAATGTGATGTGAAGATGTGCATGTTTGCTTAGGGTTAGATTGGTGAGGGTGTGCAGGCATTTGTCTGCCATTCTGGAGTGGAAATACCAGATTGCCACCTCTCCCAGTGGACTTTGAGGGTGCAGACATTGAGGAAACAACCATTTATTTCACTAACATCTCAGAAGTACTAAGATTTCTACCTGCAGCTACGAGTAGAACTGACCATGAACTGCTCAGAGCTCCCTTTAGGCTTGTACCCCATGGGATCTGCAGCTTGAGGGCATTGTTCTGCAAGCTTCAGTTCAATGGGCTCCTTTGGCTCCATAGGCCAGGCACTTGCCAGGGATGTGACTCACATAACTCCCTTGTGCCTTTTATAGCTGGGCAACTGGTATTCTGGACATGTGGGGTTGAGGAACCATACTTAACATCTTCATTAACTGGGAGAAGAAGCAAAGAACTGGCCTTCCAGACAATGGCAATTACACAAGGCTGTGAGATGTTTAAGTCCCTGCTCCAAATCTCATTTGTGCTGAACAGACCAGCTCTGGTAGAGTCACAGAGCTTGAGAGGAAAGCATCAAAGTATTATGCAGCCTTGATTTTAGGCTACTTGGAGAGAGATACAAAGAGGCTTTTTACTTCAGCTCTGGTACATCCTGAACAAGGGCATTAGCCCCAGGACCAGGAGGATTCTGCAGATTAAGGGGCCACCCGATGGATGGCTTCATCCTCTACCCAACAAGATGGTTCCTTGTGCTACATTCCAAGCAGAACAAGGGTTCATTGGAAGACAGGGTTTTTTTTTCAGCTGCTCCCCAGCTGGGACCCTAACAAGGGAGCTGACTGGTAAAGGGAAATAC
Organism: Melopsittacus undulatus; assembly: GCF_012275295.1. Lineage (NCBI taxonomy): Eukaryota > Metazoa > Chordata > Aves > Psittaciformes > Psittaculidae > Melopsittacus > Melopsittacus undulatus. The sequence goes on from NC_047536.1 coordinate 22,953,125, forward strand.
CAAAGAAATGCAAAGTCTGAATTAATGGAATGGGATTTCTTTTAAGGTAGAAGTTGAAAAGAAAATATTTCAAAGATTATAAAAGACAGAGGAAAACACCTAAATCAACAATCTGAAAAGCAGACTGAGCTGTAATCTGAAGAAAAGCTTGGACTCTGTTTCCAATGTATTTGTATCAGATTCCTTCTTTGAACCATTTTGATTCAAGCCTTATTCAAACATGTAGTTCCTGGCACTGCTGGAAAGCTGATATTTAAACCCCTAAGTGAACACCTCCAGGGAGAAGCCTGCTCCAACTTCATCTGTATCTCTTTCTTTTTATCAGACAAAGAAATGGTGAAGTTGTGCTGAACATAAACACATTGAAACCTGAAAAATCAATTTCTTTGGTAGTTAGGAAGAATCTTTCCCGCATTCATAACAAAGCCCAGATTAATTGGAGAACATTGTTTGTTACGAACAAAGAGAACAACAACCCTTTTCATGGATCCTATAATAATTAACATTCTGCCTCAGTAAATCAATAATTCTCAGCAGCTTAACAAGGAAGTGCTTGTTGTAGGAGCAGCTTAGCACCTGGAGCAGTCTGGCTGCACAAGAGATGGTCCCAACAGCCTCTGGCTGTTGGTTTGGAATAGCACAAGCGCTAGAAATGTTCCTTGTGCTTTCTGCATCGTGAGGATTCGGATTATTGCAATAGCACAGCCTCAGCCCCTGCTTTTTTCCCGTTGTATAATGCACAACAGGGCATGTAAAAAGGACCTCAATTAGACTGAGGTGTAAGTTTTAGCTGTAGATATGAAATGCTTTGGTTCTCTCAAAGGTTTCCAGTCTGAAGCTTCTTCTTTGGGTGCAGGTCACAGAGAGACTAATATGTTGTGCAAGCATGAAAACTGGCTCTGGTTTTGAGCATATTGGAAGCATCCGTGCAACTTACCCACATCTGCTCATCCATTCCTATGAGCCTATAGAAGGCATCATAAACAGAAACAGGAATACAGATAGTGTCAAAAGATGGGCAAAGCTCCAAAACCCCAGGGATCTGAGATGACATGAAAATCTAGAGGAAGTAATAATAAATGTGAAATAACTTTGCTTGCAGTCTTATAATTTCATCTCAAATTCTTGCAAATATGTAATTTGTGAAGTACTGTCTTTGTAAAATCAGTGTCTCAACATTTTAATGCATTGAAATGGCTCCCCTGAGACCTCACCTGCATCCTTTTCAGATCCTTCCACATGCTTCTCTCAGCAGAAAATACAATTAGGTAAAAGCTATGAGTCTGAAAAGGTGTTGCAATAACATAAAAAAGGACCTCAGGAACGTTTTGGAAGCTTGATAGTAATCAAATGTACCGCAGAAAAGAAAATCAATGTTGCTATCTTTATATATCAACATAAACATTTTTATTTCATTACACCAACAAGAAGGACAAAGTGTAATGAATCAAGAGGGATTTCAGGGATGGAATGAAGACAAAAAGGCCCAGCTTTTCAATGTTTCTGTCTCGTGAAGGATAACCCTGTCTCCCCAAAAAGCTGTAAATCTTTCACTCTAAAAGAGCCTTTGCAGCCCACAGCAGGAAGATCAGACCTCCAGCAACAACTCATGGCCAAATTACTTCCACTTCAGTGGCTCTCTAATGGGAAATATTGATTGGGATTTCTTTAGTGAGGTGGAACTAAGCTGTAGGTGTGCAGAACTCTGGTACCTGTGCATTCCTTGTTGCCAGAGGTGGGATCCAGCTTGTCGTTGGGGAGAGTCTGGGGGGGGGGGGGGGGCTGCTCTGCTACCCCCAGGGTACCAGGAAAGTACCCCAGGTCTGTGGAGTTCTCAGGGGACCCAGCAAAGCCTTCAATCCAGTCCTGCCGATGCTCCTTGCATGCAGCCATGTAGGCAACAAGGGCTTGGGCCAAGCTCACGAGCTCCTGAGAGCTCAACCTGACTTGGCAGTGGCATGGGACAGGTTTGTGTCGGGGTGGGACTGGGCTCAGCACATCTCAGTGATGCCCTGAATAAAATAGCTGCAATTCTGAACATGCACCCCCCACCCACCCCCTTCTGTAAGGTATCGTTCAGAGACCCCTCCAAGGTATCCCTGGAGAGCTTTTGCAGCTAGATACAATGCAAACTTCACCTAAATGATGAACACACTCATAAACTTATGCTCCCAATTGATATAGAGGTTTTGGGAATCCTACAGAGTCCTCTTCTTAGCCCTTAGCTGTGGACATGGGGGAATTCATGGTACACAACTCCACCAGACTCTGCGAAGCAAGTTCTTCCTCATACCAGAACAAAACTAAGTAAGGGTATTTGTGTAGATTTCTTGAACAAGAAGTAGACCTGACTACTTGTTATTCAATATTCCATACCTATTACATGTCTGCATTCATAATTCACTAATCCTTCATTTACAAAGATTCAGGAGGTGGGAACAATACTTTGAGACTGAAATGACCTCCCCACCACAGATAGCATTTTGCAAACAAAGCAAAATGTTCCCAAATACTCTATATTGGCTGAATGTCCTTCACATAACAAGTCAACAAACAGGAGGAAGCAATGAATACATTTGCAGAAAATGGCTTCAGATCATGAACGGAAGGACTAAATCACTGAATAATGTATTAATTCTACCAGCTCTAGTATGTATGAGGAAAGAGAGATTTAGATACATGAGCAGGTCAGGCATCAGAAATTGTGGTTTGTGCAGAGTTTGGAGCAAAGAATGTAGAATCCACTCCATTTCAATTAAAAATAATCTTATTAATTTATACTTTAAATTGCATGGAAACATACCGAAGTTCTTACAGCTATTGCAGAATAAAACCTCTCTCCTTGACAGCACAGGCTTTGGAGAGGCTTCCCCATAATTTGGGGTGAATGGTTGGTATGCTCTGGGGGTCAGGGCTGCTATCTACAGGATTCGAGAGGCTGTAGAAATGGGGCTGCTGGTGGACAAGTCGAGCATGAATCAACCCCATGCGGCTGCAGAAGCTGCATTAGCAAGAGTACAGCCAGCATTGAAACAGAGGGGATCCTTGCCCTTTACCTGCACTGCTGAGACTCCAGCCACACTGCTGGGCTGTTCTGGCTCCCAGTGCAAGTCCAATGAGTCCAGCAGAAGCCACCAATATAGGACAAGGGACAGCTTTAAACTGAGATTGAGATGAGACATTAGGAAGTTGCTCTTCTCTGTGGGGATGCTGAGGCGCTGGTACAGGGTGCCCAGAGAAGCTGTGGCTGCCCCATCCCTGGCAGTGTTCAAGGCCAGGCAAAGGACTGTGATCAGGTTCTTGAATAATCTCATTGAGGCTCTGACCATTCCACGACAGCTGCAGCAGTTTGTTGTGGGCAATCACTCGTCTGCAGGGCATGCCGTGAATCCTTCCTTGGAATTGCACTGAGGGAATATTCCTGACAGCTCTCAGGAGCTGTGTTTATGAAAACATGCCAATTGCACATGATTAACCAGCCCCTCTCTCTGTGATATATGGGAAGTCTGTTTTATCACTGTGTTAAGGGAAACATTTTCATAGCCCAGAGTGTTTTAACCCTGGTACTTTCCCATACAAGCTGTTCCACAGGCAGCCTTTTGGGTACCTCATGACCGGGTGACTTTCCTCCACCCCTTTACGCTGCTACCTGCTGCCCACTTCATCCCCACCGACCAAGGTGTTTGCTCTCCTTTACCCTCGGGCTCTGCAAGCAGCCCAGCCCTTTGCACTCTGTATTAGCTGGGCTGGAGGTTTCTCCTCCACAGTTGCCTGGAGCAAAGCAGAAGGGTCTCTCTGCACAGGGCCTGTGTTGGCTGTAAGTGACAGGTTGGAAACTGCTGCTGTAGCTTTTGCTTTACATTTGCATCAACAATAGCTCCAAGGCTTTCAAACCACTGGCATCGTGCACTGCTCCTCCATAATATTGTGAGAGCTTCAGAAAACTCCAAGTTCTGACAATGCTGGCACTTATCTTCCCGGATCTCCCTCTTTTGAAATAAACATGCCATCCCTTCTGCTCCTCTGGGCTGGAAACTTTCTTTTCTCCCTGAGCAGCTTCTTGCTTTCACTCCAAGGTCCCACGAGGCTTTGGGAATAAAGAGTCCAACAAATTAGATTGGTTTCATCTAGTGGCTGAGCCCGCAGCTGGGATATTGGGGTTTTGTATGCTGCAGTTTAATTTCGTTCTCATCCTGTAAGCTGTGCAATCTTCTCCAGTTCTCATCCCTGAGAGCGCTGTCTGGATGCTTTCCTCTTCTCTAACATTAAATTCTCTAGGTCTAAAAGGGGAGGAAAATTCAAATTAGGTTGCCTGCTTTGGGCTCTCTGTAGCCCAACAGCCTTGGTTTTCTGTCTGGAGGCTTTGCAAGCAGCCAGGCTGGGGAGCCAGTGCTGAGGTTGTGTGAAACCTCAGTTTCTTCTTCATTGCAAATTAACAGAAGTAGCACCAGTGGGAGGGGATTTCCTGCCTCCAGAACAAACATCCTGAATGAAGAGGGTCCAAACTGTGTGGAGGTGACCCTTTCTCCTCCTCCAAACCACTCTCACATCCCAGTTAGGAGCAGATGAAGGCTAAGCATATCCAGGAGTAAATCCACCCTTCCAACATCTTTTTAATTACTCCAAATGTAAGTCCTGACATATAAATTATCCAGAATATGTTTGTTTCTTTTTAAAGCCAGGTTTCTGAAGGCATTGATGAGTTCACACAGTTCACTCCATAGCTCCAGCATAGCCATAAAAACAGAAGCTAAGAGTCCAGATTAGAGCTAGGTTTTCACCACAGCCCAGCAGGGTCAGCCCCATCTCACCCCATGGATGCTGGTCCAGCCACTTCTTCCAGCCTCCTTTGAGGTCTGCATTTGCACCAGACAATCTACTCCAGTCCTCTATTACCTACAAAATGGGTTTTAGAAGTTCCTAATGAGTAAATAGGATATTTCGTACTTAATTTTCAGTGCATCATTTCCTAGCTTCCACATCCATGGAAAACAACCAGCCTATCCCTTTGTAGCATCCTTTTCCATCCTGCCCTTTCTCTGCCTCCTCTGCTTTATGCTGAATTGCCCCAGTTTGTTCATTCCTCTTCATGGGTCTCGTTACTCAAACTGCTCAATGACATGGAAGTATTAGGAATGCATTTAGCAGCCTTGGTTCTGCAGACACTGAAACTTGCATAAAACAGATCTTTGCCTTCATAGTATCACTACAAGTTAGCTGAGCTTCAGTGAAAGTTACTGTAAACACATGTAATAGCTGTTAGCTGCACAGCCTCAATCTGGCTGCCTTTCTACAGCTATAACCTATGAACTTTATTCCACTACAATCTGAATAGAGAAAGGTTTCAGAGATTGAGTTATTCTGATTCTGAATTTCATGAGCACAAAAATGTGCATTGCAAAATATGCTAAAGGATCCACCTGTAACTAGTTTTGCACTGCAGAGCTATGTGCAGAAATAGAGAATGATGCACAGGCTCCTCATAGGATTAAGAGTCAGTCCAGGAGAAAACCATGGAGCCTCAGGCATGGTTTCTGTTCAAGTATCTTGCAGAGGATCTACTAAAGAGGGACTCTTCTTGTTCTTACTGAGGTCCTCTGCTGAGGAGCTGAGTAACCAGAGAGCTGGAACGGATCCTGGATACAGAAGGAAGTCTTGAAATATCCTAGAAATAATCAGCTTGAAGATCATTTTGGACCCATAATCCTAGAGACAAATATATGCAGCTCAGCCCAAATGCCTTGCTAAAGAGCAAGTTGTAAACAATATCTTTTTAGAGTTAAAAATTATTCTAATTTAATGATATCTGTTCAGTCAATGTTTGGAAGTAAATCAGTGTGCGAGTAGTAAAATAATAATGTACTTTAAATTATTAGTAAACAAATCAGTCTGGTAGGCAATGGATGCATGATACATTATTCATTCCTATTATCCAAAACACTTCACTAGCTCTCAGAGTCTGCTGATAAAGTATGCAGAATACAGTATCCACCATCCCAGAAAACAGTCTCTAATGTGATATTAAAGTTAAAAGAGAAGTGAAGTATATTCCCCCAAAGCAAGGTATTTGAGTAATCCTGGAATGAATCCATCTCATGCTTCTTTCCAAAGCTGGGTTTATCATTTTAACTAAAACACCCTGAATGTTCCCTGCTTGGGTCCTTTACCAACCCGTGAATTCCTCCCAAGACATCTCAGTAATGCATGGGTGCATGTGGTGCCAGCCTGGCTCCCACTTCCACCTATCCCACTGGGGGAGCCGAGAAGAGCCAAGTCAGATCCCAGCTCCTTTCGCATCCCATCAGCCAGGGCTGCGTCCAGCTTTTTCAAAAGGAAAAAGCCATGCAAGGTCAAGGGAGGATGCAATAAGACCTTCCCACAGCAGGGTTTGCCTTCCTTCCTGTTACCACATAGTCTGTTTTGGGATCAGCAGGAATGGGAGCAGGAGGAAAAGGGAGCAGGCAGGCAAGGAAGGAGTTTGTTGCCCACCAGTGCATTTTGAAGCTTCAGGATGCTTTGCCCTGCATGCTGGAGGGTCCTGGTCAGGGGTAATTTCCTGGCAGGCCCTCTGCAGAGGATGTCAAGGGGTTCTGAGCAGTGGAAGATGGATTGGTCTGGATGAGACTCTGTCCCTTTCAAATCCCTCATCATCCATCAGCTGTTTTTCTGCAGTGATCTTTGGGCAAGTGCTTCTCTTTCAAACCCTGCAGGTCCAGTCTGAAGGAGGTGATCACCACAGTGATTTATTGCTCTTCTCCTGCAGCCTGTTTTATAGCAGGATGTGAAAAGGTGTCAACTTGTGATGGTGATCTCATCTGCCCCGTGCTGTAAATGCCATTGTTTCCCAGCAAGAAAGCCACAACGACCAGAAATAGTGATGCCGGTCAGAAACCTTCTTAGCAAATGAAGTCCAGTGTCAGAGGGGATCTCAGCACTTTTTCATGAAAGGGAGAGAGAACTCATGGGGCAGGGCAGTAGATAAGGACAGCAGTGACTGGTGCAGACTTGCTCAGTTTTGGGGTGAGCACAGTGATTACACCACTGCAGCACTGCAACCCCATTCTGTCTGTGCAGTAACTGTTTTACTTCCAGTCTTTAAAGTTTAATAGCCCAGTGAGCACCTTTCTTTAGAAGCACATTGTGGGTGATATTCTGGAACAGTTTTTTATAAAATACCTGTTTCCTTTTAGTAAAATTAATTGGTTTCATACTGAAGAAGCCAGAGGCTGAGTACCACAGGCACCCCTGATGCTGAGAAGTTAACCCACTGTGAGCTCTGCTCCATCAGTGGGGGCATCAGGGGGTTTTCCCTTCTCTAACTCTCTGCAGAGGACGAGGCTGGTGGGGCTTCTGGAGCAGTTCATTCCTTCTCCACAGCTGGGGCTGCTGCTGTGTCACAGGTTCTTAACCTGCTGTAAGGGTTTGCCAGACAGCTTAGGTCTGCAAGGGGCTAAGTGGGCTTAGTGGGAAACCACGGGTAAGGAAGTATAGGGCTTCAGAGGTTACACAACACAGTATGAGAATTCATGATGCATGAACCTGCCTGATTCTTCCCCCAAACCAGGGCATCCTGAAAGCTTCTAAACCCACATATTTCTCTCATGCTGTGCCATCAACAAAGCACAAACCCCACACGACCCATGCATCCCACTCCTGCTGTGTCTCACCTCCTCCAGGCACCCAGGCATGAGGCTGGTGTGTGGCTGTGGGTGCTACTGTCCTCTTGGGTTTGTGGTGAGAAGGAAAGTAGTGAACACCAAACAGAAGAATAGTGATTCGTGTGGCATCTCAGGAAAGAACAGGGCTGGTTTTAAGGAGATGGATGAGTGGCTGAGTTGCCACTTTAGATTCCCTGCAAAATGCATCCTGCTGCTTGTCAGTGTTGGGACTGTAAGATCCAGGGAGTCTGTTCTTGCCAAGAAACAGCAGGGCATCCAACCTAGAGATCATCTGAAATAGCACTTGATGTAAAGCATCCTCAGAAATAAGACATTCTCGCCATGTGTACTCTTCAGTAGAGACATTAGACTCCAAGTACATTAAAATATGTGATTGCTGATCTGTTATGCCATTTATCTTCATGAGTTTAGGAATAGAGGCAGAAGTCATAACTGGATATACATGTCACAAAGAATTAGCCATCAAAAATTTTATCTGCACAATGGACAGAGTATGTATTTCTTGTTTTACATAGCTAATCTTTGGAGAATCAAACCACTTTCCATAGTGACTGTTGAGGCCAGTTGCTTTCTCTAGGAAATTTAATATATGGGCAGTGTCTTGCCTCTCTTGCTTGTACAAGGGTCTGAGTGCAGAGGTGTGCTAGTGCATGGTCAATGATTTGGGCAACAGTGTGCTCTGGATATATGTGCAAGATGTCCCAAACATCATCAGGCCATGCCAGTGGTGAGTGGGATTAAGATGGAGCAACACAAGGACTCCATGTCCTGGCCTTTGCTTGACAAACTTCCCTAGGAGAAGCTGTGCCTTCCAGCAGCCACAGTTCATTCACTCCCACTGGGATATTCAACCTTCACCTCTATAAAGCTCTTCAGAAAGAATGACAAGGAAGAGATACGTATAAATATCAAGTCTGAAGACTATGAGGATACAAAAGCATCTTCAGAAAAATAGAGGTAATATCCTGGTATGGAATTGAGAAGAGAATAAATACAAAGATTAACTGGTCACATGGAAAAATGCAGGAGCAACTTACAAAACCATTCAGGATCTGGGAAATGACCTGACAACCCAGGTGCAGAAGGAGCACTTAGAGATGGGAAAGACACAGCAGGAAAGCACAGGTCTTGTTTTGTGTTTGTGCCACCAAGGCTTAGGATGCTCTGCACCTCAGAGCCTCTCTTTACAGGACACTTGTCACTGCTAGAGGAGGTTACAGCAAGAGACAAGAAGATGAACAGCAGCAGGTTGCCAGGGCCAGATGGTATCACCCGCATGCTCTCAAGGTAAGAATGAGGTACTGGACCTGTTCACTGTAGGGTGCACCCCTCTGCTCTAGACTGCCCCAATACCAAAGTGAAAAGTGACAAACATAGTGCTATTTTTAAAACAGGATTGGAAAGACCCATAGAGGGACATGTGGTAGTTTGCCAACTGCAGCAGACAACGTGGTGGAAGCTATTCCAAAGGCTATAAGGAGCAGACACATGGTTAAATGTGGTCTGTTAAGACTGGCTGTTTCTGAGAAAACTCATACCTCAAAAATCTAAAAAAGGACTCTAAAATCCTGATTGATGTGCAGAGGATGAATAAGGAACGAATTTCACTGCCTCTTCCAGGGCAATATCTCCTGCCATCTGATGGAACCTGGAGGTGACAGGCTCAAGCCCAGGGGAAGGCAGCTCCTCTTGCCTCAGTGTGCAGTTAAGCTGGGGAAGCCCTTGCTTGCAGAAGCAGCAGATGCAACAGCTTTATCTTGGTTCAAAAATCAACCAAATGCATGGGCTGTTAAATATAAAAACATCACCTCTCAAAGCCGCAGATCTTTGGAGGCTTGAAAATTACATCTAGAAGACACCTACATTTGCTGTTCTTGTACTATCTCTTCAATGTCTGGCACTGGTTGCTGTCAGACCAAGGATAGTGGGCTGCATAAACCATAAGTCTAAACCATCTGGATTGCTCTTACACAAATCCAGAGCACTGCCTGTTATCCCAGTGTCCACCTGGTCCTCTGAGGAGCCAGCCGCCTGGGCTTACACTCCTCTTAACCTGAGGGAAGCGTTTGGAATGGTTTTGTGAGGAACAGAGAAATGTCAGAGAGATAAAGCTGGGTTTGGTGATGCTTTTCTTCCTCCCAACCCTTGAGGATTTGCTCATCATAGTGCAACTTCCTCTGCTAGTTAGAGAGGGTGGGGGAGGAAGAAAGCAAGAAGGCACAGAAGCAGCCTATAACATGCATAAGGTTCATGGGGCCATATGTCCTACCAACACTTTCTAGAAGCTGCCTTGGGAATTACCATGGGGACATGATCAAGTGCACTGTGTACCTGGGAATACCAATCAGCAGGATGGCAGCACACTTGCAAAGGCACACACAACATCAGCATAATAGCTCACTGTCCTCTTCCTCCAAGGCTTTCTGTAATACCTGATGTGATTTACCTCTTATGAGTTCATTCCAACCTATATGTTCTAAGTCTCAGGTAAATGAAAGAGCTTGTGCTTGGAATGGTTAGGATGAAAGAATTTCTGCCCCTACTCAATTTATGATATTGTGGGTCTATAATATTATTTTTCCCCCTTGTATTAGATTTCAGGTGGATTTTTCAAACAACAACAAAGCAAGGCAGGCTCCTGTTATAGCATCTGATGGCTACAAAAATGCATTATTAAATTCAAGAGGAAGGGTATAATAAAGGTGAAAATTTAAATAAAAGTCTTGAAGCAGAGCTCCCTGGAGCCGTGAGCACTGCACTGACAGGAGAGCTGGGCAGCAGATGGCTGTGCAGGAACCCTGTGTGCTGCCCAAACACTGCTGGCTGGTGGCTTTTTGATGGCTCTCAGCCTCTGCTGCAGTGCTGTTCAGTGCCTGCTGGTTCTCATGCTGTGGGCCAGGCTTAGCAAGTGGTATGGGAGGAATGGGTGCTGGCCAGGCCTTGGAGTGATCCCCTGAGGAGAGGGAAAGGACAGCAAAGGAATTGGGGAATGCTCCTGGGCTGGGTTCTGTGGTTTGTTGGCAGGGTTTGCGGCTTGTTTGCGCACTTGTCTTTATTACCATCCATTTATCACATGGAATTTCAGCCAGAATATGTTGCTCTGCTGACATTGCTGGCTTGTGCAGGGCATCACTGGGTGCTGCGCAGCTGTGAGCAGGTAAATGCTGTGGGTAGCTTTCCAAGTGAATGATTTTTCATCAGAAATCATGTCATGGCAGGAACAGCGTTTTCCATCCTCCTCCCATGCATTTGGCATGAGAAGGGCTGGGCCGTGCTCCATTTCTGAGCAGAGATTTAAAACCGCATCAGAAGTAGGTCTTTGTTTATCTTATGGAGAGAAGAGCCATGATTCTACTCAGCCATGGCAGGGATCAGGCAAGTGGGATGGGGCTGCTCTGGTCTCTCCCAAAGGGATAGGGTCCAGCACCTTTTTAGGGATGTATAGGTAACATTTTGTAATCACTTTCACCCATGTAGCTTCAGCACATGTCTGCTATTGACTTGAAAAGAGACACGTGGTTCCTTAGGAGCTCTGAGAAGTTGCTCCCACAAAGCTGCTGGAGTGGGATTTTATGGAGCAAAGGGAAACCAAAGAATCTCTCTTCTAAGGCAGCTCATGCACTCGTCCCTTGGATGAGAGAGACCAGTTGGACTACGGCTGGGAGTCCTGGAAATGAGGACAGTGTTATCATGAGGTTTCTTGTCTGGCTGGAGATCAGTAATGAGTGGTGTCCCTCAGGGATCAGTGCTGGGACCAGTCTTGTTTAATATCTTTGTCGCTGACATGGACAATGGAATTGAGTGCGCCCTCAGCAAGTTTGCCGATGATACCAAGCTGTGTGGTTCGGTTGATACACTAGAGGGAAGGAATGCCATCCAGAGGGACCTTGACACACTTGTGAGGTGGGCTGATGCCAGCCTCATGAGGTTTAGCCATGCCAACTGCAAGGTCCTACACCTGGATCGGAGCAATCCCAGGCACAGCTACAGGTTGGGCAAAAAGGAAATTCATGGAAGTCCTGCAGAGAAGGACTTGGGGGTGTTTGGTCAATGAGAAAATGAACATGAGCCAGCTGCAGTGTGCACTCACAGCTCAGAAAGCCAACCGTGTCCTGGGCTGCATCAAAAGGAGTGTGACCAGCAGGTCGAAGGAGGTGATCCTGCCCCTCTACTCTGCTCTCGTGAGACCTCCGTTGGAGTATTGTGTGCAGTTCTGGTGTCCTCAACATAAAAAGGACATGGAACTGTTAGAACAAGTCCAGAGGAGGCCACAAGGATGATCAGGGGACTGGAGCACCTTTCATATGAAGACAAGCTGAGAAAGTTGGAGCTGTTCAGCCTGGAGAAGGCTGCGTGGAGACCTCATAGCAGCCTTCCAGTATCTGAAGGGGGCCTACAGGGATGCTGGGGAGGGACTCTTCATTAGAGACTGTAGTGGTAGGATAAGGGGTAACGGGTTGAAACTTAAACAGCAGAGGTTTAGATAGGATCTAAGGAAGAAATTCTTTACTGTAAGGGTAGTGAGGTACTGAATGCTCCATCCCTGGTGGTGTTCAAGACCAGATTGGATGAAGCCTTGGGTGATATGGTTTAGTGTGAGGTGGGGGGTTGGAACTAGATGATCTTAAGGTCCTTTCCAACCTTAACTATTCTATGTTTCTATGATTCTTTCTCACCTCTTCTGTAGCTACAGCAGTCTCTAATCAGGCTCTCTGAATACAACCTGCTTCCAGACTTGCTTGTAGATGAAACTGAACTTTAAAATAGAGAACTGAGATATTCAAGGGACTGGACATCTCCAGAACTGGACAGCAGGTGAATGTTAAACCTGAGACATCTAATTTTCTTATGCTACAGCTTAAAACCTCCAGTCATTTGCATGATTTACTTCTTTACCCCTCTGGGCTTCTTCCTGTTCCTGACAGAAGCATTGTGAGAATGCTGCAGTGATAGAGGCCAGACAGGATCTTGCAGTTGCTGTCTCCACATCTGCAGATGGCTGTGCCCTGGATGGGCTCTGAGATATGGTGTCTGGCTGCTGGGATGCCTTCCGCTGTCATCTGCATCCCTGAGCATCAGATTCCCTGTGAAATGTGGACAGTGATGTTGGCTTTTCCTGATAAATGCCAATATGACAACCTCAGTTACATGAGAAAAGTGAAGCTCATGCAATTTGCAACCCAGTGACACCAGGGCCTGAGAATTTTAGGAATACATTGCCAGGACTCATTGCTATGGGTGAGAAAGTCAACCAGGAGGAGGAACATGGGCTGCACCCCATCTCATCAGCACCTCTATTCATTCCTATGGACAAATTCCTTCTCTTCTCTACGTTAAGAAATATCAACTGAAATTAAGTGGAAATTGCAGACTCTCTTTCTGCACCAGTGCCCCAGTGACCTGGGGCTGGCTGTTCACAATGGGTATGTGGAGACAGGTCCCACAGACCTGATGGGTACAGCATGTGTGCATTGAGTGCAAGGCAGAGCTGGGTGGATCTCTAAGTCACAGAGTGAGAGCCTCCAGCAGACTGCAATTGGTTCATGCCACATTCTGCAGTAAATCATCACCTTTTTAATAGAGCTGTTGTGGGAACAGGGTTGGAGACATAAAAGGGAAAAAAGCTGTGTTGCATTTTGCTGTAATGAAAGGCTGCTAATTGTTGGTGTCCAATGTGCACTCCTGTTTAGGTTGCTATTTTGTTACACAACTAAATTAAATTGGCTCTAAAACAAACCCTCCTACAGCAGCCCTGTGTGGCCTCCTTGGGTGGCTGCGTCTCTTTGGCTTCTTTATCACACGTCTCCTGTTCCCCACATGCAGGCACTGTTGATTAGCATGAAATTATAAAACCCATGTTTGTTCTGAGCACAAGGAGGATGTTCAATGGAAAAACCTCTTGGGAAGGAGCTATTCAAAAGAGCCTTGAATGAGGATGTGGAATTAGTCTCTCAAAAGGGAACCTGTTTCTCTTAATTTGTGGTGCCTATGATGGTTCCAGGCATGGTGAAGGGATGGGGTTGCTTCATCTTCTCCTCAATCTGAGCCTGGTGTTGGGCTTCCCAACCCACGGACCTCAGGATGGCTACTTCACCTGCACATTGTAGCTAATGCACTGGCTATGCTGGGGTTATGCAAGGAGGGATCCAACCTCTTTGTCCATCCCTGTCTGTCCTGGCTGGATCTGGAGCTTCCTCTGCTTGGTGATTCTGTATGTGTGCCCTCTTCCAGACCATGGATGCACAGGCAGCTGTTGTGCCCTGACCCTCTGGGAGCTGATTCTAACTGCTGCCTCCTACAGATAGGGCTTTGTGCAAAATGTGGTCTAACTTCAACAGTGTAGGAGCTGGTGCAAGCAGTGTATGCTCTTGAACAGTGTTACCAAAGCCGAAGTTAGTGGTAATACTGCAGTGGAGAAATGCTGCATTAAAGCAGAAAATATTCAACGTGCATTGCAAATGAAGAGGTTTTTCATTTGTGTTCTAAAGGAGGAAAAATATTGCCAAGCCTAGTTAATAACACAGGAAAGCTCTTGTGGCTATCAGGGATCTTCAGCTCTAATCCCCTCTGATAACAGTAAATTGAGCCAGCTCCTCTGCTGAGGTTTTTCTGTATCTGTATCATACCCATATAATAAGAGAAATGGACACCGCTTTTCCTATTTACCATTTCTTCATTTAAATAAGTTTTTAAACTGCAATTTTCTTCCTTCAGAGACTGCATCTCTTCAGAGGCATCTTAAATGGAAACGACTCCAGCAACAGTACCTTTTTCTATCAAGATCTGTAAACAGGCTGCTCCTGTTGAACTGCTGTTAGTCAAATTATTAATTTATCATTTTGCACAAAATATGATCACAGAAAGAAATGAGCAAAGGGGTCTCTGCACCTGCAGGCAGGGCAGGATGGATCTAATTAGGGCCAAGAAGACTGCAGGTTTCAGTTTGTGTATGTGGTCCTTGGTTTTCTTTTCCTCAGCCCAGCATTTTATAAGCTTACCCAGCGATCTGCATAAATTACTATGCACATTTTTTAGTTAGATTCTTAGGCCTAATTTGAGTAATGATAATGACTTTGACAGGGTCACAGCAAATGTTGTGGAAGGGAACAAGATGTATTAGTACTGGTGCTGTTCTCTCTAGAGAGAGTGCAAACACTGGGAACTGGCATTTAACACTGATTTGAAGATATTTTCCTGGCTTTTGGGGTGGAGGCAGAAGGCAAATACTGGTGTCCATGGAAGCGTTTGCATTGGACATGATGTTTGTTTCCTGATGCCTGTTTGTTTCCATCTATACTGCCCAAATCCCAGGGAGGCCACAGGATCTCCATCCTTGGAGGTCATAGCTGACCTGGTCTAGCATTGGTGCTAGTCCTACTTTGAGGAGGACCTTGAGCCAGAGAGCTCCAGAGACCCCCTGCAACTGATGTTCTGTGGTTCCTCTGGTTCTGCAAAAAGCCAACACCAGTGTTATCTGCCTGGAAGAGCCTCTGTAGAAGTTACTTGTTTTGGGTGAAAGAAGAGGAAGGGAAGATTATGATTTCCCCCCCCCCCCCCTTTTTTTTCTCCATGAGTTAAAAATAAGGAATTTTGCAGTAAGAAAAGCCCCATTTTTATTAATGCTGCACAGAGGAAAGTGATTTTGCATCTAGTTTTAGGAGAGCAATATAACTGGCTTTGACAGCCTGGTCTAATAATAATAAAAAGGCCCAGCTCCTTGTAGTGCAACCTGATAGCAAAACTGGAGTGTGAATTTATCCCATAAAAATTCATCTACCATGGCTAAAGGCCTGTAAATTAAATTCTGTATTTTGTTGCTAAATAAAAAGAAAAACACAACAGCATAATGATAGAAACATTGCTCAACTCTTGCAATTGTATCTTGTTAAAACATCACTTAAAGTAATCTACAGGGTTGATTAAAACATATATTTAAATGCACTATCATTTCCCATCTCTCCCCTGCTCCTCCTCCCCCTTTCCATCCCCAAGGATGTAAAACATTGCACTGAAGTTAGATTTCTTCAAAGAGAAATGATGAACCTATTACCCTGCACAGTAAAACCTGCCACACTTTGGTGATGGCTATATACCACACTGTCACCAGCCACCAGCCTTAAGTAGTACTCAGAGGTCAAAGGATGTGCAAGTTGCTCCTGTGATGACTGCAAATTTGGTTGGGAAGCTGAGAGCGGCAGTGGGGGAGATGCTGCCCCATGCCCAGAGCTCTGTCTCCACCTTGCCCTGCTGATCTTTACCCCTAGCACATGGAACCATAGAATCCCAGCCTGGTTTGTATTGGAAGAGACCTTAAAGCTCATCCAGTTCCAACCCCTGACATGGGCAGGGACACCTTCCACTAGAGCAGGATGCTCATAGCCTGGCCAACCTGGCCCAAATACACTGCAGAGTGCAAGATAGGATGCTTGCAAGCATAAAACCTCAGTAAAAGAAGAAAAATGTGTATTAAAGTGCTTTTAGACATCAGAGAGTGTGTTCCTTGACTGTGATCAGTTAAGGTCAACTGTATTAGACTGGAGCAAAAATCCACTGAGCTCAGTATCTGCCTTTGACAGCAAGGGAGAGGGAGCGAATATAATGATACCTCCTTTGATCACTGTCCCAAGAGCCAGGAACATGCAGCTCATGCGCTCCCTGAGCCAGAGTCTCAGGTTTCTGTTGAATTTAAAGGCCTTCAATGGATTATTCTCCTATGAACTTGCCCAGCTGCTTTTTGAATCCATCTAAAATCATATTTGCAGGCTCCTGCAGTGAGAAGCTCCAGAGTTGAGCTGTGTGATGTGTGAAAAGTGCCTCCCTCCTTTTGCTTGTTTTGAACCATTCAATTACTGCTTTCACTTAATGATCCCAAATGCTTGCATAAGGATAGACCACAAAGAGTCATTTCCTACCTATTGTCTTTGTGCTGCATTCCATCTCCTGTGCCTCTCCATTCTGATTTTGTGGTCTCCACTCTGCAAAGTCCTAACATCTTTAGCTGGTTCTCATTTGGAAGCTGTTTCCTACCTTTGATGACTTTTGCTGCTTTCCCCTGGAATTTTTTTCATTTCCACTTTATTCTTTTCAAAACAGAAATCCCAGACTGTTCCCAGCTTTCAAGATGCAGGCAAGCCATGAATTTATTCAGTGGCATAAAGCACCAAAATAGATGTTCTCTATTTTGTTCTCTAATAATTCCTACTGTTTCTTTTGAGCATTTCTGAGCTTTTACGGAGCAATCTGTTATAGCCTCGAGATCCCCATCCTGCCTGCTCACAGCCTAATATTAGAAATACAGAATTGCTTATTAGCCCATGTGCATCACTTTGTATTTATCCATATTAAACTTAATCCATCTCTCAGTTGCTTGGTCACCCAGTCTCTCGGGTTTTTCTGCAGTTCTTTGCAGCCATCTCTATTTTTTACTGCTCTGGGTAACTTGGTGTTTCTAGTAAATGCTGTTGAAGCAACAGAAATACCCAGAGGCATATATGCAACTGTATGTACCTGAACATGCAGCTGGAAATCCATATACACACTCAAAGCAGCACTGGTCAGCATCCCTGCGTGTGGTTCTGTCAGTGAAGTGCTGACAGTCTTGATTTCTGCATGCAGCATTCACCAGATTTGGGACCATGGAAGAATTTCCCCTGGGATATGCTGCAAGGAACTGAGAATATGGAGGAAGGTTTGGACTGACTGAGGACTTCCTTTCCCACAGGTTATCATTGCTTTTTCTAGTGCAGTGTCCCCAGACTGGGTCATCCCATGACAGTTAAGTGTAGTTCATTACTAGTGTGAATGCAGTTGCATTTGACAGGCTTTGACATAAAAGCATAGAATCATAGAATCAACTAGGTTGGAAAGACCTTTAAGATCGTCAAGTCCAGCCTTTACCACACGATTGCCAAGTCCACCACTAAACCACGTCACTAAGGGTCATATCCCAATCTGTACTCTACCTAGAAAAGCACTGTTAGAAACCCTGATTATTCCATAGCTTTAATTCTGTTTGTAGGTTGCTGCTGCTTTCTTGTGATGTGCATTCCTGAGAGAGGTGAATTTTACAATAAATCCCATAAATTTACAAGAAATCTCTCCAGAAGTAATATCCTGTGAAGTTTCTGTTAGCTGCCAGCAGGAAATGAGCTAGCCTTTCCACAGCTGCATTGCTCTGGAACCCACAGAATGTTTCTGGATTATCCCACAGATAAGACTGAGCAATGGCTCTGCATGAGAACAGGGATAGAGACAGGCAGAATAACAAAGTTTTTCCACTCCAGCACTATTTCAGGTTTGCAAAATAAAACCGCAAGCCTTGCCTCGTACATTTGGTGGTTTTGATCAGCAGTCCCCCCAAACCCCACAGAGAACTGCTTCCCATACACTTTATGGGACAATTAGCGGTCCCCCTGGAGCACTGCCTGGGATCATTCCTCTCAGGCTGTTTGTCACCTGCTAATGCACATGTCTGGCTCAAAGCACCTGCAGGGTAAAATGATGGAGTTGGAGGGTTTGAAAGATCAGGCAGGGTAAGTGGCTGGGATTTGGAGGATCAAAGACACCAACCAAAGTCTTAGCTAAGGCTAAGACTGCTTTTCAGCTCCACTCTTAAAGGGCTCCTGGCTTCCAAGCACTGTAAAATGCCTCTGCATGGGGAGGAACAGTTTAAAGTAGTTACTGAAGGTGGTGGTGACAGGCTGGGGGTGCTCCTATAAGCAACATGCAGAAGGTGCAGAGGTGAGGAAGACCTGCACCACTGACTGCTTGGACCTAGGATGGGCTTCAGCTGCTGCTGCTACCATCTCAGAGCTGGGTCCCTAGTCCTAGCTAGTCATCATAGCTCCTGTTGGAGTCAAAAAGACATCACCAGAGGGTTTTTCATCTTCTCCACCACTGGTCCTTCTTGGACCAGGCTGTCCCCCTCCTGAACTCTGCAGTGGATGCAGTGAGATGAACTTCTCTTCACATCCATTAAAGCCAAACCTGAGCATCATCCTGCAGCACCAGCTTAATATAAATCTGTTACCAGCATCTGACCACTTTTCTGCAGTTAGAAGGTAAAACCAGCCTTTAAGTTCTTTTTCTGCTGGTACCACTAGGACAGACAGTAACCACACTGATGTGAGAGTGATGAAGACAAATGACTTCTGGGATGAAGCCAGCACAAATCTAAACTGTGTGGTTCTTCAAGCAAATCTAATGCAGTGGGAAAAGCCTGCAGCATCAGGCAGCTATGGCATCTTTTATCTGGCACTAGATCCTCCAAATTCAGCTCTTACCATCAGTCAAATGTGGGCTTTGAACTCCACACTCTCAGGAAGAGAAAACAAGAGGAAAACAGACCATATGCCCCACGAGTTTATTCCCCCAAGAGCATCCTTCAGGTGAATGACCACATCCACTGTGATGTGCAGGAGGCAGCTTGAGACCGGGGCTGTTTTGGCACCCAAAGCAGTGATGTGCCCTGCTCTAAGGTTTAGCTGCTGAGCTTCCCAGCAGCTGGAAGTGCTTTGAAGAGCTGAGCTTTACCCAAGGCTGCCTTTTTCCCTCTTCCTTTTTGATAGCAGCAGCAGGGACATTTGGGTGCTTCAAAGGCTGATTTTAATCACTTACCTGATTGAAGCGATTGCCTCCTTTAACTTTGATATTTCTTGTCATTAGCCTACTGACCTCTGGGATTAAGATATTCAGCTTCAAAAGCCAAACTGGCTTTGTTTATGCTGGGGCTGCTCCTGCTTTCCCAGCATGGGATTCATTTCTCAGCACTGCTCAACAGGGGTCATGCTCTTCCCTGGGAACCAGGAGGGGCTGAGAGGATGAGAGGCTGCCTCATCATCTCTTGCTTTATTTGCTATGGAGATGTTTGACTCCACTGGTCTTAGTGTGGGATTAGAGAGGAGGACGTGTCCTCTCTTCTCTTGCCAGCTTTAGAGATGACTTTTGTTCACATACTTACTAGGGACTGGTGTGCACTCCTCGCTTGTTCCCTCTTTCAGAAGAGCTGGGTTTTGCACTGCAGTTGTGCTCTCTGCAATGCAAGGCTGCTTTTCAGTAACATCTGGAAATCCAGAGAATTTCCAGAGGAACACCTTATGCTGGGTGTTCTGCAGATGGCAAGTTGGACCCAAACAACTCAAGGGGTTGAGACAAACAAGAGCAGATGGCTCAATCAGATAGCCACAAAGTGAACCAGCTGTAGGATGGTTACTGGAAAGCATGGGCTTGCAGAACTGCAAACCACTCCTGGCATGGTCAGTTACTGGGGGCTGAGCACAAATGAGAGCTTCTGCTCCTCACTAATGTGAGGGTGGGTCATGTCTTTCTTCCCACCAGCCAGTTGTTGTGCCCCCCCTAGAGCCTCCTTTCCCTGTGTGATTCTAGCCTGTATATGGGGGAGCCAGAATTTCCGGCATCTCTCTTTGGAGGGAGGCCATCTGATTTACTGTTTGGCCTCAGAAGACCTCAAGCACGTACATAATAGTCTTGGCTAGACACAAATCTGGACCTGAACACTTCTGTCTTTATCACTCCTGAGAACTGGGGGTGATTGCTCTACCTGCATCTGTTTCTAAAAGGATGGAAAGGATAGGAAACCGATGTTACAAGGATCTAAAGCCTCCTTTCTCAGTATAAGTCCCATTTTCTGTAATAATTTCCCGTATGTGCCCAGAGCTGAATTAATATGCCAAATGGGATCACCCTCTTGCTGTCCTCTCCAAGGGACTATTCCCTTTTTGAGCTGAAGGTGCAACCAAGCTGGTTTCTGCCCCTTGCTGCTGTTAGGGCTGTCATACCAGAGGGTGATGGAGAGATTGCAGTAGGTGGTTCTGAAACAGAGATGTCAGTCTCAGGGTTGAGATCCTCCAAACTCTGAATTTTGTGAACATTTGTTTCTCCCAGCAGGAACTATTGTTTCTGACATATTTATCCAGCTCAGTGCTACCTTGAGATATCGCTTTTGACAGATAACCTTCTTAAATTAAACATACAAATGTGCTGTAGTGAGAGGGAAGATGTGAGCAGTAATGGTTCTGAGGATGATGGAGGAACCTGCCCATTACCTCCTCCTGAGCTGCTAAATTCGCTGCTTTATTACAAAAAGGAACTGCAAGCCAGCATGATCAAAGGGGTAATGGGAAGAGAGGTAACAGGTTTGGGACTGAAGATGAAATGCTATTCAAATTGAGGGGTGGGAGAGGCCAGGGGGAAGAAGTCAGGTCTCTGCTGCATCAAAACTGATGCCAAGTTACAGAGGTCTTCTCCAGGCTGAACAATTCCAGCTCTCTCAGCCTGTCTCCACAGGAGCTTCAAGTTTATAAAATGCATTTAATTTATATATTTTATTTTACAATTCAATTGCCACTTATTCCAAAAGTGGGGCAGTTCACACAATTTCCACCAAACTTCTGACACCCATTTCCTCCTACCCCTGCCCTGCTCCTCTCATGTGCAGGAAGATTTCAATCTGCTCTTTTTCTCCTCCCTTCTCTCTGCCTCCGAGTTCCTCCTATTTTTCTTCTCTTTATCCCATTTTTCTTCCCTCATTGATGAAAACACCTTGACTGATTCCCCACTTCCCTCCTGCAGATGAAATGCCCAGTTCCTTGACACACTGAAATTGCTAATAGCTCTTACTGATTCTTTTCCTGAATAGAGTATTTCTGAAGAATTACTTAGCTCAGTGCTCCATCAGCTCCTTGCCTAGGCTGGGCAGACACACAGGCAGTAGCTGAGCAGCACTAACAGCGGCACTGTGATACTACGCTGCTGTGTGTCTATGATTGAGCTGAAGGTTTATGATTCAGTGTTTGGGCTTTGTTTCTCCTTAGTGAACTGTGAGGAACTCTCTGGAGGAAGCGTTTTTGCTCTTTGCTCGATTGCAGTTATGTATGCTCCTCCTGAATTCTCTCCCCATACAATGTCAACAGCACTCTTGAAAAATGGATAATCTATACGGTGAGTTTTACAGCCAGTTCCATTTTTAAAAGTCAACAATAAAACGCAAGCAGCAGTGAGGAAGAAACTGAAAACAAAAAGGAGAAGAAAAAGAGTGGAAGAATGAAAGGAGGGAGGGAAATGGCTGTGAAACAGGGGGGAAAGAAGGGGGAGATGGAGCTGCATTGCTGGAGCATTAAGCTGCAGAGATGAGGGGCAGGCAGAGGAAGGGTTGTTTTGGGAATCTGGAGAAAACTAGCCATATCCAAATCCCATGCATTAGAAAGGAGCTTTAGCACTGCTCTCACCCTGTCCCTGCTCTGCCAGCCAGTACCTGTCCCCACTCGCAGGATGAAATCTCCACCAGTGGCACAGCCTGACCTTCTGCAGGGCTGCTTGGCCACTGAATTCAATCTTTTCCCATGTCGAGGTCTGTAACAACTCTCCAGCTGAGGTGTGGATCCCATTGAGGCTTCCCTATTCTTGGATCACTGTACAGAATATGGCCACTTTTCAGAGTGACAAAGACAACTTCTGCATAGACACCTCTGCAGTGCCAAGATACACTTCAGGTGTCTCCCTGCCCCTTCCAGCTCCTTAT
The DNA here is from genome assembly GCF_012275295.1 of Melopsittacus undulatus. Classification (NCBI taxonomy): domain Eukaryota; kingdom Metazoa; phylum Chordata; class Aves; order Psittaciformes; family Psittaculidae; genus Melopsittacus; species Melopsittacus undulatus. The sequence continues at coordinate 22,975,343 of NC_047536.1, forward strand.
CTCTGTCTAAATCCCTGATGATAAGGGGCTACTGCTGTACAGTTTTATTGTGCTGTTCCATACCCATGCACAGGCTTCAAATCCACTTCAGAGGAAAAGGAGTGAATAACAGCAAATACTCCAGAACACCTTGAGACAGCAATGGCAATTTCAGCCAGGAAAAGGTAGCAAGGATTAAAAAGAAAATAATTGACAAAATAATACAATCTGGGAATTTCCCAGATGAAACACTTTAGAACCAGCAGCACGTTCTATTAACAGGATTTCGTAGCAAAGCCTTTTGTGTCTGAAGAGTTGTGTTTCCTTTTGAATTCTAGAGAGTTTTGAAATTTAAGAATCTTAACTAGAGGAAAAAGGTGTTAAAGGAGTAAATGAATGCCAAGAAATAGATTGGATTAACCTGAAAGGTTTGGTTTCCCTAACCCTGAGAAAGAGGCTGGTTTGGAGGGACAGTGACACTAGAGAAAGAAAAAGCATGATATCTGCCCATACTCCAAAAGTGCAGATGGGGAAGGATGAGCAGGACTCCCTGGTTTGCTGGAAGAATATTAGGAATTAAGAAAATGGGAATCTCAGCAATGTTGCAGGGTATGGTACAAGCATGATGCTGTTCCTCCCACGAAAGGCCCCAGCCCTGCAGACACATGGAACAAGACCCAACTGCTATCTGTGAGGGATGTTCTTTACTGCGAGGGTGGTGAGGCACTGGCACAGGGTGCCCAAAGAAGTGGTAAATGCTCTACCCCTGGCGGTGTTCAAGGCCAGGCTGAACAGAGCCTTGGGTGGCATGGTTTAGTGTGAGGTGTCCCTGTCCCTGGCAGGTGGGTTGGAACCGCATGTTCTTAAGGTCCTTTCCAACCCAAACCATTTTATGATTCTATGATTCAATGTAAAGACATCTTTTATATGACAGTCATGCAATTAGGGTCTTGCCTGGGATAGGGAATTGAACTTCTACACCTTGGCTTTAGATATAGGTCTCTACTTAACCACACCTTGTAGTTACAGCCATTTTTAGATGCCTTGAATAACTTGGTTTTAGGCTCTTAGTAAAATATTACAGGTCAAATTCCAAGTGCTTCAAATTTTCTGTGCCCATTTCTCTGCTCACTAACAATTTCCCATAATTGCAGAGGCTGTGAATATGAGCTGGTCACATTCCTGCCAGAATCCACAAGTGGTTGCTCAGGAAAGAGAAACAAAAGAATGGGGGAAACCAGTTTTTGCAATTCATCCCCCACGCTTGGTGACGGGAGTTGCACGTTAACTGTGGATAAGCAATGCTGGTGGTGACACTCATGCTACAGTGGAAGAAAATACATATGAGAGGTGATGGGAGGCTTCAGGGAGGGGAGGGAGAATGATCACCAGCAGCATAGCAGCAACAATTAAAAATCCTGTTGGGAAATTTAGGGCATTCCCCAGCCGCTGCTGTGCGATGTGAAACGATTACCCCTACTACAGCTAAGAGCTGTTTAGACTGATTGGATGCCATGCCAGTGAGCTAGAAAGACTACTAAATGCGTGTTAAGCAAACCCCTGGTGTGGCTCATGAATTGTAAAAGTGTTGTAGCTAATAGGATTCTGGCTGGAGTGAAAGGGAAGAGACTTGGATGTTCAATATGTGAACTCAGCAAACGGCTCAGAGGAGAATCAGCAATTGTACTGGGCATCCTTCAAGCAGGAACAAGTAGCTCCATGGTTCAGTTAAATAAGAGCATCATGTTCTAAAGGGGAGAAAGTGTTTGAACACTGATATCTTCTCAAGGTATTTAGGAAGGCTCAGGAGTTAAAATTCAGCCAAGAAGCAAACACACATGGCAGCAGAGCTTCCTCAGAAACCTGACAGCAGCTGACAGGTTACAAGGCAGAGCCTCTGAAATCACAAAACACTGAGAAATGTGGCCAGGAGGGAGCAGTGGGGATGAGCTTTGCTCATCTTCAGCCCTGAAGGAGCTGCCTTTAGCCTCCCCGTGCCATGCTGCCCATGCCAGCAACACAGCTGGCTTGAAGCTGCCATTTCCAGGTATCTGGTCTTCCAAGGCTTCACAGAAAGCAGGGATTTTTTTGGGGAGAAGAAGAAAGTTTACCCCTCAAATCTGAAGCTGTGTTTGGCTCATGGCTGTGCTGAATCAGCAATGTGCAAGCAGCCATAGGAACAAGCCAGATCATCACAGCTGGTTGCATGGAGGCAGATGCAGCCACATACAGAGGAGGAGCAGCACAGCAGCACAGACACAGCTGGACCATGGACATGTGCTGCCATGGTCATCTCCACTTGCACAGGAGAGAACCTTGGTGAGAAGCGATCCCTGGGCTTGCGTACTCCTTTGTCAAACAACTTATTTAGGCATTAAGAAATTGTTCTCAACAGACTTCATCAGCACATGACTAATTCCTCACTTCCAGGAAGGAGAAGAGACTGAAAAAATAGGGGCACAAGCTCCCTCAGTTCACTGTCCTATGGGACTGTGAAACCCAATGTTCATCTAATCCCTTGCTTTCAGAGGTAGCTCCTAATGTGCAACGTGAGACCTCACCTTTACCAGGGAGAACAGGAGCCAGGCTTGGAGACCATTACTGATCCTGGGATTGACCTGCCTAAATCCTTAGCTTCTCCAAGATCTTCCTGGTAAAGCAAAGACTTTCTCCTCAGGTAGGCAAAAGCTGACTGAAGGTGTAAACACTTGAAGAGCTGTGTTTTGTCTGAGTTCTTGGGAGACTGATTTAGCAGCTTGCCATTGGTTCTGTAGTTCACAGCACAGACATATTTAACATTCTGGGTTTCCACCACCTATGGAGCTGATTTTTGCAGCAGCTTAAACCAGGGCAAGACTATAGCACATTCCCCTTCCTAGCCTGCAGTGCTTCCTGCAGCCAGAGTTGGTGTGGAACCGCAGGAATCCAAAATATGATCCCTATAATAAAATAATTTTATGAGAGCAAATTTTGTCAATCTGTGTCTGGACCATGAAATAAGCTAGAATGAAAATATGATCTCTTACAGGCTTTGTTACCTTTATTGCCTTCAGCACATCTAAGCTAAAAGCTGGTCTCCTCAGTTTCATACAGACCTCAGCTACTGGACCATTCACATAACGGATCGTGCTGTCTTGGGTAACATACATTAGCCACCCACCCTGCCTTGAAATCACAGCACCATGGACAGCTTTATGTGAAGGAGTTCAGACATCACCTTGTGCCCACAGTCCCTGCCAGATAAGTGTCCTGGACTCTGGAAGCTCTGCGGGTCTGAAAAGAAAGCTACTGGGTAGGCAGAAAGGACTTGGGGCTGAGCTTCTGACACAGGAAGTACCATGCTCATTTTGCAAAGCAGTTGAGAGCCTGAAATGATCCTAAATCTCATCATGTCACCTGCAGGAGATGCAGCCATTTTTTACATGCCTTTTAAATAAATAGAGGTTTTCACAACAACCTCCAGGAACCTTAATTTTTCACCCATCCTAATAACCATAAACCAGAGACAGGCAAGTAATAAAATGTCAAAATCTGTGTGGTTTAAAAACTGAGAGGACTCTCAAATGACACTGAAACATGGAATGAAAAAAGGAGATGGGAGAACCTGCAGATGAGCTGCTGCTTTATGGGCTCATGCCTGTGGTGGTGGCTGGGCACTCATCTTTCCATTCCCCCTTGTTTTTGGCCAGCCTTTGTGGGACCATTTGAAAATGGTGATGGAGGTGGGAGTGAGGTGCTTTGGTGTTGAAGGACTAATTCCTTTTCTGGGGGAAATGAGGTGAAGTGAGGCTGCATTTCTTTGCTGTATCAATTCCAGTTTAATCCAGCCTCCATAGGAGCTCCTGATGAATATGGGTGCTGTGTGAGCATCATAAAATCGTAGAATAACTCGGGTTGGAAAGGACCTTAAGATCATCCAATTTCAAACTGCTGCCATGGACAGTGATGTCTCCCACTGGAGAGACCGTGTTGCCCAAGGCTCTGTCCAACCTGGCCCTGAACACTGCCAGGGATGGAGCATTTACCATTTCTTTGGGCAACCTGTTCAATGCCTTAGCACCCTTAGAGTGAAGAACTTCTTCCTCATATCCAACCTGAACTTCCCCTCTTTCAGTTTGAACCCATCACCCCTTGTCCTATCACTACAGTCCCTGATGAAGAGAATCTTATCCCTTTGTTCTCTGGGTTTCCTTGTGAGCTTCATGTACTGTGTTGGCCCAGGCAAATGTGGCTGTCCTAGCAAACCTGATGCTTCAGGGGGTTTAACACAGGGTGTCAGTCAATGGCTGCACAGAACATACAAGTTATCAGGGAAGGTCCTGGACTTCTCCTCAGCCACTTTTCTCATAAAAATCATATCTAAAAATGCCCATCACAGTGATAACTGGAGCAGAAATGGGAAAAGGTTTTCTCATCTGGTGAAAATTCTTCCTATTTCAAAACAGACAAAAAATTATCCCCATGTCAGATTAGGATTAAAAATCAAGATTTCGGTCAGGTCTGTCCTGACCTCCTTCACAGTCCTGGAAGGACCAACCAGGACCACAGTGTCTGAACATCACCAAAGACAGGGCAAGCTTTGCTGTAATGACTTCAGTGGCTAAGGTGAAAACAGAGTGAAGCAAGCTTATTCCTTAGAGAATAAAGCAAAATAAACCTGTCAGAAGGACATAGCTGTTGTGAGCAAAGCCCTCTGGTTTTTATTGCTCAGGGAAGCCCTCTTCTATAAATACCCAATAAATGAGTTACAGACTAAATAGAACACCCTATATACTGTGGAATGGAGCACACCAGCTGCCCAGAATCCTCAATGAGTAAACATTTTCAAAGGAAAGAATCTGGTGTCAATTTATGTTAATGTTTGTCATGATCAATCCTCCTGGATTTCTGTCCCATTGAATTCTCAGTGATAGAAGGATGGACATATGCATTATGGATTTTCACTCAAGGAAGGAAGGAGAAACCCAAGAACAGTTTGTCCCTAGTTTGAAAGAAAACCCTTGGGTGTGCTTGGCGAGCAAACATATTGAGAATCATACTCACTTTGTAAGGGCTGGGAACTGAAAATGCCAATGTACCTTCAAAATTAAGAGAATGAGTGGAAATGGACAATTCTGGTCTTGGGTCCGTAGCGATGAAAAGGTGATTCTTACACCAGGAATGTTGCAGAGCGAGCTCAATCTAAGCAGAAAGAGAAGAAGGATCTCAAGGCAAAGACCAACATTGTCCTTCACACATTGTGAACACCAGGCTTCTAGAGCTGGACCTGTCCTTCCGCTAGCCCTGCAGCAAAGCTTACGAACTGAGACAAACATGCTGTCTCCTTCTGGCTTTCCTAGTTCAGATTCCCTGTAAAGCATGGCCAAGGGCTGTGGAAGGGAGGGAAGGAGTCTGATAGTGGAGGGAAAACACCCAGACATTGTGGGCCCCCTTTGAATGAAAGGAGGCACCAGCAAACACTTGAGAGGAAACTATTGGAAGCATAAGGGTGTCAGGTCTGTGTGTGCTATATGGTGGAGCTGCCCCGGATCTCTACATGCATTCTGCATGGTGCTACTGGCATTCTGCATGCTTTCTGGTCACAAGACAGCAGCAGTGGTTGTATGTGACCCTTGTTGTAACACCAGCAATTCTGCTGCCTTGCTTGTTTCTGAGCTCTGCTCCTTTAGTATGGGGGATAGTCCTTCTTTTATGCTCTGCCTTGGGAAATAGCACTGGGATGGCTGCTTCTTAGAGAAATATTTGCTGGCAAGCTCCAGGTTTTCTGTATATTCAGAGATGCTCCAGAGGTTTCCTAAGTTTCAGCAGGCATCGTGTGCATCTCCAGCGAGCCTCTCGAGGGATGCCTGTAATGATGCTCTACTGGAAGCTGTTTTTCTTTCTCCATGCACGTGCCCGTATTTCTGCTTCAATTGCATCCTGTTCAGATGCTTCTGTAAACTGACTGCAGCCATGTATGGCTTCTTCTCTGAGTCAGCAACAGCGGTGCCACTCCCGGGCATTCGGGCATCTCTCTGTCCCTGCTCTGGCTGCGAGTTGGTTTTGTCCTCGTTGAAAGCCGCTTTGAACCTCCTGGTTCTCACCTAGTGCTTGATGCCCGCGGCTGCAGGTGGACAGGGTGGTTTCCGCCTCCGCTCTCGCAGGCAGGAGGAGCTGCTGGGTCCCGGTGCTTTGCGGACATTCCTGGCTTTGGGCAGCTGCTGCTGGAGCCGTTCCTGAAAGGCGCTGCCGGCTGTGTCCCGCTGTTGCGTGGACGAGCGCTCACCCCTTGTGCTGCGGCTCCAACGGAAGCCGGGCTCTGCTCCAGACTCAGGGCGAGGGAACAAGGGCTTCCCTCAGCACCACGCTGCCAACAAGTGTCCTTCGTGCCCACCCCGCACCCTGCGCTGGCTCCGCTCCCTGATGGGTGCCCCTTGCCCTGGCACAGCGCCGCCCGCAGCACAGCCCCAGCTCCTGTGCCCTGCCTGCTCCCCACATGCAGCAGGAGAGCCCCAGCCGCAGGGCTCCGCTCTGCCCTTCCTACCTCCGCTCCCCTCTTCGTTTTCTCCTCCTCAGCCTGTGTGCAGTCAGGTACTGCCGGTACTGGTTGAACTCCTTCGGCGTGCAAACCACCTATGGGGGATGAGGGCAGGGAGCCCCCGGCATGGTCAGACCAGCCCCACAGCTGCCTCCCCTGAGCCAGCCCCGAGCAGTGGAAAGGGAGCTGCTCCGTGAACACATTTGGAACCCGCTCACAGGGAACCTTTTCTATGACCCTGATAGCTCCAAGCAGCTTGACCATCTCCGGTGATGGAATCCCCTCTCTTCAGCTAGCAGATGTGTTTGCAATGGTGGTGCTCCTGCAGGCTGCTGTACTCTGTGCCCAGTCAGCAACAGTAGGGATCACCTAGGTCAAAAACCCAGGAGGAGAGTGGAAGCTGTAGCAGAGTATGAACGGGGCAGGTGAGGGAAGAAAAGTCAAATGTGCTTCATGCTCCTGACACACACAGGGTGGCATTACCAAACCTCCAAGGCACAGACTAATTCCTGGCTTACTTCCCACTACAGAGGAACAATACTTTCTAAAGAGCCTCTCCAATCGAGAAGAAACCCTGTGTTTGCATACATTTTCTGTCTGATGGCTACCTACTGTTGTACCTTGTTGTGTTCACAAGATGTTTAATGCTCGGGTGAGAGCACCCAGTGCTGCATCTGTAAGGAGCTAAGCTGAAAGGCTGCCTCCAGCCATGTCTTTTCCTCTATCAATACTCCTCCATGCAGCCCTGGCCAGCCTAGAGCACTGCTATGGCCAAGTTCTTACTCTCAGCACCATGGAGCCAGAAGCTTCCTTTGCCTCCCCAGCCCTGCCCAACTGCAGCTCCTGCTGTAGGGTAGGTGGCCTCAAGGACTCCTCTGAATGATGGGGACCCCGTAAAGAAGAGCTTTACTACCCCTTTCTACTTCCTTTACCTTTTCCCCCAGCATTCCCCTGCTGAAGACAGCCTTGGAGCAGGGCTTCACATGGATCTTGACCCCAAGTGGGAGCTTCAGCAGCTCAGAGTGCATCTGCACAGCAGTTACTGCTCCCAAGTGCTGTCTGAGCTAGGAAGAGACACTCCAGCACTAAGTAGCTCCATCAGTCTCGTGCATGGCAGTTGCAAGAAAGGGCACATCCCAAGGCCCCAGAGCAGACCCTATGGCCCAGGCTCCCAGCCTGAGCCCTCTCCATGGTCCTGCTGCTCACCTCTCCCCTCCATCCCTGTGCACTCAGTGCCTCTGCCCTTTGAGTGCCAGCAGTGAAGCGGTGCTCCATGGCTCCTTCCAAGAGAGCTGTGTTGTGTGGAGTTGTGACCCTGTGCTCATTCTGCTCACTCCAGAAGCAGCGGCTGCAATCCCTGCAGATGGTCTTCCCAGAGTGCAGCTTCATAGAGAAGTTGTCCATTGGGCACTCATGATGTTGCCATGTTGCTGCCTTAAGCCATCATGTGCCACCTTTCTGTTTTCACATCACCGCATTGCCATGTTGCTGCATTGTCACATCATTGCTTTCCTCTGCCATTGCCCAGCTACTTCTCTTGTTCCTTCCTGGTGGTGGGCAGCAGGTACAAGGGGAGGAAGTTGGGTCCTGAGCTAACAGGGGGTACCTCACCACTGGATTCAAGTAGGGTGCAAATGGAGCCCCTTGGGCAGCCATTTGGAGACACTCCTCCTCAGAACAGTGGGTCTGCCGTTGTGGACTGATGCCGTGGGTCATGGATCCATGAATCCATGTGACATCCCGGATCTGTAGGTGATGTCAGTGGGGCTTTAACTGAGTCTGAACAATAAATTTCATTTGGCCTCAATTTATAGGCTCTGCTACATTTAAATTGTGTGGTCAGCAGGATGTCTATGCAGGAATTGTTAGGGAGGCAGGGATGTGCCCCTTCTCCCCCTTCTCTCCACAGTGGGTGAAGGAGAAGTGGTCTGACCCGCTATCAGCCATAGAGAAAATCAAATAAAGCTGTGAGTGTGATTGTGTTGGTAAAGAGAGCATCTCAGGCACGTGCTCGGTACAGGCACAGGATGATAATGGAAGATCTGGGAGAAAGGTTTGGAGAAACCAAACCATGAAATTGGGGCTGTTCAGCCTGGAGAAGAGAAGCTGCGTGGAGAACTCAGAACAGCTTCCAGGATCTGAAGTGGTCTGCAAGGATGCTGGGGAGGGACTCTTCATCAGGGACTGTAGCAATAGGACAAGGGGCAATGGGTTTAGACTATAAGAGCGGAGACTTAGGTTAGATAAAAGGAAGAAGTTCTTTACTGCGAGGGTGCTGAGGCACTGGCACAGGGTGCCCAGAGAAGCTGTGGCTGCCCCATCCCTGGAAGTGTTCAAGGCCAGGTTGGACAGGGCTTGGAGCAACCTGGTCTAGCATAAGGTGCCCCTGCCTGTCATAGAAGTTTGGACATAGAAGATCTTAAGTTCCTTCCTAACCCAACCTGTTCTGCAATTGTGACTGAATCTCCTGGAGCACATAGACAGCAATAAGGATGCAGATAAACCATGAACTAATTGCATTAGAAGGCTATGTGTTTAATTGGGCTCTGTCTGTCCTATATTTTCTACTGCTGAGCTCCTTGGGATGAAGCCAGCACTCCATGGAAGATCCCCTTGTAGTCACCAGGTGCTTTGGTGGTTAGGGATCAAGGCTCAGCACCAGAGCTGAATGGCACCCAATGCTGCCTGCTACTGTATGATTTTGGCTGTCTTCTTGAGCACAGTATCGTGGGACACCTCAGTGGGAAACAGATCCTGGGAGGCTGCAAGAGACTCTCTAGTGCTGGGGTGCAGCTGACTTCTTCCCTAGATGTCAATGTCTGCAGGGTTAGGGTACTTCAAAGCCATCACTGGGCTTACCCAAAGCCATTCCCAGGAGATGAAATACAAGCTGTCCCATTTCAGAGATGTGAAGCAGACAGTCCACAACTGGTGACTGCAGTAGCACCAGCACCCACTGTCAAACCAGAGCCTTGCTCCCAGCACCAGTTTTATCCCTGGCAGTTTTCAAGGTGCCAGCAGCCTCAAGGGTCAGGGCTTCAAGTTCCCTTCAAATAGAAAGCAAGCGACAAGGACTTAACAGCAACAAATATTTTCACGCCAGCCTTGATCGAAGTCTGACTCCTATGATGTGCAGGATTTCACAGGTGACATTCCTATGACACTGTTCCTCCTGTGTGTGCAGACAGATGGACCACTGCAGCAATAGAGCTTGCTCAGTCCAGAGATGTTCCTATGTCACTTTCCAACTTAACAATGTACATAAACATATTTTACATGTAAACTGGGCAATTAAGAAGGCAAATGTTTTAAAATACGAGGATTTATTGGCATAAAATTTGCCATCTATCAACACTGCGTAAATAGTTTTACATAAAAAGCCATCTGGAAACAGGTTGTTTATCATATTTATTCAGTTACAACTTGCTGGGTTAGAGTCTGTGCCTAGCTCATTAACTGTCAAGACAGTTTGACGTTGCTGATGAGGGGTGGATGCATTTGAAATTCTGCACGATGCATGAATATTAACTTGGGCTTTTAGGCAGCTGCACTATTTCAGGCAGCTTGGACATGCTCTACAGCGTAGGAAAGCCTAGAGAAAAGAGGCTGTGTGGTGACCTCAGAGCAGCCTCCAATGTATGAAGGGGGCTACAGGGATGCTGGAGAGGGACTCTTCAACAGTGACTGTAGTGATAGGACAAGGAGTGATCAACTCAGACTGAAAGAGGGGAAGTTCAGGTTGGATTTAAGGAAGAAATTCTTTAAGGGTGCTGAGGTGCTGGCACAGGGTGCCCTGAGATTTGTGGCTGCCCCATCCCTGGCAGTGTCCAAGGCCAGGCTGGATGGGGCTTGGAGCAACCTGCTCTAATGGAAGGTGTCCCTGCCCATGGCAGAGGTTTGAAACTGGATGATCTTAAGGTCCTTTTCAACCCAAACCATTCTATGATTCTACAATGGAATTCCTCTGTAAGAAGAAAGCAGGGCTCAAAGCTGCTCTTTGTTTTAGACTCACTCTGGCTGGAAACCTTAGGATCAGGTTTAGAAAGATACTTGACCTTCCCAACTAGGGTAGAAGGGCCAGGATGTGGGGATGATGGTGGTAGGAGGTTTACTTGTCAGTCAAGAACAAGCACAGCCTCATGTTGCTGTTTTCAGACAGCACAGGAGAAAGAAGCACATGTTACATCCTCTGAAGAGGTGCTAGAGTTTTCCTCCTGGGAAACACCATGGGCTGCAGACAGCTCCTCTGCCTGCTGCAGGCCAAAGCAGCAGTTTAGGAGTCATAGTATCAAGCCAACAGACACTGGCTTTTCTCGACATTTGCCATCTCCCTTGGTTTCAGTAATTAGATCCCCTGTTTTTAAATGTCAGCTCTCATGAGGTGATGCTATTGTATTTAGCACCATGCCCTTCTACTGATTCCAAAACACTTTGCAGAGGTGCTATAAATAACCCAATAACAAGAGCCAAATTAGCAGTTACAGCAGAAGGGGAGAGGAAGTTTATGCATCTCAGGGTTACTTGGAAATGAAGGGAGAGCTTCAGAAATGCTGTCCACCAGAGCAGGGCTGCCCAAAAGATGACTGTCCCTTCCACACAGCAGGGAGAAGGGGGACAAGGGAGGGTCAGCTGCTGCAGGGGACAGGTATGGTGACATCTGCTCTGTGGTCCAGGCAGATCTGTAAAGGACAGCTCAGCCATGAGCTGACATCGTGGTACTGCTACATGCTCAGGTCCTTGGCCAACACCTTCAATCTCTCCTAGTTCTGATTCTTCTGTAAAATGGGGGAATAGTGATACCTTCTGCCTGCCCTTTGTTTGACTCTGCTGTCAGTTTTGTGCTCCAGCCTAGAAGTAGCTGAGCTTCATCTTGTGTTTATAGTGACTGGGACAACCAACCAAGTTCGCTCCTCTTGTCCTAACACAGGTACCATGAGACAAACTCTGTGCAGTGTAGGCTGAGTCTACCCCTTCAAAATTCACATCCCCCATATTATTTGGGCCTCAGAGTGCTGTCAGCATTACCCTGGGCCACAATGTCCTTGGGTCAGCTGGATTGTCACTAGCACCATGCAGATGTGATAAGCCTGTGCATCAGCTGCAGACCAACTGCAAGAGCCTCCTGGGCCACCAGCAGACCACAGCAACAGGGACAGGCACAGTCATGAGCAATATATATGAGACAGAGGAAAGTCACATAGAATATGCCCAGAAAATGCCATGTTTGGGTTTTGTGCTCCGCTGGCAGTGAAGTTCTGCTTACTTTGTAGGGCCCAGAACCGATGATTTGGAGTTTGGCACTTATGGGAAGGCATCAGCAATAGGAGGTGGACTTTCAGCTAGCAAAGGTGCAGTATTTTAAGCTGAGAAGATGCATTTACTCCTTCTGTTCCACTACTCCAAGAAAGATGCTGGGACCAATAGCTGCTTTGGCAGAGGCAGGCACCAGCAAGCTCCCAGCACTGATGCTCTCTGCTGTCCTGTCTCAAGCTGGAATTGAGCAAGACTTCTACCTTTACAAAGCAGTTTAAGGCATGAGCCACAAAATAAGAGGTGTTGTGTGTCCCTATTCCCTGAGCAGGCTTCTCAGGAAGAGCTTCAGAGTGCTATTGGGCTGTTTTAATTTGCACCTTTGTAGAGGCAGAATAACTTTTGCTAGTTCAGCAGCAGAATGTATCAACATGAGGACTGCTTAGCAAATGGTCACAATTTACAGGAACTCTACCATTAATGTGCTTTGTTGTTCTTTCTTTGAAGGGAGGTAAAAATGCATATTAAAATACAAGCTCGCAGCTATTTCAAGAGAGATGCTATTTACATGCATCATCCTCATAAAAGAGCAGTTGATCTTTTTTCAACAGGGCAAATTACACCAGACTACCTCACACAGCTTTATATATTTGAATCCATCACAATGATACGAATGAAAGATAATTATTATGACTGACACTGTCTTCTCTGGTGGCAACCTGCCTGGCTCTGCTTGCCACTGGCCCCCAGGTAGGATGAAACTCCAGGAAGAGGCTGAGAGAGGTGCTTGGTGAGACAGGCCATTTATCAGCAGCCTTCAGTATTGGCCTGTGGTCATACACACTCATTAGCAATAACATCCTTGTTCAGTTCATTCAAGCTCTACAGTGATAAGTCCCCAAATAGATCCCAGGTAAGGGAAATGGCTTTACCTATTAAGCTGTTCCTGTTGCTATTAATCATGTAACAACTCAATCTAGGAACTTTATGGCTGTCACTGCATCACATCACTTAGTGATGGCTAGGCTTGAATACAAATCTCTCTATTTCTGCAGTACAACACAGCCCCTGGAAGGAGCTTGTCCATCAGGCAATGGATGAGATGCTGATATACAAATAAATGCTTGTGGTGCTGATGGGCAGAAGGCCTATGGAATATAGACAACCTGTAAATATTAACTGCTGCCTCCTCACAGGCAGTGCTGAGCAGGGCTGCAGAAGTGACTTTTGCATCAGATTCCCAAACCCTTGACCACTTCAGGACTTTTATTCTGGTTTGTGTGTTAAAACAATACAGCAGTCTTAGGTTGGTGGCCTGAAAAACACAAGGGATGCAGCTACCAGACTATAGAGAAGGCTGGCGAAGGTGCGTAGGGCTTTGGCTGTCCTAGGTGCCTAGAGTTAAAGCTCTTCTTGTTTCAGAGCAAAAGCAAACTTTAGCAATATAACATTGGGAAGCAATTAAGCAAACCCCACAAGAGCACCTGAGTCACGTATGCCCCAGCAGTAGTAGCGCTGCTGTTATCAGTCTGAGGATATAAGTTGGTCTAAGGACATAAACCTGCCAAAGAAGAGCTGTCACAGAGGACTTCCTTAAATATCCTCAGTGGGCAACTCATGAGTATCCTTAACTTCCCTGCACACACAGAGGCAGAGGCACAGCGAGAATTGACTGTGGATTTTAGCGTGGACATCAACTTCCCTGGAAGTATCCGATTTCTGTGTGCAGAGGCCAAATAACAGAATATATGGACTGTGAACTGATTCAGTGCTTAAATCTCAACAATTAAGTAGTCTGGGATACACAAAAAAGGGGCTTTAATTGCTTTAAATACTTTTTGCTGGTGCTTCCTGCAGAGCAGGAACCCAGGAAGCAGAACTGTCCTCCCCAATTGCCCACACCTCACCACCCCCAGTTGGTTTGGTTTCTGCTTTAATATGTTCAACAACATGGAAAATGTTTGTATAGAAACAAAAAGGAGCTCAGCAGGCTACCCCTGTTATAGCCACATAGGCTACTTAGGCTTGGGTCAGTCAACAAACCCTTGTCTCCCCTGGGGCACTGTGATGTGGAGAAGTTAAATGCTTCTCAAATGTGATGTGAAACCACTAAACCTATCCTTCTCTTACCAGGTTCCTGTAGCTAATAAGGATCAAGGAGGCAAAAGCACATGTGTTAATGCAGCAGGCTGACAAACACAGCTGCTGACAGAAATGCAGTAGAAAAAATCATCAAGGGAGCAGAATAATAACCTAGCCAGGAGATAATAATAAAAGCCTGATAGCATTCACACAGGTCTATATAATGTATTTGTCACTAGACTCCTTTCTACCTGTAATAGTAATTATTAGTAATAGGGGACAAACAGCATGCTTATTTCTGAAGGACACATTGCTATATAAACTGTGGAGGCTGGCCACTATGGGAATAATATCTCATCCACCTTCTTCAGCACAGCCCTCTGGCCACTGTGAGCTGGTGATCAGCAAAGCACATTACCCCAGACAGGTCAGCACCACTGTGAATCTCTGCCCAGATTCACCACTTCTCTGCGCACCCTTTGCCAGTGCCTCAGCACCCTCACTGTAAAGAACTTCTTCTTTAACTAACCTGAACTTCCCCTGCTTAAGTTTGAATCCATCACCCCTTGTCCTATTGCTCCAATGAGCACAGAGTACAATAGCCTGCATGACCCTCACCACCATTGCAAACACAGTTTGGCTTGCTGAAGAGAAGGAAACCTCTGGAGCACCTCAGGTTGATCAAGACCCTGTCTCTGAATATACAGAAAACCTGGAGCTTGCCAGCAAATATTCCTTTAAGAGGCAGCCATCCCAGTGCTATTTCCCAAGGCAGAGCATGAAAGAAGGACTATCCCCCGTACTAGAGGAGCAGAGCCTGAAAGCAAGGGAGCAGAGTTGCTGGTGTTAGAAAAAGGGTCAAATACAACCACTGCTGCTGTCTTGTGACTGGAAAACATGTAGAACTCCATCTTCAGAGGTCAGCAGCACCATCCAGAACACATGTAGAGACCCCTGGCAGCTCCACCAGACAGCATTCACAGACCTGACAGCTTTGAGCTTTCAATAAAGTTTTTACCAGCATGAACCTTTGCCTCAAACTCAGTACAAACATCAGTCACTGAAGAGATCTGCATCTGGCAGACCTCTGGCTTTTCAGGCTTTCCATGATGACAGAGGCTCTGGAAGTGGTTAGTCTCTGCAGCATCCCCTGAGCTGTAAGCACAGCATATCTCAAGAAAGAGCAGATTCTAACACAAGTTTCCTTGGCCAGTGGTTTTGAGTGCTTCAGCTACACAAATAACCCAGTACTGAGGTCCTTAACTAGGTTAGTGCTCAGAACAGCCCCAGTTAAACTTTCCCATAGGCTATACCAGGAGGCTGCAGGCCATGGCAGGAGCGACAGAGCAACGCTGTGTACAGACCAGGGAGAGGCAGATACTGCATCACTTTAACCAGCCAGAGCAGATTTATAATTCAATACCAGGATTAATAACATCTATCACATTTAGAGTCCTTCATGTGTGTGGCCAGGCAGATTAGCAAATGAATATGAAATTAGTGCCATAACAGCAGGCACAAATTATTTAGAGTCTGTTCTCTGTGAGTGAGCTCCAGGGAGGAGCTGTAAGATTACTCAGCAGACCTGACAATGTAGAAAGGATGTCAGGCTGGTAAACTTCTGCTCTTATTCCAGCAAACTTGTATTTTTGCTCCAGTCATTCCAGCCAAACCCAGGACAAGAGGATAAATGACATTTGGTTAAGGTGTTGCACACACAGTAGTAAACAGCAGACACAGTAGGTCTGCAATACTCTTGCTGCAATGTGAGAATGACCATATGTGTCTGCCTGATGATGGCTGATATACAGGAAGAGGCTAGAAGAAACCAGGGAATCATGAAGTGATCTTTCTTCTGAAACCCTGCCTCGCTTTCAGCAGTTGGCAAAGCTGTCAGAGGCTGCACCTGCACTGCCAGGTTTGACAGGCACCAGTGCCTTCCCTGCTTCACAGCACTCCCAGGACATGTTTATGCCTGTGATGAGGCGTTTAATTAGGCACCACAAGAAAAAGTACTTCTGCAGCACTGGACTCCACATCTTAGATTGTTGTGAGATGCTTCTGCAAAGATCTCATGGGGTGCAATCAAAGACTCCAAACTTCAGGCACATAATCACTTCTGAAACTCATAAAATTAAATGGCAGTTCACAGAGAAAGATGGGAAATAAAGAATCACAGAGAGAAAATATCTGTGTCTACATGAATCTGAGGAGGATATAATTAGGCACTGACAAGACATAAGGGATTGTCACTGGCTTTTAAAAGAGTGGAAAAGGACCACTTTGTTGGTGATCCTCATTCCTCTTATGTATCCCAAAAGTGAACAAGGTTAAATATCAGCTAGATTAGTTACCTAACTTGGCACCGGAATAATGAGCATGTGAATCTGCACCTCTGTTGTACCTAAAACCTTGTGCAGACTGACAGCAGCATCCGGTTGTGCTTTTAAAAGGTGAAATATTTGCAAGTGCAGGTGAGGGCAAGCAGCAGAACCTGGTCCTGGTGAGAGGCAGGAAGGGAAGGGGCTGTGTTAAGCAGTCTAACAGCACTCCTGATTAACAACTGTCCCCAGGCTGAGCTACTGAACATCAGAGTTCAGCAGGTCATCTGTTATGGCAGAGCTAAAAGGCACTGAAACGATGTGGAATGAGAAGGATTTACTTATTTATAAATCTGGTTATCTGCTTCCACTCTGGAGGAAAGGAGGTGAATGCAGGAGCACTAGACATGGACCCCAAAGGTACGTGGGAACAAAGGAAAGAGCTCACTGGTAAAAATACAGGACTCCATTCTTCTTTCAACACCCATCCAAGTGGCTCTCTGCTGCTTTAATAATAGCACATGAAAACCAGACCTGGCTGTGCTTATTAAGAGCATCTGCACATCTCCCCTCATCAAGGGCTTCCACAAGCTTTCATTCCCGCTATGTCTTCTAATGGCTCCCACAAACATATCCAGCCTCTAGAGATCTTCACAAAATGCTGCCTTTGATGGCTTGTAGCAGGAATTCAGCATTAGGGCTGCACAATGGGCTACAGAAGCAGCTCCCTGCACTGCAGAACTGAACAAGGTCCAGCCATGGATTTAACAATATCTATCTATCTATATGTATATATTAAATGAACAGAACCTGTGTGATTTTATCCATGTCAGACAACAATGCTGCCACTGGGTAGTAAGAGGAAACTGGGTCCCTGTTAGTGTAGCAGTGTGTCTAGGTAAGAAATCAGTATATAGCTTCATGCATCACAGTCCTGTCTTACTGAGGATGTCCCAGAGGGTCATCAGGTCTGTCTACACCTCCACACTATAGACTTAACTCTGTTCACGTTTGAACCAGGCAGTACCCATAATAAAAACATCCATCTATTATTTTTCAGTTTATGCAATGGAGAATCATTCATTGTTTTAACAAAGTTGTCCTTTGTTAAAAAAACATACACCTTATTTGAAGTCTGAATCATTTATCCTGTGCTTTTAGTTGCAGATCTCATCATATTTGTAGTATTAAATTTCCCTACATTATTTGGTCACCTTGGGATCACTCATCCTTGACCTCCTCTTGGCTAAAGTTTGTCTGACTGGACTTCTGGAGTTATCCACCACCCTGACATTATGTCGTTATTTAATCTTTCCTCTGGTGCATCTCTAAATACCTCCTCCAATTTAGGAGGATGTTCCTTAAACAATGGCTATTACTAAACAGTGTACTTCTGACTGGCACATTGCTGTGGACCTTCACACTGAGTGCTGATTACACTCACACCTTCCATGCCTCAGTGCTTCCCAGCACAGTTATGTCTCCATTACGGGTATAGCCTTTACTCCCATGGGAATGACTTCACATCCATCCCTATTATTTGCATATGCTGAGATTCCCAAATAAGTCAGGTTGCCTTATCGCACTAATAAGATCTGTCCATCATCTCCCCAGGTCTTTTTGCCAGCTGAAGCTCCATCTGTGACCATTTCATATCTTTTCCTGGGTCATCAACACAAATACTATCGATATTGCATTCAGACCATGTACCAGTCCTTGCAGGACATTGTTACAACACCCTTCTGAACTTGAGCAAGGACTTCCAGCTCACAACTGATATGTGGAGATTCATCTCCTCTAAAGCTTTCCATCTATTTAATATGTGCAATGTTGAACCTATAACACTGTAATTCCTTAATTGCAATTAATTTTATGATATCAAGGAAAATAACATCCTCACTGTCACCATGGTGCTTACAAACAACATGCAATCCCTTTGCAAAACACATGCATAGAACTGCTGACAAAATTAAACTTCTAATTAATAGAGAAACACAGAGGCAACTAGAAGAACATTTTTGATGATATCTGAAATGCACCTTGCCATTTCAAAGCCCTTAAAGGAGTAACTACCTAAGCTACTTGCCAATTGAGACATCCTTCCCCTCAAGCTCGAGTTGGTTCATCTGATTCACTATCATTACAGGAGGCTAATAGAATAGGTTTCATGCTGTAAGTATCCCAGGAGGCAGCCTATGTTGCCCAGCAGGGCAGGTCCACCCTGGCAAGCCTGTACCTCGTCACTTTCTGGTTTCCTTCCAGAAGGAAATGTGCTGAACACATTTTCTTCTCAAATGTCTTCCTGGAATAACTTGCCCTGCCTGTCTCACTCTGAAGGAATAAGAACATCTGATTCAGTGCAGCCTGAAGTCAGTAATGTGAGCTGCCACCCCTTCTGCAGGAAGAGGAAGGCAGGAGGAGAGCTGGAAGGTGAACATCCGCTGCAAGATTTCCAGAAGAAAGAGGAATTTTCTAGTGGGGAGAATGAGCAAAATGAATGTCAGGCTTTAAAAGCCAGAGTGCTACTTTTCAGCTTTTTTTGCATAGAGGGAGCACAGAACTAGGGAGCTCTAGGCTCAGATTTGAAGTCTGAATGACAGCAGGCTAGAAATGCTGGAATAATAGGAATGCCTCCTGAATGACCAACATCTGAAAGTCACAGAATTTGGAGGAAAAGGAAAAAAAGCATTAAAAAAGTAAAAGAATACAGATAAGCAGGTGCCTGACAATCTACTGCCTTGTGACCATGAAATTAAGGTGCTTTAAAAAGGTACTGAAGCTTATGAACATGGATGATTCTTAGTTGTTTTAAAGAAAGCCCCACTAACCTTGTCTTGATACTCCAGATCCCAATGCCTCCACTCAAAACCAGTAGAACAAGGAGAGTATCTGAGCTCTACCTACTGCCAGAATGCTTCAACTTATTAACAGGATACTCAGCAGCAACACTTTGCATCTGTGCCAGTGTCAGGGAGAGACAACAACCACATTGATTTCAATTATCCTTTGCAGGGGTAAGGCTTTATGCTTGGATTTGTTTCCTGCTTGCAATGTTCAAAACAGGTTAGCACAGCACAACTTTAACATGAATGTCATTCAATAAAGGTAATGAAGAAGGAATCTTCATTTCTTCCAGTGCTTGCATAAACTTCATTCTTGGCCAGTATCCCAGTGGGCAGGTGAGACCATAGGTCAGCCCCTGGGCTCGCCATGCAGCTGGAGGAAATGAGCTTTCATTCCCCACACTGGTGCAATACCACCTTAAGTGCATTTTGGGAGCTCTTGAAGCAGACATAAAAGTCTCATCATCAAAAACTGTGAAATGAATTTATGAAAAAGAAACCCCTCCTTCTGATTGAGGAGGGCCCTGACGTGAAAATCACATGAGCCTGGAAGAGGATGTGCTGAGGAATATCTCACTCTACTTGTGTCCTTGTTCCTGTACTTTGTGCCAGCATCCACCACTGAACTCTGAGACTGTATCCAAGATAGAGCTTCACTCCAGTCGAGCATGGCCATCCATGGGTTCCCCCCCTTGTGTCACTGTCTTCACACAAAGAGAAATGCATGACATGCCCCAGCCAGGGGAGCTGCTAAAGAGATACAATCTAAAGAGTCAGTGAGTGGAGCTGTCTTGTTCCAAAGGTGTGTTTCACCACTGTCCTGTGCTTACAAAGTGTGTTCTGAATATGCCCCTGGCTAAAGTCTCCAAACCTCCACCCTCCTACATGTGCATTAGGCTCCTGCCTTTGCCTCCATGGGACCCCATTTCCAATGACATTATTCTATTGCTGTCAGTGTTCAAGGCCAGGTTGGACAGAGCCTTGGGTGACATGGTTTAGTGTGAGGTGTCCCTGCCCATGGCAGGGGGGTTGGAACTGGATGATCTTAAGGTCCTATCCAACCCAAACTATTCTATGATTCTACTGTGTCCATCAGCTTCATAACAAAATCCAGCCAATACATTGTTTTCTGTCACCCCTTTGGAAAGCACAGAACAGGACCATTAGTCCATTAAAGACAAACACCTGCAATCCTGCAAGCTAGGAGCCATTCCTGCATAACTCTCCCTGCAGCACTGAAGTCATGCTTTTCCTGTGGTCAGACGGGGGGATCCTTTCCAGCTGTATCTCCACACCAGCACAGGGGACCCCAACAGATCTGATCAGAGCAGTATCTAGCCATGACTTGAAACAGATGGATTCTGCACAGTTATTTTAGGACAGGGAGTGCCAGGAGCCAACCCACCTTTAGACCTGCAGTGTACAGATGCCCAGAGGTGGGGTTGTGCTCTCTATCCTCCTCTCGGTTGCCTGCAAAAAGACACAAGTGTTGCCTGTGTAACTGCTGCTGCTCTCCGTGCTCCCAGATCACAGCATTTTTCTGGTGTTGGCTGCCAAAATACTCGGGGCTGTGCATTCCACAGAGGTAAATGGCTTCTGACAGGTGAGGAGCGAAGTGCTGATGTGGGTAGAGCACTCCCCAAGCTAGCCCAGCTTGCCTTTCTGTCAGCACATTCATGTTTGGAAAGAGCCAGCAGATGAAAGCATCTCTCATGCATAAGTACAAGGCTGTGGTGAGCAAGCATTTTGCTTTGCTGTGTGTCCTAGACTGCAAAATGAAACCAACCCAGCCTGTTCCAAGTTCATGCCTACACCGGCTTTCTCTCGTTTTCCCTTTGTGAAACATTCCTTGTTTGTTCTCTATGAGCAACACCACTATTTGCATCTGATTGAGATGCAGTTAGCAGAACCTTCACCACATATTTCCTTTGTAAATACTTGACAAATTATATTCACTGAAACTACATGATTAAAAAAATAGGGGACACATCTACCTTTCTATAGTCATCCTTAGCATCATCTATTGGCACCCTGGTTCACCTCACCATCAGGGCACAGACCCAGGGCAAGAGCCTGGCCATTTAGCCTTGGTCTGGCTGAGACCTCACTGCAGACCAAGCCTGCTCCAGCTTCCCCTGATCACAAACCTCTCTCAAAGACATGTTATTTTCCTGGTAATAACTTCTGAGTGAGAGAGACTTAAAATTATAAGCCATCCAGTTCAATTTCCACAGTGAAAGCCTAATTTATTGAACAAAGAGAGTTTTAAGGCAGGAGAAACATCATAGCATGTTCCCAGGCTGCTCTCTCCTCTCTGCACTGCACTGGTGCTCAGCGCTGCCCGCAGAGCAATCCTTGCTGGCATCCAGGTGCAGGATCACATGCACAGGTTTGCCTTTCCATATGACTCCAGGCACTTCTCATTATCCCAGCACGAGGCAAGATTGCTGGGAGCTGGGGCACACATGTGCCAAAACTCATTAACCTTCTCCGTGCTGCCTTCAAAGAACCCGACAAAGAGCCTGCAAACAGCTACTTTGGTGTGTATTTTCCCTTTTTTTTACTCCTCTCTATTTCTCCTTTTTGGAACAAAAGCTGACATTGAGCAGTCTGATGCAGCTTTCTAAGTGGAAAATACAGTGGTTATATTCCAGGGCAGGTTTGCCAAGGGCGGAAGAGGCGATGGGAGATGCAGACTTCCCCCTGTTAACACTTCTTAGTTAGACTGAGACTTAGGCTAGACTGAGACCAGCTGCATCATCCAAAGAGGAGTCAGTCCCTGAATGTGGTGGTGTTTCCTGCATCAGAGATGGTTCAGTGTGTACTGGGTGCCCCTGACAATGAGATGGGCTGGAAAAACAGTGAGAGTTAAATAGCAGCACCAGCAATCCTGTCTCTCAGTCCTCAGTTTCCTGTCCCTGCTTTCTGCTTTCTGAAGCTTTGGGGTGCCTCAGGTCGTTGTTTTCAAGCTTTTCTTTCCATTCTGGAGGCTCATTTACAAAGCAGTAGCTGGAGTTCAAAGTGATGCCTGGGAGCTAGGGGTACCAAAGTGTTATGGAAGAGAAATATAATCAAGAATCAGAGGACTAGTGAGGAAGTCAGCAACTTGTTACAAACCTATGCTAAATTCAGATCACTGAGCCTGAGGTGTAAACATCCATGTCTGATTGCTGCATCTTCATTTCCTGGTTTTGACCTTACTTTGTTTATTGCAAGTAAGATAACAGAGAATGTGCTATTGTGAAATAAGGAAGGAAAACACCAAGAGCAAACTGCTGTCACAGCCTGTTGTGAAACCAGGAGACCATGAGTGTAATAGAAACAGGCTGCTCCTCTTGGGTAATGTTGGTCTGATTTGCAGGTTGAATGGTGTAAACAAGATACAAGAAGCTTCTATTATTAGTAGTCTATATACAATGCTATTCAGACTCAAGGTCTAGATGGTTAACTTAATGCAGCCAAATTTCACTAAAAAATTTCAGTGAAATGTTAGGATTTGCTGGTATTTCCCCAATCTTCTCCTGCTTTGTTCATCCCCCCCCCACTCTACAGAGTGTGGTGTTAGTGATGAGTTTTCTTCCTCCTCTTTGCCAGAACTGTGAAGTTCACATTGGCTATCTTTTCTGTCTCGGTCTGGTTGCATTTATTTTTATACATTTTCTAGACATCTTTTGTACATTTTTCCTCCTCCCATTGGTTTTCAGGTATTCATTTTTTCAGTTAATTTTGCTTTTTCTAAAGCTGGTTTTACTGGGACAATACAAAGTTGTTCTCCTGAAGTAACCACTGACCAAACATCATGGTGTGTGTCTGCAGCCTGGAACAGCTGATTCTGCACTCTGACACCCCTATTTTATTCTAGGCATAGACCACTCAGTCCATACAAAGCAGCTACTTGTTCTTGCACAACTACAGCAAACCCGAACCACACTCAGGCAATTATCTAAATAATGACTATCACAGCTAATACAATCTAATATCAGCTCAGATCATGACAAGCTCAGATGATTCCTGAGACCTTGCATCAATATGGAAACTACGGCCTCCAGCAGCACTAGTAAAATCACAGTTATTTGGGTTCAAAGGGAGACAATGTCCATTCCAGAGGGCCAGGCTGCTGCCTTTGCATCCACAGTGAAGTTCTGGGGGAAAGAGATTCATACAGAGTGGTCTTTAATATCCTTCATTCCTTGCCCACATCAGACTCTTTGCAAAGGAGGGACAAAGGGTCGAGCAGGGAAAAGAAAGAAACCATCAATGAACCTTGAACTGAAATATTGCTGTTGAATAAAGAATCATTTCCTTTTCTCTGATTCCTCAGTTTGACTTTGCAGCTCTATGTACTACATCATTGCAAGTACCAGCTGAATGCATCTATACCAGGGTGCCCGTCTCTGCTTCTGAGCTTGTAGGTCACCTTGCAGAAGCCTTCCCCCACAGAAGTATGGGCTGTTTGTTATAGACACTCTGCTGGAGGTTACAACTCTACCTGAAGCTCCTCTTGAGCTTGATTAACTCCAGCAGCTTTTAAAACTGGCTGAAACCCTTGTGTGGAAGTCAGTGAGGAGCCCTGACCCAGTCCCTTGCAGTGGCTGTGTCTTGGGACAGATGCCTTCCCCACGTGAGTATGTGTTGCCGTCAGGGCTGGCCAGATCAGTTGTATGAAAGAGCTCATTACTATCCATGTAAATGAAAACAGAGATAAAGCTGAGCAAACACTGAAGGACAACTCTGCAGGATCTCCTCAAATAAAGCACTCAGTTGATTTCTTGTGCTCATCTTAGATACTACTTGTAAGTGTTCAGGCAGCGATCAGTTATCTGACAAAGCCTTCACAAATCCTGGGATACTTACCACAAGTGGATTGGCACCTGAGGACTTGTGCAGTGAACAGCTATTTTTAGCTGCCACACATTGTTCTCTAGATTATGAAGTGTCACTCACCAAGCAGGGAGCCAGGAGGATGCTGAGCACCAGCCAGGCTCCACAGAGCAAAGGCACATCATGAGAAGCTCTCTGCCACTCTATACAGTGGCCATGGATCATCCTGCCCTTGACAGTGACGAATGATATGTTTAAAGGAAAACAGGAGGTGCTCACAGATACTGGGATCGACCTGGTTAAATCCTAGAATTGCTAGAAAGAATTTCTCTCTGGATAAACTTTGAACCAAAGCCATGACTGGATTATTGGTTTATTTCTAGACAATTTATTTCTAGCCTTGAGCTTTCTAAATTTCACCCTGAATAAGGATTGTAACCAAAGACAACAGTCCTGTGTTTCCTGAGCAATTATTTGTTCCCAGAATTGAGGGCAAATGTTACCAGCATCTCCCTTGCAGAGTGCAATGCTCACACATTACTGAGGTAGGACCTCACTGTAACCTTTCAACTTCCTTCAGACCTCACAGGCAAAGATTCCTTTTCTCAGTGTAGTCAGAGAGTTCTGTGTGATAACCTCATGCTTGTTTGACATGGGCTGGTTGTAATCAGCAAAACACATGAGATATGGTCATCAACACTCCTTTGCTTGGCTGATTTAAACAAGTCACAGAGGGTCAGAAGCTCTAATGTCTATGTTAGGCCGAGCTGGCTTTTCTAAAGTGTGAAGGATAGTTTACCTGCCTAGAAATGCAGTGTAACTGGGATTGTGTGTATGTTCAGGTAGGGTAGGTATATAAAAATAGGTGGCAGAGAGAACAAAACACTTAAACTGATTTAGAGCAGGAAAAACACAAGATGGCACAAGTAGCATTTCAAGGATGCTTGGTAAAGTTGAGAAGCGAGTAATTCATGCATTGCCTTAAAGCCACAACCCCCTAAGTGGAGAACACTAAACAGTACAATGGCACTATAAACTGCTGTGCTTGCCCAGGAAAGGTCCCCATGCAGTAGCTCGTCTGGGTGTCACTCAGCCATGGGAAGCATCCTAAACCTGTCTGGGCAGAAGCCTCAAATAAGGTATTTGATAACAGGGGATGCTGCCACAAGTGGCTTCCTGCCCTGTGTCTGCTTTGCAGTTCTCTGGGGACCCACACTCACATGGTGTGATCCACAGAGAACTCCCAGACACATGGATGCAGGATCTGTATCAGGAACCATAAAGTGCACTGGTAGTGCTTGTTGCCTGATTTCTCTGTGAAATTCCCACAGGGTCATATGGGAAGGTAAATGTGGATGGGTGTGAAGAGGATACAATGAAGCTGGGACTGCAGTAAATATCATCTCTTCAGTTACCTTCTGCCAAATGCTAAGCTGGATCCTTACCAAAGGCAGCAGAAGCTGTGAAGACTTGCTCAGAAGGTGTCGCTCAGAATCAAAAAGCTTTATTTAAACCCAAAGCTACCTGCAGTGCTATGCGATGCTGTGCCTGACCATGTCCCCAGGGCAGTCTGCCTTGATGCCTGCTGTGCCCTGGGACCCTGGCCTAGAGCTTTCTCACCAATCTGTCCTGAATGTGCAGCCACAGAGTCCCCCTCAAACCCTGGGTCTAATCCCTGGGGCTCTCAGGCAGTGCAGGACTTGAGGAGGAGTTTGTAGCTCCAGCTTTTCTTTACATCTTGCAGTATTGGGATCAATCCTAGGAGAGCGGTCATCAAGAGCAGCCTTCCTGAGTGATGCTGCCACATCAGCTCTTGTCTCTCCACCAGACCACTCTCTGCTGCCCTTTTAGTGCACCGCAGACCCAATGCTTTAATTTCTTTGCAAAAGACATGCTGGTGCTGTTAATGGGAACTTTGTCACTTCATCTTGGCCAAAACATTATCCTGCCTTCCTTTATAACAGAAGTTGGCTTCAATTAAACTGCACATTTCCCTTTGCTTTGTGTTATTTGGTTGCTAAATGTAATGAGAAGAGTTCTCCAATTATTTATGTTGGGGCACCAGACTGAATCCCACCCCTACTGCTATGCCTCTTTATTGTCTTTCTTGCACCCTACCAAAAGCTCCCCTGAAACCTTGATTTGAGATGCTCCTGCCTCCTCAGATGGTCACATCAACTCCTTTGTTGGATCTTGTGGACCTCATGTGAGGTTGACACATGGGAACATGGACCTGTGCCTCAGCTTCTGGTATGTAAACCCAGGAAGAGAAGGTTTCTAGTGCTCTGGGCAGTGCCCTGCTGCAGTTGTGCTTCTGCAGTATTACACCTTTGCATGAATTTAAGGGGTTTGCCATGATAGAGCTCTTACTGAGCTTTACACGTTAATAGTGCCTACCTGTTTGAGGGGATGAAAGGTGTTATATGAAGCAGTTTCCATTCCTGCTAGTGACCAAGTGGCTCATAATGCCACAGAACTCCCAGTCCCATGTGCCAAGTAATGACAGTAGAGACCAGGCTACTACATTGCCCCAGCTTGCCCTCAGCAACCACACCAGAAGCTGCCTCAATGCTCAGCCTGGATCTAGACAAAGGTGACAAATACATTTCTGCCTGGCAAGCCCCATTGTGGAAGCACCCTCGCAGGCACACTCAGGCCGTGCAATATCAAAGTGCTGTGTATTTCCTCAGATACCAAACAGAAAATACATCACTGACTTAATTGCGAGATACTTCTGACTTACAGCAACACTCATGGCAGTGTTCAGTGTTACAACCAGTGCAATGTACCCCTTTGTAATTAGCTTGTCTTCAAACTATGCACTACCTTTGTGATGCTGTTCTCCCCTAGCATTACTCTGAAGCTTCCTTAATTGCCTCTTTAGAACGGTGCGCAGTGCACATTGTGCCAGTGGAGCAGAGCTGGAGCAGGCACTTTCTGAGAGCCTGAGCTCAGCAATGCTTAGGTGTGTGGGGTGCTAATTAGGTTGATAGCCCAGTCCCAAAGACATGGGATAATAATGAGTTTCTTCAGCAAGGGCCACAGTACATTGCCAGTTTCTGCCAGCTCCCGGCGTTCCAGGCCAGCATCCTGCCTAGCAAATCCTCTCCCTAAAGAGCAGCCCTCACCCCCGCAGCTCTGCATTAGTGATTATCAGGGGGCCCAGCGTTTGCAGGGAGACATGTGAAAATGTCAGCACAGATGGAGATTAAGCTGTCTTCACCTAACGTCAAAACTGCCATCTGCTTCTCTCCTGCACAGCTTTAATCAGATTTTCTCGACAAAGAACGTAAGCGAGAGGGATGGGAGGGCTCTGAGCACACAGGCAGCCGTGGCCTTTCTGTGCTTATCTGGAGAGGCCTGGGGAGCTGAAAAGGGTTTGTCTCGACATTTCGCATGGAAAGGCTCTCTTTGGCTTCCTCTGTTTCTTGAAAGGCAGGACTTGCCCTGAGCAAGGAGCAAAAGCTGCCATCCTGCTATGTGAGTAGAGATAAAAGAAAGCTCTTGGTAAAGTGGACCTTGACCTCAGATGGCTGGTTTAGCTTATTTATGCAACAACCAGCAAAAGGGATAAAGCTTTTACCCAATGAGATTTTAATAGAAGCCTGCTGGGTTCCCTAGGTCAATTCCACCCTTGCACTCTTAAGAGCAATGTGCTTCAGAAGACAAGTGGGTAGCAAAGAGAACTATGGGAGAAATGGATGGTTTGATCCACAGTCACACCAGAATTTCAGTCTTGCCTTGCCTTTCCTTCCCAAGCCCAATATGTTCAAAGCTAAATTTGCCAACTGCTAAGTTGAGGATAAATCATTTAAGGAATACTGTGTTTTATGTAGGAACATAATGACTGGCTAAATATTAACCTTATGTATCCAAAGCCTTAAAGGTAAGCTACATGGGAGAGTTTCTTGACATGGCTCACAGATAACAGTTCAGTGTGTGGAGCATGGTCTGCCTTTTCCCAGCAGTGATATTGTTAACACCTCCTGCGCACCTCATCCACAATAAACTCAGGGACTTCCATTCAGATCTGCTCATCAGCAAATTGTTTCCCATCTTAGAATCATAGAATGGTTTGGGTTGGAAAGGACCTTAAGATCATCCAGTTGCAACACCCCCTGCCATAGACGGGGACACCTCACACTAAACCATGTCACCCAAGGTTCTGTCCAACCTGGCCTTGAACGCTGCCAGGAATGAAGCATTCAGCACTTCTCTGGCCACCCTATGCCAGTGTCTCAGCACCCTTACAGTGAAGAACTTCTGCCTTGTATCTAACCTGAACTTCCCCTGTTTCAGTTTGAACCCATCACCCCTTGTCCTGTAGCTACAGTCCCTGATGAAGAGTCCCTCTCCAGCATCCTTGTAGCCCCCTTCAGACATTGAAAGGCTGCTCTGAGGTCTCCACACAGCTTTTCTCCAGGCTGAACAGCCCCGATTTTCTCAGCCTGTCTTCATATGGAAGGTGATTTAGCTCCCTTATCATCATCGTGGCCCTTATCACCTTCATGACCCTAAATCTTGAACTCATATAGCTGACTATTCCTTTCCAGATGTACCTATGCCTACCAAGCAAGCTCTCTGTTTTTCTTTCAGATCATCTTCAACTCAGCTCTGAATTTGTGACGTTCATTTGTAAGTCTAGTCATCCAAAATACTGTCAGTCCTTTCCAAGTGGTGGTGTCAGCCAGCTTGAAAATGTTTCCTCTGTTCCATCATCGGGACTATTAATGAGAGTGCTGAAAGCTTAGCCCGTATAGTAAGCTTCCTATTTTGACAGTAATCTGTCAATGATTGTTCCATCTATAATTTTCTAACCAGTTTTGCAACTACCTAATAATATATTCACCTAGATGATATTTTTCTAGCTCATGAAAGTGTCATGGGAGACAGTGCTGAAAGCCTTCCTAAAATCAAGATCTATGACTTCATCTGTTTCTTCTCTGTCCACAAGGCTTTATGTCATAAATGAAAATTAGATTGGTTTGACATATTTGTTCTTGACAAATCCATACAGACTGTTACTCATCTCCTTATACTCTTCTGTGAGCACACAGATAGTCTATTTGATTATCCAGTTCAGTGTTTTCTGAAAATTGAAGTTATATAGGTTTGTGAGGGAAGCTCCTAACTCTGTCTTCTTATTTAACATTTCAAAGACTGGCATTTAAAGATGTCTACTGTCTTTCAAGTTTTCCAGCATCTTACCAACCCTCAGTGAATCCTTCAAACTAATGGCTGATGCTTCCAAGATATCACCAGCTTGTGCCATACATACCATACAGTGAATTTCACTGAGACGTAGCCAGCTAAGAGCATCTACCTTTTCTGGGGCAACTCTTGGACTGTGTTTCTCTCAGTATTTTCTGTTTAGGTGTTGAAGCTTAGGGAAGGAAATAGACCACTGTGGGGACCCCGCTGCAAGCTCGTGTGCAGTCAGGACACAGGACTGTGGGCTCTTTCTAACCAGAGCCCACTCTAAAGACTAAATTTCCACTACTGCCTTTGATGCCTGTGCTGCTGAGATCTGTTTCACCTGTGTGCAGAACTCTCAACAGTCATTAATTTGCCAGAGAGAATCATATTTCCCTTCTGCTTTGGGGAAGATTGATGAGGTTTAAGTATCTTCTATTTCATAAACTAAGCAGCATGTCTATAAATTCTCTGTGCCTTGCACTTCTGCTTTTACGTTTGTATGTGCAGGAAAAAAGGATTGTGTAGCATTTCTGATGCAAAAGAGTATTTCTTGGGTTATATTGAAGTTCTTTGCCCATCATTTTCTCCTGATCAGGCAATGACCACACGAATCAGGATCACTCATAGGGTTGCCTTAAGACTAGTCAACATTCACAAAGCTCATTCCCCTCCGTTACAAACTATTTTGGTAACAAGGGTGCCTTTACAAGGCATAGTTTCTTACAGATGTCATTAGAGGTTCAATTAGGAGATGGAAGAAATTATCTCCATAATGAGAAAGAAAAGAAAAACAAGAACAACAGCAAAACTTAATAGCGATAATGAGGAAAATAGAGTATTTACAAATGAAAAAGTACATCTAAATAGCCACTCTTACTGTTTTAAAGAGTCCCTTGAAAACTGATTACCTGCGTTGACCTATATCTAAGGTACTGACAAAAATAATCAGGGACAGTCTGTAGTCAGTTCAGATTCAGTTCTAATAGTCTGAATTAGATGGACCAAATAAGCTGGAATTATCCATTAAATCAGCAAAATCTGCTTGTCCTTCACTTTAATACTTGATTAATTCTGATGACCAAAGGACCTGAAGTCATCCCTTTCTCTGGCCTTGCAGCAGGCTGGCAATGTGTTTGTCTGCTACTCAGAAACCCTGTGCCATTGCCATCTGCTGAGAAACCAGGGTGGGATTCCAGTGCCATGGGTTTTGTCTTGGAGCAGAAGGCTGCCGTGGGAGCACTGGCACACGAGGGCTTTGCAGACTCACACTTTCAGTAGCTAATAGTTAAAAGCCTGATGAATACAAAATATTGTTTCACCAAGTGCTTGAATAATGCCTGTGTGATCATGACTCAGATTGATCTATTTTT
This sequence comes from Melopsittacus undulatus, assembly GCF_012275295.1. Lineage (NCBI taxonomy): Eukaryota > Metazoa > Chordata > Aves > Psittaciformes > Psittaculidae > Melopsittacus > Melopsittacus undulatus. The sequence goes on from NC_047536.1 coordinate 23,005,722, forward strand.
TCACCTAAAATTTTCATAGACAAGCCAGAGACCCCTGGAAAAGCAGAGCACCAATCCAGATTTCAAAGAGCTGTTAATTTAGAGGGTCCAGACTTTATGGTTTGATCTAAGAAGTAAAAGCTAGAACCACAGTCTTAGAAGTTGAAGACTATCCAGGCTGACTGCAGAATATCACCCTCTGTGCCTTTTGCAATGAGCCCAATCCTGGAATCCACTGCCCTTCTAGTACTCTGCTCTAGAAGAATTCACTTGGGACATGTTAAATATAAATCATATTACTTTCTTGAGCTAGCCAGTGAAACTACACTGCTTTGGATCCTTGAGAGCTCCCAAACTAGACTCCATAGCAAAGCTGAAGATATGAAATTGTGCTGAAAGCCGTGAGAAATTACATGCTTCTGAAAGGCTTTATTTCCTGCTCCTTTGCTTTCTGTTGCACATCTACACATATAAATGTAGGCAGATCTTAACCTACCCTACCCAAAGCCTGGCTAGCTTCTGGCTCTCATTGCTGTTCTGATCTCAGTCTCAAATCCATGATGGTGTAATGTGCAGGTGGGAAAACAAAGCTAAAATTCTTATCTCTTGCCCCCTCCACTGTTGCTTCCCAGCTAGACCAGGCTGGATTCAAAGGGAGAGCAGTGACAATCTCCTCACTACAACAGATACACTGAAGCATTGGAGCAGGTCCAGAGAAGGACAGTGGAGCTGGTGAAGGGCCTGGAGCACAACTGTGATGAGGACCAGGGGGCTGGTCTTTCTCCCAAGTAACAAGTGGCAGGACAAGAAGAAACAGCCTCAAGCTGCACCAGGGGAGGTTTGGACTTGACATTGGGAACAATTTCTTCACCAGAAGAGTGGACAAGCACTGTAACAGGCTGCCCATGGAAATGGTGGAGTCATCATTCCTGGAGGTATTTAAAAGATGTGTAGATGTAGCACTTAGCAACAGAGTTTCAATGATTCCTTTCAACTCCAGCAGTAGGTGATAGTATCATCTCTTCTCAGAAACAACATGTCTTCTCCCAGAACCACCAGCAGAGCTCAAGCCTGAAATAAAAGAATTGTTTGAGAGAATCAGAGTTAAACAAAGATTGTGCACAACAGGCAACAGAATAGAAACCATTCTAGAAATAGCCCTTAACACTGACTCTAAATGCTTGGAAGTGAAGGGATCAGGTTTCCCTGAATGTTTGCAGCTTGGCTTTGCATTTTTCAAAGCTTCTTTTTCTCTGTGACTCCCCTTGCTGTGCACTAAGCTTGCTTCTGCATGCCTTGGGCCATCAATGATTCAAATTACAGAACTTGTTTTTTGTTTGAATGGCCATCCCATCTCTCTGCTGCTTACTTTGATCACCCTGTCTGACCCACTCTTCCTAGTGATACAGTAGGCAGATTTAAGTGGGTGGAAACCATTTTCCCTCTGACTACATGCCGCTTTTTTGGAAAAGAAACAGGATGTCAGTCCCAGTGCTGGACGAGTGATTGTGCTGTGCTGTGTCTCAGTTTCCAGACCTGAACTAGAATTATGGTGTCATTTTGGTCCTAAATCTCTCTCTGATGGGGCTGCAAGATGATGAAATGGTTGCTGTTGTTGAGAAAAAGCACCCCTCATTTCCCATCTATGTCCACATAAATTAAATGAGCAGCCGACGTGATGCAGCTGCAGGTCAGACTCTAAGCTTCATCCTCACATACTGAAATTTTCCATTTCTGGAAGGAGGGAATCTGATCTTATTCCCTGCAGGAACAAATCTAAGTTGATAGTTACAGACTTGCTGGTTGATCAAGTTATTTTTACAACCAATTTCTAAGACAATATTTAAGTTTCCTGATTTTGAAGGTGAAACACAATATTCATAACTCCCCAGTTTGGTATTTCTCTGGTGGGAAGGGCTGCCCTGGCAGTACTGGTGGATTTAGATTGTATGAGACCACAGACCAGGCTCTAGAAATCTGGATTAGCTGTGGCAGATAGCACAGAATTGTTGAAAAGGATGTGCTTCTCTTAAAAATAAACACGGAATAAAAAACTACCCCAAAACATTTAAAACAGGAAAAAAATGTAATTTAGAAAACACCAGAACTGAATATTGTGAATAATTGAGAGGCAGAAATTACCAGATCTCACAGCACAGAGATGACTGCATACCTCAGTATTGCCAGATACACACTCTGCCTTGAAAACAGCGTGAAAAATTTAGCTGTTTCTAATGAAATGCTTCAGGTCAGTGGCTGTACCTACAGTATCAGTGTCTGATCAGGGATCCAGGCTCAGGTACCAATCTCTGCTGTGCTCAATTGCGATCACCCCTCTCTGGCATGAGGCTGTGCATGGAGAAGACAGAGAGCCTGGGGGATAGAGCCAGGAGCAGCTCTGTGGTACAAGTGAAACAGTTAGGAAGTATTTTTAAGGCTGGTCAGTGAGAGGCTCTAACTCCTGGGATTTTCTGAAAGGGTCATGAAGACACCAGGAAACAGGGTTTCAGTGCAAAATGAATATGTGATTATTTGTTTTCCTTTGGAGTCGTCACAAATCTCCATTCTCGCAGGGCTTTGAAACTACATTTTCCTTCGGGAAGGCAGCCCACCATGTCATCTGAAGCACTGTCAGAAGCACCAGTGTGAACCCAGCTCTTGAGAACAAGCCTGCATGAGCCAGCATGAGGCTGGCAGAGTTATGGAGTACTTCATGGATAATGATAGTGATGGGGAAAATGTGAATCATAGAGTGAAGGACAAAGGAAGCCATAATTAAATATTCCAAAGTACAACATCAAAATTATAGTGGACTAAAAAGTAAGCAAATGACACACAGTAAGAAAGTAGCTGATCAGATGGATTCTGAGCGGATTATCATAATGTAAATGCCAACAGCAATTTACTCAAATCAGAGAGGTTTATTTGCAGAATGGAAACTAGGTTTAGTCCTAATCAAAATAAAATCAATGTATATTTCAAAACAGATTAGTGCTGTGAGACAAAGCAGTCATGATTGTTATTCATTATCTTCATCAGCACCAAGAGGGAATAATTTATGCTACTGTTTAATTACATAGATGTTAACAATTGATTAAGCCTAGGTGGTGATAGTCAGTGATTTCTGAAATTAAGAAAGATTTTCCTCCGTTACTGTGCTTTTGCTTTCTCAGTCCAGCTCAAACCATAATGCTGGTGACACTCTTGAGTGGTGACAGCCCACGGGAACAGAGTCACAGGCTGCTCAAGTCTTACCTCCCTGTCCCTCATTTCAGATATTCAGCACCTTGCTTTTGAGACTCCCTAAGGTCCTCTTCCCAGCCCTTGCTGTCAGGTATTCAGTATCCTTTGTCTTAGCTAGCAGGGTTTGCATCTCTGCTCCTCCTAGGAACTCATTACAGAGTCTGGACTAAAAACAGCTGGATCAGGATCCAAGGAAACAAAGCAGTGCATCCCATACCCAGTAGAGCAGGATACCTGCAGCCACTGGGAAGTGATGCTGTGCACCCCGGGTTTGCTCATGGCACCCCACTCCATAAGCAGCTCAAGTTAGTGTCTGGTGGTAATGGGGAGCAATGAAGCATTGAAGAACTGTATTTCTTTCATCCAGATACGTTCTGGACGAAGCTGTCATTGACATAGGAGGTGCTCAGCTTTGAGAGGCTAGATCAGGAGGCTGATCTAGACCTATTTCATCATGCCCTACAATCCAGAAAGACTCCAGCCTTCACTGCCATCAGCTGCAATATTGTAATTCTGAAGGAAGAGCTTGTGTTCTTGGAGGGAAAGAGGTTTGAACAAGAGTTTGGTCATTCAGTCCAAATGTCAGTCTCATCCTGAGTCACATTTCCCTGATGGTTCCTGCCACAGCAAAAGACTGGCCCTGACACCCAAGATGCCAAAACCAAACAGCCTAAATTTCTCCCGTGTGTAACATTATCAGCACCAAGGGCTGAACACAGCTGGGTTCAGGCTGCAAAGAGCAAACAGCTCATTAACTTCATCTCTGTTAGCCCTTCCAAAGGAATAAACAGTGCCACTGGGACTTTGGTAAGTGATTTTAATGGGAAAATTGCCTAAACATCCTCTTTAGCTCTTGACTGCAAAATTGGTGGCCATTCCCTGCATACCAGCAGCTCATCTTGTTTGGGTTCAATAGGTCTTCAGTAGTGGGCTTGAGGGTTTAAGAAACTGTTTTGAACAGTATTTTCCTTCTACTCTGATCAAGGAAAATGGATCCATTTATATTCATTGCACCTTATAAATGCTTCTACCATAACAATTGCTCTTGATTATAGTGGACTTTGTTTTCCATTGAATTTAATAGCAAGAGAAAAATGACACATGACACAAATTTAAACAACATTTTGCTCCCCTCCTGTTTCCTTTCTGAACCATAATCCTCAGTTGATGTTGAAGAATGTTTTTGTTTCCAAATCTCTTAAATTATTTCTTCATTCTTGGAAGGGGAAGAAAAGTGAATTAACGAGTTTGACTTTTCATAGTGCTGAACAAATGGGTTTTGCCTTGGGTTTTCAGATATTTGGCAACTCAGAAAGTCAGGCCCAAATTATTTATAGGCTAAGTTGGATTTTATAGGACAGGAAACTGCCTGGCTGTCAAATATGCATGGAGATTTGATTTGATAAAGTCCTATTCAAGCTGTAATAATGCACTAAAAGATGCTTTTCAGTGCATCTTTCTCATCTAATTTCTTGAAGGAAGATTGTCTGGGATGGTGGTCCCTTAAGGTGTATGTAGGTGTGATGAAGTCCTTTTTGACTGTAACTTAAAGAGAGGGGACGAAAGCATTGGGCATTACCCCTACCAGTCTCTCCTTATGTAACAGTCTGAAGTTTTGCCATTAACTTTACCGAGAGCAAAACCAGGCCACACTGAGCACATCTGAAAGTCACTTTCTTTAGCTAGCTAATGTATTTTATCCTTATGAACATCATGCAAATGTGTTCTCTGGATAGGAGATGGATGCAACTATCACCTTCTGTTACATCTCCTTCACTAGCCAGGGCTGCAGACACAACAGAGGCCATTGCCAGAGATGCCACATTTTATATGTCTTGAAAATACTTATACACTTCTCTAGAGGTATCTGATTGAACCTCATATCATCACAGATAACATCCAATACACTTCAGGTGAAGTACATTCATATTTTCCTGTCATATGCCACTCACCCCTGGTTTTGAACATGGATCTAGTGGCTTTCTGGCTGCCTTTCATCTGTATGCTTATAGTCTGCATTACATTTGAGCTCCTGTTTGTGTGTGTAAATGATTGTTTCTCTTCTGGAATGACAAGTGCTCAACCCCAGCACATGTAAGTGTTTAGCACATGCTACACATCTATTAGGCTCTTTCTGTAACTCATTGCATATTAACAAGCAGCTCTCATTTTCACAGCAGTGAGTTCATGTAGAACCTGATGCACAGATCAACCCAGACCCCAGCTCCAGCCTCCCAGCACTCCCATGAGCCACCCAAAAGGAGTCAATAGTGATCTTGTGGTCTGAACCCTCAGGACTGCACCACACTTGAAACACTGCAGGATCTGCTTCAGTGCTTCTCTGCATTTCATGAGCGCTCTGCTCATCTCCCAGGTGCCTTCCTAATTGTTGGTGCCAATTTGTGCTCCAGCTACAGACGTGGTCTGAAGAGCCCGGGAGGTCTGTGCTTCAGCAAAGAGCACTGTTGTGTGCAAACATCCATCCTGGGCTGTGTCATTAATGACTTTAACCACCCTGAGACCAGTTGTGGCTTTGGTCTGGCACTCTCACAGCTAGCGTCTCCTGCCTTCCTGCCTTGAGGCTCATATAATCTTTCAGTTTCCTATTTTATGGCCTTTCAGGACGTGGTAAAACACATCTAGGTCCCATTAACTGCCGGTCAGTGCTGATTTCCCCAAAGCAATCAGCACAAAATGCAGAGATGCTAAAAGCCAGCTGTATGGGAGGTGGCTGAGCAGCTCTCTGTTCAACCTGCACTGGTCAATCCAATCAGCTCGTGCTGCTTTACTTCTCCCCCTGCTGCCCATACTGTCTTTGAATGGGGGCTTCTTGCTGCCCAGCAAGTCCATCCCTCAGGGTCAATGTTTTCACAGGGAAAAAGATGGAATATGGATAGAGAGAAATGGGAGAGAAATCTCAGACAGCTTAAGCCAAAATAAGAACGTGAGCAGGGAATCTTGATGCCCTTAGTGACACATTTGCTCTCAGAGGGACTGAACTGTGTGGCAAGAGCTAGAAACCACTCAGAAAACAGTACTGCTGCATTGCTGGAGGCACTGGTCTTTCTAGGGACACTGACTGCTTCCCCAGAGAGAGCTGGTGCAACTGAAAGCCAGCAGTGATTTTCTGCTCTGTGACCCACAGCCCCGCATCCAGTATTGACAGTATTGAGTCCCTCATCCAAATTCACCACATGGGCAAACTTTACCTGGAGCCCACAGGGTTTACACTTGACTCTACAGGGTTGCGCAACGCTCTAGGCAATGCTTCTGGGCACTGTGCTTGCTTGGAGGCAGGTGGGAATCTATCACACCCAAGGCATGGGTACCAAAGAGGCTGTGGCTGCTGCTGATACATCACTGCCTTGAAGGGGGGACCCAAGCCACTTGTGCACTGCTGGCATGAGATGGAGTTTGCCCACAGCAGGTTGGTACCCGTGCATGGTGCTTACCCTGCAGTTTGTGCATTGCGATGATGCAGGAAAGTAGCTGGCTGCTGGACAGGCAGGGAAATGCAGTGTCATTAAAAGATGGGGCTGGTGACCACAGCTGCTCTTCTGGAAGCAGCTTGTGCTTGCCTTTCCCCTGCTCTTGAAGAAGGACCTGAGGGCTCTCTCCCATGGCTGCATCATCTCTGAGTACTTAGGTAGCTAAAAGCTGAGCTGTCCCATTTGCTTGAGGTCAGTGATGTGTTTGATGGTCTCTTTTTACTCTTTCTCATGCTTACTGCTCTCTGTTATGTGTACAAGTAGTGGGAAGGCTCATTACAGGAGCAGGCAGGCTTTATGCATTCAGAAGCAGCTAAACGTGGTGATACACTGTGTTGTCAGCCTGGCTGCTAGCCAGCAGTGAGGTAACCATGCAAGAGCAATTCATCTCAGGAGCCCTATTCCTAGCTATCACTGTCACTGGGATCCGACAGGACCTTTGGCGGCCACCAGCCATCACCAACTGCCCTTGGACAACAGACATGCCAAGGACCTGCCTGTCCCATCTCACCTCCAACCTTCCTCCCTTTGTGGATGTTAGGGGACCCAGCTGAAGCTCCAGGCTGATGCCACTGTCTGTGCATGGACACCTCTTGCTACGTGAGATGCTCTAGTTAACCCCTCCATGTCCAGCTACTGCTTCAGGTTGCCATAGGTCTCCCTCAGAGCCTGTGGCTCATCTGTCAGCCCACTCTGCCTATGCAAGAGGCCTCTTGCATGTATCTGGGCAGTCCACAATGTCCTGGGGCACCATGAAAAAGGCATAACAGGACCTTGCTACAGTTGGAGGCATGAAGTCAAGCCTTGTACATGGTCAAGGTTGACACAGAGCACATTGCAACCACTCTGGGCTCTCAGGGGCTGCTAGCTGAGGTGTTTGCCATCCTTTTTGTGCTGGATGCTTCTCACAGGAACATCCCAGCCATAAACCTACAGGACCAGCCCAGGCTTGGGACACTGATGGTATTTTGGGAATCCAGTGATGCCTCATGTCAGGGTTAGTCACTGTGAGCAAAATATTGCAGCAAAGTGTAAGGCTTCCTGGTTCCCCCTGGCTTCACAGGGACAGTGCAGGACAATGTTCAGGATCACCTTAGGAAAATTATGGCTTGACTGAGTATTTCTCATCTACTTTAAACACTGCTGTGCTGAGCAAGCAGGAGCTCAGTTTCATCTGTTTCATTTCATTTTCTCCCCCTACTTATACATCATCTTTTTGTATCTCTGCTTTCTTCTGCTTGTGCTGACCAGCTATGGAAACAACAGTTCTGCTGTGCAAGTCCCCCAGGGCAGAGCTGGGTCCCTCAGTGCCATCACCCAGAGCCCAGCGGTCCAGCTGACATCAAAGACAATGTCAGGCAGGCTGAGATGGACACAGCAGAGGATTTGGCGATAGAGACATTGGCAAATTGGCAATAGAACATTTCAGTTCCTTCCGCACTGCGATGGGCAGTTTGTGAAAGGGACTGGTTACTGCCCAACTGTCCCTCCCAAACCCCCTGCTCCTCCCAAATCAACCCTTCCCACAGCTCCTGCCCTTATCCCAGCCTCTGATGGTGAAATGCTCCCCTTTTCCTCTGGATGAATGAGTGTATGTGTGCTGTAGGAGGCTCCTCCACTCCATACAAAACCCAAACACATTATGCCAGTATTGCACACGCTGCAGGGACCAGAGGAGAGCAGCTGCAATTTCAAGGCATGGGTTTTGCTCTTTCAAACGAAATTAATGAAACCTGTGTAAAACTGTACACAAGGGTGACACTGGGTGTTTCAATGCATCCCCAGCCTCATGGGGTGGCTGATCCAGGAGGAGTTTCCTGGGAGTCTGTGCACCCCCAGGGTGAACCCCGTCTGGTGTGGCTGCAAGACAAAGTAAAATGGAGCTGGGCACCCCTGTCCAGAAAGCTCTTTTCTTCTACAGTGAGGTTGTGACAGCAGCTAGAAATGAGCAGCTAGAAAAACACCACCACACAGAAGGTGGTGCAGATTATAGGCTTTTGTGGGCACAGCCATTTTAGGTGGAGAGAAGGCAGGTCTGGACAATACTTATCCTGAGCTCTGCAATTGTCTCCTGCCACTCTATTGAGCTTCTAATGCTCCGTATTGATTTTCTACAGTAAACTCAATAGCTGAGACATTACTGCAGTTCAAAGGACAAAAAACAGAGAGGGGAGAGTGCCTGCATCACCAGCCTGGCTGGCAGAGGTCCTGCCCTTCATCTCTGCAGTGATGGGTGTTTAACAACTCCCACAACATCTCACCTCAGAGCAGAACCCAAGGAGGCAGAAGTAACACAACAAGAAATGTCCACAGGTGCCTAAACACAGTGATGAGAGCTTGCAGCCACAGATGGAAACCTGCAGGTGTAACCTGTCTGAAGTTCTGTTCTGCTATAGCAAAATGGCATTGCGTACCTGGGAGGGGCTACCTGAGCTCTTTCTCCCTCCCCATGCAGCACATATGCATCGTATCTGATATGTCCCTTTTCCTCCCATCTGTCTCCTTTCCTTGCAGCTTAACTCATTCCATCTTCCTATCTGACTTCCTGTGGAATCTCACCAGATGTGGTGCCAACACTGAGAAAACCCTCCCTTGGCAGAGCATCCTCCAGCAAACCTCTGCTCCCAGGGAGGCTTTCAAAAAGAACCCCAGCCTGGTTTGTGTTGGAAGAGACCTTAAAGCTCATCCAGCTCCAACCCCTGCCACGGGCAGGGACACCTTCCACTGGAGCAGCTTGCTCCAAGCCCCGTCCAAACTGACATGCAGAAGAAATGCAGCTTGGTACCTTTGAGCCCATGCTGGGATTCACAGCATGCTGGTAACCTGCTGCTCAGGGTGCTGCCTCTTTGCCTTTCCCTCCTTCCTTTCTTCCCTTCTCCTACAGAGCTTTGCTGCGTCTGCCTGGGAATGGCAGAAATCAGGCTTGAAAATGTTCAGGGCTATTGCCCAGGTAATTACATTTACTCTGGAGTGGCTGCTCCTGGTTGTGCTAGGATAGAGTGTAAAATCAGGTTTCAGCAGCATGGTCAGTGACTATTGCTGCACAAATATACCTGCAAGTATGCAGCGACACTTTGTGCTATTGCTTACTGTGTGCTTTACCTTTGAAATTACTCTGGAAACAGGACACATCTTGCAGCCAGATACTATGGGTTCATTCCTTCTCCCACCATTTTCCCATCTCCTCATGCAGGTTTATAATTACAGATGGGATTTTGACAAGTCAGGTTCCCAGTAATGGGAAATTTAAACTCCCTGGTGTGAATCAGGGGAAGCTAAGATGATTCTGTAATACATATTTATTAAGGTTAGTGGTGGCTGAAGTCACTTTTCCTCACAAGAGCTATGTTCTGGCATTTATCTTCCCAGAAGCTTCATCTTTAAGGAAAAAAAAATTTAACTCCCTCATACACACACAGAAAGCAGCATAAACCCCACTGCTGTCAGTAAAGAAATACTCATCTGCTTGTAATGCAGAAGACACAACACAGAACCCAAGAGAGCCATGTTACTGTGTTATCAAATGCAAAACTCAGAGTAACAGGAACAGCAGTGACAAGCTGTATTTTTGGCTCTACTTAACTGATGAAAGGGAACAACATTAGGATGAACCAGCCTCCTACAACCTGCCAGCATCTCCACCATCATAGACACATCCTGATACCTCTGGTTTAGCATCTCTGCAGACTCAAGCATCTTCTGTAAATCCCAAGACCCCTCTACATATGATTCTTCCATGACTGGACTAAGTCCAGCAGCAAACTTTTGTCCTGTACAAGGTGTGGTCTGCTTGGCTTAACACGACCTGAACACCTCTCTTGAAACTTTCTTATACCTAAATCTCAACCACGGTGCTTGCAGTACAGTGAGTCCTTCTGCTTCTTGAACTGTAAAACCTCGAAGGGTGGGCATTGAAGAGACTCAAGCAATAAGGGACCTCTAGCCCAGTCTTAGACCAATGTCAGTGGGGGAAAGTAAGAATTTCTGACTAATTTCAGAAGAAGAAATGAACCTGCAGCTTGCAGCTTGTCTTCCCACCGTGACAATTCCTGCCCAGGAGCAATCATGGGCAAGAATGGCCTATGAGCCTCATTTCTTATAAAAATAGTGATAAAGATCATTTTCCTTCCCTAATGCTTTGCAGGTTTCATGTAGTGCAGCCTGATTATGGTAAAGAGCTAAAATTTATACATTTGAAACACTGTCTTCTATTTCCTTCTAATGGCATTTTTATCTGCATTTTATTCAACTTAATGAAAATGGAAATGAACTCCCTGGCTCACCTGGTAATAGCCCTTTTCCTGCAGCAGAGTTGGCTGGACCAGTGCCCCATTTCCACGCTCCCATCAAGGAGAGCTACCTGCTTGCTTGTTAGTTGCATCCAGGGTATTTGCTGAACCAAATTAATGTTTCAGCAAAGCTTTCCTTTCACTTCTCTGAAGGAGAAATCCCACTCTTGCAAACACAAAGCTCACGGCAGTCACCGGTGTGCATGTGATAGCCAGGGGGATTGGACCATGTGCCGGGACAAGGCACAAGCAAGGGGTGAAAACCCACTCTTCCTTATAACCATCTGCTCCCAAAGTGATGTTTTGCTGGTGTTGTGGTTTAAACCAAATCCGCACAGCTCATTCACCCACTCCCCCCCTTGCTTCCCCGACTCCCGGAGAGTTAGGAAGGAGAATCCAAAGAATGTAGCCCCCATGGGTTGAGATAAGAACAGTTTAATAGCTAAGGCACAACACAAATCACTCCTGCTACTACTACTGCAAACAATAATGATAAAGCCAATAACAAGTGAAGAGAATACAGCACCTCACCAGCCACCGACCCATAACTCACTCCACCCTGCCCGACTAAGCACCAATCGATACCTCCTCCATCCCCCCAGAGCCCCAGCCCTTCCGGGTCCCTCCCAGTTACATCCTGGGTATGATGTGCTATGGTATGGAATACCTCTTTGGCTAGCCTGGGTCAGGTGTCCTGTCTCTCCTTCCTCCCGGCCTCCCCTCCTCCCTGGCAGAGCATGAGCTCAGAAAAGGCCTTGGACAAACCAAACATCTGAGCAGTAACTCAAAACACACTTGCTATCAGCAACCGTTCTCAGCCCAAAAGTCAAAACACAGCACTGCACCAGCTACAAGAAGGAGAAAAATGCCTGCTACTGGTCAAACCAGGACAGCTGGGAACAGTGAAGGAAAGAGTAAACCAGAGAGGCGTTAAGAGCCGCTGAAGATTTCCCTGGCAAATGTCTCCCAGCATTGATCCTGAGCTATGCATTTACCCCTCTCCTTGCTCCTGGCCATGCTCACGGGCCCCAGTCTGAGCCACAGGAATCACTTATAAGAAATGAATATATATATATATTAATTCTACAACCTCTGCAGTGTTTTTACTAGAAGGACACGACAACAACAATTATGCACAAGACTGACAATAAAAGATCTCTCTGCAGTCAGAGAGGCAACATTAACATCTGCAAGGGAATATGGTTTAGGACCCCTGGGGTCCAACACTCTTAAACATTAACTGGCTTCAGTCTTCCAGCAGTTCACCTCTGATTACTCAGTGTAGAAACAGCGACTGTATCCTGCGTGCACACGAGATCCAAGTGATGGTTTTAAATTGATTTTGAGATGCTAGACCTAGTAAGGTCCCATTGCTCTAGCACACAAAGTGCTGCTACCCTGCAACTGGGAAAGAAGCTACAGGAAAGGGGAGTATTTAATGGCATCATTAAATCAGGACATGAAAAAAAAGCAGGATTTGGGAAATTGAGGCTTAAAAACATGTATGAGCTCAAAAATAGATTGAAAATGTTATTCTCCCTCTTTCACACTCAGCTTTAGTTTTGGTAAGCATGTCCCATGCTTTTCCCAGCAACAGGCAAGCTCACATTTATATAACATCCCAAAGAACAGTAAGGAAAGAGAACCAAACCAGTGAATCTCACAGAACTCAGAGCAAAAGCAAAGAACGTTATGTTTTAAATATTTGATAAGGTAGATGGACAAAGAAAAGGTAGTGGCTTTTTTATACATACATGCCTCAGTTTTAACAATTAAGTCTATTCTGATGATTCTACTTGCAAACCACAGGGTTGATATTTTCAGAGCAACCAAGAACAAAAAAAAAGGGTCTAATTTGGGGGTATCTATTTGCTTGAAAGCCTTTAATATCTCTTGGCTAATGCTCTGAAATCAGGCCAACATGTCTTGATGTTTTAATGAGAGATGAGAGAAATGTGCTTCAGGAGCCTCGTTCAGATTTTAAAGGTAAAATGCTCCCTGTTTGCCTCTTTAGCTTAGCTCTGAACACAGCCTTTCTTGTCAGCTTTGCTTTCCTGCCCCCCTGCCTCCTTGGTGCTCTGAGGATTGCTGATGGAGGGAAGGCATCGCTGTCCTCATCTTCAGGCAATCCTCTGCATCCTGGCAGATGAGTAGCAATGCTGCACCAAGCCTGGGTTTTGTTTCAGGTTCCTCTCAGTTTGTAAATCTGTCAGAGGATCTTGTGCTGTTTTATAGGATTTGCAAATGCATTGCAGGGGACAAAGATGCAAAAACATTTCTGGACTTACAAAGGAGTCAGGTGTTCTGGTGAAATCCTCTGATTAAGAGAAGCAGTTTCTCAGTCTGGATTCAGAGGTAAAGATTTACTGGCAGATTTTACAAGTCAGATGTGAGTTGCAGAATGAGACCTCCAGGAAAGCAGTTTTCTGCCTCTAAACTTCAGCCTAACCACAACCAAGATGATTTGCTAAATAATTCACTAAATAATCCTTGTTTTGTTTTTTTTCCCCCTCCTACAAATGATACTGCAACTTTGCATCCCCAGCCTGCTTATTGAAGAGCTGCTATAGCAAACAGCAGGCACCTATATCCCTGCTGTCAATGCCCAGGCACAGCCTTACGTGGCCTCCCCAGTCCCCCAGTCTGGTTCTGCACTAGGAGGGACCAGCTGTGCTGGCTTATTGCTTTGCAGCCTTGCAAAGCAATCACATTAACACGCTGGTCCCCAGCGGTTCGGCCCTTGTGCTATTTAGAGCATGTTTCTCATTTGAACCTGGGAATGCACCCAGGAGCATCAGGAAGCCATGCTGGATCTGGGCAGTTGATGGGAGCTCTACCCCAGTGCTCTTTGGTGTTGAGGGATGCGACATCCACAAGCATGGGTCTGGTCCTGCATGTGCTCAGCTGCAGGGGGCTGGGGCATGGGAGGGGATCCCAAGAGATGACAAAATGCAGAGTGAGTTATGCCAGTGTGGTCTGGGGAATAAACTGCCTCCTCCAGCTGGTTGCAGTCCCCAGGCAAACCAAGGCCCAATTGGATCTATCCCTCTTTGGCCGCAGCACTGGGGAGAAGGTGATGTGAGCACAAGGGACAAGATTTATCCATCAATCAAGAGATGAAACTTACTTCTTTTGGGGGTGGGAAGGGGTAAAATATAACCCTTGCCCTCCAGACTTTAATCACAGCTAGTGATTTTAGGACCTTTACATCCCCCTGGAGACGTTATACTGTCTGCTTTCCTGCACAGCGGCTCATAATTCTCACAAAGGTCTCCAAAATGGGTCACTTCTTCAAAGAATGAATGTGGACCTGTTGTCAGTGACTGCTGTGACAGGACAAGGACATGTATGTTTTCACACAGCTGGGAGTAAGATAAAAAATGTTGCTTCACAGGCTGCAATGTGGAGTTTTGTGGGGAAGGCAAGAAAGAAATAATTCTGAGATTGGCATTGGAGAGAGATGTGTGAGAAAGAAAGGCACACACACTGAGAAGGAAGCACAGAGAGGGGGGAGAAAGTCCCCAGAAGAGCACAAAGTACATCTGTGGAAGACATCTCCATGCTAAATACATTAAAACTGGGGACTTCTACCGTGTTGTGCATCCACCCAGCAAGGCAGCTGGCACTGTTTCAGCTCAGCCTTCATAAAACCTTATAATAAAGGGAATGTTTCCCCTTAGTTGTCAATCTACCTATTTGTCTGCTTTCAGTCATACAGTTTGTGTGAAAAGGGTTTGGGCATCTGGGATGGGAGCCAGGACCAGCCCCAGCACCCAGACACCTGGATGCAGAGGGCAAAGACCATCTATGGACATCCATGCAGTTTTGGGGTTAACCTCACATTTGGTGGCTTCAATTCAGAGGGGCTGGAAATACACCATTTAGCTGCTGGGCAGAGGGGAAACTGTTGTCCAGACTTGGGGGAGTGGAATGTCTCCATTTAAGACTGACTTTCAGAGATGCAGTTTAGTAACTGAGCTTAGACCCAGGCAACCGGCTGGAGTGGTACCCACTTCTGAATGGTGAATCCTGAAATGGGTGAATGCAGGACAAAGTGTCAGGCTCCAAGTGGCATTTACATGTGGAGGGAGAAGAGCAATCAGGCTGTGACCCAGGAGTTCACCTACAGCAAACACTCCACCAGACTGCTGAGCTCATGTGCTTAAACTGCACCTTGGAGGAAATGCAGTGCCTAAAAGCCATAAAACTGGGATAAAAATGAGGCTGAGAAGCAAAATCCAGTTTCCAGCAGACACCAGCCCCAATTAGTTCTCCTTTTTCACCAGTGCCTGGGGCAGAAGCACAGACCTGGGCACAAAGAACAGCTCTGGGGGGGTTCCCAAACACCTTCTGGCATTAGAGCCTTTCTGCCACCACATTCCCCTTAGTACAAAACATGGCCCTTCAGAAGAAAAGCCTGCCATCTGCACCACAGCTTTCCTGCCAAGTCTCCCCAGCTTGCATTGTGATCCAGGTTCAGAGATTGGCCAATGTGCTTTAATAGCTGCTAAGACAGAACAATTAACTATTCTTATAGCTTAATGGCAATTATTTCCTATCAGGACTAAAGGTAAAATTGATCTTATTCTGCATTAATGTGAAAGCTGTCATGTTAAGAAAGAAAACCAAGAGCTGTACTAAAAATGAAGATGATGATGGACGGAAGTATGGCTGTCACAACAGAAACAGAAACCTTCCAATCAGTTGTGGACCATCCATGTCACTCAGAACATAGCTATCATTGGCAGTGGCAATTTGACTCTCCCATGTTCCCATTTAGGAACTTTATTTTAAATAAAGCTGAGGAAACATTGGGATTTCTGCAGAAGTGTTGACATATTCCAGGAAATAAAGGGGTTTGAAAGCTGCCAGTTCAGAATTAACGTTTCAGTGTGCTGATAGAGATAACACAGTGTGATTTGTTGTACCAGGCTGGGAAGTCCAGTTCCCAGTGGCAAGAAGTTTGTTGCCACTGAGCCCAGGCCCACATTAAACACTTGATTATAAAATCAAGCATTCTAATGCTTTCTTTTTGCCTCTCAGAGCTTCCCAGAGACACTCCAGGGAAACCTGGCTGAGTCTCACTCATAACCCATGGTGTAGCACTGCAGTTGAACCAAGCAGGGACCAAGAGCACTGGTGCTTATGCTGTTGCAGCCATGGCATATATCCCCCACATCCCCTAGAAAAAGACTATTCTCCAGATCTGTTCATCATACCACAGGTAGATTAAAGGATGGGTATCCAAAAACAAACTCCCAAACTGTGGTAAATGTAATTCATGAGTGTTCAACAAGGGGATGTACCACTCATCTGGACGGGACAGTGCCCATGACATCCACTGAAAATAGCCAAGAGAATTCCAAGTGCCTTTGGGGAGTAAAATGTGCTGCATGAGTTACTCCCAGCTCACACAGTGGGAAGGAGCTAAGTCTTCCAGGCTCTCCAGGATCTGAGGAGAAGGATTTCTTCTTACTTTGTGCCCTTTTTACTTTAGAAACCTTGCTTGATAAATTACTAGAGGGCCTCATTAACTGCAAAGATTTGTCAGTTTTCCCAAAGCAATCAGGGTGTTAGTTAGACCAAAGGAACAAATGGAAAACTGAAACGGAAGCCAAGCACAGCCCTATTAATTCTGTGTTATGGATCGACATTTGTCAACTCTATTGAAGTTTGTTGTAGTGAATAGAGCCCAAGAGACACTCAATTACTTTATCTCTGAGCAATTAGGATCCTGCTCTTTCAGGTCAATCTGTTAGCACAGAGGAAAAAATTGGATACAAGATTAACAGTATAAAATCCACTGCCTTATGCTTTGGGGTCTTTTAGAGCACAAACCCCCAGAGATTTTCCCTTTCAAATGCTGGTCTTGAGGAATTGAGAGTTCATTGAAGCCAGCATCAGCAAGGGGCTCCCCAACATGGCCATGTTCCCCAACATGTTCCCCTCTCTGTCTCTAGCCAAGCACCACCATGTCTGCCAGATAGTTGCAGAAGGATCAATCTGTTCTTCTAGCCAAAACCAGCCCAGCTATGGTTGTAAGCTGGAACACTGAGAGATGTCCTTTAAAGAAGGATTGAAGGACTGGTGACAGTTGTACCAGACAATCGAAGCACTGTTAAGGTTTAGGCTAGGAAGAGCATGAGCTACTTTCAGGTCTTTCTTAGCACTGTGAGAGTGAAGCATACTCAGTAGAAGAAAGTGGAACATTTTTCTCACATGTGCATTCTTCTGTAGCTCATAAATCATCTGCAGAAGGCACATACATCAAGTATCAGTAGATGCACAAGTTTGGAAGAGTTTTTAAAAGGATACAGAAAAACATAGGCTGGGAGAATAACTGAGTTATAAATTTCCCATATTCAGGGACACTTGGATTTAACTTGAAACTTTCAGCTTCTGCTTCTGACCCTGAAAAAGGCATGGGTGTCCAGAAGTGTATCCTTTTGAGCAAGAGCATCTTGCAGTAAAGAATACTGCCTCTCCCTGAAAGCCTTCCTTTCACACTCTCATGACTGAATGATATTAATACTAGGGAATAGAAACCAAAGCCAAGTCTACCACTGCCCCACAGAAACATCCCTGCGTTCAAGCACATTCTCTTGAGCTGGGTCTCATATAGCTATTTGAACCCATGGCTGTTGTGGTACCATGGCTTCAGCTCTTGGGATGATAGATTGAGCCAACACTGAAATCTGCATTGTCACAGCTTGACTACTATTGCCATTTCAGGAAGATTGGTGAAAGCCAGGCTACACAGAGCTGTGGAAACTGCAATCAGACACCTTGATGGCCTATACAGAAAGACCCTCTCCTAAATTTGCAGTGTGGTTTGGGTTTTGCACAGTTGCCCATTGAAGGATTCCTTTTTTCATGTGAAGCAGATGGTACTGGAGAAACAAAATGGCAAATACTTATATCTGGGGCTGCGTGCTAAAACTACTGAGGTAATGAAAATGTTGGTCTACAGAAAATAACAGTGAATGAGGAATGGGCAATGGAATTATCAGATTATCACCTCTGGATTCAGGATCCTGTTTGACCCATTGGAGACTAAAGAGAGGGAAAGAAGTTTCAAAATTAAATCCCAAACAAACCAAAAATCATATGATAAATTGCTTTCAGTGAAGAATTCCATCAAATTGTAAAGCTTTTCTTTACTGCTATAAAAGATTGAAATTATGTGTTGGGATTAATTTACCCAGTGAGTCATGTTTGGTGATTTAAATCACTTCCCCACTTCTATCCTTTCAGCAAACTGAATTCTTCTTTCTGTTCATGAATCATTCCTGATTTCTGAAATTTCAGCCCTTACTCTTACCTGCTGAATAACCAGGCTGAATGAATGCATTTTCTCCTCTGGACTGTTGATTCACTGTTCCTTTTTTATGGCGTGCTGACCTTCTGGGTTTCATGGTACTACTGCCTTATTCCTTGATCTAACAGCCAGGGTGTTTTAAAGAAAACAAGTATGGTTAAAGTTAGTATCGCTATCTACATCATTTAGACCTATCCACAGCTAATGATGCACATGCTGTGTGCCTTCTGTTTTATGTCCAGATATTTCATCAGAATAACACCCAAGAATCTCACTAGCCCTAGAGTGATGCTTTCATCTATTAACGCCACATATTGGCTATGATTTGTTTTAGTTTTTATTTTCCACTTTACAGCTAGGGAACTACAACCTAGAAAGTGTTTCTCCCACACAGGAGAGCTGTGGCAAACCCATTGTAGACAAATCTTTTGAGCACTAATTGAGCCCACTTCCCTGTCCTCTTTGCCTGGGAACAACTGAGGGACATTAGTGCCTGACCCCACAAGCAGCTTTACACAATCTCAGCACAGTATTTATGTAAGAAAGGGCTTAGATCCGGAGAGGAACACAAAGGAAAATCATCTCATGCTCAGAAGGAGGGCTGGGAGTCCTTTTAGCAGGCCTTAAACTATCATCTCCCCATGCCCAGCATCCTCCAAAGCACTTTCCCACAGCACAAGGAGGGCTGCGTTGGATGGCTACACAAATATATGGAGATATGTGCTGTCCCAGGGAAGCACAAGAAAGCCAGATACTGCTCCTGTTTACTGAGAGCCCTGCCCTCAGGCTCCATCTGAACTGGAAACACCTCCCTGCTATTGGGAGCCTGCTCTAGTCTGCTGGCAATGTGCGTATACTGACGTGAGTCACATTTTGTACCACTGCAATGATGCCACTCTCAAAATTAACAGAAATAATATATCTATTACTGATACAAAAGCCTTCGTCCAGTGTGAGTGTGGGTGTGTTCCACCAATATGGAGAATCTCTGTCTCCAAACAGCCAGGGACTCTTCCTTTCATCCCTGAAATCCTATAGCTTTTGGCATCAGAGAGGGGAACTTTGTTCATCCGTCCCTGAAGCATACTTTTCAGCCCTGGTATGAAAAGTACTGTGAGAACACAGCTCTGTTGCAATATGAAAGATTGGAGTAAAGCCCTAGACAGTGGATTCCTGGGATTAGCCTATTATTCTAGCCTGAATATTTAATATAGATTATAATACAGAATATTAATAACCTTCTTATTGCAAAGATAAGCTGAAAAATGCAAGTTTTGTGTATTAAAAAGGACCAGAAAGCTGGAAGCAAATAAATAGATTATTTTTGTTTTAAACCTCATGATTTGTTTAAAGCTCTCTCCACGATGCCTGTGTATGCCAATACTGTGAACATAAAGAACTAATGGTACCAATCATCACTGTATCACTCTACAGTCATGTTGGGATCACTCTGCTGAAGTCCACAGACCCGCACAGGTATAAGTGCAGCATTGTATGGGGCTCTGAGCTGCCTGCTCTAGTGGAAGGTGTCCCCACCTGTGGCAAGGGGTTGGAACTGGGTGAGTTTTTAGGTCCCTTCCAACCCAAACCAGTGATGGATTCTATGATTTCTGACTGCCCAGTAAACCCTTTTGCTTCTTACTCTCAGACCTGGCCCATTTTGCCCAGCCTCTGAGAAGTCCTGGCAATATTCATATATCCCATAAAATAACATTCCGAAAAAGTATCCCTCTAGACCACTATCTGGGTCTCACTTTGTGTAATTTCAGATAGTCAGAGAGCTTTACATGCTACATTGCTCTCAGAAATAGAATTCTCCTCAAACACAGCTTTAAGCAGCACTATTTCAGTGTCTAGAATTATGCTAACCACTGCTCATCTAAATTATTATATTAACTGGAAAGGGGGAGCACACACAATTTAGCAGGGGAGAAAGAGCAACAAATCTAAGAAGAAAAATTGGTATTTTACAGAGAGCAGAAAGCCAGGAATCCTGTGACTATAAAAGCTTTGCTGGAATTAAAGAACCTTTTATTGTGGGAATTTAAAAGCTTTTTCTTTTCAGGGTACACATTATGGAAGGTAATGAAGAGATCTGCTAAGGACAAGCACATTGGCAGCCGTCTAGACAGCAAGGCAGTCAGTAGAAACTGGCAGTGATGAAAGCAGCTTTTGGTAGACCTCAAAACTGTGGAGTACATCACCAATACAAGTACTGGCTCCATCCTGCCTGAGGAAAATGAATGCTTACCAAAAGGAGAAGTATCTGCTGGATTAGAGTCTTCTCCTTCCCCTGGCTACACCAGGCTGAGCACAATTGATAATGAGTATAACACAGAGGCTGCTGTTCAGCACAGATCTAAGCTGCAGCACAGCTCTGCTGTCAGCATTGGTAATATAAGAGAAGCTTCACTTAAAACTCCCCAGTCAGGGGGCAGAAATCGTCTTAAACATGTTTATCTGCTAAGAGTTAATGATTCCTGTGGTTGCTAATTTAGCAGGGGAGAGATTTTCTGTCATCAAAGAAAAGCAAATGGGAATCAGAAGTCCTGGCTCTCTCCTTAGCTCATTTTCTTCTTTTTTGCACTGGAAAATAGTATTTAACCATCTAAAGACTTTTCTTTCTCATCTGGAAGCAGAAATATGCATAAATTTAAGTGTGGCTATATCTGAAGGGGGCTAAAAAGATGCTGGAAAGGGACTCTTCATCAGGTACTGTAGCAATAGAAGAAGGGGTGATGGGTTTAAACTGAAACTGGGGAAGTTCAGGTTGGATATAAGGAATAAGTTCTTCCCTGTGAGGGTGATGAGGCCCTGGCACAGGGTGCCCAGAGATGTGGCAAATGTTCCATCTCTGGCAGTGTTCAAGGCCAGGCTGGATGGGCCTTAGAGCAACCTGCTCTAATGGAAGGTGCCCTTTCCTGTGGCAGGGGCATGGAGCTGGATGATCTTAAGGTCCTTTCCAGCCCAAACCATTCTATGATTCTATATACAACACATGAATATAGGTGTGTGAGAGCACTTGCCTGTCTGTATGTACATCATGTTTATAAGCATGTTTTACAGAGTGTTGGGAATCAAGTAATGAACACTTTTAAAGCAGTTTCAGATCTTCTGTTGGCAACAGGTGAAGCAATGCAGAGCATTATTAGCCATTTCAGAGCTCCTTTTACAGAGCATGCAAGAAACTATTAAACTGGGGCAAATACAGCAACACCTTGTATTTTACATTTCTTTGGGAGAGAGAAAACTTTATTTACTTGATGGTTTTCCTTTGATTATATAGAAGACTAGTCAAGAATATGCTTTCTTATTACTGTAGAGTATGTTGGCTGAGATCTCAGCAGCAATAGTAGGTATATTTATCATCTAAGAGCTACATGCATAAACCTTCTTAAGACCTGAAGTAAACATGAGAAAAGGGGCTCTGTGTCCCTGAAAACTATGAGAAGACAATACTACCTCCTAAAGTTTTTCACCCTATGCAATGTCTATGTGCATATATTGGTTTCTTATTATATTGATTATATTGCAGTGATAACATATAAATCGGGTATACTCAGCAAGGACAGCTTTACTGCCTTATTGCACTGATCATTACAGAGAGCATAAATTGGGTCATAATTCTGAAGAGTCATCAGAAAATCATGTGCAACTCAAAGTTATTCATTTGAAATAGTGCTTATGAGATCTTCAGGAGATCAATATGTGAGTGCGGGTATATTGGTATATGGGGAGGGCTGCAATACACACGCAGAGGCACATAGACTCTGCTTTACACACCATGTTCCACACAGAGCAATGGCCAAATCATGCATCAGATCTTCCCTGCTCCCACAAGTGGATGTTCATCCAGGTGGAGAGCACAAGAGAAGCTCTTTTTGCTTCTTTCTTTGCCCTTTCCCCCCGTCCTTGTGTGTATGCGAGGTGGGAGCACACTGTGATCACCTGCAGAAGCTGTGCTTGATGGAGAGCATTGATAAGCAAACCAACACTGTTCAGTGATGGGTAATCACAGTAATAAACGTTTCATTCCCCTCACTTTTGATGTAATATCAGAATTTGGCAAAAATGTGATACTAAATGTGAGCTAAAGACACAGTAGAGTTCACAGGACCAAAACATGTCAAAAAGCATTACCAGCTTATGCGTTGTCTTCTGTACACTAGCAGCTACATCCACAAATGAAAATGATTCATGGCCATGTGCCCCTGGGATCCCTCACTGGATCCCACATAAAAAATCCATGCTGGAAAAGTAAAGTTATTCCAGTGTGATCAAGGCTGAGCAGATATAACACTCTCACTTGCAGGAGTAAGCCTTATAGATTGTATTTTGGCCAGCTATTCTCAAATGCTAAACAAACACCAATCCATCTCCACAATGGGATGATTTCACAAGTGACACAGGGGTCCTGTGAAAAACAGGCTGTGCTTTTCCAGGCTCTGGTCCTAGCCAGGCCAGGGCTCTTTGTGGCTCTTGCTTTCTGCCCAGCTGAGGTGCTCTGCCATAAGGATGAGCTACAAACACACCACAGCTTGGACAAACCTGCTTTAGTTATCCAGAAACCAGTGCTGGTTCTGAGAACACAACAGTCCCAAGAACATATTCCAGTGCTCACTGCAAACCCATAGTC
This sequence comes from Melopsittacus undulatus, assembly GCF_012275295.1. NCBI lineage: Eukaryota > Metazoa > Chordata > Aves > Psittaciformes > Psittaculidae > Melopsittacus > Melopsittacus undulatus. Next base: position 23,028,675 of record NC_047536.1, read on the forward strand.
AGTTCTGGACATGGAAGCTTCAATGCCAGCTCACAAACCCTGCTCCTGGGAGCCAGAGGAGCTGTGGCTGCCATCTCCCAGCCACCATCCATGGGGCAATGCCAAATGGTATTTGATATTCCTTGTGAAATTTGATTGCAATGAGTAATTTGGCCACTCTAAACCTCAGAATGAGGCTTAAATTTAATGGGAATGAGGCTTAAATTTAATGGTCTCCAACTGCAAGTGCTAAAAATCTGGTAAAGTTAAAGCTACCAAAAGATCACAAAAGAGCTTCTCAATTTTAAACAGAATACGTAGTCTTCTCTTTTCCATTGTATTTTATCAATTAACCTTCAGCAAGCACAAAGGTTTCCCTAGATCCAGTGCTCCTGCTGGCTTCTGGAGAAAAAGATACAAATTGTACAGGTAATTTTTTTAAGGAGAATACTTTTAATAACCAAAATGTTTCTGCACTTGGAATAATGAGAGTGACTTTTCTCTTTCAAATGCTAAATTATTTCAAGCTGAGCTGTTGGAAACCATTAATAATTCAAGGAACTCTGCTTTCAGTAAGAACAACATCTGCTGGAAGGTGTTAAAGCACACGAGAAACCTGACTTTCAAAGTTATTTTATCATTTTTTAATTCTCTTTGTAAGAAAAAAGGATGCATTGGTAAATTATAGGAATAAGCTGATAATATGCTACCTACAAAACAGGGAGGGCTGAATGACTGCAGTCCCAAGGGTACTAACATTGGTCTACTTTGCCCTCCTTCACTAGAACATCAGCTGCTTAGAGCTGCGGCTTTCAATCTCTTCTGATCTGCAGACCCCTAAACACTTCCAGGGCAAGTTCAGTTCCCATGTCTATTTAAATCAGCCTATTGACAATAGGCTGGCATTTGCCAGTTCCTTTTCGCTGTCTCTTTAGAAGTTATTAATGGGTAGACCATAGGAGTAAAGTTCCCTGGTTCCAGTTGATGAAGAATGAGACAAATGTAAAGCATGCACCTCTGGAGGGCAACTCCTCTCTCAAGTGCAGGATCCCATGGATCACACTTTGGAGGTGCCAGCCTCTCCCCACTGATGCCACGAAGAAGTTAGTTGAGACCCAAAACTGAATTTGTGAGGGGAAAAGCTGAGCAACATTTTGTCCTCCTTCCAGAAATGAGTTAAATAAACGAACGTGCTTAAAAGATTAGCAACATTTAGAGGACAGATCCACATGCAGTGCAGCATTTCAGGGTCACCACATGTTTAGAGATGGGAATTTGAGTCAGCTTATTGACAAAGCTGCTTTTCCAATATTCACTCCACATAAAGGTTTAGAATTGCATCTCTCAGCAAAGTTCAGCTGTGGAATTATACATGATGCTTATGCCAAACCAGAACCCTCTTCCTCCTCCTGCAAAACTCAGCTGGCAACCCAGTTAATGTAAAAGCCCTATTAACTATACTCCTGCATCATTTTCACATGGCTTACACAGAGATGTTGCAACCTGGATATCACAGTAACCTATAATAGTGTTGTGATGCTAATCCACCCTTATGCCTTCATCAAGTATTCCCTTCAGTTTTCATGGCTTTCTATACAATTTCTTTCTTGAATTTTCAGGGTTTAGGAAAAGTGCATATAAAAGGGTTTGTTTTGTTTTTTCACTGCTATAAAACTGAACTAAGAGAATGCAGAATAGAAGAGAATGTTTGTGTTAGAAAATGTGTCGCCAAATATCTGGGAAGTCATTCCTGATCCATAGTCCTGCCCAGCACCTTAGAGAAGGTATCCTCTATCATCCTGTATGCACACAATCCTGTTTTAATGCATTGATAGTAGCACTGAATTTAAAGGTGTCATTGGCATCATGTAAGCAGGGCAAATAACTGCAGATAGAAATAGGAAATTCAGGTCTTTCACGTGCATATCAGTGAATCTGCAGGAAACAAACACTTGCATATTGAGCAACTGGTTATTCCACATCATGTCTAAGGCTGATATTAATTAAGGGTCTCACTATCCTTCTGGCTTTTTGGGTTTTAAGCAGGAGGTGTCAGAAAAGTTACCACAGGGATAACTGGCTTGTGGTGGCCAAGCGTTCATAGCGATGTCCGTTTTTGAGACTTCGATGTCGGCTCTTACTATTATTGTGAAGCAGAATTCACCAAGCGTTGGATTGTTCACCCACTGACAGGGAACGTGAGCTGGGATTAGACTGTCGTGAGACAGGTTAGTTTTACCCTACTGATGATGGGTTGTTGCAATAGTAATTCTGCTCAGTACGAGAGGAGCTGCAGGTTCAGACCCCTGGTGAGTGCGCTTGGCTGAGGAGCCACTGGCACGAGGCTCCCATCTGTGGCTTAGGACTGAACACCTCTAAGTCAGAATCCCACCTAGACACTTGAGATTGACCCAGGAGATGACAGTCTTGCTCAGAATGTGTGGGTTCCCTTCCTGAATCTTCGTCAGCGAAGACAAGCGTTCCTCATAGGAGAACTTCAAACCCAGGCTGATGGAGCTTGTCCAGCCCTGTATGGTCTTCCATCTAAGAGAAGGACACTCTTATAAAACCTACAACCTGTGGACTTTGCTGTCACCGTCACAAAATCACAGAATCCCGAGGGTTGGAAGGGACCTCAAAAGATCATCTAGTCCAACCCCCCTGCAAGAGCAGGGTAACCTAGAGTACATCACACAGGAACTTGTCCAGGCGGGCCTTGAATATCTCCAATGTAGGAGACTCCACAACCTCCCTGGGCAACCTGTTCCAGTGCTCTGTCACTCTTACAGTAAAGAAGTTCTTCCTGATGTTAACGTGGAACCTCCTATGCTCCAGTTTACACCCATTGCCCCTTGTCCTATCACTGGATATCACTGAAAAAAGCCTAGCTCCATCATCCTGACACCCACCCTTTACATACTTGTAAACACTGATGAGGTCACCCCTCAGTCTCCTCTTTTCCAAGCTAAAGAGACCCAGCTCCCTCAGCCTCTCCTCATAAGGGAGGTGTTCCACTCCCTTAATCATCTCTGTGGCTCTGTGCTGGACTCTTTCAAGCAATCCCCTGCCCTTCTTGAACTGAGGGGCCCAGAACTGGATGCAATATTCCAGATGCAGCCTCACCAAGGCAGAGTAGAGGGGGAGGAGAACCCATCCTAGCTCCCTGGGCCGTGGCAGTTCAACCTCAGGTGTAAACAGTGGGGCCAGTTCTGCTCACACTGCCCTCACCTAACAAATCCACTGTGCAGGCTGGCAGGACTCACTCTCACTTGTCAGTATGGACAGGTGAGGGTCGAACCGGTAGGTGACAAGTGCATGGGAAGCTGCAGATCCAACCTTGCATGTGGGCAGATCAGCACATGGGTAGCTCGAGAGTGCTCAGGAGATGACAGTCCTGGTTGGACACTCCCTGATTGCCTAAGCACCCTTTTCCAACCAGATTTGCATATCCCACTTGCCCTTGGTCATCGTGCTTGTAGTAAGCGTGGTTAAAGCCCTTCCCAAATCTTCACTCATGAAGCCAAGCCATCAGAGCTTAATATGTGATAATAATTCCATTTCAAGAAGGAAATTTCAAGTAGGAAATCTCCAAGGTGCAGGAGCAGCCACCCACATGTGCCAAAAATCAAGCCAGAGGGGAAGAAAACCAGCCTGGCTTGAGCTTTGGCTGGAACTCAGTGATCTTGTGAACTGCTTTGGACCATATTTTAAGAGGTTCTGTCCTGAGGTCACACCGGCTATGGGGTGATTTCCAAAGTAAAATTCTCAAGGAAAATTCAGCAGTCAGTATTACCACTGATGGCCATTAAAGGCACAATGATGAACTGCAGTCAGCATCAACCCTGCTTGTTGCTCTGCTGGTGAGATGAAAGCTTCTGAGAGCCCTGCCTTTTGCCCATATACAATATCAGCATCAACCTGTCCTGGTCCAAGTCCCAGTCTCTGCCATAATCAGTAATCCTGGGGGAGACAGCCCTTGGCTGTGTGCCTGTATCTTTCCACCACCTTAATTACAACCACAATCTCCCATCATGCTGCAAGCCCACATGTTGGGTTGGGTGTGCAGATGTGAGAGTGTGAGTTTAACACTGGCACTGTGACAGAAAGGGTCAGCCTCGCTGGTGGTGAAAGAAGCATTCAGAAGTAACAGGCAAATCAATTTTACCCGTGGCACTGGAGTAATGTTTTCATTTTACAGGACTCAGTAACTGAGAAAAAGGGGAATTATCTCCTTTCGTTATCCTGACTTAGACATAGCAAGAAGGTAAAGATTAATGCCATTAAAACATAACCAATTGGTGCTTAAACGTAACACGACAGATTTACTCTGAGCACATTCTAAACTATAGAGTTTTAACAGTGATAATAAAGCATTAAGAGGGACACTGAAGCTTGAAGTAACAGCAGAGAAACAGTTGTGTGTGGTGGGAACTGAAATTGATCCCATTTGGTTTTCAGCCTGCATGGAAATGGTCTACGTGCTTAATGTGAGAAGCAGCCATTTATTCCCTGGGCTAGTTCTTATAACTACTCCAACTGCTAAGCAATTTAAAGCCTATGCATTTTTATAAGTGTCCATTTTTTATGTTTGATGAAAATAACCCTTTGGCATCGGTTAAATTATAAATAGAAAAAGCAGAGGTGATGCATTGCCAGCATACCAATAAAATGGCTGTGAGGCACCAACAGCACTCAACTCTGATACGTATCAGGTTAGTTTGAGTTGGAAGGATCACAACTGCGCCCATGTGAAGGTGATTTCAAGTTTCAGAGCAGTGGGTCTGGAGCTGCACAGCCCTATGGTGAATCCTGGCCAGCCTGAGGCACGGAGCTGGGGAGCGGGGACTCTGCAGAGGAAGATGGGGACTGCAGGAGCAGGAGGGCACATCACAGAGTTAAGCTGTGCTCGAGGTACAGACAGAAGCCAGTGGTTTCTCACTGCTGATCCTGACTGCACTGATTATGTGTGATCATGGTGCCTTTTCCCCCTCTTTTTTTAGTGCAATCAAAAGAAATAGATTAATAAGAAAAGCACATGCTGAAACAACTTGCTTATTGTGGTTACGATGCAGATTTGATCACCTCTTCCCTGCTTATTCCACCTCCCAGTAATTCAAACTCAAAACCCTTCAAGACTAGCTTCTAAACACTCAGCTCTCCTTTCTCACGCTTGTATAGGCTTTATATTGCACTGCTGCATACACATGTGTACTCTTATGTGCTGTGCAACCTCAATTCACTCCCTCGCATGCATGCATCATGATACAGCATGAGCCTACACAGTCACCCAGAAGCTGCCTCCAGCTCATTCAGCCATTCACAAGTGGTGGAGCATGATGCTGCATCAATCTGCACTGCTCTGGGGGCTCTTCAAGTACATGGGGCCATTTGCAGACACCTGAACTCCTCTCCCAGGTCCCAGTGCCAGTGCTGGAGCTGGGGGGTTAAGGAGAGCACAGTCACACCTTTGGCTGGCAGGCACAACACACTTTGTTTGTCAGACTCTTCTCCACTATTTAAAGACTCTGTGAGAAATTGTATGTGTGAGAGGTAACACACAGATGCTTGAAGCTGAAAACTCAGCTCAGCTTTCCCTGTTGAGTAGTAGGTGAATGGATAATTTCCACAGAGGTACACGCAGTAAAGACAGAATTTAATCCAATTTTATGAGCCAAGTAATGACAAGAGAAAATTCAGATACTTCAAAAAATCTCAGTGTGTAACAGAGGAAGTGAGATAAGTACCTCTGAATAAGCCTTCTCTTGATGTAATTTTTGCACTTGCCAGGGGTGGTGAGCAGCCTTGGAATGTATTAAAACTCAGAATTTTCATACACACATTACAGCGCATCGGACCTTCAACCTGGAAGTTTAATATTTGATAACTTTCCAAAAGGTGGACCCAGAATGGCTCGATGGTTTCCCAGAGCAGGTGGATTAAGAACTGACATAGAGAGCGAAAGAAAGATTTTTCTTCTAAGGCTTTTCCATAAACGTGCTAACTTGTGAACAAGCTGCCACAATAACTCTGCATGGCCTAACCCTAGGGCACTCAATCATTTACCCCTAGGGCAATCCTGCTGCCCTGTTCAGCCATCTCAGGGGGTCCCTCTGGAATACAGAGGGGAGATTAGGCTTCGACTACAAGGACTGTTTGATGATGGCAACAGCCAATTTCCAGCTAGGTCCCATGTGGGTGGGTGACTTTTGCTGTGGTCACTTAGAGCCAGTGGCAAAAGCTATGGGGATGCCTGGGCTTCCCTCCCCACCTCAAAGCCATTGGACAGAGCAAAGACCAAGCTCTTCCCCAAGGGTGAGAGCAGGAGTAAGGGGATGCTCCGTGTCCCTTTGTGACACAGGAAGTTATGGTGTCCCACCATGCTCACAGGGGGACATTCCCACTGTGCTTTGGCTCAGCCCAAGCAGAAATGTGGCAGCAGGTGCCCACCACATTCTGTGGGTTCTGCTCCACCTCCAGAGTGAGATCCTGCCTTGTCCAAGAGCAAACAGCAGCTCCTTTACCTGGAAATGCATCGCCAGCCTGTGTGATAAGCTGGAGCTCATAATGAGCCTCCAAGGACGTATTTGCTTTAATTTAGGTTCTGTGTGTGCTCTTCTCTGTTATTTGTTAGCACCCAAAGAGTTGTTACTTTCATTACTCTGATTTATAAATGTAAAATAGTGCCAGACAAATTGCACAGAAGCCACTGCTGGCACCACCTGAGCAATGAGGGTTTTATTTACTAACTTCTTTGCATTTTGGCCAGTTAAGGTGGTTGAAGTTTATTCTTTATCTACATTGTATGTGCACACTGGTCCTCCTTGCCCCCTCCAGCAGGATGGACTGCCCTGAATCCCTGACCTAGATCCATGTCTGTCAGTTATCTTTTTCTCTCATTAGTATTCTTTCCTCTCCCAGTTTCCTCCTGACTGAGCCCTTTCATTTCTCTTGCATGTAAGTAGGTGGCCTGGCTAACAGGTGCAGGGAAGGAAAAGGGGCTCCCACACAGCAGGAGCCTGATGCAAGAGACCTGCCTTTGTTTCCCAGATTGGGCTCCTGCACAGGGAATGAACCTGCAGGGCACATCCAGGGATGCTGCCCTGACCAAAGCTGCTGTCCCTGATGAGCCTGAGCCTCTCATCACTGCCCCTGTGCTGGGAATCACTGCACAATCCTCCAGCAGCATCAGACAGTATCACCCTCTCAGCTGCTTGCATGGTCATCCCCCCACTTTGTTTTAGTCCCTCACAAGATGGACTTGCAAATAAAAGCAGGTACTAAAGCTGTACCTGCACCCACATGGGCACAGGCTGATTCTCTGAAGCTTATTCCTTTCTCACAGAGTTAAGGTTGCTCTTTCAAATTCTGCTCAGCAAGCAGATATTCTTTTCCAGAGACATTCACTGAAGCAGAACAGAAACATCTAGTGCCTCAGGATGCTGAAGCTGTCTCTTAAGCATTTATACCTTGGTCCTCTGTCTGCCTCCAACCATCAAGCAGCATCCCTTCAGGCAGCTTCCGCTTGTCCATCCCATCCTTTGCTCTTTTATTTTCCCATCTTTTTTTCATACTATCGTTTCCCTCTCCCGGAGAACCCATAACTGTGTCTTGCTATGGGTGTTTGCAGGTGCCAGTACTGTAGAGTCTGATATAAATCAAGATTCATAAAAATAACATCGTTAACTTAAGTGTGCGGTAATTCTAATTATACATTCTATTATTCTATTATCAAGTACAAATAGGTCTGTGTTTCTGTGCAAGTCAAAGGCCTGGGCTACAGTAACAGAAGTAGTCAACTTCACAGCTGCTATGACCGCTGAAGATAAGGGTGGTTTCTGCTTTGGTTCCTTTGCCCCTATTTCTTCCTTAGGGGATTTTGGTAATCAGTCAAAAAGGACACAGAAAGGGCAAGAACTAGAGAAAAAAAAAGAGGGTTTATACAGGTCTCAAAAGCAGGGAAAGAAAGTTCTGCTAGAAACTCATTTCTTATTTGTCCTGTGAGACCTGGGGGAAACCCTTACAGATGCAAGGGAAAGGAGGAGGAAGGAAAAGCAGCTTAATGCAAGGGATGACAGACTGCAGCTTCAAACTCCTTCCCTTTGTGTGCTGTGCCCGCCTCAGGGCTGTGCAAAGAACGGGAGACAGAATTCACAGGGGATTTCGACATCCTCAAACTTGGCTTCATTCCGAATCAGAGCAGAATGAGAAGCCTTTGAAATTATCTGCTGTGACAAGGGCACATCCATGTTGGTTTTGCACATTTTGCTCCATAGGTGCTGTGCTCTTTTCCTAGGAAGGAGGAAAATTTGCCTATGTGCCTTGTCCTGGCTGTTGAATGCTGGGCCAGGGGCACCTTGATGGGAGAAGGATACCAAGCACAGGGCTGGAGGGGCAGGGAAAGAAAGAAGGGATGAGGGCACAACACTGAGGACTCCCGCAAAGAGCAGGAGGCTTCAAGGAGCAGACCTGCACCCCAGGTGTGAATTGTTGTGGGATTGCTACAACCCAGCCAGCTCTGAAAGCCGCTGGTATGGGTGAAACCTTCACCCTAAGGGTGCGCTGCTTGGGGAAAGAGAAGGAAGATGAGCTGTTGGCTTTTAAAATCTGGAGTGCCTGCCTTGAATATCTATTTTAAGCTGCAAAGTGCATGCATTTCACATTGAAATGAGACATTTTGACACTACTGTGGTTGGAATATGTTCCCCTGAATTAAGGCAAGCATGAAAGGCTCTGGAAGAGGGAGGGGGGCTGCGCTTGCAGCATGGCTCTGCCAGGTCTGCCCTGGACAGGTCCTTGTACTGAGCAGCCCCAGAGGAGGGAAGCTGCTTTGTAGCTTGTTCTGGGTTTTAGAAAGTACTCACATTTAGTTTGCATATGAATTTAGCTCCCAGATACAGCAGGGTCACCAATGCTCACATCTGTTTCCTTTGTATTGCCTGCAGGGAAGACTGAGAAGACTCCCCACCACTCAGAAGCACTTTTCTCTGCAGCATTTATGTGAAGGGTTTCATTATTCAGACTGGTTACAGCACAAACAGCCTGGGATTTGCCTTAAGGAAAAGACAGCAGTGGGCAGCTGAAGACTTTGAACTTTGTTTTCACTTGGATCCTGCAGTTCCTCTGAGGGGCACTCACCTACACCTCCCACCAGAGCATCCAAAAACTCCCTAACAAAACAAAAAGAGGAGATGACTCAGGGGAGATGAAGCTCCATGGGGCAGGGGAAGGTGGGATGGTCTGGTATGTCTCGCACTGCCCATGGATGATAGGTAGTCACTGAACATACCCAGGGATGCACCAAATGCACCTTTCACTATTTCATTCAGGACCACTGAATCCAGGATTTAAAATGCAGATTTTTTAGTACCTTTAAATATTTTACTGAAATACATAATATTTTCCATTAAAGGTATTCTTAGGTGATAGAGTCACTCGCATTGCCCTAGAGACCCATTATGCAAGATACACTAGAACACTAAAACAAGTCTTCGTTGGCACAGGTGAAGTTGTACCAGAGACACTTTCTGTGCTGATCATGAAAGGATTCTAGAAGCTGTGATTTTTTTTTGTTTAAATCTGGTTATTGAATTTCGTTCCAGCATCATAATTAAATAATCATGGTGAAGATCTCAACTGGAGTGAAATAGAAAATATTTATGATAATGGTAAGAAGAGAAAAACAACTCTTTAGGCACCTTAATCATCCTTCTCTAGGGAGTTTTACTCATCCTTTTAATTACTGGAGGGTGCAGGATTCTTTCATTCTTTTCATTTTGTGTTTGTCATGATCCAGAGCTAAAAATACATTCAGTTGCTCATTGCATGTGTTTGGGAACCCACCTGTGAGCATTTCTCTTTGAGGGAACTAAGCTACGGACAGCAGAATTTCCGACTAGCTCCATTTGAAAGTTAGCAAAGCTTTCTAATGTGGAACGAAAACTTGTATGTTCATATGCTCATCCAGCATCTCAGATAACCTGAGCCTTTGCAGAAGTACTCACAGGTGGGCAAAAAAGTCATCAGATAAGCCACGCTCAGATAATCCCCCATAGAAACCAAAGAAGAGGAAAGGAGAGATTGGAAAAGCAGGAACTTTTGGGACAGGGGACGCAGGAATTGTCTTGTGTAAAGCTATGGGGGGAAGGGAGACTGCTGGGTCCCTCTGCACAGGTTGCACCAGCAGGAAGGATGCACAGGTCCTCAAGATTTGAAGCAGGAAGGGAATGCATTGCTGGAGGAAGATGCTACAGCAGGGATCTGACCAGTGAAGTGAAGGAACTGCTCTGCAGAAGAGTAAGAGAAACTGAGGACACTGAAATAAAAATGTGCTTTCCAAGGGTTATTTTCTAACCTTTGCAAGTCATTTGGTATTGGTAGGTGTGGACTGAGATCCGCAACAGGGGTTGTTCAGGCATGGAAGGAAAGGGAGGAAGATGTCAAAGGTACCTTAACAGACACCTGCCAAATCTCTGGCAGTGAGCAGAGAAAACCTTCAAAACCATTGAAGGTATTGCCCTGAAAATACAGAAACCTGGATCACAGCCACATATTCCTTCATTTCCCAGAGATGCAAGTAGAGGGACAGTTCTAACTCTCCTCTTCCTCCCCAGCAGGGCTCCCTGTGCTACACTACACATTATGTTTGAGGCTGATCTATTAATGTGCTATTGAAGAATTTCCTGGATGTGCTCTTTTTTTCATACCTCTGTCCCTCTTTGAGTCAGAATCCAATGGGGAACATCCAGTCCTTTGTTTCTTCCTCCCCCAGGACTGAGGGTAATGATTATCCCTCCAACACAGTACAAACTCTGAGAAATCTGGGGGAAACTGGCTAATGAACCCAACTTCAGCAGCATCACACAACTCAAATACAACTCTTTAGATTAGATGACATCAGCTCCGAACACGTTCAAGCTGGCTGTTTTGCTAAATGCCTTTTGTGACAGAGATATTACATGAGTAAAAACAGATGCTCCAAAATTATTGTGAAGGTGTCAAGTACTTTGTAATTCTCTCACTGAAGCCACATGAACTTAACACCAAACAAGAAATCTTTCCTAGTGATTAGTGTCCTTCTAGGAAAATTTAGTGTAATAAATTACAATCATAGAATCCCAGACCAGTTTGGACTGGAAGGGACCTTAAAGATATCTGGTTCCAGCCCCCTGCCACTAGACCAGGTTGCTGCAAGCACCGTCCAACCTGGCCTTGAATGCTGCCAGGAATAGGCAACACGTTCCAGTCTCAGCACCCCCATGGTAAAGAATGTGTGTGATCTCATGGAAATATTGGGTTACAGAATCTCCTAGCAAGTTGATTATATGTACACACACACTCACAAGCACCAAGACATACATATCCAAGCGAGGGGACCAAGAGGGCACATGTGACACAGAGGACAAGGAGCCTTGGTTGTCAATATTTCTCTGGAATTCTTTTACTGTACACAATTTCTCTCATCCTGACAGGTTAGGGCTCTCCAAAACCTCCTACATTGCAAATTTCAGCGTATGTGGAGGGGAAGACCAGAGACACTTTCTGGCTGACCCCTCTGTGCCACAGACACCAAAGTCAGGTTCAAATTGGAAGGTCAACAAATGCACCAACATTGAAGTAAAGATCTGGTCAGCAGGTCCTGAAGGCTGCATTCGTATGGGGGTTATGACATCAGGAGGATGAGTGACCAAATTCCTATCTGTTTTGGCAGCCTTCTCAGCCCATGTCCTGGACACACCATGCTGCTTCAAGCCCTGAAGAGTCCAGATGGTCACATAAAGCACTGAAGGACTTGGGCAAGTGTTTTCACAGAGCTACTAAATGAGGCTGGAATGAAGGGTTAATAGAGACGGTCAACAGGAAAAGAGAACGATCAATTTTAACTCTCAGTTACTGCTCCTGACTGACCAAACCATTGATCAGTATCTCCCTCTGTCCACCACCCTTATCCTTAAATAATCTCCATGTGCTCCCATGCCAGCTGTTCTCCCCTCCCCTGCTCATGTTCAGTATGGTTTGCAGACTCTGAGTCAAGCACAAGCCATCAAACATCTGTGGGCATCATGTACCAACTACTCTTTGAGGTGCAGCCAGTTAGGAGCAAGCCAGACTTCTCAGGAAATACACCATACACCTCCTGGAGAGCAACAGAAGCATCTGCAAGTCTGTGTTATGAGCAAGGGCTTCCTGTGTCCTGATGGTGCTGATATCCAGCAGCCCATCACTGGTCCATATCCAGCTCTCCAGATGGCTCTGGCGGGTGCCAGAGGATGCCAGTGCTCAGCATGTGATGATCACCAAGCCATCCTGGCAGGAATAGAGGACCCATCTGCTGCAGCTGAAATTTGGGCTGATCTGGAAGCACAGCTCTTGGTTACTCAGTGAATGCTGTGTTCACACAGGTGCTCAAAACCTGGGCTGGTTTTCTCCAGGTCTCTGAAGCAGCTCAGCTGCAGCACCAGCCATGACTGCAGGGGTGAACAAAGCTGTTGTTATCAAACCCACCCAGAGCTGTCAGTTCCTCATGCTCTGCAACCCCTGAGCAGCTTGTGCCCCATCTCCTGTTCATGGGGTGCAGGATGATGAGCCAGGCACTGCCAGTGCAGAAGGTGGCTTTTATGTTAAGGACATTTGGCCACAAGGGAACTGGACTGAAACCACCTCCTCATTTCACACAAGCTGTTAAACAGCCATCTGATGGTAATGACTCCCCATCTCTACTAACCTGGACAAGATTGGAGCCTGGCAATGAAATGCTCCACAGCTCATGGCCAACCCTCTTTCCCATCCCTTGTCTTCATTGCACACAGTTCACCATAAAGCCCCAAATAGCTCCCACCAACAGCTCTAAGCTGGAACACATTTTGTGTTCAATCTGAAGGAACTGGTGAGACATATTGCTGTCTCTTCAAAGACAAAATACTTCCATGTTCTAGAATACACTGGTGATTTCTGTGGACCACTTAAATGTGACAGCATTTAGCATCCTCTGTGGTGATCTGTGTTTGCCTCGCTGTGACCTTTCCCAGCCCTTGCAGAAGAAAATTAATTCATTTTCTGTATTTCACATCAATCCAATTACACTCACCTTATTCCTCACTTATTATGATAATTTTGCTTTGAGGAACTTTGACTTATTAAAATGACTCCCGTGTAGTATGTAAAACTTGGTTGCTTGCTGCCTTAAAATGTTCACTTGTGTGTCTATCACTGGAACTGCAAGTGAAGAACAGACTGAAACTGGTAATAAAAACAGGGGTTGTCATTTATGTTGTATTAAGGCCCAATTGAAGACTATGAGGACCCTTCTCCCCTTCTCCATTAGGCACTACATGATGGCCTGTTAAGAGCTAGCAGTGCCCTGAAGCACTTTCAGTCTACAATGGATAAATGCTGCCTTATTAATACCATTTTGCAGAGGCATAAAGGAGACAAGAGATTAATTATGCTTTTGCCAATCCTGAGCATCCTAAAATCATGAATCAGTTCATTCTCCCCTTCAAATTATAAGTGATTTAAAAATTACAATATGCTTTTGCTGCTTCTTAGCATACATTTGCAGTTTTTTTATTTGCCTACTATCCTCCTAACCTTCATTTACAGTTTTACATTTCATTTACGGTTACATTTCAAGCATTTTGTGCAATGACAGAGACTAGAATATTACAAAAATGAAAGCTAGGACTCTCACTTGACTCCAGATGATGGAACGTCAAACAGAGCGATAAATATAAAAAGACTCAGCAGTGTAATAACTGACTTGCCTATGACTATGAAAAGAGCTAGGAGTTAAACCAATACCTCCAGTTACAATGCTGGTGCAGTGTCTCCTTATTCAGTGCTCAAATCTTTCATAGTGAAGAAAATTCAGAGAAAATATCTTTTTTTCACCTCATTCCTTTTATCCCCTCGTTTAGTGCAGCATTGGCTCCTAGCATCAGGGTCTAACAGAAGACAGCAAAACCTCTCCCAGTGTTCAGAGCTGACTCTGCCCAAAAGGAGATGGTTCCTCAGATAAACATACTGACACTATGATTCCCCACCGTGAGCAGCCACGGATGATCAGGGGCTGGAGCACCTCCTGTATTGAGACAGACTGAGAACATTGGGGCTGTTCAGCCTGGAGAAGAGAAGCTGCGTGGAGACCTCAGAGCAGCCTTCCAGTATCTGAAGGGGACTACAAGGATGCTGGAGAGGGACCAAAGGACTGTATCAACAGGACAAGGGGTGGTGGGTTCAAACTTAAGCAGGGGAAGTTTAGACTGGGTATAAGGAAGAAGTTCTTTACTGTAAGGGTGGTGAGGTGCTGGAATGGGTTGCCCAGAGAAGTTGTGAATGCTCCATCCCTGGCAGTGTTCAAGGCCAGGCTGGACAGAGCCATGGGTGATATGGTTTAGTGTGAGGTGTCCCTGCCTAAGGCAGGGGTTTGGAACTGGACGATCTTAAGGTCCTTCCCAACCCTTTCTATGATTCTATTAAGGAACCTTAATGCTACATGGCATATATGCTCCACCAAAGAGAATAGGAGCAGGCACAAAAAAGAGCTTCATATTTGCACAGCTCCCTTTGCAGCATGGCCATTACCTCCCCATTGCTGTTAATGTCTCTAAATGATTCATTTTGCTTCAGCAATCCAGTATAGAACAGTAGCACTTTTCCATCGGGAGGTCACAGTGATGCAGCCTCCTTCATTGCAGGTTTTTTCATCACAGTATAGTGCAGACTATCAACATCCAAACTATCGATGGTGCCAACACATGCAGTGATATTAATGTAGCACAGCCTCGGTGGTACTTCTTAGCACGAATCACTGTGACCAGTCTTGATTTAATAGTGGACCATGGCACTGAGAAGAGCCCAGTGAGCCTTTAGGAACAGGAGCCCTCCTCCAGAGGGGTTTCTGCTAACAGAAAGGGTTAGCAGAAAAAAGTTTCTGCTTCTTAAGATGGCTCCATCCTCCTCTTTTTCTCACGTTTAAGCAAATTAGAATAAAGTTTCCCCCTGCCTGTTAATGTTTTCCAGTTCTTTAAAGATCTGACATGTTTGAAGATAAAAGTCCTATTAAGATGAAAGATCGATGACATGACAAGTGGTATCTACAGAAGACAAAAGTAAGAAGGAGAGGTTTGGGGGGGTTCTTGTTAACAGCATAAAGAGAGACTGCAGCATAAAGAGCACTGTCTGTAAAGCATCGGTCTTTCTTTCTTGTTTATTACTTATACTGGTTCCTCACCCAAGAAGTCCATACCACAAGTCAGGACTCCTCTGCACTGGCTCCTGTGCTATCAAGCAAATAGAAGCCCAGGTGGAACTGGTTCCAGCACATCCATGGATCCCAGGGATCAAGCTCTTGGCAAATGGAAAAAGAGTCACCTCAGTGCTTCAGTTTCAATATACCCCGTGCTCTGACAACAAGTCTGTCATACATACTGGAGCCAAACAAAACTACATCTCTGTAATTCATCTCTTGACAGTGGGTATTATGGATGCAGTGGGGATGCAGAGCAGCTTGCATAGCTCAACAGTCAGTGGAAGTAAATATGGATTTCCTCTGCTCACAGCCTCAGCTGTGGTTATTGAGCCACTGCTCACACATCAGCAGTACAAAATGGTCTGATGGAGCTGGAGACAAATGTATTTCCTGTACTCATCATGCTAGGAGGGATGTGTGTGAAATCGTGTGCTACAAGGAAAGAAATAAGAGATCAAGATAAAGAGAGGACACCCCCAGGAGAGTCTCCAAATTGATCGGCTTTTCAACATGAGGACAATTAAGTGTCAGGGCCCCAGAGGCCTCTGTATCGCATCATCTCACTCCTGCTGCTAGTGGAAGAAAAGAGCTGGTAAAGAAGATGCTCTTTCTTTGAAAGCAGCTCATTGGAAAGCACTTTAAAAAGGCTGAACACTTACAGGTCTATGAGTATACAGATGACTTCAAATTCTTCTTTTTGCTTCTGTCAGTCAAACCAGATGGAGTATAAATTAACTACATAGCAGAACCCCTTGCCCCCTCTGCATTGCCACCAGCCAAGGGCTTGACCAGAGGAGAGATAGCAGCACACTCTGCTGCCAGTGACAGAGGCCATTGCAAATGGCTTCTTTGGTTTAGATATGTCCCACTTCTCAGTATTTAGAACTGTGTAAATATTCACTTGTTCAGCTGAGGCACAAACATGCACTGGGGACTTCCTCAGTCCTCTGTAGAAGAGAAGCTTATTAACCTGTAAACAGTTGCCCTTCCACTGTTCACTCACACACTTGAACTCTGTGAAATGGAGCAGAAAAGGAGCATTTTGAGGTCATCCCAAACTCTCTTCTCACAGGGAGCCCCGGAGTGTCAGTACCTTGAGCTTCAGTTGCAGAGGTTGGCAGTGCCTTTCCCTGCTTCAGTCATCCTTGTCTGTGCACAAGGGGTGAATGCACAAGGGAGAAAGCATGTCCCAGATGTGCCCAAGTCTACACACAAACACTATATAACTGTAATTTGCTGAGCAAGGACCAGAATAGACCACATGTGCCTAGGGCAATAGGCACAGGAGCCTCATGCTTTCAGATCAGGATGTTCATCATTGAAATCTCCCATGACCATAGTAAGATGGCTGGTAAAATCAAAAAATATACTGTGCAAAACTATATTTAGCCTGTTAGAGCAGCCCCTGAGCAGCTGTATCACTTGCTTTTGTACATGGATTAAATATACTGTTAATTAAAAACCACAATTACCCTGGAAATACCAACCTTGAGCCATGTTCTCCTCTACTGTGAAGCCTACACTTGCAGAGGAGGGCTCTGGGCTAAGACACTCTCTGGAAATATTTAGCTCAAGAATCTGTTTTTTCAGCCACTTAAGACTCCATGAATTGTTAATAAGCATTTAAGTGCAATAATGAAGGATGTATATACACCATTACAGAAGCAAAATTATTAAGCACTGCAAAACTTGTTGCCAGGAAATAGTTCAGGACCTGGTTATTTTGTGGGCAAATAAATGGTTTCAGAAATGAGCTGAAAAGAGCAATTTCAAAGCAAATAAGAGAAATATACAGCAGATCGTGTACAGTAACTGTGGCATCAAAATTACAGCCATAAATAAGAGACAAAACGGAATAGCTTGGTGAGGCAGATGGATGAAACTAGGAAGAAATCACTGCAAATGGTATTTTCTTGTGCATATGGAAAGTATTAAACTTTCTGATGAGCTCTCCACCTCCACAGATTGGCACAGTGTTCCTGTGATCCCATTAAAGTGTCTAAATAGGTTTTCAATAGATATCCTATCAATTAGAAAATATCATGTCTGTCTTTTGTGCTGACTGAAACTTCGTGGTGTTAAATTTCTGGCAGGGTGGGTGGGAGAATTATACCATCCTTCAAGCCTTTATTAATAAAGCCCTTGCTCTGAGGGCTGACTTTGTGGTGTATGTGGGGTCTTTGCTTCCCAAGACAGCTGGTGTCAGGCAGCTCCAAGGGGCTGAATGTTAACAGTGTAATAAAGCAGGGTTTAATAAGTATAAAGCAAACACCACAGTTGCTTGATGTTAACTGATATTTTTATCTGCTCTGAAATGAGAAGGTTGCGTGGTAAATGGCTTAGCTGAGAGGGAGAAATGCCATGTGCAAACAGAGGGCAGTGAGAGGCCAGCAATTACTGGCTGGTGCTGGGAGGGCAAGAGCCATGCTCTCCCAATCTCCCCCTCGTAGGACAGGGTCATAGGCAGATGCAGATGGGCATCATTTAAGTCTCTGGAAACACAGCAGCTTTTTAGAGATATCTCATCACTGGGTAACCCCCCTTCCTCAGGTCCACACCGAGTGATGCTAATGTCTTCTGGTGATAAGTGTACTTAAAGGTCTGCTCCCATGGTCTCATGCCATGGTTTGGAATTGGACATGTCCACAGAGATCCCTATGGATCCCTTCTGGACAGCTGGCCTCCTACACAGACAACAGGATTTTGGCAATGGCAGATGTCCTCACCAGCTCCCAGACTGGAGGCAGGCACTGGTGTGCACTGATGGCTACACTGGCCCTACAGCCGAGCCTGCCTTGGGGACGAAGAACAGAGAAGAGCTTTGTGCAGCACAGTTTCTATAAGCTGCTCTGGGTGTATGCTCTCAGTAAAATAAAATGCCAGGCAGAGGGACAGAGACAGCTCAGACACCAGAATAGTCCAGCTGGGGCAACTGGGACACCCACTTGCACCCAGCACTGTGGTACAGCTGCTCCAAGCAGCCACTGTAGCTGTTTTGAGAGACTTTTCATGGTCCTGTATTGTGAGCCATACCATGGTGGTGAGATCACCTGCCTGGTTTGAGGGCAGGACTCAAAAAGAATGTTTTTCTGAAGTCAGAAGCTGCCTTCTGCTGCCATCATGGGCTTTGTGGCAGCACCAGCACAGGGCAGTGCACAGCTCAGCTCAGCACTATGGTGGGGTCCCTTTGGTCATGCTCAAGGCTGCAGCAATACAGATCTTCCCCTGCAACATCATAAACCTGTGTGTTTGGAAGCACAGGGAGCTATTGTTTATTACAGGAGCACAGGCTGCCAGGACACCAGCACAGAGAGCTCAGAAAAAGCTTCCTTTGGAGGCATTTAACAGTCCTGCAGTGGCTAATGAGAACAAGAAAGGGCTCAAATAACTTCTGAGCCTTTGTCCATCTCCACAAATGATCACAAAATAAGCCTCAGACAGCTCCTGACATATAAGGGCTCATTTTTATTGGTCACTTCTTAAGCTCAGTATTTCATGGGAATAGCTGGTATCTCAGGGTTTTCCTGTGGAAACCAGCAAATATGGATATGAATTAAACAGCTAAAAAAAGAAAATGATTCAAAAGAACCTCAGGTTTAGGGGGTTTCCACACAGGTTTTAGTGATAGAACTTAAAAAACCCCACTCTCCCCTCCTCTGCTCGCCACGCTGCTGAAGTTCATAGCAGACTCAATGCATCACTTCGAGGAGGCTCCTGACAGCCAAACTCTGTTTTGTTCAGTCTTGGTTTGCCAACTCACCACAGGTACCCAAGCCTCAGATTTTTTCAGGGAACTGCTTCAGGATCCCCCCTGATGCTCTGACATCCACAAGCACATCTAATCGTGGGACTGCCAAACTTCAGGAAACACTGCCCTTCCTGACTGCAGGACGTTTGTTTTGCATCTCCTTGTTCAGCCTCCTTTCCTGTAGTCATGGTTCAGCTTCTCAAACGATGGCAGGGGGACATCAGCAGCTGACACACGCTCACTTTGATGGGAGCTGGATGGCTGAATTTACCTCTCACTTGTGACATTTCAAACTGGGAACAGTCATTTCTCTTTAGAGAAAACAAGCACTTTGATAACCCATCCAGAGTAAATACCTCTCACCCTTTGAATAACATCATTTCTGACCATCGCTGGTACTTCTCCCATGCCCCTACATGTGCTACCTTTAAACCAGGCAGTCAGCATCACATCTGGAGAGGACCAGGCCTGCAAAAGCAGCATACATTTTTTAAATTGTCTGATTCCCCACATCCTGGGTAAACTGCTTATAATTTGCCAAAGAGCCTTGATCTGGGCTGAAACTGCAGGCAGCCAGTGCCAGAGGGATATTTTTAAGAACAACTTCAACAAAACATGGGCATTGTAAAAGAACAGTGACATTTTGCAAGCCTGTCAAAGTTACCAGCTCTCATATGCTCAGTGGAGACTTGACTTCTCTGAAGCTTTGCTGTGCATTAACCATGGCCCCCTCACATCAAGAGCATAAACAGGTTACACTGGCCAAGGTTATAAGCAATGAAAACAAGGGATTTATTATGGAGCAAGTATGAATACCCTAATTAAGTCATTTTATGTCATATTATATACAGTGATTGCTGTAGCAACATCAAATTTCAGCTTGGGAGGTGCAGAATTGATGCTAGGGAAAACATTTGCTCCAGGAGGATGATTGGTTTCAGAACAGGGCAGCACAGAAACCTCCATCCTTGGAGGGTTGCAAGATTCAGCTAAATCAAGTCACAACCAATCTACCATTGGCCAGGTCCTCTCAGGAGATGGCATGGGAGCTCATGCTTAAAATCTGTTGTAGGCTTTTAGAAGTGTAGAAGTTCTCACACTCCTTTGAGGCGGCTGAATTACCCTGTTGAGAGCAGACCCTGGACAAGATTCACTTGAGCTTTGCTCTTCCCATCTGTCAGCCACATCTCACTTTTGCTCTCTAAGCTGGAGAGCTGGAAACTACAATATAATCAGTGATCTTTAGCCTATCATCAGCAAACACAACCCTGAAGTCCTCAGGAAGTGTCTTTTTAAAGCCATGATTATGCACTGACCTCCACATTTACTGCACATGCCCTAACTCATTGCTGTTTCTACAAGACTGTCAGAAAATCAATAAGAATTTGCATTGAGAAACTTTCTCACAGCAAAAGTCCACAGTGGGTGTTGCCTGAGCTGTATTTATGCCTGGCTTTATTTGTTGCACAGATCTTACAATGCTGCTCCATGTTTAGTAGGCATCTTCAGTGATGTGGCAATCTCTAGTGCATGCTTTAGGGTCAAGGCAGCCTCTGTAAGTATTCATTTTCAGATTGCTTTATTCTAGAGCACGTACCTATAGAGTGTAACCCCCGTGTGCCCCAATGTCTCTTTATATTGGTAATGCTCCACTAATCCAGCCACTTTGTTTTGTTGTTTATTCAGAAACTCTGAAGCCACTCATGCTTCAGGCATTGGTCATTCTGCAGCATGTTCAGATTCCATGCAAACATGTAGTGTTGTTGGCTTAATAATGCTATTAAACTGCACACAGGCTATAAGCTCTACTCTTCATTAGAATAAAGAGAAAAGCCAACATTTTTTGCCTGTCACATCCACCATTGAAACACATTGTTCCAGTTTCCCTGTGCTACTGGCCAGATTGTTAGCATGTTGTTAAACAGGTCAGATTTCCCCCAGGTTTATCCAATTTCCTAAAAGAAAAACTAAAAGGCACCACATGGGACTCTGCTATATGTCAATTCCTACCCCTTCCAGTGGCTTTTCAGCTCATTGGCTATTTATAGTCAAATATGAAAGAGGCTGAGTGTGGAATGGGAAGAAGCAGTAGGTACAAAGACCAGCAATCCTTAGAAAACAGCCCATTTTCAAGGGCTTGTCTCCCAGTGGAAGTTCCCCCCAAAATTCCAGTTTGTTTGGTCTCTATTGGAAGAGGAGTCAGGACTTTTCCCTATCATCTGACAGCCATCACACACATCTGACCAGGTAAAGCTTACTGCTGTATAGTGTTATTTTATCTGGTTATCCTGCAAGTACTTCAAAGATGCTTCTAAACTACTGAAATACTCCCATAATTCCTGCTCCTGCCCAGATCACCATGTTATCTTCTGTGACAGATTTCATATCCATGTCCAAAGAAAGCCAAAAAAATGCTGGTTTGTCACCCTGCTGCAGAAAGGCGTGCTTGTCTGGGACTCTTCCATTGCCGTTTTGCTTGGGAAGAGAGGCAATGACAGCATGCACAACTTGGATTAAAGTTCTTATGAAGTCATTGCCTAACTTTTGAGGTTTTAAATCAGGAATCTATCAATGCTATCCTATAGATTCCACAGGCTGTCAGAGTGAAGCCCCTGCTCATTGATTTTAAGGGTGTTTGGTGCTTTTGAAAGCAAATCATTCCTCACACTCCATTCTTCTAGTTTTGCACTCCCCAGCCTTTTCCAGCCTATGAAGAGGTTGCAAAGGAATCCTCAGAGAGTTATAGTTCATGGTCTCAAACCATCAGATTAAAACTATCAAAGTATCATTTGCTCCCTGACATCATTAATATTCTTCTCACCTAAATTTGTGATGGGATTCCTGAATTTGTTATCACACATCTACTAGATATGGGAAACCTATTGTCTCTTTTTCAGTTCACCACTTCACTTCCCTGTGTTTGCTGGATTAATGAGGCAGTGTTTTACCAGGTGAATTATCAGCTCTAACAATCTGGGAGGGAAGAGGGAGTGAGAAATCAAAGATTAATCAGTGAGGGATATTAGGGAAAGCAAATATCAAAGGGAATAATTTTCTATTTATTGCAAATAGAGAGTAACAATAAGAGAGCAGAATGGGGCAATTGCCATTGCACTGCTGAGCTTAACTGTCTTATACACATTGAATATATTTGTTAATGCCATAATGGAAAACTCTGGAAAACGTTTTGTGGAATTTCAACATTAGCAGTTAGGGGCACTTTCATCTTGCCTTTCTGGCTGCCAGAATTACTTCATTGACTTGTATGCTATTTGTTCCTTCTCTTCCTTAAAGAGTAGGCTCACACCACCAAGAGTCACAAGCTGGGTCTCCGGAAGATACTACTGCTTCTTTTAAGGACAACCTTCTAGTGCACAGCACCAGGGCATCCATCCTGGTATCTGGGGCCAGAATCTGTGAGTTCAGTCCCCAGCTGTGAAACATGGATGAGGGTTTCTGTAAGAGATACTGGTCTTTTGCAGGGAGGACAGTAAAAACACACATATTTAACTGCAGAAGCACTGGAGAACACAGGTTGATTCATTTTCATTACAATTCTTTCTCTGAATTTAAGGTAAAGAAAAAGGTTTGGTAGCATTTGAACTCTCCTCTAAGTACTTCAGGCACTGCTGGGACTTAATTATCTCTGAAATAATTTTAGTCAAAAAATTCAAACAACTAAACCTAATAAAAGTATTAGTAACAGAGTTTTACTCATAGGCTGGAACTGACCTTTTGCTAGCATCAGTTAATGCCTCATTAGTATTAAAATAACAGGTAAGTCTTGTCCCTTTGAAGTCAAATGTTGGTAGAACGGCCTTGTAGGCGCGATGCCAGCCAGAACAGAACAACCAGCAGGCACAGTTGCTAACCCCTAATTTGAAAATCTGCCATTTGCAAAAGGCTGCCTGAAACATTCCTGACACATTAGGAAATACATTACAGTTTCATGAGACATGCTGAAACTTTGATGTATTTGCAGGTGGTGATTTGCATCAGAAATGTCCATAATGAATATTGCTCCTTTCTCATCTCTCCCATGCACCTTGCTCTTGCCTGGCTAATAGCAGTAGTGACAACTCCAAGCACTTGAAAATCATTGTTTAGGTCTAAAAGGCAAGAGGAGGGTGGTTTGAACATCATGGTACTTCTAAAAATAGGACAAATGGGGAGCTGTTGAATTTGCTGTCTGAGGCCCAGCAGGATGAAGGTGACTAATGTGCACTTATTTGCATTAAGAGGCAGAGACCTCTTTAATCATTCTAACCTTCATGGCTAGCAGCTTGCTTTTCTGAGAGATTCCTGCATCCTGACATGGGTTGTGCAAGACCATGAAACTTCTGATCACTGAGTTAGCATGTGTCTAACACATGGCCCAGTTTCTCACTCCTCATGAGCAATGTGGCTCTTCTGTATCATTGCCTGACCACCAACCTGCACCAATGCTAGAGATGCTGGAAAATCCAGAGTGAAGCAGCAGAGATGGCTGGAATGACCAAAATGGGTTTCCAGAGAGACCCAAGAGCACACAGGGAGGCAAGGCTGGGCAGTGCCAGGCTCTGTCTGGATCAGGAGGCTTGAAGTGTTGTGGTGCATGAACCAATGAAGGAACCCAATCCACAACAGAACTAGGAGGAATGCTGTAAGTTATTCTTGCCTGGCAGTGGATACAGTTTGGCAAGTTCATAGGGTTTTAGCACAGAAAAAGAATGATGCACAAATTGTCCACAAGTATCCTCTGTGCTGCAAAATCTAAAGTGGTGACTGAGAACAAGTCTTTAAGGCACTCAGGGGCAAGACATTAAACACAGAGGTCACGGGTGAATGCCAGCAGTACTGCTGTGACTCTTCTATCATCTCTAAGTGCATTGAGGCCGGGACAGACACAAGCAAGGTCTCCAAAAGATCTCAAATAGATGCTAGGGATGAAGGGGCATAGCAGACTGACAGACGTGCTATAGCCATTTCGTAATCAACTTCTGGCTGAACAGAACACCTGGAAGACTTTTTTCCAGGTTTTTCCAAGTGGAAAAGCATGAAAGGCAGTGCTAGCACTACCCCAGCACTCTGCAGTTCCCAAGTGAGATATACTTCTTGTGTCCTAAGGCTTTTCTACATGCCTAGGAGTCAGGCTGTGCTAATGAAGGTGTTCTTCAGCAACTCCAATGCCCACTACAGTAAAAGAAACTGAGGTAATCCTTTTTGGGTGCCCTGAAGAATAGCTGTGCACCTATCCCACCTCACTGAAGAGCAGATATACTTCTGGAGAGCTGCCATCAGACCCTACATGTGACCATTCCCAGAGGATCTCCTGCACCTCTTTGGAAGGTGGGATGGATCCTCTGACAACCCAAAGACTGAATGCTGTCATTTTCAGAAGCTTGAAGCACTAATTTAAACAGTGTGTAGACAGAAAGACCTGAAATAGCAAACAAACAAGAAAATCAAACAAAACCAAGTGAAAACAAACATTGGCTGCGCTGCTTCAGGAGAGCCCTGTCTAGGGGATGCTGTGCAATGCTCCAATTTAACTGTAATGCATCTAAAGAAGGAAGATGAAATGTGATCACAAAGAAGCATTTAAGCCTGGCACAAAACCTCACCTTTGTGTCTGGCTTTCCATCTTCAGTAAAATTGGCCTCATATGGGCTCCCTGTATGTGTTTTCATTTTCCTTGAGCTTTTAAGAACTATAAAACAGACACTTCATCTTGTGCCATCATCTTTGATCTTCTTAGGGCTCATTAACAGAGCAAGGCTGGTTGGATTCATTACTTTGATATCTGCCATGGGAGCTCTGAAGAAGACAATATCCAATGGCAATACCAGGTTTTTAAGCCCTCTCAGTGGGACAACTCTGGAGATGAACAAGCCACAAGGCAGAGTCATCAGTTTCAGCCTCTCTGCCATGCTGTGGGTCTGGCTTTTGTAGCTTACAGAAAAGCTTCTGTTAAAATGAACTTTTAGAGGTCTCTGGCCCAAAACTGAGCTGAAAGGGGACCAGGTAGATAACGCTTTTGAAGGTCTTATTTTTAAGTTTCTCCAAGAATGGATATTCACTATTGAACTCCTGCTCTAATATTTGATTAATCTCACAGGAAAATGCTTCTGGTGGTTCAGATTTGTGCCAGTGGTTTAGATGTTACTGAAGAGCAACAAGGTATAACTGATGTACGAGATCAGGTGCAGCTTCTGCCTGGTGTGTTGCACTAGTATATAGAGGGGTCTGGTACTGCTTTAATGGTCACTATTAATCTCTCATTATGCTCACTGCAGTCACTTAATATGTGTGCAGAAAGAGACATTAGCAGCAGCAGGGAGGCAGATACTTCCTGCCTGATACATGAATAGCCACCAAGAAGCCAGCACCTCAAAGCTAGAGCTTGGGCCAGCTTTGTGTGAGTTGAGAATGGGCTCAAGGCTCTGGTGTTATTCCCACCACCAGAGGCACCAGGGGAGCTGCTTAGCAGAGTTTTACAACCATACCTGCACTGCATTTGTCCTTTGCAAGCACAGGGAGACAAAAGGCTCACCTAGCCTGGTTCATCCACACATCCTTATTTAGCTTTCAGTCACCTTGAGCTGGCTTCTGTCCCTCTGCTATGTGGTCAGGCATCTGCCCTGGCAGGACTAACCTGGGATGGGTTGGAGAGGCTGCAAGGCAAATCCCAGGCAGTAAGGGGACAGTGGTGCATTTACCCCTGCTCACTCTGCTTAGGGGAGCTTCAAAGACTGTCATGCTGGCAATGCCACAGCACCTGCAATCACAGACTCTTCTCTCCATCCTTCCCCCACCTGCAAACTAACCCTGCCAAGTACTTCTTCCCAGCATGTTTTGCAGGGTGTTTGCTGCAGCCAGCTAACAGCCCTTTCTGAGGCAGTCTAGTGGAATAACAAAGCACAGAAACAATTCCCAAGCTGGTTTTTATTGATTGGCTTCTCAGAGGGCTGAAGGGTGAGATTGCCAACTGCTTGGCAGGAGGCTGTGAGTTCAGGCTAAGTACTGTTTATGCAGCGTAGCAGAGGGACCAAACACTGTGTTGTGTCAGAAGCATCCCTCTGTTTTCCAGATCTGACTCGGAACTGCAGATCTTAAAGAAGTATAAGGTACTGTTAAATGTCTCGCCCAATAAAGCATCTGCCATGTACCTTCCTACAACTTTCACTTAAAGTTATCTGTATTACAAGGTTATGTTCCCAGAGATCCCAGGAGCAGAACGTCCATCCGTCATTATTACTTTGCACAGATTGTCTTGATGGTTTGGTAAGTGAATTATGTAGGAGACATTACACAGTGAAGAGCTGACCTTGTCCTTAACCTCAGCACATTCTTCAATTAATGCCCCACAAGATAAATTAATTCTATTAATCCAAGGAGGCCTCTAAGCAGCTGAGCTGGGATTTCTTCATTTCTCACTAAAACTGCTTCTCTTTCCCTTTCCTAATGAACCTTTGCTTATAATCGATAGCTGAAGATTTGATGCTATTTGAAAACAAAAATAAGCAGACTTGTACTTACAGCCTGTTTGCCACCTGAAACCCTGCTGTGAAGGAGTCAGGATTCTGAAAAACTGAGATATATCTTTCTGTCCCCAACAGGTTCTGTGGCTTTTCCTTACATGATCAGTATTACAGAAGCCACACAGAGCCTTTGCATGAGTAAGAGTCACTCCCAGGTCAACCCAAATTTGCTTACTCTGCCTGGAGCTTCAAGCAACATGCTCTTCTGTTAGACAGCAGTGCAAATAGAACAGGTGGGTCTGCAATGATTTTGGGGTGGAAAAAGCAAAAGTCCATGTTTTAAGGACTTCCCAGTTAACTTCCTCCAAGGTATGTTCCCTGCAATGTAATTCCCAGTCCATGCAGAAGACCCTTTAAGCACATTTTTGTGTGGCTTCTCAGGAGCATGTGGAGGTAGAAACATGATTGGAATCTTGTCCTGAGGATTGAACATCGGAGTAGGGGGTGTTCTGGAGAGCCTGAAAGGGGTGAGCTGCAGGTAGAAAAGTCTCATTTTCAGCGCACTAGGGAGAGACTACACATGGGGAAAAGGGACTACAGCAAATTGCTATTATTCCAGCAACAAGCAGCCTCCTGAATTCCTCCCTACACCTACCACTTCCTGACTCTCAAATGCTTCTATTGCTTAAGCACAAGAACCTTGTGAAGACCATCACTACCACTCAGTGGTTTGGTTTATCTTATTGTATTTTATGGGCTAGATGCAGCAGAGAGTACTGTCAGTATCTAGGATATGTCAGTGGTAATGAGGGAGACCATTTCTTATGGCACAATAATGACGATTAAGGATGGTATTTTTCAAAACCCATCAGGGAAGTCAAGGAGAGTCAATAAGGAGTGGGAGCCTCATTTCCTTGAGCTGCTTTTGAAAATCCTAGCCTAAAACATCGATATTTCATACGGACACATTTAAATCTGTGTGGGAGAAGTCTCAAATCCTTTTTGAAAAGCGATATGCATATTGTAATTGGAACAGATTAACTACAAATATCTGCAGCAGCTTAACCTTTCATTCTCCTTATTTAAAACAACAGAGTGTTTTACTCATAAGCAACTGTACCTTGCAGTTAATAACGGGATAAATCCAGGCATGTCAGCTGGCACGGCTGCCCTGACTTGAGCAGAACAATTCTGATCTACCGCAGCCAGGGATCAGAGGCTAAGTATGAGAAGTAACCAGAGCAATATTATCAAGTTGCAAATGTATTCAGAGAAGTGTGTGTTATTCAGTGCTCAGCATACATAATGTCTCTGTAGGCAACCAACATCCAGATAGAAATAGGGCACACATTTCTAACAGCGAGGGTAATTAACTGTTGGAGCAACTCAACCTGGGAAGACAAGAGAGGATTCTCCATGGCATGAAATTCCCAGGCAGGGATGGAAAAACAACTGAAAACAGATGCTCTATAGCAAACAAACAGGGTGCCAAGTGCAGTGATCACGAAGGAAACCTGGTTCTGAGTAAAAGATGAATTTAGACTTGATTACCATAGTGTGCTTGCCTCTGTGCTGGATGTACATGTTATCTTGCTGCTAAACAGGCAACCCAGCAGCCCAGCTTCTCAGGGCACAAGTGAGCTTTTCCTGTCCTGAGCAATCACTTGATCACAAGAGTCTCATTTCATTTCATGTCTGATGAAACTCAAAGTCTCAATGGGGACCCCCATGGAGAAAAGCTGTGTTTCACCTGGTGTCTGTCACACCAGGACCAGCTGGGTTCATCTGCTTTCTGTTTAAGCTCATCAAATGGCTTGAGAGTGTTCACAACTGACTGTCTCCATACTCTTTATTAGATCCCCCAGCTTGCAAAAACCCCTCATCCCAAATGACTTTCCTATATATATACATATATATGGGTTTTGACTCTTTAACACCACTCTGACAGCAAAGACTTCTAACAAGAAACTTGCCACGTGATACATCAGTAAGGCGAAGAAGGGAAGAGACAAATAAGGAGGTATTTGGGCTGATTAATGAATACTTGGTGAAAATGAATTTACGTTTGAATGCTGCCTGACTTACAGCTGCTGACAACTATAACCTATGCATTTCAGAGGGCAGTGTTTCATCAAATGCTCCTCAGGTACTCTGAAGTGAATTTATGCAGCAGGCAGTAGTAATACAGCACAAATATGTGAGGTAAACAGGGTGGAAAGTAAATCACTAACTTTCCCTGAGTAAATAGAAACTCTTCATGTTATGGCTGGCACATGCAAATGGAGAGAACAGAGGTATGCATGGTGGTGGTTCATCCTTGGAGCTGAAGGGCTGTGTCTGGAGCTGAGCTGGGTGACCCTATGGCCTGGGAAGGATGGATCAGGACTTTCTGCAGAGACATTTGGTATTGGTATGCATCCCAAACCCTCCCTTAGGGTTTTCAGCCCCTCTTAAGGATGGTGGGAGAGTAGCTGAGGGTGAAAGGCACTGTCCTGCATGGGAATGTCTGGGCTGTGTCAGACAGAGCCCAGTGCCCAGTGTCTGCTGGGCACTATGGCCACTGCTCAGGGAAGCCCTCTGGAACAGGGCAATATAGTGATGCTCTTCCCAAACACATGTCAATGCTGCAGCTCCTCCTGCAGCATGATGAAGTCATGGAGAGTTACTTATTTGTGTGCTTCAGGAAAAACAAACTGCTCCCTTCACCCTTGTGTCCAGCTGAGCATCCCCCGAGGCACTGAAAAAAGGCACCACCTCAGAGCTGAACCCACTGGATCTCTTACAGGGTGCCATCTATCTACTCCCCCTCCTCAAGGGCTGGCCTTTTAGGCATTCCAAGCACTGTAAGTCGTGTTACAGCCTCTTGACCAGGCTCCTGCTGTCATCAACCCCAGGTTAAAGCCACCAGGACTCTGGGGACAGGTCTGTGCTGCATTCCGTGGAACACCACCCATACATTCCCCCTGCTTTGCCATTCTTCTGCAGCACAGCAGAGACAAAACTTACTCAGAGAGTGCAACTACAGGAGAAAAACCTTTAACAACTATTGAGAAGAAACTGGTTAAAAAGCAAATCCTAGACTGCAAAGAGGCCAGAGACTGAACCTGTAGGTGAGCCCATCCCATGTGAGCACCATGAAAGGCAGCAGACAATCACGTATGACCTGATTTAAATAGCAGCGATGCTGTTGGAAAAACGAGACGGATGCTTCCTCTGTGTTTACATCAGGCTGAGCTCTGGAGACTGGCTCATGATTTACTCCAGCACAAGTAAGAATAGAGCCAGGCCAGGAGCTTCACTTCTGCCTCCCTTTCTCCTTCTGGCTTTGTCATTAGCTGAAATATTGGGGGGCTGTGAGAATACTCACGTTATGTGTGTATCGCTAGCTTTTTCTCTTTGTATTTATGATTTAATAATTTCTGAATCTGTCACAATCAGTGTTGAAAAAGCATAGCTGGGTATAATGGAATAACGTGAAAAATGCCAAGTGCAGCACAGTCTGCGCTCTCCTCAGCAGATGCAAAGTGAATAATATTTAGGGACGTGTTTATAAATCAGTACACTCTTTAATTAAGCAAAACATTTTGCTAAGGAAGAATTAATTAGCAATTCATGGCACAAGGCCTGGGCTACTATCAAAGAGCTTGTACACGATAAAGCACAATTGCTTCTGTGTCTTTAGAGCTAATTATCAGTAACTTGTTTCATTTCAAAGCTCCTTGTGAAGAGACAAGATAAAGATCTACATGAGGAGTAGTGGGCTGGTGGCTTGCCTTTCCTTTCACTCAAAAGAGAGTCTGTACTGATTTCAATGGGCAAAAAGGAGTCTGTGGTTGATGTGCAGTCCTGGGACTGAGAGGTAAGGGATGGAGGGTCTCTCTAGTCCAAGAGGCAACACTTAGATCAGCACTTTGCTGGTACAGGCTCATCTTGCAGCTCCACATAAGTCATTTTAATGTTTCATTTTCTCATCTGTAGAGTGAGGAGAACAGCACTGCTGGCCTGGTGGATGTTTGCTGAGGGTGAATGTATGAGGTTGAGAGATATTTGATGCTGGGGACAAGGCAGAGAAGGACCATGAGTAGATGGGAGAGAGCAAGAAGTGATGGCGAGCCTGAGGCACAGGGGAGGACTCACCCTGGGCTGCAAGAAGGGGAAAGAAGCTACCTGCTCCATCAGAAATCCAAAAGAAATGGCAAAAAGGGGCTTCAGATCTATGGCTGGGAGCTGGGGGGGGCATTGCTATAAAAGCTACACATTTGTGTCTCTTGGGCATGTGCCAACACAAGAGCTCAAACACACCACAGTGGCACAAGTGACAGGATTATGAGCAGTTTCAATCTGATGCAGATGGTCTTCCCATTTGCTTCCTTGTTTAAACAGCAATTTGGCAAGTTTGTCATTCATAAGGCTTTTATAGCGCTACATACGCTTCTCCCCTGTGGCCCACTAGGAACTGCCTGGATGTTTGTCGATGCCTGGAAACACGCATTAGTCTTTAATGAGGTTGTATTCATATTGTTTCCTTTGGTCAGAGGAGCCTTGGGAATTGCACACGATAGAACATATTTCCACTTAAAAACTGCAGCTACTCACCAAAGTACTGCTCTAATGCTCCACCAACAGCACTGCCAACCTAGGTATCACTGCCAGCAGATACAGGGAAGAAAGAAGAGCTTTAACATCTACCATGGGCTAAGAAAAAGCCACACAGAGCTGCAGGTGTTGCAGTGGAGTCGGAGATGGTTTGAGATAAGGGGCCAAGAGGGATGCTTTGCCATGGATGGCTCTCTGCCGGCAGAGAAGGAGCAGGTAGAAGGTATCGCCTTTCATGGTTTGGGAAGAGGCTGAGAAACTGCATCAGGGGGATGATGTGGTCCAGCTTCGTGTACCTTGGTGAAACTTTCCTTTAATTAACTAGGCAGATGGACTGCAGAAATACCAAAGGGCTTTGTTTACCCACAACTACTATCTACGCAAAGCACAATGGAAGTCTAATCAATTAATATATTTCTGTGGCTT
This sequence comes from Melopsittacus undulatus, assembly GCF_012275295.1. Taxonomy (NCBI): domain Eukaryota; kingdom Metazoa; phylum Chordata; class Aves; order Psittaciformes; family Psittaculidae; genus Melopsittacus; species Melopsittacus undulatus. The sequence goes on from NC_047536.1 coordinate 23,060,131, forward strand.
TGCTGAGTATAAAATAGCAAGGCATCATGGTTTACATTGGCACAAACTGCTTAGATCTTAAGGCAAGTAAATATTTAACCAATAACTCAGATTTTTTTGGCACCAAAATGCAGCTTTGTTCTTTATCTTCTTACTTGTGTTTTTAATGGCAGGGATAAGACAGAGTAGGCTACCAGACTAACTCAACCTCTTCTGCAGTAGGACATACAGTGGTTCTGCAGGAAATAAGAAAGCATTTGGCTTCAAGATTTCAGTACAGTAGATGAATAACTCTGTAGCTATCACCTCTAGAGCTGCCTGTCCTCATGCAGGTCAGTAGTCCTTAAATGCTGCAAGTAGAACCTGCTGCCACAAGTAAAGTGTATGAACTCATTTATTTTGCAGTCCCGTTAGTCTCCCCACCCTGTTTTACTATGGATTAGTGTTATGCATAGGATAATTCTAGAATGAACAGATTTAACCTTTTGCTTATCTGGATGCAATCAAAGAGTGTTTAATGTACTCATAAGACAAAAGTGAGAACAAAGCAACAGGAGGGGAGGTAGCTGGGGGGGCAGGTAACGATAGACTAAACTTGCTGTGGAACCTCAAACTATTTATTTAACCCTTCTGCTCCTGTTTCCTCATCATGTTAGGAGAAGATAAAACAGCCAGGAATAGTGGGGGAGCCTTAAGAAGCAATTAGCTGATGAGTATAGCATGTTTCACTGAGTGACATTGGTGTTGGCAGTTAATCCAGGTTCATGGCAGGGTGAGCTGGAGCAATGCTTTGCCTCTGGAATCCAAATCAGTCCATTTTGGAAGGTAGCAACAGCTGAGCACTGGGTAGGCTTCACAAGGAGATAAGAACAATAGTGCTGGTATGAGCGGCCAGAGGTTTATCCACTATGCTGAATGTTTTGGCACAATTATTGATTATAACTCAATGGTGGCAGTTCTGCCACCGGTGGTTTAAAGTGTGTCTGCTTGATCCTCTGTTCTCTGCACTGAGAGGGGCTGGGAAGGTAAAAAGAGTTGGGGAAAGCAACTTTTTCCCACTGTTATACAAGCTACTCACAAATTCATGTCATGGCTCTGGGGTGTCTGCTGCCATACAAATGTCTCTCTTTCCTTGCTCTGTCTTTGTATAGCTCACAGGAAATGTATTATCAGGAGGATGTATTGTGGCAGTTTTGCAATACTATCCTTTGTATCATATTCCAGAGCATCTCCCTGACAATGGATTTCCTTCACGTGCAGCTCCTGTTATTAGTGCTGTGTGCCCTGCCCAGGGAGACATTCTTAGGAGTGATGGGTTTGAAAAGCAGTGACAACATAAAAGTTATAAAAGGGGACAAGAGGCTATGCAGTAGTCTTAATGGATTTCAGTGGAGACAGGGTTGAAAGCAACACAAGTCTCCATTACTGGGAAAACATGGCCCTTGAATTCAGACTTAGTCTGTGCACTCTCTTTTTTTCACATGCTGTTTCTTCTCATTTGTGTCATTTACTCTGAAAGCAAATTTGGTTATAAGGTAGACTAACTCCTTAGAGCTGCTGAAAAACCATGGTATATCTTATTCTTAAGGTGGTTTTCTATTTGAATCTTTTTCTTTAGAGTTCTAATAAGAGACCTGTAAAGAGCACAACCTGACAAAAACATTCACTAGCCTTGAAGTCAGCTAGACAAAGCATGTATGGCCACCAAGCAGCACACACTGCCTCCTGCCTAGTACACAGGTAAACAAGGAGCCCAGTGGGAATAAGGCATTTCTGGAAAGCAGTGATTAATGACTGAAGTAAATTAAGAGATATGAAGTAGTTCCTTGGGATAGCATAAAGGGAAGAGGGTGCATCGCTGAGTGGGAGCATAGGGAACATGAGTCAAGGGATGGACCCTTGCTGCATCTTCTCTGCAGCCATAAGTACATCATTGCTAAGTAAAATCTAAGATGCAAGGGTAAAAAAAAAGCATATCCAAGAGCTGGGGAGTCTAAAGGTCACCAGCTAACAAAACCCAAAACAAATCCATCATAGGACATGGGAGGAGAATAACCTCCAACACTCTTCAGAAAAGACAGGTCCCCTGACCTGCCCCATTACTGTGTTGATATACACCTAACAGTCTTCAATGTTGTGTGTTGTACTGTCAGTGCTAATAGCTGGGTAAAGAGATTAGGTATTCTGTCATATTGGAATTCAGTTTCCTTTGCATTGCCATGGCAATGCAAGAAAAATTTTGATCACTCACTGAGGCACTTCAGTATATATTAATACAGCTTTTGCCAAGGAGAGTGCTGAATGACAGCTATGTTTGTAAGTCTGACTTGAACCTTCTGCTTTTTATGCTGTATCAAAAGCCATGCAGAAAAAGTTGAAAGGGGAGGAAAAAATAGATCTTACTTACAGCAACTTAAGAGAAACGCCTGAAGTTGAAAGAATACATTTAATTCCTACTAAATGGGCATCAACATCTTTAGCTGACTGCAAGGCAAGAAAGTCCAAACTCCCTCAAGGAAGCAAGCTCTGAAATAACCTTCTACTGCAGCACTTTGCTGTCAGAAGTTCTAACTCATGTTTTGACTCATCTGTCTCCCTAATGTCTTCTTGCTCACTTGGGCAGGAACTGCCATTTTATCCCTTATTTGTATAAGGTGTGACATAATAAGAGCATCAGACCCATGTCTGAGGCCCCTCAGGTCAAAAGAGCTGCTAACAGCCGCAATTTGTACTTCTAATGGATTTAATTTTCCCTGTTCCTGCTGTTTTATAGCTATAAGAATGTTCATTATGTGCCTAATGAACGTTTTTAGGTCTGAGCAGGGAATGCCGGATCCTGTATCAGCAGCCAGCTGTGGAAGGAAGCAGAGAGTGGCAGGAAACCAGGTGAACCAAAAGGTCATGAACCTGCTCCCTGCATCCCCAGACTCAGTCTAACATTTGCCTTCTTGCTATTAAGGAACAGGAACACGCCAAGAGTGGTCTCCTATTGCCAGTTCTCCCCCGCATCTTAAAAGCTGACCAAGTCACACGTGTTTTCTGAGAGCCTGTGTGTATGTCTGTCCATGATGTCAAGCAGTCAGAGGGGATAAGAAGCAGAGCATCCACTAGGGCTGACAAGCACCACAAGCAGCCAAAGAACTCAGATGGTCTCAGCAACCTGAGCTTGAGTAGAACAGTGCCAGGGAAAGCTCCCATCACACCATAGAATTCTGCTGCCCCAGTTATTTTAGAGTAATTGAGGCTGTTTCAACCACCGGGGGCAGAACTCCTCCGACAGTAAGATAACATGATTCCAAAGCTTTGGAAAGGTCCAGAGTATGGTAAAGCCAGTAACACAGGTTGACAACAGCGTGGGATGCAATGTTTATACCCACAGAGCTATCCCTTTGATCATAAGGGTCAGGGCTAAAGTGGCAACTGTGACACTACCAACAAAAGCCTCTAAATGTTTTGAATAGGAGCCATTTGAACAAGTGCATACCGCTGAAGATGTTTCCTTGTCCTCTGTCGGATCAGGTAACTCTTCACCCCATTTTCTGCTGACATCTTTGGGCTCTTCAGGCAGAGCCCCTAATAGCCAACACACCATGAACTGCAACCCAGTTCACTCATCTGGAAGAAAGCCACAGTCTGTCCAGCCCATAAGTTAGCAGCTGTGACAGAGCTAAACAGCCAGACTGACATGTCTTGAACTCAGAGATACATTCATGTCAGCTCTTGTACAAGTCTGCACACTGGGGACCTTTCTTTATGCAGAGGATTCCTAGGGGTGCATAGACTTCAGCCTGCAGACTCCTGACAGGGCAAAAAATAAAGTGCATTTTCTTCTCCTGATAACAATTTCTTTTTCCCTACTTAGTACTTTATTGCTACAGGAAGTGTTCCATAAGGCCATCAGACTAATTTGAAAGGTAATATCTAGACGCTGTTCTGAAATATATGCATTTGGAGTTGACAACACATGCAAGCCAGAAACATGTGCATATGTGCATCTCCAGCCAGTTTCCTATTTTTGGCTGTGTGAGCATATTTTCTAGGATCAAGTTAAGATTCTGATCTCTAATTAGTGTGCAGGACTAATACACTCCAAGGGAGTCGAGTTGTGAAAAACGCATGTTTAACTGCATGCTCAGTTTGCAAGTGTACTCTGCACTGCCACGTACTCATCATGAAGTCACTGATCACAAAAGTCTTTGTCCATTTGCATTAGAGGTTTTTTGATTTACCAGCACAACCTCTCACGCAAGTTAGACACTTATGCATGTGTATAGCCAAGTCCCTTGAAAAATCTAGGTCAGACACTGTAGACAACATTTAGGCTGACTTCTGTATCCACACTCTTTACTCTGTAAGAAACTGATTCTAAGCACATTAGAGATGGGAAGTGGCAAGAACAAGTTCTGATCAAACAAAATGGATTTCAATCACCCAGTCTCCCCAAAATACAGCTATTGAGAGATTCTTAAGAGAAGCACTTCCCATTCTGTTCAGCTCTATTAAAATGGAACCAAGCAGTGCCACCACTGTAGCACAGTAACACAGCCCTGCTATTTGATATGCGTCCTGCTGCTTCTCTTAGAGGTTCAAACTTGAGGTTGTGCCTGCTTGGGGATTGATCTAGTTTTCCTGCCTTGCTTTTCTAAAGAAGTGCCTGGGTACTTACAGCATTAATTCAGAGTTATCTTTTATTCTGTAGAAAGTTCCTCAGATTTACTTGGTAGAAAACAAATAGACACTGGCAGACACTACCTGATGGCAGCTGAAGCCATCACCCTGCCCTTTGTATGCCAAAGCTCAGCCTGAACAGGTCTGGTGGGAAAGAAATTGCTTCTGTTTTTTCACATGCCCAAAGTCTGAGGTCTTTAATAAAAAGACACCTGAAACCATCTAATTTTGCTCAGCCCCAATATGTCAAGATCATCATAGCACTTTATAAAGTTAACTGATTGATGAATATAAAGCAAGCATTTGTTTGAAACGTAGAGGTTTCATAGGTATCTTCAGCTTAGTCCAAGTTGATAATGTCTAGTAGACAGACAATGTTCTCTAAACTTTGTTGGACAGTGATCAGCACCAATCATAGTTAAAATGATTTAAGCTTTTCCACAGACAGGACCCTGTTTGCCACTGTGTTCAGCACTGAATAATGTAAATAAAGTGGAGAGCCACAGACACAGAGACTAAGCCAGTGGATAGAGATTGACAGGGGAAGAGCCAACAGGGTCATCTAGTACAGCAATCCCAAGCAACCATGGTGCTGACCACTGTTCCCATCAGATCCAGAGGCGTTCCCCTCCACGCATTCCCACCGCTCTAAAACATCTTTCAGGAAACTCAGGAATCCCAGTAAAGAGATCATGACAGAATTCCCGGAAACAAAAAGAGTGCTGAGTGTGTCTCACCCTGTCTGAAAGACACAGTAAGAGCTTCTCACTTTCTCTGCTTCTTGTATCAACATGTCACACCATCATTGCAAAGTGCCAGGAATAGGTAGGTAACTATAGTGATCAGGATGCATTCATCTAATCATTGTTTCTGATGGCATGCGAGCAGTAACTAGCTGAAAGGAGGAAGTCTCTGCCAGCAAGAAGGGGACTATTGAATAGAAGTATGTGCCATATTTCCATGAAAACAGTGTAGTTAGGAGAAACACAGCTGTCCAAAGGGAAAGCAATTAGAAACGGCAAATGCAACAGTAAGTAGTTTCCGCTTGGAAGGCCTGAAAAAGTGTCTCTACTTCATTGTTGCTAGTGCAAAACTGGTGTGTAGTGAAGTCACTGATCACAACAGGAGAACAAAGGCCCATGGGGATCCAGGACCACCAGAGATAAAGAAGGACCAATGGGAAGAGTTGGCTCTGTGGAAGAGAAGGGCTTTTCTCACAGAAACGCCAGTTTTGAACTGTCCTGAATGGACATGCTGCATAACAGCAGAGATCTGAGTTAAATTACAGTTAGATATTAATAGTAAGCTTGATTATTAGACCTCACATTTTCCAAAAGGAAACTTGCTTCTTCCTTCCCAGGCTAATCCAGTCAGGAGGAATTTGAGGTCCGCATGTAGCCAGAGAACTATGATCACACTAAGAACAGAGACACACACAGCCCTTCCTTTACAAAGTGTCCATCATCTGCCACCACTGAGGCAATCCATAGTCACCTTGTCCAACAGTCACCTCAAAGATGCAGAGGCAAAATGAACATGGAGGTTGCAAACCCAGTATGTACTTGAAGGCCTGTCCTTCCCTTCTCCCACCCTCAGGTCCAGCTGGAGTGTATGGCAGAAGGCAGGACAGGAGCTGGCAGGGGTAAATAGCAGACCTTTGAATACAGACCTTTCATTCCAGCAGTAAAGTTCACACTGGCAATAAATCAGGTAACAAGCAAGTGTGTCAGTAGATCCTGCTAAGTCATTTTAGACTGCAGTTGTTGGGGCTTTTCTGTAAAATTCTGATACATAAATTTGGATCATTAGAAAAATAATTTCATTTTCAGCCACAGTTTCTGTAATGGAACAATTCCCTGCTTTATTGCAGATCTCTCTAGATAGCAGACTAAAGTACATGATACTTGGCTCTGGTTAGAGGTGTAAACAAGCCGGCACTGCACAGAAGTATTTCTCAGAAGCCTGGCAAGAGAGTTCAGCCTCCTCTAAAGGGCAAAAGCAGAACCTACAAAGGCCAATTAGTGGAGACAGCAAATACAACACCATAATCCAGACCTGGATGTGTGGATTCAGGTTTCTGTGAAAACAGAATTGGGCCAAGCACTTGAGTATGGGGGCAGTGGATGCAGCACAGAGCACAACTGCATACAAGGGCAGCTACAGCCAGTAGATGCTCAGCTCCAGGTTGCTCACTCTGCTCCTAAAGCCCTGACCCCTGGTTTTAATGCTCACTGAGATGACATGTTGGAGGAGACAGTGCCCAGAAGCTGCAGAAGGGCTTTATGTCTTTCTTTAGCACATTACAACACTCTAGTATGGACACAGCTCCATTGATAAACCAGCACTCAGTTCATGCTCTGTGGTACAATGTACGCACCTTGCTTTGGTGCTGTACCAGCAAAGCACACCTGTGGAAGCAGACTTGCTGTGTGATTCATGGATGAGCAGTGCTCATCCTCATTTCAGCCACAGCAATTTTAAGGGTTGATTTCTTCCCAACTCTGTGGGACAAAACCAGACCTTAAGCTGCATCATGTCCATTTGCACAGGGGCTAGAGCTTCCTGTCTGACTTAATCATCCTGGCATGACCTGTAGATGAAGCCAACATGGGATGACCATGTGGAGATGTGCTGCCATCACTGAGCCCAGCACCCTTCCAGCATAACTACCCACCTCATAAGAGTACCACACGGGTAGAAAGAGTAGCACCAAAATAGTCAGAGTCAAAACTTAACTAAAAGACAAGGACTGAGAGCATGAAATACCCAGAAAGCCATCAGACACAGACACAGTGATTGGGAGCCCCTTCAGTGAAATGCAATTCCTTCCCAGCCTCTCTAGCGTGGCCTTGGGAGATGCTGCTGACCATTTTTCAAGCCTAGGACAAGGCAAAGAACCATTTGGTTGAAAAATGGCCTTTAGTAGAACAAGAAAGATCTTATGAAAAACTATTGGCTTTTTAGAAGTGCTTCCCTGGTTTTGATTTTTTTGGGTGACATCCTCTATCAGTCTTTTTTACTGCAGCATGCGATGTAAACCAGCCTGTGGTTTTGATTCTGAAATTATTCTTATGTTAAGATAGGTTTTTGATTGAAAAAGTATCAAACTAGTTCATCTACAGAAAATCTGCTTTTGGGAAGCTGAAGCTTGCATTTTCTGGAGGCAGACACATAGAGCACAGGCATTCAATTCTGCTTATTTCAGTATGCAACAGAGGTACAAAGCAGACTGCTCCCCAGCCTGCCCCCATCCAAGCTCTGCACCCACATCCTGTTACCAGGTGCCAATCTACCCCACTGCAAACAGATTCTCTCATTTCACCAGCCAAATTCCCTCTCCTTTCTCTGCTTATGAATTTCTCATGCAGCCAGTGCAGAAGCAACAGCCTCCTCCCCTACAAGTTTCCAAGCCACGTGCGCTGCTCTCCAATTGCTCCCTCCAATTTGAGCCTCCCCAGAGCTTCAGACAAAGCAAAGTTGTGTGCAGGATCTCCAGTCACCCTGGAGAGCAGAAAGGGGCCAGCTTGTTATACCACAAAAGGCCTCTTTGGCTAATTTCATCGAACACTGTGCAGATGATGTTTTAGGAGCAGTATCTGAGAAGAGATTTGAAGACCTGCTTATGTGATGGTTTTGTTAACCGTGGTGAGAACATGCACAGGGAAGATTATTGATTCCCTTTATTGGGGAAAATTTGCTTTCTAGAGTTCGGAGCTAGAGATAAGCCACGACTGCAATACCAAATCACTGTGAGCTGCCTGCATAAAGGGAACACTCAGAGAGACTCGCTGACCTGAACAAGCTGCTCGAATAGCTTCTCAAGCACACCAGGATACACCTCTGACCCACTCAAAGTGAGTCAGGAGAGAGCAAGAGGAAGCAAACAGAGGGAGGGATGGGGAGGAGCTAAATCACAGTCAGCCCTCTGTTATTCGCAGAATCCACATACCTCTTCATCCTCATGTATTCATGATAAAAAAACCCAAAGCAACAAACTCTACTGTTTACTCAGCCTGCAGACCTACATCACAAACCAGTGACTGTCAGCAGCTCAGAAGTATCTGCTCTGGACCCCCGATCCCACTCACCCAAACAACAGAGCACATGGATTACACAGTTGGTATAATCTCACAGAAACCGCCCAAATTCATCTGCACACACACAGATGATAGCTCCAGCCATCCCCAGCCACATGCTTTAAGGATACTTTTCCCACTACTCTGCAGCTTCTACCCTCTCACAGAAGAGAGTTGCAAGTACCCCAATGTGTAGAAAGAGCTGGATAAGCCCCCAAGGTCCCAGTTTGTGCCAAACCAAAACCACAGCACACATTGTTCAGCTCCAAACTACGCGACACTCTATCCCACCTCAACAGATCCACATCATACCTCCCCTTCACAGCAGCTCTTACCTGTCCCTTCACTGATTTCTTTGCCACATGTCCTATACAATCCCTTGTAGAAATGCTCCTCTGCCCCAAGAATAGCTCAGGAAAGGTCAAGGCTCCCCTCTCCCAGGTTATCACTTGCCTCCTGGAGCTACACCTGCAACTTACGAGCATTTACAAGTCTTCAAGTTAGGGACCTGAAGAAGCTTGGTAACAGCCTCTCAATGGTGCTGACTTCCCAGCATGTGAAACCTCACCAGTACCTTATAACTAATTCAGCTGGGGTTTTCCTTTTGTTTCTAGCACAAGGAATATATTTTTTAGCATTACTTTTTACACCTAGGATGATCTGCATTCAGCAATAGCTATTAAGTGTTAAACCATATCTCCTACCAGGAGCCACCATGTCCATGGGGAGCACCTGAGCTGGGGAGGGGGATCTGCTCATGTCCAGGGCTGTCCCCAGCCCCTCTCAGCACCTGGGGCAGTGGCAAACAGTTTGAAAGAGGCAATCTGATTGCCATGTTTTCTCTGAAAAAAGAACATTCACACATTTCAAAAAGTACCCAGTGGCCCAAAGCTGTTCAGCAGCAAAAATTCAATGGGGAAATGTGTGTGTATTTATGTACAATAGCTGGTTTGTTTGCTGTAGCTTCTCTCTATTCCACCACAGCAGAGGAAAACAACCACAGAATACTCTAGAAGCTAAATTAAAAAAAAAAGTACCTTTAATGAAAAAAGGAATTAAATTCAGAACATAATGTATCCATCCCATCATGTTATTAGAGGCGTGCACTGGTTTTACATTTCTTGCACAGTGATTGTATTTTAATCATTTCAAAGTTAGTTACAAAATTAGTGTGTTAATTTTGAACTGAATAATTTCAAGGTAAAAATGATTCCTGAGCTGTTGTAAACATCCCCCAGGCTAGTATTGAGATTCAAGGAACAAAAGAGCAGGAATGAGAACTGAACACGTGGGTTCCTTCTTCCCTGCATCCATAGCAGCTGTATCTCTGTCCACCTTCCACCTGAGAGTACATTAGTAAAATGTGAAAACAGAAACAAAACCAACTTTGGTTTCTTTAAAGCTCTGTCAGTTCAGTCTGTAGGACTAAACATCACCATGGCCTAATGAAAACTGAATGCCCCAATACAGGGAACATATTAAGGACTACAGTCCTTAATTATAGAATGGTTTGGGCTGGCAAGGACCTTCAGGTCATCCAGTTCAAACCCTTCTGCCACAGGCAGGGACACCTTCCACTAGAGCAGGTTGCTCAAGGCCCCTTATGTCTGGATGTGACATGTTTTTCTATTTTCCTTACATTTAAACTTAATTCCTGAGTTTCTAAAGCTTGTGAGGTGGGCTGATGCCAACCTCATGAAGTTTAACCATGACAAGTGCAAGGTCCTACACCTGGGTCGGAGCAATCCCAGGCACAGCTACAGGTTGGGCAAAAAGGAAATTCATGGTAGTCCTGGGGAGAAGGACTTGGGGGTGTTTGGTCAATGAGAAAATGAACATGAGCCAGCTTCAGTGTGCGCTTACAGCCCAGAAAGTAACTGTATCCTGGGCTGCATCAAAAGGAGCGTGACCAGCAGGTCAAAGGAGATGATCCTGCCCCTCTATTCTGCTCTCATGAGACCTCACTTGGAGTATTGTGTGCAGTTCTGGTGTCCTCAACATAAAAAGGACATGGAACTGTTGGAACAAGTCCAGAGGAGGCCACGAGGGTGATCAGGGGACTGGGGCACCTCCCATATGAAGACAGGCTGAGAAAGTTGGGGCTGTTCAGCCTGGAGAAGAGAAGGCTGCGTGGAGACCTCAGAGCAGCTTCCAGTGTCTGAAGGGGCCTATAGGGATGCTGGGGATGGACTATTCATTAGAGACTGTAGTGATAGGACAAGGGGTAATGGGTTGAAACTTAAACAGCAGAGGTTTAGATTGGATATAAGGAAGAAATTCTTTACTGTTAGGGTGGTGAGGTACTGGAATGGTTTGCTCAGGGAGGTTGTGAATGCTCCATCCCTGGCAGTGTTCAAGGCCAGGTTGGATGAAGCCTTGGGTGATATGGTTTAGTGTGAGGTGTCCCTGCCCATGGCAGGGGGGTTGGAACTAGATGATCTTGAGGTCCTTTCCAACCCTAACTATTCTATGATTCTATGATCTGTGCCATAATTGCAGCACCCCAAGACATGCTTTAATTTTAGTTACAGACGTGGTATTATCCTTAACTTTTCCATGGTGTTTAGGCAGAAATAAACATAGAAACACTGCTGGCTCATGTTCATTTTCTCATCAACCAACACCCCCAAGTCCTTCTCCCCAGGACTGCCATGAATTTCCTTTTTGCCCAACCTGTAGCTGTGCCTGGGATTGCTCCCACCCAGGTGTAGGACCTTGCACTTGTCATGGCTAAACCTCACAAGGTTGGCATCAGCCCACCTCACAAGTGTGTCAAGGTCCCTCTGGATGGCATTCCTTCCCTCCAGCGTATCAACAGAGCCACACAGCTTGGTGTCATCAGCAAACTTGCTGAGGGCACACTCAATCCCACTGTCCAACATCATTTCTTGCTCAGCACTGGCCTGTTTGCCAGTTCTGTTTCCACAAATGTTTCCCATTTCTGTTCTGCATTGTCCCTCTGCTATTTCATGCAGTAGTGCAGTATGTGCACAGAAGCCCTGGCCAGATGCTTTCCAGCTGTGAGTAGCATCCTTCAAGGAGATAATAAACAGGATTCCTAAGCAGGGGAGATTTAGGTTAGATACAAGGAAGAAGTTATTTACTGTGAGGGTGCTGAGGCGCTGGCACAGGGTGCCCTGAGAAGCTGTGGTTGCCCCATCCCTGGCAGTGTTCAAGGCCAGGTTGGATGTGGCTTGGAGTAACCTGCTCTAATGGAAGTTGTCCCTGTCCATGCCAGGGGGTTGGAACTGGATGAGCTTGAAGGTCCCTTCCAACCCAAACTAGGCTGGGATTCTGTGATTCTAATATCTTGGGGGGAAATCTCCAAATTTACCACTTTTCCTGCTCAAAGTGAAGTCACAATAACATGTGGCATGTTGTTACATATTGTTAAAGACTACACTTGTGTTGCTTCATTTTCATGGAATTGTTTGAATCTTCTTTTTAAAATGGAACTTCAAGGGCTATTCCCCCAAAAAAACTGAAAAATTGAAACCCTGTGTTCTTCTCCTTCAGCTCCTAGGTTTTGAAATCTTCATTTTATGAGAAAGAGTCCCATCTTACTGTTAATATTTATAGCATTGCAAAACCAATACTTGAACATTTTGCTAAAAAAATACAATAAATTAATTTTTTCCCTATTCATGTTTTTCTGAGGGAGAAAATGACACTTTCAGCCACATGGAAACTGTCCCCATTTGGGTCAGGCTGCTATTTTGATTACAGAACTGAGAACCATCTGCAGTTATCATCCACAGACAATAGGATGAATGCTGCAGCCTGAAAGGGCAGGTCATTCACAGCGTATCTTACTCATTAGAAGTAAAGAAGAATATGTTGTTGTGTCACTGGTACCTTCAGCTGGATTGGCATGCTGAGCCCTGCCTCTGCACTGGGGTTGTGCAGGTAGTGACTTCTGTCAAAGCAGAGCCTTAGAGGAGGTGTAATTAACAAGCACATCTTCATCCCATAAATAATGGGATTCCAGGATGATGGATGAAGAATCTGAAGCTGCAATGCATCTTTATATTAAGAATTACAGTGTTCTATCTCTACAGCTCCTAACTGACTTCAACAGAGCACCAGTGAGCTCTCTGAATGCAGTCTAATACTTCTGAAGATTGAGGTAGGCACGGCTTTGCCCTGAAAGCCATGCCCATATGATGGGAGGACTGGTGGAGAAGGTGGGTGGAAAAACATCTTAGAGCAGTTCCCAGGTCTTTTACTGACTTATGGGTTGTCTCAATGGAGACATTTGGCTTGTTTGATTTTACCTACTTGCTCAATAGATGGGTATTTTCAATATTTGCAGTCATCCGTATGGGCATGAAACCCAAAAAGACTGCATTTTCCCCAAACTACCCTGCTGCCTGGGTAATTACATGAGCCATGTGCTGAGGTCCTTCCATTGGCAAGTGCCCTGATGCGGTCAAAGGGATGCTGCCAACATGACAGATGGGTAGCACAGAGAGAGGACTGACCAGGATGTGGGCCTGGGGAGCACACAGAAATGTCTTTCTGCTCATAAATACAGAATTGATGGTGTTTCGTCTGTATCTTGCAAATTCTGCAAGTGCCTTAAGAGAGGCCCCTTGAAAATGTGTCCCGGATGGATAAACTCAGGGAGATGGAAATTCCTGTCTCCTTTCCAAATCTTAGAGAGATGCTCTTGAGAGCTTCTCTGGCTACATCCTTCCCATTACCTTCCTGAGATTCATAGCTCTATGTACCCACACAGATACATATACAAAAATATAAATATGTGCTTACACACACCTACATGCACATGGACACCTCATGTATCTATATCTGTATCTAATCTACATATCTATATAGCTATATCTATACATCTATATCTATATCCCTATACATCTTTATCTATGTATCTATTTATTTATCCTGCCATTTAGAAATTATCAACCTCTTCATAATACATTATTATTCTATTAGGATCACTTCAGCTAACAAACATTCTAGGTACAACTGCCTTGAGATATCCTGGTATGATGTACATTGAAGTTTAAAGCTCTATTGATGTGTGCATTGTATTCCATATGAGCCAAGCTGTTCCATTAACTATGTGCAAAGGGCTATATAGTTCTAACTTTTATCTCTCCAGACGCTCTGGGTTACTTTTCCTGTTGCATGCCTCCAAAGCTAAACACCCAGTCCTCAGTTTAAGTCAAGCTGTTAAAATTTTTAAGCCTTTGTAAGTGATGAAGAGCGGATCAATGCAACTGCATTTCTATCAGCCTGAGCTGGGAAGGATAAAGAAATCCTGGCAATTTTCCAATGGTCATTTATTTCCTATTTATTTTTTTTTTCATAGAAAGCATGAGTTGGGTAGAAACATGATCCATTATTAATAGGTAAATGTTTTATTAACAATAGAAAGAACACAAAGATTTGTAACTTTCCTAATCGAGTTTCTTATTTTCCATTTTGTAACATTATTATTTCTTGAACAACAGGGAATATTTCTGACAGGATCGCAGTTAGGCAGAACCACAACAAAATGGATAACTCTGTGCTATCCTTGGGAAAAGATTCCAGCTGACTAAAGAGCATCCTGACAGGATTTTCTTCTAATAATTTTAAGGATAAACTTGTCACTGGCTGTTTACAATAGGGCCTATGAAGTTTCAAAGGAAAGTCCTCCTTGTGCTAGAATCTCCTTACAACCCCGCTCACATATTCTGCAAAGCCTTACAGTTTCTATGTTAAACCAAACTATTTCTTTAGCCTTTGCTGTGCTACAGCAGTGAGAACCACATTTTCTCTTCCCCGCAGGGTGATCTGTTACATTCATGTGACTGAGTGAATTGAAAGAGGAAAAGGAATGTGATTTTTAAACTTTATTTTACTCTTCCTCCTCAGATTTCATTTCATGGGCTTTGTTTCACATGGGCTTCTTGTGCTTATCAGACATCGCAGAGGCTGTGTGAATTTAACTGATCTCCTAAGAAATCTGTTGGTCTATTAGTTTAGAAAATGAAAAATCTGACAAAAAAAAACCAACAAACCAACATTTGGACTAATCTGTTTATTTTTGTTTTGAAAAGTTCAGAATAAAATATTAATTCTTATGTTTGACCACTTGAAAAAGGTGGAAGGGTTTTGCAAATCAATGAGGTTGAAAGAAGAAAAATACAGCAAAACTTGCATTTTCTATATTCAGTAATTTCTGTTTTCTAAAAAGAAACTTTCTGGGTTTATCTAACTCCTTTTAAGCCCAGATAAAATCAAGCAAAGTGGCATTCTGCAACAGCCAGTGTTCTGCTGGTGACCAAACATCACTAGACACCCAAAACTTAAAAGATCTAAACTCTCATTCCTTGTTCAACCCAGAAACCTGAGTATGAAATTCCTAAACCCCATGTTAGAGCTCTTAAGACCAAATACTTGCCAATTTCAGGCTTCTCCTCCCTACATGTTAGTTTGTTTGTTTAGTATTGGGTGTGAAACATTCCTGACCTGATGAGCAGTCTTCCAATACAGTTACCTATATATTCTGTTACAGCTATTCTGTTACCTAAGGTCTGTACATACACACACACACTTACACTTCTCTATCTGTATATGAGCTCTATTCAAAACCCAAATAATGGAGAATTTATTGATAAAAATAGTAAATAAAGTTTTGTTTGCCACTTTCTAGCAGAGATCTCATTGATCTGTCTGAGGGTTTTCTATCAATCTGTTCCACTGAGTAAATGCCAGTTACTGAAACCAAAATCATTCAAAGGAGAGAGGCAGAAGGGGTAGAGCTGGATAATCTTTATGGTCACTTCCAACACAAACCCATTTTGTAATTCTATGACATTTTCAATTAGTGCTTTCAATCACATTTACTGCAGTATAGAGTGAAATTAAAAAATACTGTATTTCAATATTTTCTACACAAAAATATCTGCTTTTTTAACACAATGAGTTTTTAATGGCCTTAATTGCAAAGAACTATTTAAAACTATCTATTAACTATTTATTAACTGTTAACCATTCATTTAACCACTTATTTAACCATCTATTCAATCAAATATTTTAAAACATTTGAACAGATCTGATTGCAGGGGTCTTTCTCAGCCTTCAACTTGCAAGAAAGGTGATGATTTTGGGTGGTGTTCATGATCCAGAGAGGACCATTCGGTGGGTTTGGAACTGCGGGAAGTCGCATGGGATGATATGTTGCAGGCAGCCCCGGCAGTTACCCATAAGGAACTATAGATCTTGCAAAAACCATGAGAGATTTCATACTCCTTCCATCAAGTAGAAGAATCCACTGTACATACGGGGCTGGTAGCTATTGTTTTCATAACCATAACTATTCCCTGTCTCTGAATGGACATTATTTACATGGTTCTTAACCTACCAGGACATTATCCAAGATAGTGAATCAGACTTGTTTTACACATTGTGTTTCACCAAATACTACCCAAAATTGTCTTTGGACACTGACTGGGTGTTGTGAACAGACATTCTGGTGCATGGACACACCATGCAGCATATGAACATACTTTTGTCACATCCTGTACATTACATGACAAGCAGTGTCTGTGGCTGGTGGCATCTGCAGTTGTTTGTATTCTACATTGAAAGTGAAACTGGGCATCCTGGACAAGCCTCAGAGTTCTCTCTGGACACAAAATTGTAGGTCATCCTCAACCTATTTTGCTGACCCATGAGACAAATTGTGTTTCTATTAAATCAAGCCTTCAAGAAATATCTTCCCTAACTTGACAGTGACTAGTTAGCCTGGCTTGCAGCAAATAATTGTGGAGGGACAGGCATCTGACAGTGATTTCTCCGTGCCTGGGCTGCAGTTCTCTCCTCTTTGCCCTGGCAGGTTGCAAGCAGCAGCAGGATATCAGTGTGTGCTTCAGGGAGGCAATTTTTGATTTCACTCCCAGCTTTTCCTAGGAAAACATTTCTTGATAGCAGAGCTGACAGATGTGGAAAGACGTAGTTGTTGGCTGTAAGGAGAAAGAGCTGCCTGCTCTACCCAGCATGGAAACAAGAGTTAATTAGCCAGTAATATTAAGAAGCTTGGTATGTTTACAAGCTATGAGTGAAGAAATGATTGAGATGGTAATGTATGCAGTAGGTGAACATAAAACTTCAGTGGCAGGGAAGGATTCTTTGGTGGCCTTGTGACTCCAAACCACATTAAAAGCAAATGAACTAACAAGGAAACAGGCTGATGCTTTGATGGAAAAGTGTTGTGTTGAGGCCAGTAATAAGTGATGTCAGTTCTGCCTCTTGATTCAAAAACATCTGTGATTTTCCATAATCATTTCAAAGATGGTAATCTAATCAAAAGTAGTGTTAAGCAGTCCCTCTCTACTCTTGGACTAACCCAGTGTTGGTGGTTTTCTGTCTACTACCACTGCTAACAGTAAATTTTGCAACATGCTGCTTGTAAGTTTGGTCATGCTAATAAATGCTGGTTCAAGTGGGAATTCCTTGTGGGAGCTGGCATATCCTACACCACAGCCACTGATTTCATTGAGTTCCAAACTGTTTCTTAAAGCATTGTGAAAGCTGGTCAGGGAAACCCTGTGCCTTGATGCTGCGTAGCCTGGTATCTAACCACAGTTATTTCATGATATACATAGATATTTGCAGGTAGAAGAATTTAACTTTATCTGCAATGAAGAAGTGTATCAAAACCTCCAGAGATACTCTTAGTAATCTTAGTAAACTTTGAGTACTGGGATATTACAAACAACAACTTCAGACACTAA
The DNA here is from genome assembly GCF_012275295.1 of Melopsittacus undulatus. Lineage (NCBI taxonomy): Eukaryota > Metazoa > Chordata > Aves > Psittaciformes > Psittaculidae > Melopsittacus > Melopsittacus undulatus. Next base: position 23,077,595 of record NC_047536.1, read on the forward strand.
GCCAACAGGCAAAGGAAAATAAAAGCCAGAAAGCCAGTAGGAAACAAAGATGAGGTCAGGGAAGACCTGGAGCTTGTTTCTGGAGAAGGAAAGCTGGGACTGTTTCAAAAGAGCAACAGGGCTACAGCAGGCAAAATAATCCCTTACCCTGACAGTCCTGCCTGGGGCTAGGGTCCTGTTGCAGGCAGAATGGAGACGGGGGTGGAATCACTGAGAATCTGCTGTTGCTCAAAGATTCCTGTCCAAGTGATTCCCCAGTGCAAGGTAAATCCCAGTTTTTCACATTGTCTGCAGGGGAAAGATGGAGAAACAAACAAAGGAAAAAGAAGGATGAGGCTGGTAGAGCTTGCTTAGATGTCACCAAGCAGAAGAGATGAAAGTGTCAGGAGTAAAACAGGATAGTGACAGGCCAGTGCTCGCCTTGATTGCTCCTTCCCTCCAGCCCACTGCTGGTGTGAGGATAGAGGGTGCACCAGCTCCTGTGCGCTGGATGTGCAGGCACTGCTGCCACCCATCACATCTCCTCAGGGAAATCTGTTCCTCCTCATCAGCTCCAAGGCAAAGCCCTTGCTTTGACCTTGCTGAGGTCACAGGGATGAAGAGCAGGTGATATGGTTTAGTGTGAGGTGTCCCTGCCCACGGCAGGGAGGTTGGATCTTAAGGTCCTTTCCAACCCGAACTATTCTATGATTCTATGACTTTGCAAAAGCTGCTGCTCCTACTCCTGATGTGAGGGTCTGCAGAAGGCTGTTCTACCACAACCCATTCCCCATTCCCTCTTAAGATCTCAGCCTTACCTGATCCAACAGCAGTGAAGTTGGCTAGTCTTCAAATGTGGGGCCATGCAAACCTGTGTTCATGGCAACCCCAGGTATTCAAAACCTTTCACCTGGATGTCACTCAGCTTTGCTGTCCCTCAGATGCTTCTTTTTAATTATCTTCTTGCTAATCCCATCAGTAACTACTCGAAGCCATTGCAACATAGCTCCACATCTCCAAGTGCAGATGCTCTCCCCATGCACCATATGCCTGAAACAAAGAGAGATGAATCTGTTAATATCCAGCCTTCAAGAGCTCTTTCACCTCTTCCTCTCCTCTATGGGTTATCAGACCCATCAGCTGAGCTTGTTTTCAAGGCCAGATATCATGAGAGACATGATACTTTAGGAGACAGGAGAACTCCAAGGTAACCCATGGAGGTTTTCAGCTGCTGACATCGTTATGGGTCTTCCTGGTGTTCCTGCAATCTGTGACAATGGTAGCACTAACCAGAAATTTCCTCTTGAGGAACAAAGTATAGTCAGATGATTTACATACTGGGGGTACAAAAAGGGTTAACATCCCATCATCCTGGCATGAGCTATAGCTCTAATTACCTTTTCTGCTAAGATCAGTAGGGTGCAATTCCAGCTAGGAACATCCATGGAGAACAGAGCAGGAATTTAGTATCTCCAGCTGAAACCTTAGGAAAAAAATGGTCCATCCTTAAGGCATGCTCTTGACTGTTATCAGATTCATTTCATTTCAGTTCAGAACAGAATTGCTTAGAGCCAAAACTTTGCAATACCTGGATCTATGGACCAACAGGGACTGGAAAAGAGCGGTGCTTATGCTGGCACTGCATAACACACCAGAGACATGCCTGGCGGCCATAGCCCAGGACAGAGGCATCAACACTTCATCCACAACCCCAACAGTGTGATTGGGCTGACTAGTACAGCCCCCCTGGGCAAGAGGCAATAAAGCCACCACTGAAAGAGGATGAAGAGGATTTGTCATGCTGAGCAAGTGCTATAAAGGTTTTTATTGCCACTTGTTGGGGAAGTGCCTCACTCTTGACAGTGATGGAGTCCTTCTGATCTGGAGATATTTATCCACAGGGATAAATTAGGACTGATTTTACTGAAGAACTGGGACATGATCTCAGAGCACAAAGCAACCAAGTGCTCTCAGGGCTCCTCTTGTATCAGCTCAAAGCCACCTCAGCCCCCACCTTAGCAAAGGCGGTTTGCAGGAAGAATGGTGGTGCAGTAAAGGGTCCTCATGCTTGCAGAGCTCCAGGGGCAGAACTGCTGCCTTCAGGCCAGCATGGGGCAGAGATAGGAGCTCTTCACATCACACCAACTACTTGCTCTTCGCTTGCTGTTTTGTTACAGCCAATGCCAAACACCCAGGAGCTTCTGTTCTGGCCCAGAGCAAAGCTGCTCCTTTACACCCAGAGGATTCTTTTGCACTTCTTAGGACGAAGAGCCAGGCTGGTCCTGTCAAGCCTGGTCAGCCCCACTGAGGCAGCCTGGTCCCACACAAGCGTGTTGTCATCTCTGCTCTTCAGACAAGTCTGGCTCAGGAGCAAGGTGAGAAATCAGGATCCAGAGCTGATGTGGAGCCTTAAGGCTGCTTTTGCTTGATGTGAAGTGCCTCATTGTACATCTTAAAATATGGAAGCCCAGGATTAGGCCCAGAGGAGCTCTGTCTTCCTTTTACCTCCCTTCCTTTGCCCCATTTTGTGCCCCAACTTACAGTAATGCAGCAAGTGGCAAATGCAGAAGTGGTTAATTGCAGCCTGAAAAGTGCCAGAATGATTATTGTTGTTCAGAAGAGAAGGATTAATACAGCAGCCCAATGCAAGATTCGTATTTTGGGCAAAGTATTTTCATACAGATGAGAATCTACATCCATTTTCTCAGCTATTTGATTCATAGGAAAAACAGTGCTGAAGAAACAAGCGGAAAAAAGGAAAATAAAAGCTCAGAGAACACTTTATCAGTTATTAGATTAATGTACAGCAAGGTACCAGTGGCAGGAAGAAGATGATTTTCAGGGCATGTTAATAAAAAAACATCAAGCTGATGTAGAGGATCTGTTGCTTATTTTCCCCTTTCTAAACTGCATCTTCTCAGACTGTCAGAAATGGCTTGGGATCCAGGCCAGCACTTTGCCTAATAGGAAGAAGGGAAAAGGGGTCTGTTAAAGTGTGGATGGTGTGCTGCTACTCAGCCAGAGTGAGCGTGATGGATGGGGTGGCTGCTCAGCATCAGGCAGGGTGCAAAAGGGCCTCAGTAACATCTATTAAAGCAATCCATTTTCCCTGTCTCATCTGGCACTCACTCTTTGTCACCACACTTGTTACCTTTTCCTGATGGTAAATGCTGGGGAGATTCAAGGTATTTGAGCAGTCAGAGACGACAAATCCCTACTAAGAAGAAAGTGTAAAACAGCAGGAGAAACATATTGGCTTCATCCTGAGTGAACATTAAATACACTTCACATTTGTCTAAGGAGACAGTTAATGGGAAAACGGGTTCTTTAATTGAATGGGCTGAGGGTTTCACGCAGCTGCATATAACAAACGCACAGGAGAAAGCCATTTCTCTATGCAGGGATCCCAGCCTGAGTGAGGCAAGAGGGAGTATTTCTTCCAGAGAATTAACAGCAAATGCAAGTGGCTGGTGAGGACAATCCAGTGTGATGCTTTTCCCAGTGTGGTTCTGTTTAAAAGAAAAGACAGGGAACTTGGATCAGACATTCAGCCCAAAACTGGCCTAAGGCAACACACAGCAGAGGGTTATTCTTGTTGTGGTTTACAGTTGTCTTGAAGCCCAAGGCATGCCAACTGGTATATTCAACTTGTCTGGGTCATTGGAGCCTTCTACAGAACAGGGTTTTTCTCACTCAGTGACTCAGTGACAGCTTTACTCACCAGGATGTAGCTCTGCAGCTTGTGCTTGTGTCAGTGCCGCATCTTCTGCCCATCCTTTCTGGACCAGTGTTTCTCACCAGCCTCTGAAGTAGAAGGTATTGACAACTGTTGTACTAATGTGCCAGCCACAGCAGCCCAGAAAATACTCAAAAACTGTGTATGAGTTTTATAACCTGTATTTCCCCTGACATGTGCTGCATTCATCCGTTTGCAGTCACATCAATCTTCCCGTCTCTTGAATCTTCCTTCTTCTTGCACAATCCTTCAAATTCACTCTCCCGCAGCATAACCACTTCACAGTCTAAAGAGCATCTCAGATCCTGGGATTAACCTGAATATTATTTTCCTTTATTTACCAGCAATGTTTTTCAGACACATAAACTTATTACCTCTCCAGGGTGTACAGCAGAGCATGGCGGGGCCAGCAACACAGCCGGAGCAGTGCATCTGCTTTCATTCTTATCATGTTAATTAATAACATAATTAAATGATGAAAGCCATTAGTGGAGTGTTGAGAGAAGAGGCAGAATAAGGAATGTAGCAAGAAAGAGATTGAAGGAACTTCCTCTGTTGCTAAGTCCTCTTCCTCTGATTCCTATCACAACAGCTTATTAAACTGAAAAACAGTCTCTTTTCCCTTGCTCCCTAGGGGAGTCTGTAAAGACCTGACCTTGTATATCAAGGAATCTCCTCATTTTCAACTAGGTTTTATACTTAACCAGTTTATTTTTGTCCTGTAGCTTAAACTGCCTCTCCTCTGTGGGGCTTATACAGCTCCAACAGGTTGTATGAGCATCCCATCCTTCAGCGGCTTCTTTTTTCCCTGTATCCTCACCAATCTTCTCCATACCTGTAAACCTCCCTCAGTCTGTGCAGACATCAGCAGATATGTGTGTTTTGCCAGGCTGTGAGGACAGCAGCAGCTTCTGGGACAGCCCAGAGGTTGGTGGGGCTCAGCCCTAAGCAGGGATGTCTGAAAGGATCTGGCACCAGCAGGGTTCAAGCAGCTACTCCAGGTCATTTGTTTTAAAGGTCTGATTAACTTGAGCATACATGGAGACAAACCAAACTATTCTAGTCATTGCAGCTGCCTCTAGACAGGTACCAGGAGACAGCATCATACCTGGAGGCTAACAGGCTTCAAGAGCCTTCTCTTCAGCAACTACCACCTCAAGTCCTCCATGCCACACCAGGTTTCCAGGGGCAGTATCTCCTAACAGTGGTAACACAGATCTATTTTTCATCTCTTCAAATTGTTTTTTTTATCTCTTCCTTCCCTCTTTGGTTTACCTGGAAGCTGGGGACATCCACAGCAGCAGAAAGACACATCAGGGAGCTGGATTGCTAATTCCAAGAGCAGCATCATAAACAGAAACCCTCATCAATGCCAGGAAATTCTCTCATTCTTTGTGTGCTCATTAAGTGCATTTATTTAGCAAAAGGGCAGATGCAGGTCTGAGGTTTTAAAGGCCACAGGGAGCTGGCTGGCTGGCTGGCTGGTCTCATCCTGTTAACTGTGTTATCCTAATAACTGCTGACCACACAGACACCATAACTCTCCCAGTCTGAATCAGTGTTGCCCCACTGCCAGGTTTTTCAGCAGGACTAGGAGACTGTGAAAACTCTGACTTGGTAGACTGGGTATACAGATGCACTCAAAGCAGCTCAGTTTCACAACCCAGGTAGTGTTAGGCCACATTAAATGCCTTTCCAGATCCTTGATATTCCTTTCTTATCCCAGTACTGAACCGGAAAGCCAACTCCAGTTATAGATGATAAATGTCCAAGAGCCTGTTCTCCCTGCCTTCCATGCAGGACATTCACAGAGAAGGAGGAAGCCAGAACCTGTCCTCCCAGCCTTCCATGCAGGACATTCCCAGAGAAGGAGGAAGCCACTTACCCAGGGTGAGGAGAAGCTTTTGTTATGGAAGTGGGAAGTCATTGCAATGGGAAAAGAGAAGCTGGTACTTTATTCCTTGCTGTGATCACTCTGCCCGGGTGACTCAGTGCTGTTCAGAGTTTCCTTGTGGGGGTTGAGGAGGTTTCTATAAGTCAATGAAGCTCCAGCAGGAGCCAGCCTGGGGAAGGGCTGTATCTGTCAGGGACATAGGCCACAGCTCAGCTGGCTGTACCTCTGCTGCAAGACCTCAGTCAAGGACTCTCTGTCTCAATTTCCATCAAAGATAAAAAAATTATAGGACACACATAGGCATATGAGTTAAATAAGTATGTTCTGCTTCATCTTTAACGTAAGGCTGGGCATATTGTTTCCACTAATAGAGGAAGAAGAACAATTAGTCTTAGAGGGTATTAACATGTCAAATGTGCAATGTGATACGGTTTTGTATGACAAATTGCCTTATAAGACTGCAATGAAGTGAGACTGGGTTTTCCAAGGTATTTGCAATGCTAATGCTTTGCAACACCACATATCTGGTGATGCTGCATGTGAGGGAAGGCTGTGGGTATAGCATTAACCAAAAGAAGTTATTAAATGCAATATAAAGTACATAGCAAATGAGTAATTTACAAATGCATGTGGTAAAAATGGTTCAGGAATTTAAGAAAGAGTTTTCTTACAGGGTGAGCTGTTCTCCTGGGAGGACATCTCTGATCTCTCCTTATCTCATCTCTACTAAGTCAAAGGGGTTGGAGTTTGATAAAAAGCTGTCAGGATTTCCCTGCTAGAAGATGTAATACTAATAGGAAAGTGCATTAAACGTGTCTCTTGTAGCTTTTGCTGTTGAGGGAATAAAATACTTCCTTAATAACTAATCTGTGACTGTTTGGAATGATGGACCTTGTTGAAAAACAGGTATTTAAACACCTCATCTTTACTTAACAGTTCATACTCCCCTGCACCTAAATCAGTAAGCTTCAAAATTCTGATATTTAATGGTCCTTGGGCAGCACGTCAGAAGGTGCCAATCCAGAACCTATTAGACAAGTGGCCACACAATGCAGCTCACAATAAAATCTAGCTGCTGTGATGAAGCCACAGGCAAGAGTAAATATTAACTGAGGAAGCTCCACACTGCTGCTCGTGGTGAGCAGAGTCTGCAGACGTTATAGCTAACTGGGAATTTCCCAACAGACCATGTCTTCAGTGAAGAAGGTCAATTCTCCACCACTGAAACACATTACAGGATGCCAGAAACCCTGGCTTCATGTACCAGATTGCCTTCTCCACTCCCTACACAAGAGCCTGGGCTCCAGGGAAGCCAGGGAGCCTCAGGAAGTTTTAAAAAGTAAGAAATGAGACATCTGGCTTAATATCTGTAAAAGCACCTCATTTCTTAGAAATCAGCAGTTTTCTTTCCACTTTATAATGTGGATACGTTTTAAATCATTCCAGAAAAACAACCCCCACTTCCAGTCTGTTGTAGCAGTGGTAAAGATGTCTCAATGGACATTCCCTGGCAATTTTCACCAGTAGTAGTTTCCAGAAATCAATTCAAACCCCATTGAAACCAATTGGCGTTCAGTTTAATAAAATTCTGATCTTTCCTTAAAAAGGAAATGAAGTTTTGCTATTACTAGGAAAAGCCAGCCCCTTGCGCCCTGCTATGTGCTTCCCCCTTGTCCTTCCACACACAGAACTGGAGTCATCCAGGGGGTGTTAATTCTTTAGTTTATGCATTCCCTTATCCCTTTCCTATGTCAGTGGGAAATTGTATTTAAATGGCATTTTCTTCAGGCCTGTTATCACAAATGTGCTGTAAAGCAATTTGGCATGCCCTGTTTCCAGAGGCGTTATGAGAAACAATTTATGACTCCACACTAGTGACTGGTATTGTGGCTCTGCTCATGCTTTACTAAACTAATGTCTGCAGCTCAAAAAGAAAAGAAACCTGCCCACAGATGTCCCCAGCTGGTCGCATTCACAGCGCTGGAGATTCATGAACCAGTGAATGCTCCCAATTTGCCAAGCAGATGAATTTGAATGAGTGTGCAGAAGTTCACCCCATAAACTGGTTAATGGGAGCCAGTTATTGTGCTTCAAGCAGTAAATGCCCCCAATTTGCTGCCACATGAAAATAGCTCAAACCTTTCATTGCATCTGTGCTGAAGAATAGGGTTGTGTGAGCTCCAGTCACTGGTGACGCAGAAGTTTTTGTCCATATGTGGCTGCTTTGCAGCTTCATACCAGTGACTCTAATAGCCAGTTTTTGCTAGTCTTTTCAAATCACTACAATTTGTGTGTGCTACTTAATGAGAGCGTCAGGAAGCCCTCCTTCCATGATGACCTCCAATTCCCATCTGCCCATGTTCCCCAGTCACAGCCAACACTGAGACACAAAGACGCTGAGGCAAATGCAGATAATAGTGCTCCAAATTTCAGGTCCCGTTTCTTTTCAGAAGGGTCATCTTTCCCTCATGTGGGATGTAAAATTAGAAAATTGTACCCTCCAAGTCTCCTTCTCCAAGGCATAAAGGAACAGCCTGGGCAGCTTCTGAATGCAGCTCGTAACCTTCTGATCCCTCCTCTCATTTTAGCATCATAAAATATTTGTAGTCTCTGTCCCAAACCACTGTGTAGGAAGACAAAATAGAGTTAAGAGCTGTAATTTTCAAGAACACGGGATCTTTAGAGCTGTTCAATACAGGGACACATCAGAATCTCTTGAGAAAGGAAGAAGGCATCAAGTAACAGTGTTTTTCCTTTATACTTTCTTCCAGCTTGCAGCGATGCATGACACAGCTGAGAACAGTGGGTTGCACTGGCCTGGCCTCACATCCCCGGCTTGGCAATGCAGAAATGTGGCTAGACACTACTTCCAATTAGGAAAAAAAATGTTCCATGAGATTGGTTTTGAAAATGGTCTTCAGTGCTGCAGAACTGCAGCTCCCCATGATTCATGGAGCAGCCCTGGCTCACTGATGTCTACCCATTAAAAACTGGCTGGATTTAGGCCATTGTGGTACAGAAAAAGCAGAAAGCAAGACTCAGAAGAGAGAAATAAATCCAGACAGATCCACCTTAGTCCTGCTCTTCACTTTATTTGTTCCTATCTCTAATATGTTTCATCAGGCAGGGCTGACAATAGAACACTGAGCCAAAATCATGTTTCATAGTGCATCCCTGCTACTTAAAAGATGGAAGGAGAGAGATAAATATTGGTGAATGGAAAACAAAGGCAGAGACACAGAAGAGGGAAGGGCTGGAGAGCTTGGCTTGGTGTATGAAATAAAAATAGGTGAAGGAAAATGTTTTCTGTCCCTGAAGAACAATTGGTAGTTTTGGACCAGTGATCTTCTCCTTCGCAGTGTCTACACTGCATTTTAGAAAAGCTTAATTACTGTTTATGTGGTTTTCGTACTAACACACTGGAGGCTGGATTGAGGGTATTCAAGTGCGCCCAGAAAGAAAACCAGGAATATTGAGGAAGCACTCGGTGTGTGGACAGGCTGAAGTACACCACACTTGCCCTGGTCACCTCAGCATGCTCTTTCTGCCTTGACAGCTAGTTAAAGGTGGTCAAGATCTTCCAAGGTCCTTCCTAAAGCCACCGGGTGCCACTAGGGAAGACAGGCTTTCCAGGCAGCCTGTGATCAGATGAGGACAGGATGGATGCATAGAGCTGTTCATGGAGGCACAGCAAACATCAGCCTTCTACCCTGTCCTGAAGGCAGATCTCAATGATCCTAACTGTCAAAACCAGCTTTTTCAGATGGAAACCAGGCCATAACTTCACCCTGCTGTGGTCTGGGCTCCATGCAGAGGGCATGCCAGGCTGCCTGTGCAGCAAAGGACTATGATGGACATGGGAACAGAGCTCCCTGTTTGAACTGCCTCTTCACATCACTCTGATTCTGAGAAAATTCCAGGAACAAACTTGCCAACACAGTTTTCAAGCTGACAAGCAGGTATTCTTCATTGTGGTGCAGGGAGACACGGGGGATAGCTCCTTCTAACGTGTGTCCCGGTATTGCTACACAAGCCGTCCCTATATAGTCCCTGGGCATACAAACATTCATGAGGCTATGTATGGATTACATTATTTTCCAGAAAGTTCCCCACATTGATACCAAAGTGTGGTGGTGGTCTCTGAGGGTCGTTTACTTCTTCCAACAATCTTCATCACTTCTGGCAGCCTTTGAAGCACGCACAGTAGATGCTCATACCAGCTTCATTGGTTCATTAGCACCACAGACATAATAATCCTCCTGTTCTCCTACTCATCAGTTAGTTTAACTATAGCCCATCCTGGACACCTGCCGTTCCCAGATACTTCTCATCCCTGTGTCCTGTTCTAGACTGTTTTCCTTAAAACTATGTCAACTCTAATGATTTATACCTGTACAAGAATTCTCAGTATGTTCTCTAGCTGTTCTCTATTTTTTTTCTATGTATCATGCACCTCTGTTACAAAACCATCAAACTTAACATAGAACTAATTCTAAAGGTTTATATATTCCATTTTGTAACTTTGTGCCCCTCCCCCCCACTTGTCTCAGCTGGCAGGTATGATGAACCAAAATCCAGACTGGTCTAGCAAGATCCTAAAGAAGAGCCAGCTAGCTTTATTCGAATGACATGTTGCATTTAATCTGGAGTGAAACGTTTCATTTTGATCCTGGAGGGTTTGGGATAGTGGTGATGATTAAATTGGAGAAACTTTTAAGATGAAAATTTTATTCAAAGGGATAAAAATCTCAAATCTTTGAGTCTGAAAACATGGGAATGACATTCTCATCTTGAAAGATTTCTCCTCCCCTTCATTGTTTTCCTGCTAATGCACATCTTATACAGCCAGAAATTATATCACAGAATATTTAAGTATTATCAAATTTGAATCCTTTGTCAGGAAAACATTATTAACCCAAAAGGAGATTTTCAGGTGAGACACATCCTGGTCTCTTGCAATGTTTCCTGGTAAAAGAGCTCCCTTACTTCTGTTGCTGACTGCACTGGCTCTGCCATCAGTGGTGCAAACATATGTTGAAAGCCTCCCCCTCAAACTCCTCGGATGTCATCACCTATAGACAGCATTGCAGCTCTGCCTGTAGATGATGCTTGAGGTGAAATCCTGGTTCTCTGCACTCACTGATAGAAAAGCTGGTTGGCGCAACCCAGCTTTCACTATTTCTCCCACCACACAGGTACATAAAAGTCGCAGCTTCTCTTAATAGGTAAATAAACAATAGGTTTTTAGACCAGATGATAGGCTATAAGGGACGTTTTCCAGCACAACAAGCACGATATCATCCAATACCATTTTTTACAACAGCCTCTCAGGAATCTTTCCAATGTTTTTCTCCTCAGCATCATCTCTCCACAACAGAACAGGAGCAGCCCACTGGAACTTCTCCCAAAGAAATGAGGAGACTGATAAGAAACACAGAAAATATCTAAGAAGCCTGGGGGGAAATGTAGTGGCAGACTGATGATTTTGAAACTGGCCTTTTCCTTTTGGAAAGCCATTCTTATGATGGCTGCACTTTGTCCTGCACATTAATGGTCCATTAAACCTTTAGAAAGGACCCAATCATCTGCCATTAAACCTTGGGCTGAGTTTTTCAAAGAGCTCTGCACGCTTGGTGTACATGGAACACCTTTCAGCTCTGGATATTGACCATTATAATTCAGCTTCAAGATCTTGATATTTTAAACCTATACTACCATAAAAGAAACAATCCTGAATGAACCTACATTTATCTCCCTAGTATGCTCTAGGCCCATTGCACCATCTTGACAGTGCTGCTTAGTCAGAAACTCAATTTAAGCAGTGTATTATAAGGTTACATATAAAAATTTCTGTCTCTGGCTGAACACTTACGTAACATGTTTCATGGTTCTCAAAGTCTTGCCCTTTGTCTAATACCCATTGTCATTATAAACTGGTACTACTTTCTTTTACATTTTCAGCCTACAGTAAGAGAACTCACAGGAGAATGTGTTCCCTTTCCAAGCAGAGCACTTCCTTTGTGATAGCAGGTACATCTTCACATTACCCAGAATTTGCATCAACTTATTATTTCATAGAACCATAGAATAGTTAGGGCTGGAAAGGACCTAAAGATCATCTGGTTCCAACCCCCCTGCCATGAGCAGGAACACCTCACACTAAACCATGGCACCCAAAGCTCTGTCCAAGCTGGCCTTAACACCTCAAAAATAAGCCATAATGATCAATAATTTTGGAGGAAAAAGTGATACCACACAAAACAACAAGTGACAAGCAAAGTTCAGCCTTTGAACTTTGGTGACAATACAGGGGTATTTCTTATCTTAAGGAAATATTTTGTAGCATCACTAATTTGAGTGAATTTGATATTCAGGGAGCACTCTTGTATCAAAGGCTTTTCAGTGGGTGCTGGGTCTTTTTTGGAAATCTCTGAAAGCAAAAGCACTAGCGCTGCTGCAAAGGTAAGGGTGACAAGTACACGCTGCTTTATTCCCCCTGAAATAAACACTTGTGTCCTTATCCTATGTATTCTCCACCTGGAATTCCCACCAATACTTCTTCCTTTTTTCTAGCAGCTACTGGCACAACTGACACCTCCCTCATCCCCCATATTTCTGTTTAAGGAGAAAGTCAATCATGCTTAGAAGAAGTATTATTGTATTTCACACTGTCAGGTATTAACTTCTGAAGACGCCTGAATATTCAAAGCAAATACTCAAAGCAAATCACAAAGCACTAGAGACAGAGTCATGGCTGCTTATGCTTAAGTGTCAGATCCAAGAGAAAGCAAGGACCTCAGCATCCCAGCAGATGCCTGAGGTTTTGTGTTTCAGCAGCACAGCAGCCACCCTTGTGTGGTCCATCCCTGATCATCCACACTTGCCTAGAGCTTTCCAAGCCAACCCAGTGCACACTGATGCCCAGCACAATGGGTAACTCCAAACACACAGTCCAGCCCATCCCATTTCTCTGGCCACTTGTTTTACACAAAATCCCACTGGCAAAGGAGAGATGTGTTTGCTCATGGATAACTTTTCCCAGAGCTCTCATCACCATGGCAACAAAGCAATTCACCATTATTCCTAGAATTAGCCTTACCACAGAGAGGTCAGTGCCATACACTTCCAGCCCAGGGCAACCAGCATCTATGTGAGAAGTGGTCCAATGTCCTGCGCTGGTGCAGTCCCAAGCAAGTGACTGAAGGCCAGGGCCACTCTGGAGCTCTGAGAGCATCATTGCAAAGGCTGCCTCTCACCTGCTTCCTTCCTTAACTCCCATTCACCCTTCATTTGTCTCTATCCTCCATCACAGCCACATCCACCCTCTAATCCAGCCATACCACAATGTGATCACCCATTTAGGAATGGGAAGCTGAATAACGTGTGACAGAAACTGCCACCCTCAGGCTCTAAAATATGTTCAACTTTCTAAAGCATTTCTGATCTCCACACCACCATAGACATGGGCATAGAGCTGAGCATTGCAAGGGGAAAACATCCCAGGCAGATTCCACATATCTATAGGGTGGTCAATTTGCCAGTCTGCACTGAGAGGGTTGGAGGGAGTCAGCTGGTTTCTGCAAAGGCCACCTACAGTTATCACACACACCATTTCCACTGCATGATTTCTGAAAAGCTGCAAGTGCAACCCTGACATCCAGCTTTACTGTCTCCATAAACTACTCTTGGGACCAATTCTGCGCCAGGCCATGCAGAGCAGTGGTGACAGCAACTTGCAGTTCCCCTTGGTGGTGATCCCTGCTGCAGACACTCAAAATGTAAAGATCCTCCTGCAGTTCATATGCAAAGAACTCTGTGGAATTAGCAGTGGAGCTTATTTCAAAGGGAAATATTATAATACAATGGGTGTGACCACATGGATTCGGCTATCAATCGAACAGAAAGAGTACTTTACAGCAATGGTGGAAAGCATTGGCTTATAGCAAGAGAAATGAACTGGGAAGCAAATTGCCATCCAGCCTACTGCCCAGTCTTATATCAAATGCATTTCTGGCTATGTATGAGGGCTGCAGGCTAAGAAACTGGGATGCTGTGTCACAGATATCTCCTTACAATGCTTCAGACAGTCCTATGCACATTGCTTTCTAGCTGGCAGAGCACTCCCTGAAGGGCTCTGGAAGATGCTTATTCAAACTTTTACAAATTTGGTGACGTTCAGACATTCTGTTTTGTGGAGCAATAGGGAAATGTTTCTTCCAGAAGCAAAACCCTCAGCAGGAGCAGCTGTTTGTGAACAGACACACACCACAGTAGCTTCCAACTGTGTACCAAGCATAGAGAGTTCAATCTAAAAGCCATGGGCCAGTTAAATAATTCAAAACACACACTAAACAATCGTTTAGGTACTTGAAGTGTAGCAACACTTTGTTTTAGGTGGCTTGAATTGTAATTCATAATCCAAATTGCCTGCAAGTCAAGTAATCTCAGCCAGTGGCACAAAGACAATACTGATGTGCTGAATTGCCCTCTGTAGCAAGACATTACATGGAAAACATCATGAGAGCTTTAGATTTTGCAAGGTGACATTAGCATAATAGGAATTCTTTTTGTTACATTAACAAATTACAGTAATTGTGCCTGGCGTTCCTTTAAATAAAACTCATAAAGCAGCTTTATATATCAATAAATAATAATAGGCATCTTCAAGCATTAGTGGACACATCCCACTTCATTGAAAAGTGATATTAGCTGCCTAATGCAATCCTAATAAGATCTTGCTCTACAGCAGTAACATCTGCATCACAAGCAGCCACTCATACTTGGCCAATGGTGATGATTTTTATTCTTCTTTAGAACACAGATTTCAGTCTGGAATTCTATGAAGTCTTCAAGGCCAAACATGTCTAAGTCTGTCAGCCACAGGAGTGACAAGGTGAACACTTCCACCCATAACACCCAAGGACCACAAGTCTGCCCAGTGTCCACAGCTCATTCTCTTTTTAGCTCTTCCTCCACCAGTGCCAGGTATGACACTGCTTTTGATGTTCCCACTCATTTCACTCTGCACGGTAGCAGACAGTACAGAGAGGATTTCAGACACTGCTGGCCAGGAGCAGAGCTTCATACTCCATTGCCAATGTCCTCTGCTCCTTGTGTGCCTTCAGGTGCCATGGTATGAATATATTACTATCCAAAAACAACCTCTAGAAGCTTTCCATAAAACAATGCAAGAAACACAGGGCTTTATAGCACCTCAGCAACAGGTTTGCTCTACCTTAGCAGAGCAAACAAAATAAAGCTTTTCTGCTAAATAAATTTTCTTGTCCCTTTATCAGTACCTTAAATTTAGCATCAATGTTGATCAGGTTTGGAGATACTTTTTTTTTGGGGGGGGGGGGGTGGGTGTTGTTGTTTAGAAAGGCTGTAATCAGCCTTATTGATATTGGCTTGGTCTTTTACATCTTGGCATCACCTTGGAACGTGCTCTTTAACATGGAGGCTGATTTTATGAGAGATGTATGGGCAGAAACCTTGGATTCTTTCAGTTTTCATTATTTTGATTCCTTCCAGGCAAGAAAAGGCTGTAATAATGTGATAAAATGAGGGAAGCAGTGACATTTAATATCATAAAAGAGCATAGAGGGGGGCTTGGTGTTTTTAAGTGTCACCAGCACATTTTTCGGAGACAGCCTAGCCCTGGGAGTCAGAACACTGAAGTAATTTCATCTGTGCATGATAAAAGGAATCGCTAGAAATAATTCATTCTTTGTCTTATTGTATATAGACTAATTTGGGAGCTCATTATTTATTTGGCAAGTATTTAGCATAACAAATCAATTTCTAGTGATACCTCAGATGAGGTAATTTATACTGAAAGTCAAAAGAAGATGAAAAGGGAAGATTGAACTTTGCTGTTCTATAAGCCATCTTTTTAGGTCCTGGTGTGCTGTCTGGTGCTCTGACACTGCCTGAGGTTGCAACACATGTCCCTGGCTCTTCAGCCCTTCACCAAAGCAGGCACAAGAAGCCCCATTTGTGCTCCAGGGTACCCAGGAGCCAGCTTGGATTCTGGATACAGCAGTGAGGCATGACATCATTTGAGTCATACATCTCCAATAGGAAGACTTGACTCTTATTTGGACACACTCAACACAAAACAGTTTGGCTTGAAAGGGAACTTAAAGCTGATTCAGTTCCAAAACCCTGCCATGAGCTGGGACACCTTCCACTAGAGCAGGCTGCTCAAATTGTCCTCAACTTATATCACTTTGTATATCCATTACTGGTTTTAGTTGCAGGAATCAGATTAACAAAAACACTTTTCTGCAAGATTAATGTTGGTTTAAGAAAGTTTTAATGGAGACTAAAAGGCAAAATTCAGATGCCTTCAAAATCTGGCTCAGAAATGCAGGAGAGAAGTGGTTTGTCAAGCACAGATCCCCACTAGATTTTTGTATAAGCTTACAAAGGACCATAGAAGAGTAGCAAGATGATAGGTCACTGATGTCCCTGAAGGTAGCAGCAAATGTATTTGAGTGTCATTGGCTTCTGCTGCTGCCAGCCCAAA
This sequence comes from Melopsittacus undulatus, assembly GCF_012275295.1. Classification (NCBI taxonomy): domain Eukaryota; kingdom Metazoa; phylum Chordata; class Aves; order Psittaciformes; family Psittaculidae; genus Melopsittacus; species Melopsittacus undulatus. The sequence continues at coordinate 23,093,732 of NC_047536.1, forward strand.
AAGGGAGTGCAAGTGTGTGGTACACTGGTTAGAAGGAGCCTGAGAAAACTGGAAGAGAATGAGAAGAGAAGGAAGGTGGGTGGGGAAAGCAGGAGACACTCAGCAAGAGGCTCAAGCAATAGATGCCCTGCAAGCTGAGAAGGAGTGGGATGTGTCCTGACGCAGCACTGGGTTTGTGTATCTGCTTCTATGCTTTCATTGCGAGCAGTTCTGAGCAGCTGCAAAGGGCAATATTGGAACACATGGAAAAATGTATTTCCAGTCTGTCCTTGACGCAACAGCCTGGCTGAGAGCACAGAGAAGGGCTCAGATCCTTGGCCAAAGCACCACATCAGATGACCAATTCAGCAACCCATCCTGCTGTGTGATATTATAAGCAGGAACAAGCAATGGGGTTTTTTTTCTGCTCAGTTATAGTCAATTCAAAGTCAGGCTTTCAAAAGGATCAGTGCCACTCGGATTTGCATTGCAATGGCAAAACAAGAGAAAGTATTTGCAACTAAAACTTCAGGCCGACGTTTTCTAGTGGAAACATCTTGCTTTGTTTTGGGTTGATATTTTCAAATGAAAGCAAAGAACATTCCAAAATAAGATAAAATTTCCTATTAAGGGGACACAGAACACTTGGGGGTGACAAAAAATGCTTTTCAGAAGCCAGCGGCACTGTGTCGGTACTAATCACTGAAGAAACAGATCATTTTTTGGTTGTCTTTGATCCAAACCTTCCCTCCCCCCCTCTCTCTCTTAATATTTCAGTTTGGAAGAAGGAAACAAAACAAAACCCATTGGTATTTGTCTATCTTTAAACGCATTTGGGAATTCACAGTCAACTGTGAGGTACCTTTTGCCCAAAGATGCTTACGGAGTAACATCCTTAGGGAGCAGAGAGCACATAAGGTGCTCCCCTAAGGCCCTGCTCCCTGCCCACACAACATGCTCTGCACCACAGGGTTACAAGCTAACAACAACCTAGAAACATTCAGCCATGAAAACCCTCTGCATGGATTTCCCAGTCCTGTTTGTAACCTCGCAGCAGCAAGGGAGAGCTACATCCACCTCTGCCTGTTTCAGTATCCTGTTGCATTATTAAAACAGGATAGCAATGCAACTTTCTACACCTGACAGAACACCCGAATCCGAAGCCAAAGCAGCCAGAAGCAGTAAAAGTAAGCAGAAAATGAGCTATTTTTGTGGAAATGTTACTTAATTCTGGTGGGTCCAACAGAAATAAGTAGAAGACTACATTGGTAATTGATCTGGTAGGTGATAAGCCCTAAAATTAATTGCTATGACCAGGATATGCTTTGTGTTAGGTTTGTCATATAGATTAACTGTAGAAGTGAAAGAAGCACCAGCCAAGGGTCAGCAACATCAACATCTGGTACCCACCCCTTCTAGTGGGGCTGGTGGTCTCACCTGACTCAGAGTGTCCATCACTCCCTTTGCAAATCCAGCAGCACCTTCTGCTTTGATGGAACATCCTAAGGTGTCACAGACCTTTTGTATTCACAGGTATATTTTTCTTGTGCAGTCTCAGAATGACGTACTGCAGGATATCCAAGCCATGCCAGGGAGACACAAATGGTGCATCTCTGCACCAGGCAATGCTGATTTTATTCTCCCTTTGCAAAGGACAGCTAAAATCATTTCCAGCCTGGGTCCAGATCTCACTGTGAACCACTCCGAATTTGAATTAGCTCCATTCCTGTGCCAAAAATAGCTTTAGTCAGTTGCCTTTTGGGATAAAACTGCTCCCCCTCTTAGTCAACCCCTCCAGTTGCCCTGACCCCATGAACACTTAACTTGCCACAATTCACACCACATTTCAGGGATCTTGGGCAGACATTTGCTGAGATCCAGATTTCACTGTGTATCTTGCTGGTCTTCAGAACCATGCTCCTTAAAAGCAACCACCCCACCCCATTGCCAGCAGCCCATGGGAATAAGCTTCTTAAGGCAAGTACAGTGATCCTTGTCAGCAGGGACATCATTGGGGCTTGTAGGAAGGCACAGGGGTATGTATGCATGTGCACTCAAGTTGTGTGTTCTCACCTTCTACGTATTTGCATCCAGCTGTTAATTAACAGCCATAAAAGCTCTGCAAACATTGAAACAGACTTTAAATAGCCATGGAAACACGACTGCAATGTAAAGCATGCACCTAATCAATGTAATTAGAGTATCCATTACAGAGCCTACAGCAGCACAGCCCACCCAGGCCCACAGCCACTCTCCCAGGTTCCCACTTCTTGTCCTCATGTTGCACCCTCCTCAATCAGGAGTTGGTGATTACCTGTTCCTGTCCTTGGTAAAGATTCAGGTCTGCTTCCCACAGCTTGGGGGGGGGGGGGGGGGGAAGGGGGGGGGGGGGGAAGGGGGGGAAGTCACCAAGCTGGCTTAGAGCTCAAGTGATCTCTTTTTAAATGGGGGTGGCTTGTAGATGCCTCCAATTTCTGCATCTGCAGCATCTATGAGGGGAAATATGCTCTACATTTGTTAAAAAAGGCAGAGATTTTCCATGTCAGAGACGCACAGAGTTAGGGCTGGAGAAGCACGCACAGCCCTATGCAGTGAGAGAAACTCCAGTTAGAGAATGCGCTCACGCAATGATTACATGTTTAACCTCAGAATAGGTAGTGTTACACGGACCTTCCTTTTGAAGGCAAAATCAAAAGGTAAAAACTAATGCAAAGAAGAGCCGACTTGACTATGCCCCTAAGAGATGTTCTTCTGTACAGTCATTGAGCCAGTGTAACTCTAACAGTAGCAGTGAAAGCTGTTCCAGGACCTGACCTCAACATTTGCTGTTATATCAGCAGTCTGCTTTACTCAGGCCGCCTGCTTGTCTGACTTGCCAAGACCACTTCATGTAAGGTCACTAAACATCCCCTAACAGGAGAAACTTGTGCTCATGACTAACTTGGATTAACTTCAGTCAGAAGACCCGGGGGACAAACCCATCAGATTTAACTACCTCCAGTGAGATAAATTCACCCCTTAATCTTGTTGTTAGTCATCTGGATCATCCAATTCCCCCAGCTCTGCAGATGAATCAATCACCCGAAAGCCCACATAACCTCCAGCAGGCAAGTCTGGAGAGCTGCTCCTGTGCCATTATCCCTTTGAATCTCTTTGGGATTAAATGAACCTCTCCAGTAATACTTCTGAGAGCCATGCCTCTGTATTAAGCCCTGTGTTATTTTCTCACACTTGTGTTTATTTGTTTAGTCCTCTAAATTCAGAACACACACTCCTGCCTTGGCCCACCCTCTCTGTTCTTCTCTCTGGAACATGGCCATGATGACAATGCCCTGTACAGGAGCAGAGCCAGAACCTCTCCTGGGGCTCCATCCTCCACCTATGACAGACCACTACAGTAAAACCAAGTGCCTAACAAAGTTCTGCACATCAGCTCCTGTGCCCAGGGTGCCAGATTTCCTGACAAAGCCAAGAAACGGCTCCGAGAGATCTGTTTCTGTGCCAGAATTTCTCTTTACTTTGCATGGAGCACTTGGTAACCCCAAAACCTGCCTTTCCCACCCTACCTCCTGCCCCTCCTGCTTGTGCACATCCCCCAGGGTGGCTATGTGCTGAAGAGACCACAGCTTTAGAACTGAGCCCAAAAGGAGGCTCAGCTGAACACTCATTAGCCTGTGTGTACAGGATAATTAATCACACCAGGTGTGATAATTAAGAATAACTAATCACATATCTCCTGGCAGATAAACATGCACACTCTCTAGGTCTGATTATGTCTCCCCTTCATTATAGCAGTTACACTGCCATTAACAGCCTTACTCCAGATACAGTCTGAGCATTCCCAGTCAACAAGCATGTTTTCCATGGGTTTCCATCTAACTTTAGATTAATCTCTTACATCTCTTACTGGAATTGAGTTAGCAGCACAAGTGTGACTGACCTCCCTTTCTACCCTTGCAGCCCACAGCACTGGGTAATCAGGGATGGCCATGGTAAATGTACCATTACAACACCCATGCTGGGACCATGGGGATAGTCCCACACCAATGGAGGTTAATTAGGTGAAAGTGCAACATGAAGAGGGTTACTTTGGTACATCCTTAGTTGTTTGTGTCAAGTGACACCTCATTAGCTCCTAAGGAGGGAAAGGATAGGTGCAGAACAGTCTATTAATAGGAGATAACAAGGAGCAACAGCATTTCAAAAGGCAGCACTATTTATCAGCATCTATTTGAAGTGGAACTATCTGAAACGTGCAATGTTGTTTCGTAGAACCCTAAATGCATATTCTTGCAATTGTAAAACACATCAGGATCCTCATGCTGCCTTTAATCAGTCAGTTCACCTTCAAGCATTTAATAAACTCCTCTAGGTTACAAAATGTTTTATTCAAGACAAACTCTGATACTATCATTTAAGATGTAAATCCTAAACTAATAGAAGCCAAAGCTGATAATAAAATAGCAATTAATCCACTTTGAAAGTAACAAAAATTAACAAACTGCTGTTCAAATATTTATAGCAAGAAAGTTTTGTTACTTGCTCATTGATGCAGTTGTGAAGGCTGACTTTGAAAGTACAAACTCCAGCCCTTATGTCAAGCAGAATGTTCTCCCTTAAGGAGCTGCCCAGCATTTACTGCAACAGGAACAGCCCCAGTGACAACACCTACCTCCAGGGGAAACATGGGAGCATTCATTTCTCATTTTCCCAATTTTCCTCCTGCTGTTTGTTATCCTGAATATTTAACCTCTTCTCCATTACAGATGGAGAGCTTGGGCAGGGAAATGATTCACTGAAGAGCTGTGATTCTGCAGCTGGTGGGTACCACATACACTTCAATGCACTTGCCTGGTCTGACTTTAAAGTTTGACATGCAATATATCCTGAGCAGTTTTCTAACCCTGGTGACAGACTTTCCTCTTGAGTTTTGTAAACTTGAGGAAAACTAAAAACAGCAGGAAGGGATGTACATTTCTGAACAGTAAGGAAAGGATCCATGGAACCCACAGTCACATCATATTGTTAAATGGAAGTCATCAGTAACAGATGTAAATACCAAAGATGTGGAAGTATATTAAGAAGACCATAAACTGGGAGGGCTAGAAAGGATCTTGTTTTTGCCTGCGTGGCAGATCCTGGCAGGACCAAGGAAAACCTTCCTGCACAGAGTACTTATTCAGTTTCTGAGCCATGTGCAGTTTTCTTCTAGAAACACTTGATTCACAAAGTACTGGCCTGCAAATAGCTGCTTTGGTTACAGAGGTGAGCAGCAAAACTTCACAGTTGCTTTTCAGCACAGCATTACCAAGACATACTGCAGCAGTAATGGGATGGAGAGAGGGAGAAGAGAGAGGAGGGCATTGCTCCTACAGCCTTTCCCAGCAAATCTGCCCTGAGTAGATGGATCACCAGTCTCAGCTGCTGCATTTGTTCCTTTGTGCTTCCATCTATAGTATACGTTGATCAACTCAGATCTCCAAAGCATTATGAAAAATCAACTCTATGTTCCCAGCCCCTTCCACAAAACCCTCTGCTGGAGTTAGGCACCCAGAAAGAGAGACTAAAGAAGGTGTGTGCACACATCTGCAGGTGGCTGCTCACCAATGCATGCAGTCGTTTTCATCCTGACCAGTTCTGCCAAGCCAAAGTAGAAATTAAAATTGGCATGTCACTCTGCAGGCAGATGCGTTTCATAATGCATGGCCAAGATATATTTTATTAACTCTGGGGTTTTGTAGATCTCTGTTTGCATAAGTTCCACCCTTCTGTGAAGCTCCTTGGCTTTGTGGGTTGTGTGTTGGTTTTTTAATGCTTTTTTTCCTGTGGGATGCTATTACAGGCTGATCTGGGGATCTGAGCATATCCCATAGGACTCTGCAGGTGGGACCACAACAGGAGAGTCCCAGCCACAAGAATCAGTCTGTGAAGATTCCTCTTACAGATGTGTAGGGCCTTTAGGTAAAGTCACCTCTACTAAACAGCCAGTTTACAGTATACTCCCTTGACACAAACCTAAAACCTATTTCAGGGTATTTAATATTTTCTTTGAGTAAGCCTTTTGGAAGTATAATTTGCTTATGGGATCTAACTGCTGAAGGGAAAAGCAAGCATTTCAGTGCTGAATGCCTGCTCTCCGTATTAACAGATGTGTGATAAAACCCTATTTCCTATGAGGTTTCACTACTTTCCCCATCCCCACTGCAAAACACATTCATTATATTTAGGTAGCTGGCAGCATATCAAACTTTTAGACATCAGAAAAGCAGCCAGGAGATGGTAGTAAAACTGATGGGGTCAAGGGAGAGCCCCACATCTGCTCCTTGCATCGCTGCATTGCAGCACAGGCTCTCACACGCATGCGCTGATGGTGCCAGTGGTACCCTGGATTTGTTGCAATGTGAGTACCCAAATGGAGAATCCCAGCCTATTTCCAGCAGAACATCATGCTGCTTTTCTGGGTATTCTCACATATCTTTTTCTGAGGTCTTTCCAGCAGTTTCCTCCACTCAGGAGGGAGGCTGGCTCATCCCTGTGACAACTGCCTGCCTGCCCTGGGCAGCCAGCTTTTCCCTTCTGAACCCATCACTTCAGTTCCCATCTAAAGGTATTTTCCACAGGTGAAAACACAAGGTGAGAAGCGCAAGTTAATAATGTAAGAGCCATTTGAAAGCAAGCTGAGAATGAAACCATCCACCAATAGTACCATCTGAGGAGCACACTTGTTTTACATAAAGCATTTCAGGGCCAATCTTTTGTGAGCTGAGCCTATGTGGGTTATTTGTGGAGCACTGTTTCTAGGTGGGGTTTGTTTGGTGAGGTTTTGTTGCTGGTTACCCCCTCCACCCATATCTTTTCCAAAATCCTTTCAACCATCTTTCACTAGCTTCAATGTTCAAAAGCATGGGCTGAAGAGCACAATGTTCAGCTATTCTTTACTTGTGAAACTGCACCATTTCACAAGGTCAGCCTGCAGGATGTGTACAGAAATCTTTCTGCTCTCCCTTGAGGGACATTTCATACCAAATAAAGGTACTGTCATTCTCCTTCTCTTAAGAAGGACACTCAGGAAGAAACACATGGCAGCTGGGAATGTGACCAGACTCAGATAATGGCAAATCTGTGCTTGGGGCAGGCCAGGATTTAGGGAGAGGCAAAGTTCCTTTTAGATCCACAAGATGTTTTCAGGGTTGGCTTTTTACGGTATTTTTAAAAGAAATTGAAGGATATTTCTAGAGGGAAAATGTCAAACTTGAAATCAGAGGCATCTTATTTTGAAATCAAATCTATTTCTTTTTCATACTCATTTTTTTTTTTTACTTTGAATAACTCAGATTTGCAAAATATCCTAATGCAAGTGGATTCTTTTTTTGTCAGAAAAGGTTTTGCCCCCCCAGTTTAGAATCTACCACAAATCTCCTTTATGCCGTTGAATGATTCAGAACCAAAATACACGGGCAAAATGGAAAAGAAAATATAACAAATAAGACCTGCTAAATAAACAAAGCAACACAAGCACATATAGAATGTTCATACAGAAATACATATATTTCCTTCTACATAAGTACCTACAATACTTAGAAGGATACATGAAAACAGAGGCCCTGAAATGAGCTCTTTACAAAACTCAGTATTTATTGCCAAATCTAACTTCTCAGACTACAAGCTGGATGACACACAGTGCTGAGGAACACAATGGTGCAATACTGCAGATGCAATGTTCCTACACTGATCTCTTTCAAACACAAGCACAGGGAGCATGGGGCATGCCCAATATAAAGCCAATGTCAGAAATAAAGTAGATGGATCATAACATTAATTAGACCTTCAGACAGCTTCATACAGTGAAATCAATGTCTACTGTGCAGATAAACTTCATCTGAGCAAGAAGAAGTGAAGTGACAGCAGGTTACAAAAATCCATAATCTTCCATGCTGTTGTATCCTTTACCTTGAAGATGCTTGTAGTGGATGTGAGGCAAAAGCATCCCTGTTTGTTCATTCACCCCCTCTGTGAGTTAGGGTGGGGAAAAGTCCCTTTCTGTCAAAATGCCATTAAATTCTGGCCCTGAACAGTCAAAAGCTGTTTGAATGTTTGATTCACCAGTGCTGGGGTTTCACACTGCATTTTAAGTGCTGCCGGAATATCCCAGCAGCAGCAGCAAGACAAGGCAAAGCAAAACAACATCCCTTGTTGTTACGAGCAGCACACACACGTGAGCACCTTCAAGACTGAGAAGACATTTCCCCTGACTTTTTAAATGCAAAAAGCTACTGACTCTGCTGTTATTTCACATTTAATATTAAAGAGCAAGACTTGCTCAGGCCAAGATCTTTTCTGACTCCTAGTGCTGGCTGGCTATCAGTATTCCTTCAGTGAATAAGATCATGAAAATACACTGGTAACCAAGGCCATTATTTTTGAAGAACAGAAAAAAAAAACCATATAAAACCAAATAAATAAAAAATCCAAGATAAAATTCTGATTTTAAGGCAAATAAATATTCAGGATTCTGGACTTCCAGATAACCAAGAAAAAGCAAAGTCACTGAGGAAAACCCAAGCAGTTTTTACACAGCTGCATGCCACACAGCTGTCAATAAACACACATAAACCAGTTCTAGCTGTTTACAATTCAGCCATTTTTTGTTTTGCTACATCTCATACAAAAAAATACCAGGATGTTTTTAAGCAATTCTTGTTCTGACAGATCCTGAGTTACAAGGAGATCATCCCCAGAGACTGAGACCCACCCCAAGCAGCCACTTCATTTCTATGCTTAAATAAGAGCTTACCTAGTGGATGTACTACCCCAGTGTTCTTCACATAGAATGTTTTCAGTACAAGTTGAACCAGCACCTTGCCATTTAACCTACCTTTTATTGTTACCTGGTAACAAAGGCCGCCCTATTTCACAAGAACCAGGTGTGGATATAAACATCAACTCTTCACAGACAGATTTAGCTGCTCTGTCAGCCCTGTACATACACAGTTAACATACAGATTCCATTTACTTCAAGAGCCATGTAGCAGGTGGAACAGGAATCAGCCTGCTCTGGAGGACTATTTATGTAGTGATAAATGAGAAATATTGATCACTGTGGAGTTCCCTTAACACCTTCCTGACTGTTTTTCCTAATCTTGTTAAACTTCCTTCAGCTGTGACATCTCAGGTGAGCTCCTGTGCTGGTGGAGTCCAAGGAGCACAGATGCTGTTTGTGCTTCACAGGGTTTTACACTGAGGAACTGATGTTCAAATCATTTCAAAAGGAAGAGAACATTCTCTTTCTCCCCCTCCATGTAACTGTGCTTCCTGCAAAGCACTGTCTGGACCCTGATTCATTTTGCTATTTGTTAGACACACCACTATTAGTATCAGTGGTGTTAGAAGAGAAGGAATGGGTGTGAAGGAAGAACAAGGAAACACTTCTGCAAGAGCTCCATTTCCTGGCTAACACATTCTGCCTGACTTACAGAAGTTAAAGAATGTGCAGTCAGACTATTGATGGATATTGACTGAAGGAGAATGTTAGCACCACACAAGTAACAGCATCTTCATGTCCTCACTCTGCCTTTGAGCACTTTTCCTCCCTAGGCTGCTACTGGGGGGGACAATAGCTTTCTCCAGCCCACTCACTCTTATTTTCTGATGACAGCAATTGCATCCAGCCAGTTTCATGCTCAATTTGGCAATTTTTAAATGACTACAGGAGAAATAAAATGCTTGGAAATACAAATTTTCATGCACTCATTTGCTAATACACCGTGTGGATCCGACTGCTGCAAACAAAAGGCAGATCTAAGAGGCAAGTATTTCTTACATAAGTTCAAGCTTCAACATTGTCTTTGTTTATTTCCAGTCCCTTTGATTTAATTACTTTATTTCAGTTTATCCATTAGCAAAACTGAAGAAAAGCAATTTCTAGAGACAGAGCTTTAACCTTCAGCTACAACTCCTGTTTTCCTTGATTGTCCCTATAAACCTACTCCCCTTATAATCAGTAAGGTCTCTCTTAACTGGTAAAGAGAAGAAGGGAGCTATGTGAACTCACCTAGTAACTGCAAACACAAATAACAGTTTGCGCACCCAAGTGGGGATTTGTGCAGAGCAGCTGGGGCACTTTCATGCACAATTACAGTAATTATAAGCACTGAATTAAAGAGTATCTACACTTATAGCTGTCCCTGCCCATGGCAGGGGGTTGGAACTAGATGATCTTAAGGTCCTTTCCAACCCTAACTATTCTATGATTCTATATAGCTGTGTTGGAGTGGGGAGTCTTTGCCCGTCTCCTTCAGTTTCTATCTATAGAAACTTCCCAGGAAAGCCTTGACTAGTATTTTGTGCAGGTCTGTGGAGAACAAAAGCCTCCTGCAGAGAAGTTACAACATTCAATGAAGAAAAATAGACTTCTTGCCTGAAATCTCCCTTTCCTGTAGAATTGCTGCTGGCAAGGTTTTTACAGCAGGTACCTACAGTGAGCTGATAGAGAATAACCAGATTTTGTTTAAATTATGAGAATGTCCTACACCATTATGGTTCTTCTCCACAGTGCGGCTTTTGGAGCCATAGAAATGTGAATCCATCTTCTCACACTGAGATATTTACACTTGAACACATTAGAACTCCAAGTAAAAACACAAGAACTTGTCCTCTCAGGGCCTTTATCTCTGAAGAAATTGAAACTTTCTGGTAAGCACAGGTAATGCTTCCTAATTCAACACCTTCATTCTGAGGAGAGTTTATACACATAAAAAAGAGACAGCATCAACATTCAGTCAAAGTCCACACCTCCCCACCACCACAGCAGCAGTTTCTGGTATGTAGAGTGAGGACATGGACTTGGGTGCTGAGGCCAATGCTTAAGAAGCAAGAAAAAACAAAGGAGCTTAAAGAAGAGCCTCATGGACACAGAAAAAGAATGGTGTGAGCTGAGAGTGTGTTTAATTCTCAATGTCACGCTTATACCTCCGACAGCTAAAAATAAGACTCTATTAACAAGGCTGTGAGGGGAGAGAAGAGAGGAGTGAGGGGTGGCTGAGGGAGCTGCTCGTAGGTGGAAGCACAGCTCATGAGTGAGGGGAGCTCAGGACCTCACAGCTCCAGTGTTCAGACCTTGCTGTCCTGCAGAACTCAGCTCTCTTAAGGTAGAAGTGAAGGTCTCTGTAGGAGGGTAATGGCACAGCTTAGCTCGGCAACCAGCCCTCTGGGAGAACAGAACATAAAGGTTTTGTTCTAATTCAGGTGCTGGAGATTGGTATCCTTTTTATCTGCCTTCTGGGCTTTTCTCTCTGTAACAGAAATAGGTTTGAGGAGTCTTTCAGGGCAAAAAGGGAAAACACACTCAGTGAGCACAGGAAAATTAGGTACAGTTCTGCCACGGTGTGTGCATGGGAATTCAGTCCTCATCAACAGTGATGTGAAAACACACAGCCCAGACTTGTCATTGACTTTCCTATCCCTGTCAGCCCACATTTCACCTCATTGTTTTCCCCCCTCTGAAATACTGCATAGGAATAAATATATCAATTTCTTTCTTCCCTCGAGTCAGAAGAATTGCCCCCACAGAAAAGGAAACTCAGAGCACACAGGATGTCCAATTGTAAGGACAGACTTTGGAATTGTCCTTTTTTTTCCCCATTCACATGCAAATGGAAGAACTGTCCAAGATGATAAAATGGGAACTTACTTGGCATTTTCAGAGGCTTCCATTGGATGCTTATAGATTCCTGTGGCTGTGGACCACAGCATGGTCTACTTCTTCAGTCCGAAGTGGATAACAGACGATTTCATTCTTGCTTTAGCATTTAAAGGTTGCTTGCAGCCAGCATGTGAGAAGCACAGAAGGGCTGTGAAAGGTACCTCCAGAGACTAGGCATTGCCTTGCTCCCAGCAAGAATAGTTTTGTTGTCTATCCTCTCTGGCAGCAGGGTTTCTTTCATCTCACAGGTAGGTATTAGCCTGATGATCCTAACAGGGCTCCCTACAGTTCTTGCCCCATAGGTGAAGTCCACCAGGGCCATGTCTGGCATTTCCCATGGGTGAAGGGATACTACATGAAGGTGGTAGCAATGGCAAGTCCCAGACATGGAAAATGGCAATGTCCCTCTGGAGTGTGTCTGGGAATGCAGTGACCAACAGAGCCAGGGCTCTCACATGTGAGAAAGGTGTTTGGGGTTTCCCTTCAGAAAGGGAGTGAGCAGAAAAGTCAGGCAGAGGTCTTTACCCCTGAGGAAGCTAGAGATACTAAATGTAATACAGCAGCAGAGGTGGGACATGTCCCAGCTTTCATCAGCTCCATGGAACTGTTCTGGCTACAAGCTGCAAGGATTCCTCAAAAGACAAAAGCACAATTTCCATAATGTCCATGACAACACAATGGAATGAAAAAGGAAATCCTTATTTTAATGGAGAATGGTGAAAAAATAAAAGCAATGGGTAGTATGATAAGAAAGCCCCTATTCAAACACAAATACCTCTTTCAGGAGGAGCAGAGAATGGCAAGCTCAGCAGTTGCTGCACAGTCATTCACATCACAAGCCTGAGCATCACAGAAACATGATTAGACCATATATCCACCAACGTAAAGCACTGGAATGAATGAGGGTCCTATGGCAAGTGCATGGAATGATTCACCCCTCCCACAAAAGTGACAAATAAGGATAACTCCACCTCATTTCCAAGCTGACTTTTTGGCTTGGCTGCAATAAAACTGTAACAATTGTAGTAGCATGGGCACACAAATTCTATTCTGTGGAATTACCAACCTCTGAGGAATCAGGTATTTCACTGTAAATATCTTCCTGGGTTTTATTTTAGGGCACTGAGTGCAACACAGAATGGCCAAAGGTTTGCCAGACAGCACATACAAAACAAGTGAGAGCAACCATGTTTCCTAGAGCAATTGACTCAGTGGGAAAAGGGACCTGAGCCACAATTCAGACTTTATTCATGGTGTTGTCAACCTTTCTGCTTTAGAAAACATTTGTGATAAGGTTAAAGATACCTCAGGCTGTTCTTACCTTCCCCTCACATAAACTTGCAACCCCAAGGACACCTGTTAGGACGAGTGAAGATAAGAAAGGACAGTCATATTTCCTTATCTGGAGCTCTCTGCTTTATAGCACTTCAGCTTTACAGTACAGAAGGGTCATATTCCCAGACAGAACGTCCCCATGAACTCCATGAACAGCTTTCTAAACACTCAATAGCCTCCTGAGGAGATAGTAACTGTGATTCACACCTTTAAAAAAGGACTCCTACCCAGCAGAAACACAGACATCGGCAGAAAAGCCACAAGAGTTCATCCAGCTCCCCCTCAGTGCCGTGGGATTTCCCATGAGGTATAAATACTCCAAGCTTGTTTTGATCTTGGATACCATCAAAACCCAGATTGCCCTTCCAGGCTCTGGTGGAGGCCAGACTCTGGCTGTAAGATTCACCAAAGTGAGTACAATGGCAAGCCAAAAAGGCCTGCAGAGCCTGTTGCTGAGGGAAATAATTAGGTAATAGGAGCAATATCCATGGAGCACATGAAGTCTCAGCAGGAAGCTACATGAGCCACCACCTCTTTGGGTTTTGAAACAGTACCTATTTGCATGGCTGTTTGACACTGTGCTTAATACATTGTTAATATATTGTTAACATATTCTTTCATTATAACTGCTCTTTATACAAACAACAATTAGGTGTGTTCCTCAGCTTCTCTGACTTTTGCTAAATTTGGGGTTGGGATGCAATCTAGAACTAGTACTTAAGCAAGGCTGGGCAAATGCTGGAAGGTTAAAATTAGATGGCAGAAAAGCTGTGTTTGTGAAGGCAAGATCAGACTTAAAGCATCAGGAAGACTGAGGTTGTATTGAAACCTTGTTAAAGATTATTATTCTATGCAAGTAATTTTGTTTCCCTTGCAACAATAGATACATGATTAGAATTGCCTCCTATGCTGAAAACCACAATGCTCATTGCCCACACAGCATGTCCTGCTCTCACAGCACACATATTAGATATATGGGATGGGTGGCAGGGACTTTTCTTGATCTATGAGGAAAAAGTGTCTTCAGGAAGCAGTGCAGGTTCTGGGTGGACTCTGTGACCCACTGGAGTAGCTCTCCTGGCCAGGGAGATGGCAGAAGCTGCAGGTGGCTATACAGATGTTTCAGATCAGATGAATTACTTGATAAAAGGAGCTGAGCATCCTCATTTTGATGTATAGAAGATTAAAGCTTAGTGAAAGAAACCCTGCTGTTAAGGTGACTGTGCACATCTCTTGGACTTCTGATACTCTGTATGCTGTGATCCTGCAGCTCTTGGTCATGTCAGACAGGACTGCATCTTGTGTTCCATTCCCTTGAATTCAGCCAATAAGTCTCCTGTGGGTCCTAAGCATCAAGAAATGTGGAAGAAAGCACATCGTGGTCTGCACTTGGAGTAATTTTAATGGAAGAGGTGATGAAATTCCCAAATAAGAGAATGTTGAACTGACTCCATCAAATGACCTTCAAACAAAACCAATCCGCAGACTCCCAGCAAGGCTTATATCCTCTGAGGACAAATCAGTCAGAGAACATCACATTTCTGTTAATGTACACAGTACTTTGTGTACATCTGACTGCTAATTCTACAGTAGACATTGTCGCATCAGCAGATCCTGTGCTGCCTAACACCAAACTTTGTACAGAATGTCAGCTTCCTCAGAACATCCATGGTGAACAGCTTCTGAAATCCAGGATTGAAATTCTCACCAAAACTGAAACAAGACTGACATTAGCTAGGCATAGAAAACACGGGTTCAATTCCCATTCTGCCCAAAATTATTCCTCCTTGATCCAGCTGAGGTTCCTTTATTTTTCCAGTGCTACATGAGTTACTGCTACAAAACATTGGGCAAAGGGTGCCCTTTATCTTTGAACATCCTACAACAAGATCTAAAGTATATGGCAGCAGTAAGAGAGCCTGAAAGCGTGTTTCAGAAGAAAGGGGATTTATGATAAAGGCAGTGACCTAAACGCAGGTCTTCCTGTGCTTCAGCCACTGCACCAATGCCCACTGCAAATTTCTCATTTGTGTAGGTCTCAATGACTGGAAAAATGTATTTCCTATCAGTTCTGCTTCAGGTCACACTCCTGGCTCACTGATTGACTCATAGATATTGCCAAGTCATCAGAAGATTGAAATGAAGCTCTATGTAGGGAATTTCATTGTCTTTACAGATCCTGAGCAAATTCACTCTAAATCTTGGCTACATTAGACTGACCCTGGGAACCCTTCCCAGGAAAAAGCTGGCTGAGAAGCAAGTAGAGGTGAATCCCAGATCTGAAAGCTCTGCTTCGAGGACATCTAGTTCTCATAATAGTGTGTTTGCAGGCAAATGTTCTCACTGCATTGTGTACTATTGTTGTAAAGACATTCAGACACATGCCACCCACATGCACAGCCTTTGCTGTCCAGCTGTTCTGACTGATCCTCCATCACTGCAAAGGTTCTAAGCCAGCCTCATTTCATGCAGGTAAGCTGCTTTCAACTTGCCTGTGTTTCAGGTGAAAAGGGTTGGATTGTGTTTGTAATATCTGAACAGGAGGAGAAAGAAGGAAGGCAAAAGATAAAGGGGAAATCTCTGCTATTTGATCCGCTGAAATGAAAATGTCTAAAAGCTCTTCCTTGAAGTGCACAAGGATGAAAGGAACAGGAGCACAATTTGGCATGCTTGTTTGCTTGCATTTTAAAATAAAACTGCAAAGAACGGTGTAAAAAGAATAGTCCTTTTGCTTCCCTTATCTGAGGACAGAATGAAGACAGCAGAGTTCATATTTACCTCTCATTTAGATTCAGTAAATGTGTCCTGTGAACACATTTTTAGAAACTATTTTCCATAGAACCAGAGGATGGTTTAGGTTGGAAAGGACTTTAAGATTATCCAGTCCCAACTCCTGTCATGGGCAGGGACACCTTCCACTGCAGCAGCTTGCTCCAAGCCCCTCTGTCCAATCTGGCCTTGAACACTGCCAGGGATGGGGCAGCCACAGCTTCTCTGGGCACCCTGTGCCAGCGCCTCAGCACCCTCACAGGGAAGAGCTTCTGCCTAAG
This sequence comes from Melopsittacus undulatus, assembly GCF_012275295.1. Classification (NCBI taxonomy): domain Eukaryota; kingdom Metazoa; phylum Chordata; class Aves; order Psittaciformes; family Psittaculidae; genus Melopsittacus; species Melopsittacus undulatus. The sequence goes on from NC_047536.1 coordinate 23,109,797, forward strand.
AGCTCATCTCAGTCTCCCTGTTCTGGCAGGTTAAAGCCATTCCCCCTTGTTCTTCACTACATATCCTTGTAGGGAGAGGGGTTGAATCCCTTCCCTTGACCTGCTGGTCATTTGCTACAGATGCAGTCCAGGACACGTCTGGCTTTTGGGCTGCCAGGCCACGCTGAGCTTTTCATAATCCAACACCCCCAAGTCTTTCTCTTAAGGAATCCAGTTTTTTTATTAGCTATTCTGCTCAATTTGTGCTGTTTTTTAAAGAACTCATATAGCTTGCAGGGACAAATGAAGAGGAGTGATTCATGACTCACTGTGAAGATCTCAGTTTTCATAAAGCCTCATCAGTCAGTCATTTCACAGGTTTTTAAGCCCAGATGAACACATTGGCACAATTGTGGCCTGTCTAGAAATGTACTGGGAGCAGACATGGGGATATACAACCAGGTTTTGCTCAGGTTGGGGACAGACAGTCAGACATCTACAGGTTGTGCAAACCCTTTGTCTTTGACTCCAAAACCAACATAGCTTTCCTTTCCCCTTACTTCTCTACTGTCCCTCCTTTTCCATCAGTATAGCTCATAGGCTTATAGGACAAATTTAATCAAGTATTGGTATTTTACTAGGTCATTCACAGGGTCATTTGAAGGAAAACACTGTTTTTTCAACAACAGAGCATGTTTTACTGTCAGCATCTAAAAGGCAAGGCCAAGATGGAAACACCAGAAGACAAAAGCACAAAAGGTGTGTTCAGCTCCCCAGTGCACTCAGGGTCACATTTCAGGCTGTACAGGATCCTTGAATTCCTCCTTCAGTGATAACAACACAGCTACACTGATGCATAAGTACATGCTCTGCAACACATATTATCCATACAAATGCATTTTCCGCATAGGGATATATGTGAAAAATGTTCATGTGGGAAATACAGATTTCTCCATCTAAAGACAACATTCTGGACTGCAGAGACATTTGCTTGGTTGTGCTGAATGACTTACCACTGCAATAAATCTCTAAATAAAAAAATTCCATTTTCTTTTCCCATTGTTCACTGGAGGAGCAAAAAAAAACAAAACCAAAACCAACCAACAAAAAAAAGCCAAATGAAACAACACAAAAAACCCCAAACATGTGAAAAGGACTGAAAGGAAACAGAAAAGACAGCAACTGCTGCTCTACCTACTCCTACCTAACCACCATCTGGAGGCTGGAGGACACTTTTCCAAGTATTTTTGCAGACTCTCAGTATACAGCGAGGTCACAGAAATGGCTTTGGTGGAGCTATCATGAGCTCCAGCAGCCCTAGGGGATCTGGGCCCCTGAGTTAAGTGTAAGGTTTCTTCAGGAGGGAATGACAACCTGTGAAACAAGTGACGACATGCCACAGATTGCAGCCACGCTCCCCTTCCCACACAGAGATGGGCAGAGCTCAGTGGAGATGTGGGAGCAGGGAGGAGCAGGCAGGAGAAAGCCTGCAAGCTTTCTACAGCCACTGAATTACAAGATGGAGAAACTCATCTTTTCTGTCCTTTTTCTTCTCTCTCTAAAATAAACCCCCAAACCTAGAGATACTTAAGCAATAACTCATGTACTAAATTGCTTCCTTTTCCTATTCACCTTGCTTGTAAAGTGTTAAATTGCATCTGAGAAATGTTCTTGTATTATCCTTTGAATTAGTTTGTATAGAGGTGTAAATATCCTTTTTCCAGAGAAAAACAAAAAGAGCATTTAGAAAAATGTCAACTTGCAGAACACAAACTGCCTTACCTGAGGAAAACTGCAAAATAGTCATTAAAAAGAAAAGAACAAGGAGGGTAGAGCTTGTTGGAGAGTCCAGTTACAAGAAGTGCGTCTGCTCAGTTGAGACCAGTTGCTTTCTCAAGACTTTTCTGGTATTGCAATTATAGAGCTTTTAGAAGTATGTGAATATTTTAATTATTAGATAAATAAATAGAAGACAACCATGCTGCATTGTGATGATTGAAAGGTTGATGTAATTGGGGGGGGGGGGGGAGCAGTAATAATACTGTATTATTTCAGAGAAGTTGTAATATGAAAAATGGGGGCTGAATCTGGCAATGGCTGCTTTTGCTGTGCAGTCACCTAGTCCTTATTCCTTTGTAAGGAATGAGGTTCTGCAGGAGCAGTGAGGGGAAGGCGGGCAGAAGGATGGGCCAATATACAAAGCTCGCTAGGCTAATACTACTACTGCAATTTAGCTTCCTGTTTAGGGAAGCTGGAGAAGCAGCTACGTGCATCAGTTCTTTTCAGTCAACAGCTACAGAAGTTGTGGGTGTCTGCCCAAGCAGGGGTTGTATTTTATCAGCTCAGTGGTACTTCAGTCAATTCCCGTGAGTGTAAGTGGAAGCTTATTCCTTTAGTCACTGCAAACACACTGAAAAGTTTTCAAGAGAGACAAGAGCACTTGCCAGTAGGAATATCATCACCAAAACAACCTTAGTAACAGATAAATATTCTGACAGTGTCACTTCATAAGACAAAAGGGGCCTAGATCTCCCTCCTGCCTGGGCTCTCAGAACACTGGAAGGGTTCTTCCTATATAAATTATCACATATTCACTTAAGTCAAAGGAAGTAGGTCAGTCTCCAACAGTTAAAGACCTGCCCTCCAATGTTTAGCACTTGGGAAGAGTAAGTAAAAACATTTAAATTCAAGTTTGCTGCAGCTCCATTTCTGCGAGTACGTAGACAGCAATGCAATAGGACTAGAGGGAATTTCACTCTAAATTGCAGCCATGATTTGCACAAGCAAAGCTCCTGTAAGTGGGAATAAGAGCAGCTATCTTCTAATCTGCTATACACCATCCAGTGTCAGGAAATGGGCTGAGGGTGCTGTCACTTCTTGATCTGTTGTATTAAATCTTCTGCAATAGGTACAGATATTGCACAAAAGGACGATAAAAGGTTCTACCTGGCAGGAGCTTGTGTCTGTGCTAATGGGAGTTCTTATAGGAAGTTCTTGGACACGAAAGCTATTGAAGTCTTCAGGCAAAAACCGCATTTCACCTGTTTCTCAAGTATGTTGCCTTTGATGCCAGCCTTGTCAGCTCCACCTCGTTACAGCTGTTGACCAATGACAACACCACAATTTGAAAATCAAATGCAGTGCATCCTTGTCCTGTGGAAACAGCTTTTCCTTCACCTTGAGCTCCTCGAACAAAACTGACTGAAAGAATAAACTATGTTCTGTAAAGCAAGAAGGGGTTGATGATCTCCCTTATCCTATGTCACCCCCTTTTCTCCAAAATGTATTTCTCTAAACAAAGATGATCAGCCCATCAATGATGAGAATGCATGTAGAGCCATACTGGCTTTCCAAATGTTACACTCCAGCTCTACACTCAGTTATTGCTCATCTTAAGGCCAAGAAGGTGAGTGTTAGACATGAAATAATAGTGTGGGCTATAAAATGATCCTGAAAGATGGCATGGCTAGTTGTTCTTTTTACAATTGAGCTCTTGTGATAAAAACCAAGCAGGAAGCTCACAAGATTTGCTCATTGAGAGCTGAGACTGTGATTTTCTCCATGGATGCTTTTCTCCACAGATGCACTTATCCCCAGGCTCTGTCAAAGGCCAAGTCTGCCCACACCTTGCATTTGTGTTCTCTTTGTGTCTTATCCTCTTAGGATCTTCTTTTTGTGACTCTTTGGGTCCTAGCAGCCCTTTATTTGAGCAGAAGAGAGGCTTATTCAGTGACATTCTCATGCAACTGCCCTGAACAAATGGATCTCAGTTTGGTTTTGGTTATGCATCATTTTGTTTGCAGTGATGATTCTGTACTTAATAGTGGATGTTTTAATGAGTGCATGCCATCAGTGGTGCTGCTCTCAGGTAGCTATCCATTACAAAGTTGTTACCTATATAGCCTCAGAGCTCCTACCCAGAACCATTTACTCATTAAGTAAGATTGTAATTCTGATGTCCACTGGACACCAGGTTTAAGACTAGTGCACCCATGACACATCAAACCTTCCAGTTCAAGGGTTCCTGCCCTGAGGACTTGGTATACTTGGTAAATGCCATGGGAGCTTTTGATGGAGGATTATGAAATACTTGTATCAGCTCTAGCCTTTCTTTCTGAATGACTAATGCATGGCTGATGCCAGATGGCTAAGGCCCCAGCTACCTGGAGGTGAAGCAGGAGGAGCAAGGGTTAGATAGCAAGCACTCAGACAGACAAACACACACTATTGATGCTGGCACAAACTCCAGAAGGGCTCCAGTCTCCTCTGAGTATTTCAAACATCAGGATGGTCAGCTCCTCACCAGGAAACATATGGACAAGGATGGTGGGTGCAGGGAATCTGGCACAAACCCAAGTGACATCCTACAAATGCTAATCTTAGCTAGCCTCACATGGAAGATTAGCACTCGGCAGCACTCTTCCTAATGTGAGATGATGGTCCCAGAAGCTCCTAACTAATTTTATGATGTTTCTCCACTCTTGTACCCTGCAGGCTACATCTTGAGATAGGATGAAAGATGCTTTACTTAGTTTAATATAACTCCGAGACAAGGCAAACCAAGAACAGAAGGCAAGGCAAGCTCTCTTGTTCCCAATAAATGACAGAGCTAGACTGGCTTGAAGCATGGAAGTTACATGAGCTTTTTTCTTGCCAGAGTTGAGTTTAATTTCCATAAGAAAGTTGCTAAGAAATGTTTTTGGGAAGATGTAGGGGATAAAGGATTTATAAAGTCACACGTTTTCTGCTTCAGTTGATGGATGCCGCCCCACCAACCTCTTCTATACTCCTCTTTGTGCCCAGATCTCCTGCTTTACTATGAACTCTTGTGCCAAGGTAACAACTCCTGTATACCGCAGCATAGATAAGCACAAGTTTAACAAGACAGAGTACACAGAGAGGTACATTTACTCACTGGTCTTCCTGGCCAAAGGAGGGATACACATCTCTCACCTCCCAGGGAGAGAGATCACCATCAGGTCAGGGAGGGCTAAATAGACACCATGACCTGCACAGCTGCAACACTTGATTGTTTTAGTAGGTCTCAGTCTTGCTTAAAAGCACTTTCTGGCCTACATCTTGCATCCCTGGGAGTGGGGAGCTGATGCCAACACAGCCAGTTCCAGAGCGTCACTGCAGACAAGCCTCTACTTTTTTTCCTTCCATGTAGGTAAACCCCAGTGGTAGATACAGCGCTGACAGAAATGAACCATGCCCTAAACACGATTTGACGGAGGATGAAGTTTGCTCTTCCCTGATTCACTTTTCTTGTCCTTAAATGCCTTCCTCTCCCTTCTCCCGCAGGAAGAGCATTTCCAGGAGAACCGAGCTCCTGGGCTGTTTCTTTCTAGTCAGCTTCCAGGGCAGCTTGAAATTTCCACACCTACCTCTGAGGAGTGGGAGGAAAGGTCACCAGGAGCAGGTTTCCTTGTCTTTTTTAAAATAACTTCTGGCTTTTTGGTTTGCAAAGACCTTATCGGAGCATTTGGGGACTGAAAAAATGGGAAGGCAGAGAACACATCAGAGTCTTCATCAGATTAGCTCTGAAATGTCAGAATTGTATTATAAATAAAAAGAAATCATTTCTCCTTTCTTGGGTGTTCAGATTTAAGAGACTGAATAAACATTTCAGCTTTTAATAAAACATCTCTTTTCTAGTCTCATGGTAGCACAGGGAATTTGGAATCACAGCAAATGTCAAAGCAGTCAACTCCAAGGTTAGATCAGGTCACTCAGTGCCTTGCCTGACTGTGTTTCGAAAACCTCCAAGAGTCTACATCCCACAATCCACATGGGCAACTTATTCTGGTGCTTCACAACTCCAGGGGCTGAACAGCTTAACCCAAGACAATACAAAAGGTTCAGAAACCTGTAGGAAACTAAACAGCAATTGCAGAATAAATTGCTTTGCAAAAGCCTCATGAATACAGGAAGCCTTCATCAAAATATGGGTGCAAATAGAGAGATGGCAAACCAGTCCAAACCAGTTCAGTATTGCTCTATTTTTACTCTGCCATGAATAGCTCCAAAAAGATAAATAGCTGGTTACCTCACCAATATATGTGCTTTAACAACTGGCTCTTCTACATCTCATTTTCTTTTCAGCCTATCTCATCTTCACAGGTTTCAGTGGCCACCTTGCCATGAGTGTCCTTGGAATACTCACATGTACCCTCACTTTTGAAGAATCAGAGAATGTAAGAAGAGTCCAACCTTATTCTGAGAGGTCTTTATCTATCTACCTATCATCACAGGACTTCTGCTGAGGGTCCATTCCAAACATCAAGGCATCTGCTGAAAGGGTTTACTGGCCTGAGACACCTCTAGATAAGCTGCAGTAGATCTCATCTTGCTGGCAGCCATTCCGTGTTGCAGTACCATGCCTCACAGTCTTATTATGCTCTTATTAATGGCTTTGTTCTTTCACTTCTCAAGCTGACAGTTCATTTTCCCTCCTACAGGTTCCTGCCACTGCACAAGAGAATATTTACAGCCACCTATACCCTGTCCCCATGCGTACTGCCAGACAACTGGGTCACAAGATATGCGCTCTCACTGAAGGGAGAGGTGCAGAAATGTAATTTGGATTGAGGATGAGGCTGTCAGGGTGCAAAGTCTCCTTGTGATTCCTGTAATTTACTCCCAACCTCTCCAGAGTATCAAAAATAGAGATCCTGCATTACAAGAGTTCAAAAGCTGTATCTAAAAAAAGCACTCTGCAAGGCCCTGGCTTCTTTTACTCAACAACCAGCTCTGAGATAGTGCAGCTGTAACCAGGTATCAAGGAAGGAGCTGTGAAAGCCCTTGTTGGAGCCAACCACTTTGCTCAAGCCCTTGTCCTTGGTCCTTGCCTGGGCTAACTACAGCTCAGCCTGTGTTTGGCCTCATATCTTGCTGATCCTGACTTGGCTTCATGGCTGGACCAAGGACCTGTCACTATGAACCTGTCTGGAAATGACTGGCTGCCCCTAATGACTGCTACTGGACACATGCCTCTTGGTCAGGTCCTGAGGGACTGCAGCAGCATGCTGCCCATGCCTGCCCTCTTGTCCACTCCTGGCTTGTATTCCCCTGGGGAGCTGCTTCTCCCTGGCAGAATAACAACTGACTGTGTCTGTTGGAATGCACAGTGCAGAGAAGGGGGGAAACAGGGGAGAGGATCTCCTTCCTCTTGTTATAAACCAGAGGAAGTTGATCCCAGGTTTGCAGAACCTGTTGCTAATATTTTACTTCCTGTGCTTTTCCCTTGGGCTCCTCTATTCAAACCAAAAATTTCAACCATCTTGCTGGAAAGGAGCCAGTTGCTGCCTGTGGATTCACACTTCAGTCTGCCTATCACTCTGTTGTTGTCCTTCTAACTTGGTAATTGGGATGTGCTGGTTCTAATGCAAGGCAGTGTTGGAAAATGCCTGTTCTGCTTGAAGCAGTGACAGGTGCTGGCATACAACATACTTCTCAGTTGTCAAGACACCTCAGCCCATATCCCAACCTCTCTGTTTCTGCAGATAGGAAGAATGAACTGATGCTTTCTGCAAATAGAACATTAATTTTGCTGACAGGGTAACAATAAAGCTACTAAATCAGTACCGGGATTCTTAACGTTACATACACTATTTAAATTACATGTCATCTTTACAAATTGTAAACTAGACGAATGACTAGTCAAGTGTTCACACATGTGTCTTGCAATTGAGACTTCATAGCCACAAAGTGGTATTACTAAAGAAAAATGTGCTGGACAGTGATAGCCCTCAAAATACAGCAGTGGGGCAATAGGATAAGTCACTCATGCTGAATAGAAACTGTCTATTCTGAAGTGCATTAATGCCAAGTTCAAAATACAATCTCCTGAGCCACAGTTACACCTACAACAAAAGATGAAAACTAGGAAATATGCTTACAGATCCTACTTTTTTTGCAGCTTGATATTTCTTCTGGTGTACTTGGAGGGCATTACATGAAAGATTTATGGGGGCAACACAAAGTCCTTTTCAGTCAAGTGGGTTTTCTGTCTATTTAGCAGCTGAGCCAAGTATTCCAGGAGGAGGCTTGCTTGAAAGAAAGAGATGTTTCTTTCAAGTCTCTCATCTTAAGCTATATGAAAGCAGTAAATGTAGTGAAACGGGTGACCTGCTCCAGCAAGCGTGTCTTTGGTAACAAGGTCCTGAGTTCAAAGAATTTGGGCAGGGCACGACCATGACCAGTGGCTGACAGGTCACTCTCACGTCCTGCACAATAACTGATTTCAAGATTCTTATGTGGATAACACCTATTGCTCAGTTTGAAATACTTGGAGCTGTCAGAGGGACTGGAGGGAATCACTTCTGGGACTAGAAGTTACTTACAAATGATCTTTTCACCCTTCTCCTCCCTATGCTTGCTGGCTCTTTGCCTTCAGGACAGACCCAGGATGTGAAGTCCCCTCTAGTTTTCTGTCTTGCTATGCCATTCTTCTATGTGTGACCATGCAAAATCACTGCCCTTTCCTACTCCTTCAAATCCCCTTTCCCATTGTACACTGCAAACAGACTATTCGCTCACTGGGCAAGGACTGACTTGAGCATACAGCACCGCAGGGACTTAGTCTTATGAAGTGTAGCCCTTGGCGGTGCCTAGGTAAATCATTCCTATGGGAATCACTTGATGATTCCCCTTTTTGCTACATTAAGAGATCCTGACACAGCTGCCTCTTCTGGAGGAAAGGAAGCCACAAAAGTGAGTAATACTGTGAATTCATATGGACTTAAGACCTTGCTGTTTTGCTTCCTGTTTAAGCTTTGTCTCTTTATTAAGCTGCACAACACCACTTTCACCAGCCTTCCTGGGACATTTTAAAAGCTTCTTGCTTCTAAGCTCATGATACGGCAGCATTCTTATTCCCACCCAAGATATTTGGAGTTCAGAACAAGGTGAAATTACACAACCTGCATTAAAATAACACAACAGCAACAAGCTCTGCTTTTGTCAGTCTCAAAGACAACTACTTATTCACTTCCAGGAGAAAGATTTACTTAAATTGTTGGTGTTAATCATGAGCCCTCTTCAGTCCCAGATTGCAGGTCCTTGCTAGGTCTGGCAGTTCACATAGTAAAGCAGCAGTGATTTTTCATGACCACTCAACTGCTGTGCTCAGGTTGCCTGCAAAAGTACATTGCACTGGCTGGGACATGAGCCTATTCCTCTACATGCATGTGTCACCTCAAAAGTGGTCTGCAGTGTGATGGCACACATAGCTGAGGCTTGGCTGTGCAGCATATCAGGAACGGGCTCAGTCCAAGGGGAGCACTTCCCTGCTAGCAAGCCACAGGGAAGCTGAAACACTTCAATAACAAAACACTAAAAAAACCAGCAAGATTTATCTTGCTGCTACTCCACTAAAACAATGCAGCTTCTGCACAGAACAGCCACGAGCATCCAACTGGGTTGGACAAAAGATCTCCTTGCTTTTTTTTTTATCTTCCTTCTTTTTCCCCCTTACATGCAGCTGTTTCACTATAACAAACTCTGCACAGCTTGTGCCTTTCAAAGCACTCAGCTCAGCCCAGGCTCCTGCTTGCGTGGCATTTCTCAGCCCTCCCTCCTCTGCCAGCTGCTCCCTGTGCACAGACTAACACATTCCCCGGCATCGCAGAATGAATTGGGCTGTTACTTACGTGATCATCATGTTACAAGCATTTGCAATGGGACTTCTGGCACCTCAGCTGTTGCTGGCTTAAAATAAGCAGCGTTGCTAGGTCTGATGGTTCTGCATCTTGCTATGACAGTAGCATATTAAAGAAAAGGTCCCAACAAGGTTTTGATTCTGCTCTCAGCAAAACACTGCAGAAGAGCTAAACTTAGGCATCGCTTAATCACAGCTTTATAGACCTCTTAAAGAACCATGAAAGAAATACTTTCCATAGTCAAGGTAGTGTATTTTATGATGCTCATCTGACAGCATAACCTTAGCTTAACTCTAGGTTAATGGAACTTATAGTAGCACTAAAGGAATGGAAATTGCCAATGAGCAAAAAAGAATCCTAAATCTACATTTTTCAGAAGCCAGAGAAAGTTGTACAACCTCAGATTTGACCTCAGGAATGGAGCTGCAAAAGCAAAAGCCAGCTGAAATGTAAGTTGCTCTGGAGAGCCCAGAATTATGCTGAGTACAGTGGGTGTTCTTGAGCATAGACTTGTCTTTCACTGTGTAATAAAGAGTTCATAACAAAAAGTGCATTTTCCCTCTTCACATCACAGTGGTGGGCAACAATTGCCTGTGAAGCATGGTAAAGGCCTCAAGTCCAGAACTTAAAGTAAATACATTCACTCCTCCTTCCCTAAAATACCACAGGAAGACTTTTCTTAAGAAATGTTTTAATGGACACTTTTAAAATGAGCAAAGTTCATGGGAGCCATCAATTGCTGTAGCAGCACACTAGTAGTTTGGAGAAACCTGCTTGTTCTTGTCGAGGCCACATGGTGACCTAAAAGCTTTTGTAGTTGTAGGCATGAAACCACATGGCTTCGTATCTTTTCTGCATCTCTTTCATCACTGCAAAGCATGTACCTACTCAGGTACAAGAGCTTGAATGGCCAAAGCTACTGAATTTCCAGAAGGAAAACAGAGGCACACAGCACAGGAAAGCATTCCCTATCTTCATGCTAAGTCCTGGCTCAATACTGAAACATGGAAGTATCCCCATGATGTCTTTCCCAACCATTCCTGCCCACAGCCTTTTACTTTCCATGCCTCTATATCCCAGTTCTTCCCTAGTCCACCTCAGAGATCCAAGAATCCAGAGCTTTCAGCAGTCCCCTACTGCAGTCCCACGTAATCCTCTCCTTGGCCATTAAAAACACCAGCCTCAGCTCAGCTTCACAGTTGCATCCTCCTCTTAGGAGCAGAATGATCATGATCTCCTTTATGTCAGGCCATAAGGACAGTTTGTATAAGGGAACTTGAAATCTAACATACTTGGCTTGCAACTAAAATCTCCAGCCCTGTGGCTTGCTGGAAATGAGTATCCCTTGACTCTCCTCTGCCATGACATTTACTGAGTACAGCAGGAATGCATGGCAGACCTCTGAGTTCAGCTACGTTCATGAGGCTGTGCAGGAGGTGCAAGAAGAGGTTTGACTGCAGTTTCCTGCAGAAGATGGGAAGGAAGGGAGGAAAGCAGGGAGACTGAAGACTTACTGCCTAGCTCCTAGGCAGCAGTGCAAGTCCCACCTTTTTCTCTACCTGATGGTAAGTACCAAGGAGCAGAAAATGAATCCAGCTCTGACCTGATGGATGCTGCTTATGTAAACAAAAACCCTTTACAAATCTGCAGGAATCCTCTTTTCTAAGTCATACTGGTATCTTTGTTCTTCCCCTGACAGTGCAACCCTCTTCAACCAGACTAACTATGACCCTCTTTGGGTGAGTTTTCTTTGTAGTGGGTAAATATGAGCCATCAAGACACAGGATACATGATGAGCTCAGTAATTAGTGAGCACTGCTTGGCAGGGCAGAGGATGGGGCTGCTGCAGCCACCTGGCTTCCTGGCAGGCAGTGTTTTTCTACAACGCTCCCAGGGTCCCAGTGAGAACATGGGCTGGACAGTGTGGCACAGGAATCAATGGGAACTGAGCTCTTCCAGCAAGCAGATCAGGGCTTGAGGATCAGAGAGCACTTTCATTTACACAAAGTGTACAGAAAGAGGTAAAAGGAAATGTTTGCAGGAATATGATCATTCCTGTGGGTTGGTAGCATCTGTGAGCAGAAGCCAAACCAAAGCCATAAAGAACAGAAGTGCCTGACCTCTTTTCTCCTGTTGTTTTTAATTTTGTCTGAATTGTTTTCCAGACAGTGGGAATCAGCTTTGCTTTTTCTTGTACATGAGCAGAATAAAATTCGGAAGGATGATGCGTGCCACCCAGCTGAGTTCATGTATCAGGGGGAGGAAGGTCATTGGTTATGTTCACCTTCACATTACAGAAGGTCAACCAAAATCAGTGTTCTGTTGTGCTAGCAGTAAGAAACAAACTGAGCACAGTTTACAACCAATACATGAGAGAGAGTGCATTTACCATTTTATAGACTAGAAACAGAGACATAAAGAGCCTATTTAAAGCATATTTAAGCTCCCGGAAAGACTCTCCTTGACTTCCCTGGGTTTTGTATCATGCTTAGGGAAATTAAGCAAGTTGCCAAAATGCACACAGTGAGTTTTCAGGAAAGCCAGAACTCAAAAACTAGATCTGCTGAGCTCCAGCATCCTTCCTCAAGCCAGCCCGCTGCTGGAGGTGCTGGAATGGCAACAACAATCTGCTCGAGTGTGAAATCCTAGCTGCCAACCTGGCACGGCTTTTATTTCTCTGACCTATTCCATTGCTCAGATCCAGGCTTTTACTTGAGTAGAAAAGAATTACAGAGAAGAGTCATCATCATCACTGGACAGGCACAAACACATCCATGGTAATGCATTAGTCACAGAGTAAAGGGAAAGAAACTCATTTTCAGGAATCTAGACATACATTTGGGTCACCAGGATACTTAATTATGAACCACAGATGCAGCTTTGCGCAGCTCAGGTACCCAGATTTCTAGGCTGTGAATTCTGTGATGGTTTTGCCTTCCTGAAGCCTGGATCCCAAGGATGACTGCTTTTCTGCTTGACAACTGCAAGGATATCTGGTCTAAAATGGTCAGCAGCCATTCTGCCTGCTCTGGTGGCCCACATCCTCACCCACATGCAAGAGAATAAGTTGATAGACATTGGACAGACAACATAGTAGTTTTATTACAGCAATTTAATCCTGAGATTTTCCTCCTCTTTCATCCACAAGTGAGTTTGGCACAGTTTTGTTTGTTAAGCTTCACATTCTAGTTGAGGGGCTTTCCCTAAACAAAAATAGGTACTGCTGAGGACAATGGATTATTTGGAGTCATTTCATATATTGACAAAGTACAGCAGTTTCAGCAGGGAAATGCAGCAGCAATTTAAGAGCCGTGGCCAGGAGTGAAGACAACCGCACCCAGTGAAAACTGCAAAGAAAACGGTATATACATATGCATATAGAGATGTTTTATTTTGGCAAAGGTATTATAGTCGGTTGTTAGAAAAACATCTCTAATGGTTTTCTGACTGAATATCCTTTAGTTTTGCACCAAATAAAAACATCTTCTGGAGAGAAGGTGAGGTGGGGAATCTAACTGAAGCAGCAAATTTGAAACTAGTATATTCTGAGGGGTTTTATTTAAAGATCTTGCCATAGTAATAAGCTCTGAAGATCTATTTTTATGCCTTTGTTTTCATTTGAAAGAGAACACATTATTCCAACTGCCCTATGGCTACCAAAGCTGATCACGAAAAAGAAAACAAATGTGCATTTCCTTCTCCTTTTAGCCCAGGAATTTGCATGTTATAATAATGGATGTAAATTTAAACAGAATTTAACAAAGCTGAAAGCCCAGACATCTGCTGAATGCGGTGGTATCTCCCACACACCAATTTGCCTTGTATGGAGGATGCAAGAGATCAACAGGAGCGCTTAAGAAAGGGCATGTGTTTGCCAAGAGTGTGTTGAGATTTGAAACAAGCATATGCTTCAGAATCCCAGCCCTGCTTCTTCTTTACAGGTCTTTCATCTTGATTTTATAAAGATCTGGGTCACACTGCAGATTTCAGCCACGGCTCAAGCCAATCTCTGGGTATGTGGGTGTTTTAATTTCAATGTGGCTGCCCAGCAGAGTCATATTAAGACAGTTTTACAATCACTCATTTGTATGGTGTACACCACATATGTGTCCAATGCTCTATTACAAGTTTTCCCTTAGCATTTCATATTTTTGGCTCTGTGACCAACAGCAATTGATGAGGGTTGGTGGAGTTGCCTTTTATGGGAGAGAACATCTGGAACATCTGAAGCTCTGTCTTCGAGCAGATGATAAGTCGAGAGCGTATGAGTCAGGCCTAAAGGGCAGACCAGTGAGGGTGACACTGGGTGTTCGCTACAGACCACCTCATCAGGAGGTTGAAGAAGAGGCCATTTATAGACAGCTGGAAGAAGCCAGTCACAGACTCTGTTTTCAACCACCCTGACATCTGTTGGAGGAACATCACAGCCAGAAACAAACAATCCAGGTGGTTCCTGGAGAGCACTGATGATAACTTTCTGACTCAGGAGATGAAGAAGCCAATGAGAGAAGGTGTGCTGCTGGACATGACACTAACAAACTAGGAATGACAAGTTGGTGATGTAAAAGTAGGCGGCAGCCTGAGCTACAGTGATCCTGGGATCATGGAGTTCAGCATCACGTGAGGAGGAAGCAGAGCAACAAGTAACATCACAACCTTGGACTTCAGGAAAGCTGACTTTGGCCTTCTCAGGGACCTTCTTGGAAGAATTCATGGGAATGAGCCCTAGAGGGAAGAGGGGTCCAAAAGAGCTGGCTAATATTTCAAGGATCTCTTCCTCTAAGCCTGAGAAAGGTACATTCCCCATGGGCAAGGAATCAAACAAAAGAAGAAGGAGACCTGCATGGATGAACAAGAAACACCTGTCAAAACTCAAACACAAGCAAGAGATATACAGGAGGTGGAAGCAGAACAGGCAGCTTGAATGAATATGAGGATGTTGCCAGAGTATACAGAAACACAACAAGGAAAGCCAAAATTACATCTGGCTAAGGATGTGAAGGACATGAAGGGCTTCTTCAAATACACCAAATAATAAAAGGAAAATTAGAGAAAATGTGAGTCCTCATACTGTGATTCTGTAGGTAATGAACAGCAAATGTCACTAAGCAGTACAATGCTCCTACACAAAAGAGCATCTTAACCTCACCAAGACACATCTGCTGTCCACCATGCCCTACAGGCTTACAGAACAGCTAGGACTGGTTTGGCAGAGATACACAGAGCAGTAATGGGAATGATTTATTGTCTTCTCCTAGAGAAAGAGAAAAACATGTATTTCCTTTAGAAAGGGAATGAGCAGCAGGTTAATCAGAGTCCTGAGAGAGGTAGGAAATAGAGAGCAGGTACTTGTCTGGAACAAGTTAAAAAAAGACATGAGTGAAATGCTAAGTGTCAAACTCAGGAGGAGACTGTCCTCTCCCAGATAACAGCAGCTCTGTGGGAGTCTCAAACTCAGGATGTTCAAGGCTTTGAACTTAGAAGAACAGACTCAATTTTTTAATGATGTCTGAATATTCAGTACTAAAGAGATTACTTTTTATATTAATGTTAAAATTTGTTTACAAGATGCAAGCAGCCCTCAACTACTAAAATGGAGGTTGAGGACTTTATGCAGTGGGCTTAGACTCATACTTTCAGTGAGACAGCCTCAGGCATTCCTTTTTTTCATAAGGATAACGTGAAACTGAAGCAGCCTCAGGAGTTACCAGATTGGGCCAAACCCATTTCTGGCAAAGCCAAGCAATAGCTAGAGGAGGTGGTAAGGTGTGAAGCTGCCATGCAGAATCAAGGCTACAGCACCACAGTTACATGGTTGTTTGGTGTCAACTCATGACCTCTTTAAAGTTTTCAGAACAGAGTAATGTTTGCCTTATACTTTCCTAATACTCCCTTGGGAAGCTGGCCATGAGTATCACTGAGAGCACAGCTGGACAAAAGTGTTTCTAGCCACTCAGACTGTACAAAGTGATGTACAAAAGTGTCTAAACCTATCTCCATGCACACACATTGTGATTCTGTAATGTTAATGCACCTTAATTATCTCAAGACTCCTAGACCTTGAGAAATAGGTTCTTTCTTTCACATCTCTGAGTAGTCTTTACTTCACAGATGAGCAAGAGAAGCACTGTAAAAAGGTGGAATTCCCAAGTCTGCCTCACATTTCTCTATGACCTTGCTTATGTCTCGAACAGGAACTCTGCAGGTAGAGAGCAATGTATTCCTCCAAAAGCATGCCCAGCCGATTTCTCATCCTCACTATATTCAACATGTCTGAGCATGGTAGAATAGTGGTGCTTAATTCCTTCTGGCTTTCCCATTTTCTCCTTGAACAAACAGAATTGCATGTGTTTTAACAGGGCAGAGGAAAGCCAAACCACCATGAGTGAAGGTCTTGCTATAGGTCAGAGAAAGGTACGGTCAGAGAAAGGTACGTTAGGAGATGGAGACAACAGTTGTTCTGCACAGCCACTGCATATGCAGAGGTGTATCCGTAAGAAGGGCATCATACATCCCTTCCAAGCTCAACCACCCTTGTGCCCTTTGAAATCCACCTTGATAGAACACAGTTTGACAGTAAGCTTCATGACTCACTGAATCCTTCTGCAAGAGGCTGGAACTCTTCCTCTTGACTTTCAAGCTGGCTACTTTCAAAGTAGTGAACTTTCAAAGGGCTGATGAAGCACAACTTAAATGATTCATACCTTCCAGTTCTGCGGGGTGGATCAAGGCTTCAAAATGAACCTGCTGCCGGTCCTCTTCCACTCCTCTCCTGCTAGTTCACAGCTGGATAATCAACAGAAACAACAGCTCAATGCAGAAATGGGATTGTGATAGTTAAAGAAATCAATCTACATTAAATCTGGGAAGGAAAGGGTATTCCCAGAGGTAAGAGCAAGGAGCTTTCTCAGGGAAAAGGGAAAACAGGGACTGACTTAAGGTGAGTAAATTACCAGCAGAGCAGTAAGGAGCCAGTGCAGAATCACCCTGGGCAGCTCTGGGGACTGAGACCACCTTCACTCCCGGAGCAGGATAGCAGTATCAGACACTCTCAGGGCATGAACATCAAGCTCCACTCAAATCTCTTCCTATACTTCTGCATCCACCAGTTTCCATGTGCCAAGCACAGCCCAAGAGGCCAAGCTCTCCAGCACAGCCGTCTACCTGCTGACAGGGGATTGAGTGGGAAATACAGAGTTAAATGCTTCTCCCATACACACAACCCTGAGCTCTGGCTTTCCTCCAGGCTTTGTCAGGAATCACTCTGTGCTCTTTCCCTTTGTGCCTCTCATCCTTTTGCTGAGGTTGTTTCAGGCTGAGGACATGTGTTTTTTCTTGTGCAGATACACCTGGCAGCTTCACATGGAGGAGCGGGGAGATCTTCAATTGGCAGCCCTTGTTTCCTTGTTCTCTCTGAGTGCTCTCATGTAGCTCAGCTTCATGGAGGGAGAACAGTATTGCAGATTCTCTAATTCAGTTTCTGAAGTAGGGGAAACCAAAGACTTTCCAGTATGTAGAATAAAGACAGATTATATAGGAGAGAATGAAGCAACAAGAGTGCCTCAGAGCTGAGGAAGGAAGTCAAGATCTTGAGGAGTCAGAAAAGAATTAGACAAGACAGCAAAAGCAGTTGACTCTCCCAAGGAAGCTACTGTATCTTTAGACATACAGATGTCTAATCTAAGACAAGTGTAGTGGTCATCCTGGCTCAAAACAGGTCAAGAATTCAGAGAACAGTAAAAGACCTAGAAAAACAAACGTAAAATAAAAAGAATAGGATCATGGTTCAAAAAGAGACACAATAAATTTCATTGTAAGTATTTTTATTTAAAGTGGGTGGGTGCCAGTATATTGGTAAAAATTAGCAGTTCTGCTGTTTATTATCCATGAAAGAAAAGTTCAGGAAGTCAAAGGTGGGAATGCTAAAAGAACACAGAGTCTCTGTATCCATATCTCATCCCAGGTGAGTTCAAGCACAATCAACACTCACCAAAAGAGAAGAAACCTTAAGATCTGAAAGCAGTCTTTTACATTAATAGAGAATACTCAGAGGTATCAATTAAAACAATAGTATTGTGCAAGGGGCATTCAGCTTTGTTCATCAGGTCTGAACCTAATTGTTAATCATTAAAGATAAGAAAGATGTAATGTGCAGGTGAGTTCTTCTATACATTCTTCCATTAAGTTCTCATACTTTGAAGCAGCTACTTTGGGTTTTAAGTCACAATAGGAACCTAAGCAAAGTCTGATCCAGCATTCTTAGCCCAGGTCAGAGCCTTTAGATACAACTGTTAAGCAAATTATTCCTGACCAGCCCTCGGTGAGAAAGTCAGCCCTTCAGATTTGCTTGGTTACATTGTACTCCATGCACTTCCATTAATAAATGGTTCATTTTAGTATTGCCATCTCGTCTGCTTTTCAGAAAAGGGAAGTCTAAAATGGGATGTACAAAGGGTTTCTACTCTGCTTGCCTTTTTCTTTCAAGCAGTTATCATTCTGTGGAGGCTGCAAGTCATTTAGAAGAAGGCTGGCTTAAAAGCCCAGGACAGATGTCAGGCATGGCAGAGGAGAGGTGACTGATCTGCTCTGCAGAGCCTCCACGAGCACTGTTTATTTGCTGTGCACACCAGAGCTAGTTCTGTACTCCATCACCATGGCAGCTTATTGACATCCAGGCATCTTCACAGACACACTCATTGCATCTTCCCATGACTGCAAATGAGAGGAATAGGAATGCCAGAAGACATCCTGAGGAGGCAACAGTGCACAAAGGAGCAGGTCTAAAGTGGGAATACATCCAAAGGGGTAGGGAAAGTTATCTCAGCACCTATAGCAGATCTCAACAACCAACCTCAACTGCAGAAAGAAAACAAGTCCTGGAAATGCTATAAGTTCCCTAAAATGCAAAGAAACCAGTTTTATTCTTCTGTTGCAAATATCAGTCACATCAGTCTTAACTTCTCCAGAGATCAGTGCAAGGCCTAGTGATAATCTGACATCTGCCCCATCAAATATGTGAGCACATCACCCATAGAGAACAAAAGGGAGATTGTGGCCAGGGAAGGATTCAAACACAGCATTTCCTGACCTTTCCTCTGCATATCTGCTATCAAGAGATGAAGCAGGAAGTGCTGAGCAGAGCCATGAAAGAAGAACCAAAGAAGATCTATCTGCAGGTTTGCTTCTTTTGAACAGAGACAGACACAAAAGTTTCCATTCCTAAAAGCACCAGAGCTATAATATAGAGAAACATATTTCCCTGGTGACACAACAGAAGCCATTTCAGTTGCAGAACTTGACAGGAAAAAGCCAAACAAATCCAGTTGCCCTAATTTTCAAGGCAAGACTCCCCATTTTTTACCAGACCCCAGCTTTATCCTGTCAGTGGCCAAAGCCCAGAATTATGAACACTAAAGCCACGGTAATGCCTCAAAATGCTGCCACTTCTCCCCAGTCTGACACATCTCCTGTGCTGCAGGATGTAGCATGGACAGTTCAGAACTCCTTCAAGAGCTCCCACTGGATCACTGAGCCCCCCGCTGAGTTGTGAGAGTACCATAGCTGCAGAGGGTTAACCATATATCCCAATAAAAACTAAAGAGCAGCCAGCCCCGAGCCTTGAAGCCAACACCATACCTGCTCTGAGTTGCTCCCCAGCAGGGGTAACACTCCCAAATACTTTGGCCTCCAAGAGGAGCAAGCCACAGTTTCTAGACAGGTTTTGAAACAGCTTTTTCATTGAATCATAGAATAGTTTGAGTTGGAAAATAACTTAAGTTCCAATCCCCCTGCCATGGGCAGAGACACCTCACACTAAATCATCTCACCAAAGGTTCTGTCCAACCTGGCCTTGAACACTGCCAGAGATGGAGCATTTACTTCTTTGGGCACCCTGTGCCAGTGCCTCACCATCCTCAGAGTAAAGAACTTTTTCCTTATATCTAACTTGAACTTCTGCTGTTCCAGTTCAAACCCATCACCCCTTGTCCCACCACTACAGTCCGTGATGAACAGTCCCTCTCCAGCATCCTTGTTTACCCCCTTAATTTTCACCTACTCTTAACCATAGCTGATTTCAGTGAGTCGTTTATCTGAGAGCAGGCACTATTTCCTTGTCAATGAGGCAAATTGGTCTGGGTTTGCTATTGACTGAATTTCCAGACAAAAAGCCCTTAGGGTAATGGAGGAACATGGGCAAGGCAAAGGGTATCAGCCTACTAGGTCTTGCCAGTATCACATAGCTCACTGTGGCCATGTCATTTTGACCTACTATCCTCCTGCCACCTTGGCATGAGTTTTGCATAGCCACTGACAGCACGTTGCATCTACACTGGTACTGCACCTATTGAGGAAAGATTAAGAAAGCAGCAGGGACTGTCTGCATGTCAGCAGGAAACAATATATCATTTACAGTGTCTGAAACCAAATTCACTGCTGGTTTAGCTCAGATTTGTTGTTTCCCAAGTACATCTCTTCACCTGAGGGAAAATAGCAGACCTCTAAATATTCTGCACTGGATCTTGGGAGGTGGATTCAATATATCCCTGTACGTAAATCATTCCTGGTTTGACTGATGTTTCCATTGTGTACAAAACAAGGAGCATGGAGGGCTCTGCTTGTTGTCTGGAGTCCTCTTGGCTCTCTCGCTGTGTACCACATACACCATCTGCGGCTCTGCACACAGTGCAAGTCACACCAGCTGGTCAGCACTGCTTCTTGCTTGAGAAAGTCCAAACCTCAGCATCTGCTGTGCTGGTCCATGGAGGAGACCAACCTCAGGATCCCCCAAATGCTCACAGGGTCTGGTACAGAGATAAGCTCCCCATGCTGCAGCTGTACCACAGTCAGCTCTGAACAGAGTCCGGCTGGGCACAGCTTGAGCACCACTAACACCAACACAAGCTTGTCTGTTATTTGTACTATTTAAGCAACTGCAAAGGAGACCTCCACTGGCAGCAGCACCCTTTGATGATGCTTAACAGATTTGCCTGCTTCCCACTTGAATGTCACCAGTAATTATTCTGACTGTTCTTTTATTTATACCTTAATAAGCTTGCTCTTCCTTTTAAGGATAGCACTGTGGTGGTATCTTTTGACTCAATACCCCCGTATACCACCATGCACCACCTAGCTGGATTCCAGTCCACAGAAACACAGTCTTCCCACCAGTCCCTTGCTGTTTCCTCCCTCAAATACATCTTTCCTCCAAGTCCTTCCCATCCCTTTTAACACTGTCATTAAGGGCAGTCAAAGAGTTACCCCCACCTCAGCAAACCACCATTGCTTCCTGGGGCTCCTGCCTCCTCCTGTGCAGCTGTACCAGAGCCAGAACTTGAAGGGTTTCTCACTGCCCCCTAAGCATCATGAATCCCAGGGGACATACACCTGTGTTGGACATAGCCCCTGTGTTTTAAGGGAGTTGCTTCTGCTGATCTTTCACTTCCCTGAATTCAGTTTTGCAGATTACTGTAGTTAATGGTGTACATTTGGTGCTGTCTTTCTGAATCTTTGTGGAATAAAGAAAGAAGAAAGGCTCAAATCTCACCATGGATTTCTGATTCAATTCTGAAACCAGAGCAGTAGCATGGAAATAAAATGCAAGCAATACTGAGGATTAGCTCACCGTCTTACTCTGCTATTTATTCCTCTTTGAAATGACTCAGCTCTGAAGTTTGACATCTTTGTGGTTGGCACACACAAGCACTGCATCCCACTGATGCCTCTTGTCTCGCTATCATTTCTGTATTAGTCCACATGACAATTAGAGGAACACAAATATTTTCAGGCTCAGCCATGGCAGGAGATGTGAAGGGAGAAAATCTCCCTTTCTGAGGCAGAGTCTGCTCCTCACACAGCACAAGTCTTTACAAGATCCCTTCGCTTTTACACTTAAAGTTTCCAAGGTCAGTGACCTGTTGAAAATAAGGTCAGCTGTCTTACTTTGTGTATGCCGATTAGATGCATGTATGTACATCAATTCCTTTCCACTTGCCTCCAGAGATTTCCCACCCTTATCCCACAGAAAATGCTTAAGGCAAGCTTTCACATAGCCTGTTTGAATACAACCCAATGCTTTCAGCACTGCTCACTTCATTCCTTGCTGTGTGGCATAGACAGCAGGCAGAAGGGTGAGCTGAGCACTTTGATGTTCCCAGACCAAGAGCATCATCTGAGCACGGCAGTCTACATTGCCACATGGACTAGTTGAGGCTAAAAGAGTTCCCAGCCAAGGCAAAGGATACTACATAACTTTTGCCTATGGACAGTGTCTAAAAATCATTAAAAAGTTAGGACCAAAAAAAAGAAGTAACATAGAATTTGAAATAATCTCAAACCAAAACACAACCAAGATGACTAGAAAGTCATTTGGAGGGAATAGGAAATGAAGATTAAAATATGGATTTCATACTTAATCGTGGTCCCAAGGGATGGGACATTAAAAGAGATGAAAACAATTATGTAAAGAGATAATAGAGACAATGACAGTCCTTCAAATGTCATGTTTCACATATATCCTTTGGAATACATCACGTAGACCCAGGTATATTTTGGTCTTCAGTACTCTTGCAGCATGACTGCTGTAATCTGCATTGCTGGGCAATGTTTGACACCTATATTGTGAATTGATTGTTTTCCCTTTCACCAAAGTCACTCCATAAATATAACTCAACTACTCTTGCTCCAGCATGGAGCAGAAGACCAGATGCTAATTTGCTTGTTTCAGGAGCAGAGAAAGCCGTGGAGAGAGACCATTGCTCAAGGCAAGATTATAGGAATCCCTGCACCACTGAGCAGCTCAGCCCAGCAGGGTCCCACCCCCCTCCTGTGCCAGCATGCTACAGATAGTGCTAATGCAACACAGAGCCTAACTCCCCCACTCAGCCAGGCAGTGA
Organism: Melopsittacus undulatus; assembly: GCF_012275295.1. Taxonomy (NCBI): domain Eukaryota; kingdom Metazoa; phylum Chordata; class Aves; order Psittaciformes; family Psittaculidae; genus Melopsittacus; species Melopsittacus undulatus. The sequence continues at coordinate 23,132,331 of NC_047536.1, forward strand.
CAAAAATACACCAGCGACAGGAAAGGAAAGAAGAGGATCAGCAGAAACAGGCCCCTGCAAGAGGAGTAGTGCTGGGAATGGGAGCTGCTGAGAGGTGAGCACAGAGGAGCCACCGTGGCAGCTGCACATGGACACAGGAGTTTGCAGGCAGTGCTTGCCTGCTTGCTCCATCTCTAGCTGTGGCCAAGCAGCATTGTCCCTGGCTTCTCTGTACCATCCATTCCCTTGCACATATGGAGAGCAGAATAGAGATTTATGGTTGCTGCTGTGGGCACTTGTATCATAACAGCAGTGGAGGCAGAGGTAAGTGTCTCCAGGTTAGAGAGGGACCCCATGGGCACAACACAAAGACAAGCTTTTGTGGTTTTAGCAGGTAGGAACAAGGTCCTGAGTCTGTCCATCAGGCAGCAGCACACACATAGATAGCCCTGAACTCGCAATAGTTCCACAGCCCTGACTGCACACAGGAGCACTTTTATATGCAGAGACTACCCTATGCCCAGGCACTGACACCAGCCAGCCATGGTACCAGTGAAGTGACTTCAACACAAGTGACCCCTGTGGTCTCCCTTCATGCTCTCTCTGCACTATAGAAGAGACTTGCAAATCCTTCCCAGCATGTCTGGATGTGTTTTGCTCCTCACAGACTCCCATGTCCCAGCAGGAGACTGGAGCTGAAAGAACAACTCCCCTTACGTTTAAATCATTTGATGAGGAAGATGCTTGCCTGCAGCTGCCAGTCAGTACATCAGGCTCTTCATTATCTTTTAAAATATGAAATAAAGGAATTGACTGAAATGTCAGGCAGCAGCCTCTTGTCCTGCCTTTTATGAAAGAATAAGTTTAAAATAATAACAAGTAATAATAAAGCCCTGTCATCTCTGCAGTGCTCTCCATTATGTGTAACTGAACGTGCCAAGAATTTACAGAAAGAAAAATCCAGCCAGAGGCAACAAGGCCTTACCAATGGCCTTTGACAAACCCTTTATCACAAAGGGACCTACCAATACTCTTTGGCAACCTCTTGTCACAAGGGCAGCACACAAAGAAACACTGCTGCATCCCTTAGGCTAGCAGAGACAGGGGCTCGAAGAGTTTGCTCAAATCCCACAAGGTGCTCTGCCTCTGTGAACCGGCTCAGAACGTGCTCCCTAACACAAACTTCAGAGAAAAGAAATTGCTAGTGTCTGTGTGAGATTAAACTGATGAAACCCCCAGGAGGGGAAATTAGGCAGCACAACACTTACAAATAGCCAGGGTAATTACCAGCTATTGGGACAGGAAACCAAGTTCACCAGCTCCATGCTTCAGAACACAGGCTTGGCAGAAATTCCCTTTCTTTGCTTTTATTTCAGCTTAATGAGATGAAAGCCCATGCATGAGGCCTCAGGGCCTGATCCTGCAGTGTTGCTCAAGAGGAGCATCAGGTGTTTTGCAGAGTTAAGGAAGCAGCCTGTGGTTTGGACATCTTTTCATTCAAACAGAAGCTGTCCTTGGTTAGCTTTGAAAGAGGAATTAAGGTATTGGAGGTGCTGGGAGCAGATCTGAGGTACCAGAAGAACTTCAAGGGCTGTGAATTTTGCGTGTTAGTCTAGAATTCAAAGCCCTAAAAACTCCTTAAATTGTTCAAATTACCAGAATGTTTAGATCAAAAAAATCAAACCAGCCAGTGGAGACAATTTAACTTCTTTTACCCTTCATTTCAAAGTGCTGGGCTTTTCCAACTGATAGAATTTAACCATTTGAAATGCCAGCTTCCTGCAGTACAGAGAAAGCCATGCCAATTAAAAGATGAAAAAGGTTTTTTGTCATTTTTCTGATGATATCAAAATAGTGACTTTTTAAACAGAAGATGATCCAAAACAAAAACATCATCAAAACAGCAATGTGGTGAAGCATTAAAATTCCAGCAGAACTGCCTTTGGCTGCAGAAAGCATCAGAGCTCCTCCTGCCCAGCCCTGCTTTGGGAGTCTGCTTCTTAGAGAAGTTCAATGCTAGACTCAAGGTCTTCCAGGGCAAGGATCTGAATAACAGATCAGCTTCCCTTTTGAACTGGATATCAAGATTTCTTGGCTCAAGGTAGATGTTGATAAGCATGAACCTCAAACTCACCATCCATCTGAAGAACGAGAGACTGAAAGTAAGGCTTGGAGGCAAATGCTATTAATCAGTGTTCTGTGTAATTGGCATCTTCCACTGGAATTCCCTGGGTCCTCTGCCTTTGGTGGGAAGATTCAGACTTGCTTTGGCTTAACTATCTTATCATGAAGACAACCACGATAATCAGCAGAATAGGTCAGTATCGCCAGATGCCTGCACAAAGGCAAGAGAAGACAACTGGTAAGATTTGGCTAGATATGACACTGGTGCACGTACAAAGGAAAGGAATATCTGAAAATAGAGGGGTAAATACTAGCTTAAAAATTGCTAAGTTTTGCAGCACTATGCATGAAGCTGAAAACAAACAGCACTGCTTGCTCCTAGAGTCCACTGAAAGTAGGAAAGTTGTCAGTGCAAGGAAACATCTTTTCATTGGTGTTATCTAGCACTGGTTGGGCATTAGCAAAGGGGGAAATATTTTCTTCCCCAGCTGTATATGTGTCCCATGATTTATATTCTTTACAGCATTTTTATGAGCTTCTTTAGCACATCATCCCGTGTAATAACAGTATGATAATTGTGTTGGCTGCATGTCCTGGCACTTAATTATAATGCTGTCATTGTCATTTCCCAGCTTGTCTAACAGAATAACTTGCCATGTGGCTGACATCCAATTAAGAAAAAGGGGGGAAAGAGAAAGAAAAATATACAAATATGACATGAACATAAGACACTTGCTTGATGGCTTTGTGATAAAGTCTCTAAGCTACAGCTCTGTACAACAGTGTCCACTTTCATCTGCAGGCTTCTTGCACAGGTTCTGTATACACCAGAAGGACCTCCTGTAATTCAAAGACTTAGTTTTAAGATGTCTTCTTCCTTTCCTCTGGACCAGCACAGGTCAAGCTCCAGCCTAGCTCTGACAAACATTTGCTGTCCTCACATGATAGAGATTTTCCCCTTTACTAAATGCAGGTACAGCTCCAACCCCAACCTTAAGCTGTCTGAAAAGAGCTTGTTGAAGATGCAGAATCCCTGCTCCTGCAGCTAACAGAGCTGATGAGGCTGGCACCCTCCTCCAGTGCATCCTCACTCAACAGCTCCCACCCAAAATCCAACTGAGAAAATTTGACAAATCCTGTAACATCTCATCTACCACCTCCAGGATACTCAGAATGTTCCAAACCCCAAATCGGTCTTTAAGGCACTGTTTCTTAATCAAAGCATCTGACATGCAGAACTAAATTTACTTTGCTTACCCTGGCTGTCCTTTCTAGCATGCCTGTTTCAAGGAAGCTTGCTCTAGGATCACTGACACAAGCAAGTTACAAGTAATGGTGCATAGACAGTGATACTACCACTGTTCATTTGTACTCTTTGCTCACACACAGCCTCTTAAAATAGCTCAGTTCACTCATGGTGACTGATCTGTGCTTCACATGTTAGCTACACAAATGTGTATAGATGTATATAGAATGTGGCCACAACACATTCTAGCACAAAAGGATCCAGTTTTTCATACCATCATAGCCAGGTACTAGAGGCTTATATGGATTACTAAATGATCTTTATCCAATGCCACAGTTGAGCATCACAAGAACTGAGACACTGTTTCACAGCTGCAGGAATTCCAACCCTAGGGACCTCAGTGAATTCAAGATTGCTGTGTACTCTGTCTTCTTTTCCACACTGATTATTTATGTAAAAAGGATTAATAGAGACACAAAAAGAGCTCTTGACAAATAACATACCTGTAACATAATAAACTGCAGTGCTGTCACACTAGGATTCCTCACTGCTGAGCAGTTATACACAAGCTTGCCCTAAGGAATCTCTATAGCTTTTTCAGGAGAAGGTTTCCTCTCCCCATTTTAATTTTTCCTACATGAGCAAGAGGTGTGCACAGTGATGCTCCTCTTGCTCTTGTCTTCTCCCCGCAGCTGCCAACTTTCGGCAGTGCTGCACCCCATGGTCTGTCAGGCTCTTGGACACAGGCAAGCAGTGAGAGCAGCACTGCACTGGAAATCACAGTTTAAAGGTTTAGCAATGTGTTGTGCCTGTATTTATTCTTCCCAGACTGCATTTGCTGGCCACATGGAGTCTCTGCAGGTGGGAGCTGGAGCAAATAAATGCACTTTTTTCCTTCTTTCCAGGCCTTATCACAGCTTTGTTCTGAATTTTGGAGTATTTCATTCTCCCCCCAAGAAGCCATAGGAAGTCATGCAGACTGTGGAGTAGCTGGGCTGAGGGGACTGAGAGGGGGAAAGGCCATGCAGGGAGGTTTAAGTTAATGGAGTGTGGCAAAGAGAAGAATGGCTTGTTTTCCCCCTTTCCATCTAGAAAATCTCCTGAGGATGAAAATCACTGAATCAAAGCTGGACTTACAAGAGATTTGAGGCAAGAGCATTAGGATTTGGGGAAGAAAGGTAATCAGCAGCTTGCTCTGCCTAAAGCAAAGCTGATATGGTCACACCTGGGATGAAAGGATTAACACCTTATTGTAGCTTGTAGTGGGACACAGTGGGATGCTTTGGGGCACTGACCAACAGGGGACCTGCAGCAGCAGCTCCTGTTGCTCTGCTGAGGAAACCTGAGCTGAAAGAAGGGCACAGGTAGGACCCCTCACCAACTGCTGCAAACAGCTCCTCTCTGAGGTTCCCCCAAGCACCCAGGGCTCATCTCTTGATTCATCTGGGGCTCCACAGCAGTTCTGCCCTTTGCCCAGTGCTTGGCCTTCTCCTTCCAGCTCACACTGCTGCACAAGTCCCCTTCCCTACAGGATACATCTCCACTCACGATTCCAGGTTGAGAAGCTGCATCAGCAGCTACAGTGCTGGAGCAATGTGCAATGTCCCAGGGCATCTGCAAAGGGCCACTGAGAACTGTTTTCTCTTGAGTCTTGTTTTTGTTTAAGAAGTCTGGGGAAGTGCTTTTGTTGGAGGCTGGGAGGTGGAATTGTGCTGGTTTAACATAAATTTCACTAAGAAGCTACAACTTGCATTTAAACTGATTTATGAACATGCTCACTGAGGTCTGCACCACCTTAACCAAGGCAATTAAAACCTTGATGTTAGCTTAATTGGTTCAAGGTTTACTACAAGCAAAGCTTAAATGCTGAGATGCTTTTACAGAAGAGCACACCGAGTTATTTGTCTGGTGTTTCAAAGGCATATATCCATGCTAATGTCCTTTGCCCTTGCTGAGCAGATCACTACAGCAACTGACCTAGACACAACACCTATGTGTCACTATGTGAGAACTGAGGACTCCTCCCAGGGTGATCAAGGTCTGTAAAGCAGAATTCAACTTATTCAAATAAGATCCATGTGCCTCAGTTGGAATCAGTTCACCTATGATGTGAACCCCAGTGCCTGCTCTTTCTAGCTGTTATATTAAAACCTCATTATCTTCTGCAAACACAAAGCCAGGAGATGGTTAAGATCTGAGTTCATTAATACCCCCACAAACCTAATGTACAGAGGCTTCAACAAAAGCTTTTGATTTAGCCCATCTTTTGAGTTTCTTGTTCTTAATCAATTATTTCTGTCCTGCAAACAACTTCCCTTTCCCCTAGTATAACATCTTAATTAAATGCATCTGAACTGAACCACATACCTGCTAGCAAGGGTGAACACACCAAGCTGGGAGAAATTACACCTCTTGCTCCACTGTTCTCATGCCCATTTGCAGATCTAAATAGGAGCCAAGCCTTTCACAAGCATGTCTTTACTGCTGTTTCACTGGAATTGTTAAACAGTAATGTAAGTAAGTGAAATCACTAAGCAGGCATTTCTCAACTACCACAAAATGTTCTGAACCTTACAATATTTTTACCTGTGTAGGTAATATACAGTCTACATGAGACCATCTCCTACCATGAAACACCTTTCTTTGCTGATTAGAAATGTTTTCCTGATTATTTGATGCTAGTGGGTAGAAAGCAGCTTTTAGCCATGGTCAAGTAAAACAAAGGCTAAAGAATACTTTATTAGTGCCGAATTTAATCTGATCTGTTAGAACTCCTCATGAGCACTGTCTGATAACTATTTCCCTTATATATGTTTCAATTTCATGAGAACCTTGTCTGATTTAACTCTGCTTGGGAAGACAGTAGTTGCATGCTAGCGAGAGCAGCGCTTTGCTTACATCCAGACATGATGAAAAATGAAACAGCTCTTAAGGGGCCACTTCTTGAAATACTGCTACAGGTCCTTAAAAATCTCCATCCCTTGCAAGATTGCCCATTCAAATTGTATGGTCTCAAGTAGCTCAGAAAAAACACTTGTTTTATTCCATATCCTATTTCACGTTTTGTTCTATACCACGCATTTAGACATCTCATATGCAAACACAACCTTTCTTCTAAGCACTCCTTAAACGGAACTGCATATTAGGCATGAGCCAACACATTTGCCTCTGTTCCATATAGCAACCAGCAGCATTAATTGAAACACCAGTGACCCCAACATGTGCACTTTGCTGGATCCATTTATGGGCACTGATACAAGAAAGAAGAAAAAGAACTAAAGCAACTGAGGAGAAGCTGATCCCCCAAGTAAACAAGCAGCCCAGGTAGGTGAGAATACAGCCATTAATCACCATACAGATAATGCCAGGAAAGGACAATATTCCATAATAAGGTTTGTCATTTCTCTGCATTGTCTCATAATAGGAGAAATACAGCAAACAATTGTCAACAGTTGTTCACAATTATCATTTCAGCTTTTGCACTGAGGTTTGGTCTTATGCATTGAGCCAGTGCCTCCTCAATGTTCATAAAGTTCTCCTTACCCCAAGCTAGTGTTGAGGATTCATTGTGTTTCTACCCCTTTGATGTTGGAAGTATTGCTAGCTCCCAGCACCATTGTGTTTCTTTTCATTCTAGTTATTTAAGGTAACTTTTTCCACCCGACCCAGGCAAAAGCCTTTCACGTGGCAGCTCGAGATCAAAGTTAATTTGCTCATGCCAAAGGGCTTCACAAACACACAATTAAAAATATAGCCTCCCAGTTACAGTTGCATTCTCAGAACTGCAAAGACCTGAGAACCAGCACAAGTAACCCCTACACCAGATCCCTGTTTGATGTCCATCCAAGGCTGGGATCCTGTCTCCTGCCAAGGACAGCACATGGGAAAAAAGCAGAGGAGATTTCTGTAGGAAAGAAGTGATGGAGATGCCCTCTTCATACAGAACATACTGCATGAACCTGTGTGACCACCTTCCATTATCCCAGGTTTGTATTCTCAGATATGTTGGAATCACAGAAATTTGACATAAGAGTCTTAATAAGTGCTATTGAGAAGGACTATATGCAGTATGATCACACGCTATGGAATCCTGCTTACTAGAATTACTTACAAAGCTACCAATGTGCTGCTTTTTTAATGTTTTAAAATTAGTCTTTTATTTTCATTTCAATCCTGTTTTGCCTGCTGTTGTACCATCTGAGAGCAGCTTTGTAAGGAAACCTCTGCACAGGTTACCTGAACTTGTTTATCTTTTTGTGCCACAGAATCATGACAATCTCCATAATCTATTTCCTTCTGGTAATGATCCATATAGCTAAGAGGCAATTTCCAGGCTTGAGTCCAAGCACAGAAGGCTTAACACATCTGTGTTAACCTTTGGCACAGCTCTTACTATGCTGCACTTCTCAACTCTCACTGTTTTCCACAAAGTCACAATTCTCCTGGATAAAGAACAAGGAAAAAGCCAAAAAACCCAAGTCCTGCTTCCTTTCAAACAAAGCCTGGGACTCTTCCCACAGAGTTCAAAGGCAGTTTGAGCACAATCTTGAGATTTACAGTCAGGATTTCACAGATTTCCTCATCCTTCATGGCTGGGAATGATTTCATGGTAGTTCATTTTTCCTAAAGAAAGACATTTTTAACCAATTAAATACTTTCCACTTTATCTTTAAAAAAGGACTTTGAATTCTTCAACTTTTAAAGCTACTTTCCGATTTTGTTCTGAACGCTTCATCTAGCATTCAAGTGGAGCACTCAGCACAGATTTGGCTTAAAACCTCCCTATTCCAAAAACATTTTGTGTCCAGCTTGACATCTAATGTTTAAAAAGCTGCTCTGGCAGCATACAAATCAGAGGAGGAACTGTAGACTGGGAGGTAGAATAGGAAGAAAACACACCAGTGTCAACAGTATGTCCGTAAATCTGTGACACTCTACCAAGAGAGATTTTGTCTACTCAGCTTTCACCAAAGTACACAGTACACCTCTTCAGGTGATAGTTAATCATGGTCCATTGGTGCATACTTTGCAATGGTGAACTGGTAGAGCCTTTGCTAAGGTATTTTTAGCCTAGCTTCCTAAGGAAAATGGACCTATGTAGCTAGGCTGCCTATGCTGATCCTTCCAGCCCAATTTTCTACAGAACTTTCAAAACAGTTGTCTGAATTTTAGCAAAGTTTGACAATGAAGGAGATGTCTGTAGGTATGTAATTATCTCTTACCTCCTGAAAATCACAAGCAGGAAAGAGAAAACCTAGAATCCATCAGAAAAAAAAAACCAAGCCTGAGCTACTTGTTATCCCTGTTATTTCACCACTTGACCACCAAAGCCACACTCAGAAGCAGCCTCTTGGTCTGCTAATAGCTGCAGGATGAAGGACAGGAGGATAAGCCTGAGAGGACATCGAGTAGGGCTAGAATCATGTAGACACTCACAATAAAAACAAGCTCCATAAGCTTCAGTGTTTCTACTACCCTGTGGTACAATCCCTCTCTCTTAAAGCTAAGTTTTTATAGAGCCACATTACCTCCAGGACCTGTGAAACACCAGATATCACAGGGCTCACCAAGACAAATGACAAGCACTGCCTAGGGCTAATGTATTTGCTTATCTGCACTTGTTTTCCTCTTTCCCTCTGGGCCTTTCAAAGACAAAAATTAAAACTGCATTGGCCTGCCTTGCATTAGCTTCAGAAGAGCCATCAGTTCAACAGCACTGGAATTAACCTTTGTAAGTGTTCTCTTCATTAAGGGGCATGAGGCATAAAAGGAGGAGGGGTAGAAGTATCAGGTAGACTTCAATCTGCATGACTGACAGTCTGGCCATTGGATTCCCTTCCAAAACTCAGAATACAGATATACATTAGGTACCAAGTTGTTTTATGACTTACTCCTTAAGGACTGTTCATGAGCATCCTGTAACAGCTAACGATGCAAGCACACTCCAACTATTTGCTAAACACTGTGCACAGGAGAAATGGAGCACTGATTAAGGGAACATTCAGCACACGGAAGCTGTGTTTATGTCATTGAATACCCCTGAGCAATTCACACCACCTTTGCATGCCTCAGTTTCCCTCTTGGTAACCAGAAGTTAGTTAGTATCAAGATCTGAGCTTAGTGCTTACCTTGAGTAATGTTTGAGGAAATCTGCTTCAGTCCCCCATGAGAATTAGGTCCTGATAGAAGTGAAGCAGCATACAGACTACAGGCATAAACTACTATAAACATGAGTAGGCCTGCTCAAGCCACCAAACAAGTGCATTGCAGGTACATCATGAGACAGGTCTTTCCCCTACATTTACACAAAGCATCCGCCAGTATTTCTGTGCTCCCCAGCTCCTGATGGAAGTCCCTTCAATGGGGATAGCAAAGCCAAAGCATGGGCCTCTTAACCTCTTCCCTTTACCTCCAGAATAACAGCTCTTGGACTGGCACTTCTGCTTCTTCCTGGGGACTTGCACATGTAGTTTCATGGACAGCCTGTTTTCTAGAGGCAAAAGATCAGAAGCTCTTTCTTTAAAATGAAATTTTTGCTTCTTGAATGCCACTGTGATATCTTGTGAGAGAGTGGTGCCCTCCATGCACTGCTCCACTACAGGGAACAGCCGTTCACACAGCCCAGTGCAGACCATTTGCCATGTTATCATCATGGCACATTAGGAGAGTCCCTGCTCTGGGTCAGCCACTGATGGACACCAGCTAGTTGAGAACACTGACCTGCAGGAGAAAAGGATATTGACTTATCCTCAGCTGTAGCTCTCAAGAGACACATTGCTGATGGTTTGGAACTGGGATGGCTCTAAACCATTCCCTCATCCTTCCTTCGGCTTCAGTTTTCAACTGATTCCCAGCAGCCTATTGTGTTAATGCCCCCAGATCTCCCTCATAAAAAGTGTTTTATGAGTATTTTGCATAATCAATACAATTTTCTGTTTCTTTCTTAAAGACTTGACCAGCATCACAATGAGAAATTGAGGTCAGTTCACTGAGTTCACCATCTATAGCAGAAAGGCATCATCTGCAATAAATATTAGTGTACAGTGACTGCTCTGGCAACCCCTGTTGAACTACTATGGAATTTACAGCATACATTTAATTTGTAAGTTTGTCCATTTTCCCGTAAGGCTTTTTAAATAGGTATCTAATATTTATATCTGCATATACTTTGCTGGAAGCAGTTAAGCATATATAATGAGACAACAATAAAATGCATTTACTTTATTTGCTGTACTAATTATTTCCTCTTGAATGATTTAGTATATATTGTAATTTATGTTTATAAACAACACTGTTGTCAGCCCTGGGAGTTTGTTCATCAGTTACAACAGGTTATCAGCAGGTATACACAAGGAATTCTAGAAGCGCTCCCTGTGTGAGGCAAGGAGAAGGAATAAGGTCAAGATGCTCTTGCAGGGCTTCTTCTGGAAAAATTATGTTGGTTTATGAAAGCCATAATCCATGCTGCGAACTTAGCACAGTGCTTCAGACACACCAGCTCCTGAGTGAAAATAAAATGCCCCTTGCCATGAATTCAATGCCATGCACGCAAACATTTGTGTGCATGAGCATTAGAGCAGTTCTGGTCACACTGGGGGCACAGGTGGAAAATCGCACCCTGCAAATTTTTCTGTTGATAATATATTCTCTAAGCAGGAGAACAGCGTGAAGCAGCGGGGCTCACCAGGCCACTGCATGGAACTGTAATACAAACTGTGCCTATTGCCTGTTATCAGATGTTTACTCAATGGGTTGGTTAGACCCTAAAGCAGAAGTAGGAAAATTAGTGAACTGGAGGCAGGTCATTCAGGTGCTTTAATCCCTGGGCTTCTCAACAAATGGCAAAGACATAAACTAACAGATAACTACTCATGTTCTATAGAAAGTATGTTTAAATCCTATATTATATAACAGCATAAAGTAAAATAATTTGGGGGGTGATTCTGAAAAGCTATAGATCTATTTCATGGTAGGTGAAAGGATTTCTCCATGGTTTTCCTGAGCAAGGACAGGAGCCCCTAGAAGTTGCCCCATTACTAAAGAAACCCCTGTTGTAAGCACAGATTTCCACAGACCCACAAATAAATCCTTGTTCCTAGTGCTGCTGCGCAGAGCCTGGAAGATTAGGACATATGCTTTACAGGGGCACAGAACACAACAGCTGATGCTTGTAAATAGATTTTCCACCTTTCTTTTCGTACCCATACAACACATCATAATTAGTCATTTTTTCTTTAAGAAAGCTCAGGTTAGCATCCTAAATACAGATTCCCACAATCACAGGACATGTGCAAGTCCAAGTCCCAGGCTTCTGCTGCCTGCTCTTACTTACAGCCCCTTCTCCTCTGGATTCTGATTTGCCAGGAATTCTGCAATCCTTTCCCTCTTCCACTGACTGCACCTCTCCTCTTCCTGCTCTAGGACAAGAAGCCAAACAGCTTGGCACAGCCAGCCCCTAGTGAACCTCCTTGTCTCTGGCTACAAGTTGGCTCTTGCCCCTCAACCAACATTATGAGAGTGTGATGTAGAATGCAACCTCCTCTCTTGAAGAAGGGAATTAGGACAGTGGGTTTCACAGGTCTGAAAGAAGGAAAGAAACAAAAAGGAAGAGGTGCCCCAAGACGACACCACAGTGCAAAAGCAGGATGGAAGGAAATGTCTTGTGATAGTGACAGACACAGAAACAGAAGAGCATTGGAGAGGAAGAACACTGGCAACAGAGACAACTAAATGAAAGGGTATATTTCTCATGTAAAAGGCAACTTACAGGGCTGGAAGTAAATGTTATTAGAGAAGCTAGTCCAAGAACCAGGTTTATTTATGCCCTGTGGAGTTTCCCTGCTATTTCCTACAACACAACAGCACCAGAGAGGACTCACAAGCCAAGCCACACTTGCACAATTCACCCCAGTCGCCCCCACCAGCAAACATGCCATATGCAGCTGAACTGCCACTGGGACCTGCTCTACAACCTACCTGGGGATAATTTCCCCCTTTCCAACCTCAGACTCATTCATTGTATGGCAACTGCTTTGTACAAGCACACATGAAAATACTGTAACAGCCACTGCAGTAAGTGCTGATGTGAGATAACAAGCTGCTTGGCTCATTTTTCATGAGGATATCTGCCCAGGAGTGTTTATTCTAAACAAAGGACCCTTAGGAGCAAGGCTTCAGGAGCATATGGTCAGTTTAAAGTGTTAGATGCTTTTTGCTGAAACACATATAAGGATCACCTTCCTCTGTCCCAGAAGCCAGCTTAGCCCAGTTACTCCTGCCCCAAAATAAATACTCACTTTAAAATGCATGGCAAGGCAGATGATTTTTACAGACAACCTGCAGTCAGGTACCAGCATCCCACAACATGTCACTGGGAGATGGGTTTATGATGCCTTTGCGTAGTCTCTGCATTTGCCTTCATGAGAGTTACAAAACGTATACATTCTCCTAGGTACCACTTGGCTTTGTTACTTTTTAAAAGGAGCAGAGCTCATCAATAGCACAGAAAGGGAACAGACCCAACACTGTAATCTAAGCTTCTGAAGAACAGTTTTTAAACCAACCTTTATTTCACAGATTTCAGATGCATTTTAAGACATTTTGCAGATGAACATTTTTCAGTTACCAGATGAAACAAAACAAAACAGCTTGAGTAAAAAAGTCACAAATATGACAAATAACAGTAACTGTGTTTTCTATTCAAATCCTCACAAGAAACTAGAAATGGACAGAAAAAGAGTGAAAATGCTAACATGGATATTTCAAGCACAGAATACGCCTGATATGTTTCAGGCACAGCAGAGAAAAATGTTTAAAGATTGGACACAGAGTATACAAAGCCAGAAATAAGGAAAACTGAGAAGTGACGATGTTCCCTTTTCCATTAACCCTTGCATAAGATCTTTAGGATGTTCCAGAAAATGGAACATCCCCCATTTGGTGACTTTAAGCGAGGTATTACATGATTCAGCTCCTAGAGTCCATTGATTGCAAAAGCTATTCCTCGTTTTGCCCACACTCATTTTCCAGTGCTTGCAACTGCAAAGAAACCTTCAAAAAGCATTTCATTTCTTCCAGAATACTACGTCTGCCTCTTTGCAAGTCCACAAAGACTTAGAAAACATCCTGTTCTGTGCCAACAGCTGTAAGTAATGTACGAGTATTTGTGTATGTGTGGCAAGATTTATCTGGAGCCAGCAAGCAGACATCCTGCCCACAGAGCTTTGAGATCCTTCTAGGTGGTGTTAATAAAGCAAAGCATGGTAACATTATCATTATTTTCCACTTTAATTCTTTAATTTCATGCTTCACTTTTGTTGGTGTTTCGTGCACTGGAACATTTGTAATCATTCATTATTCTGGTTGAGAGAGAATGCATAAGGTTTTAGGAGTGATATGACATTTACGCTCACTTATGAGTTATTAGATGTCTTCTTAAATGGGATGAAGAATGTCAGATCTTGACATCTTGTCTTTTGAATATCAACCGAGTTTTCTTTGTAGCTTCCTCTCAGTTATTCACTATCAGTACTCTTATCCTCAGACAGAAGCAATCACATATAACATGCACAGAAATAAAAATTACAGCACCTGACCAATACCTTGCATGTTGCATATGCAATACAGATTTAAGACATGATTCTGTATCTTTGTTCATGTGACAATTGTCTTTAAAGTCAAGCAACCTACTCCTGTGAGAAAGTACTTCTCAAAGTTGTAAAACCAGGTCTTGAATGTATTCTAAATTATAATTATAGTACTATTTAACTATCAGTTATAAGCTGGAACCTACAGAGTAAGGAAAAGGGTTGCTCACTTAATAAAATATTGCTGTCATTACCAACCCTGAAAATGGTTATTAAAAACCTTAAGCACCCACTACTACCTGCAGCCTGCTGCTCACAGCACCTCCACATCCAGGGAGAGTCACTTATCAGCACACCCTGATAACTTCCAGTGCGTTCTTCAGTGAAGGATTAACCCCAACACAAATCAGTGCCTGGTGCTGTACAGGTGCTTTGTGCCATTCCCTGAATAACACACTGCCTCTATACCTACAAGTTGCAGCAATGACCTTCTGTAGGAATTAGACATCCTACAAGTATCTGCATGCCAACTTCCCATCCCAAAGCCTGGGGGGGTGACATTAGAGTGTTTCTAGGTGGCATCTCTTATCACTGCCAAGAAGCTTACTTCTGAAAGCAAGTGAGATTTCTAGTGTGGTCCCATGTCCTTTCAATTGTGTAAAAAGCACTGAAAACAATTTCATATGACCTGTCTGTACAGTGTCTGCCTTCCCCTATGGGTTAAAACTGCATCCAATTTTCAGCCAAAACATTTAAACACACAGTCATAGGACGGAAAGCTGCACACGAACGTGGCACACTGCTGCTTTTATCTCTCACTGTCCCTGAACAGTGCACAGAGCAAGCAGCAGCATTTCAAGTCTAATTGTGTATTATGCTGACTCTTAGCGTGACTGATAAACCAGCTCAATTCACATCCTCGCTCCAGAGTGCTAGAAGACAAGCAACACTTAGACACAAGTAATTTTTCTATGTCAAGCAATTTTCTACAACCTGCTCAGCTGCTACACATCTTTGATTTAAGCCACTGCTCCTCCTAAAAGCAGCATCAGAGCATCCTCTTTCAAGGCTGTGGGATGCTGTAAAGCAGTTTCATGTCACATTCAGCACAGATACAAAACATGACAAACAATGGGATGAGAACCGTTGATGAAAACAGGCAAATAAAGAACTGACAAAAGGAAGGAGTGCATAAAGGAGGAAGAACAGCAGCGACATTGGATAACATTCTTGTCAAGCAGGGTACATCCAGCCCACCCTTTCACAGCTATTTAGCTATTGAAAAGGCTTTTCTCCCCAAGCGGGTACTGGCAACAGCTCTCCTTAATTTTGTACCAAAAGGTGGCAGCACTCCAACCACCTTCAGTGTGTCCCTCTTCCTGCTTCTACTTCCCAAGGAACTGTAAAGAAAAGGACCCATGAACCACAGCTTTAAGAGTCAAGCAAATATATCCAAATCCTTATACCCCCCTAATTTTTCCCTTTCACAGGTTGAAAGTTTTTTTGTAATTATCATTTAGAAGCACTTTATAAACAAACATTCAACCACATCCACAGACAGCAAATTTGGAGCCTGTAGATTCAAAGACAGGAAGGGTGGGCTATTCAATAAAGGAGCAGAAACCGTAATGCAGACAAGCTATTAGCACTCTTTCAAAATGAAATTAAACAAATCAGTTTCGAACACTACCTCATTCAATGTGGAAAAGAAGTCCAGGTATAGTTTAAAACAAACAAACATGCCCCTGTAGCAATGATTTTGAGATATGCACTCCAATGGGAACATGTGTGGATCCAGAACTAGAGAGCAGCCCCAGCTGGTTAGGCAGAGATCTCACTAAAAACTTACCTTTAATTCAGATTAAGCTAGAAACTCAGAAGCAACTCTCTGCAGTACTGAAGCTTAGGGTAAAAGGATTAATAACACAGATTAACAGAACCTTCGCTACTAACAGCACCTCATCATCAGGATGATCACACCACTGCCTATGTAGGAGAGGGAGGTGGATGAAACAGAAATAGTAACACTCTGATGTCAGACCATCCAAGACTCATGCAAAACAGGAAAACAATCCTGAATTCTAAGCAGCTGATTTCTATACTTATATTAATACATATCTGTTCAGAGAGTCATTGCTTCGCCCTATTCATTTTTATTCATTTTCTACTTGAAAGCAGCAACAGTCCCAGGCACAAGTATAAAATTCTGCACAGTTGTGCAGTCACAGGAATAACCAATAAATTGGGTTCTATTTTGTTGGCAAATTGCCTTCACAAGTTGTGTTTGAAGAGTTGCAGGTGAAAACCTGACACTGTTGAAGTCAGTAGGTGTTTTTTCCACTGCCTACTCTAACAGCCTACAAAAATTTAGATTAGTAAATATACTAAAATGCATATTCATTTCTGAACTAAATGTTGTAGGCAAAGAGATCAAGCCAAGGATTTAGTTTGAATCTTAGCTACTTATTGCCTGAAAGGCTTGATCAGTCATCTGATATTACGTTTGTACCCACGTTTGTCACTAGAGATGTTGCAAAACTGTGCAAAATCTACCAAGACCTCATGACTGGCATATTTTTCCATATACAGTTGCATGTCAGTTCTTGTAATTACCATTAATATTTATGTGCTCCTTTTCTTACAGAAGTTCTCACAAACAATTTCTACTTCTGTGAATGCTGATGAGGAATAGACTGAAAGGATCAGAAATAACTTCACACATATCTCAACATTCTTCATTCAGGTCCACATTTGCAGAAGTCATCTTTTTTTATTATTAACTGATTTTGATTTCCCGTATTTACAGAAACCAGCTTTTTACTTAGCAGTACAAGAAGGAAGTCAACATAACACCATTAGGAATAATTACAACTCAGTTTCTGCACAGAAGTAACTTATTACTCTGGCAGCTAAAGCAAAATATGTCAGTCAGGTAGTCTTACTTCCAAGACACTGCAACTTTCCTCATCAAAAGTATAACAGGCAGGATCTGATTGCTGCTCACAGTGGAAGACTGGCAAGGGATTCATGTTATCACTTCAGTAGCAACTGAAGATACACTGCAAAACATCTTACCTTACTCTATCTCCCTCTGAGATCATCACCCAGCCACTTCCAAGTGAGTCACTCCTCTCAGGTTGCTAACACACAGTTAAGGGCTTCCAAGGGATCACTCAGAATTAAAGGCCTGTGCAGCAAGATCATTAAATTTCAAGAAACCGGAAGAAATTAGAGGCTGATTAAGAAAGATCATCAGCACTTCTAAGCAGGGACCTAACCCATGTGCTGGGCAGGCTTCCACTACATGTACTATTTGACAGATGCTTTTCCAATCATCTCCTGAATAACTATAATTAATAGCAACTATTTTACTCATCCTGGAGAATATTAAGTTACTTAAATCCTCTGGGGCTCCAGCTCTGAGCCATCTTGGGACATGATTCCCGAGCACATTTCGCATGCTCTAATAGCTGCCAGCCAAAGAAACATATCTTGAATTCCAGTTAATCAGCCATTAACCTCATGTTGCCCAGCCACACAAGAGAGACGATAAACCAACACCTGCAGAGCCCATGCTGCCAGGAGCACAGGGAGGCAGCAAATGCAGCTGCAGGTCAGCTCTTGCATGCACAGGAATAGTTCATTAGCCTGAACTGCATCACACTTAATCAGAGAAGGGAATTTAGGATGCATAGAGGGTGCCTCCTTTTGAGATTTTGACTTTGCCAACTTAACCAATGCCCTCAGCTCATGAAGCCTTAAAAATTTAAAAGCTGAGAAGAAAAAATAATACCCTACAGTCCAGCAGGACTGAATTTCTCACATTTAATCAGCAGGATTCGAATGTTCAGTCCTTCAGCTAACCTATGTCCTTCAGCCAGTCCTTCAGTTAACCTATGATGAGGAGCAGTAGAAAACTGTTACAAATCTCGTGGACATCCAGTACAGAAGGATGGAGATGATAGTTATCAGTTGTTTATGAGGCAGCAGATATAAATGCTGATTAATGGTTTCAGCTCCACATGCACCCCCAGGCTCTCCCTAAAATCCTCTTTAACTCCTGTCCATCTCCTCATCTGTCTCTCATCAGCTTGTCCTAAACCACCTCCAATACCTGCTTTTTCACCTGCAGCTCTTATTCTCCCTTTTTTTCTGTTCTTCCTCAATAATCAAACCCCAAGAGGCTAATTTTCTTGGCAGCTCCCTCCACTAGCTGGAACAAAAGTCACCCAGAAGCTCTCAGTATAAAATGGCTCTCCTAAATATACATTTAATCTATTCCTTGTCCTTTGCACAAGGCAAATATAGCCCCCTTTGAGAATGTATTGGTTCTCATGCACCTGTCATAACTAAGTTGGTTTATCCACAGGCTAAGCACAAGCTTCCACTCAGTTCATACTGTATTTTAGTGCTATATTTGGACAATTTCTGGGTCTACACATTCTCCTCCTGTACCACCCCAGGGGTCTTCCACCAACTTCCACTAGGCCTTTGATGGAGGGCAGCCAGGCTGCTCATTAGTCCGTTAGGAAGCTGCTCATCAGTCCCATTCCCAAACTCCCCATTACTTCCTTGGAATAGCTGCAGTAATTGGGCTGCCTATTTGTCAGGCCCGGATTAGCATTGCTTCAGCCAAACACTAATGGCGCATCCTGCAGAGTATCGCACCATGTCTCCTCAATGCCAATGCAGTTGTGGTTTTTGTCACTGCTTTTGGGTCTGTCCTGTTTATTTGTCAGGCAAATGGAAGAGTTTTAACAACATTCTCAGTGACCTCTGTTCTCAGCACTGCTTCTCACCTGTACTGAAGGAGGGTGAGAACAGGGATAACACATCCTGCTTCTAGAAACAGTCCTGGGAGTGACTGAAGGTCTAGACAATGATGCCACAGAATTAAAAGCAAGACTCAAACCTGGCCAGCAAATATTTAAAAGCTTCAAATACATGTTATAAAACCAGCTTCATGTTAATGGAGATGCCATTTAAAGAAGCAACTGCTCCTCTTCCCTTGTTTTGGAGCACTTGGGGAAGCACTGGGAAGCTCTCGTTCCCAGTCTCAGCATACACTAAGGAAAAGTACTGGGATCCCCAAAACAGGCAAGAAGCAGCAGGAAATGGAAAGGAAATGAAGGATCTATCAGTAACTCTGATCTGACAGAGTGCGGTAGCAGCAGCAGAGTCTCAGTAACAAGGTGTTGTTTGTGGAGCTCTAGCCCAGGAAGTGGGGTCCCCCATCCCTGTGCCTCTGCTATGTTAAACTGTGTTCAATACTGTCTAGGAGGTGAGGGGACAGCAAGCTTAGAGCTGCCTATGCTAACCCACACCCTGGGAAGCACAACATGGGCTTTTACAATCTCTTGTAAAACCAGTAAAATCAGAGTTAACAGCTCTCACCTCCAGCCCATTTGTGCTTAAGCTGAGAGCCGACCTAACTCTGCACAACCTGTCTGGTCACTTCTACTGTTTGCAGACTGTCCATCAATGAGAAGATGGAAGCACCTCGCACCTGGCTGGCTTGAGAAGGAAAACTACAGCTTGTAATAGGACTCAGCACTGTGTGCCTGCTGCCACAGAGATGCAGTTGGACTCTAAGCACTCAAAACACTTTTGCTTCAGCCAGCCTCTGTTGAGAACAAAAAACCCATCTTTCACAAATGATTGGAAAATAAGTGGAAAAAGCTCTGAATCCCAGCTCTAGGATTATGCAGAACTGGTTCAAAAGGATATTCATGAGTATTTTATTTCCTTTATACCGCAGATATCCAGGTCTAAAACTCACAAGTGAAATTCAGACAAGTATCTTTCTGTGTGGAGAAAAGCAGCAAATTGTTTGTGCTCCGTGAGCTCAGGTGTGTTGGAGGGTCACAAACTGAACCAAGGAAAATTAAAGTCTAAAATCTATCAAGCTAAAATAAAATTTCTTGCAGTGATGCTGGAGAGCCAGTCACA
The DNA here is from genome assembly GCF_012275295.1 of Melopsittacus undulatus. Classification (NCBI taxonomy): domain Eukaryota; kingdom Metazoa; phylum Chordata; class Aves; order Psittaciformes; family Psittaculidae; genus Melopsittacus; species Melopsittacus undulatus. Next base: position 23,152,215 of record NC_047536.1, read on the forward strand.
AGCAAAGATCAGAGCTCTGGAGTTTGCCATTTCCCCTGCAACTACACTAGCAATAGGTCAGAAAAGGAGGAAGCAGCTTCCAGCTCCTATTCCATAATGCTTCCATATGTCTGTCTGAATACCCTCTGGGCTTTCAACCTTACTCAGCTTGTGAGCAGCTTGGGCTTGTCAGCACCACTAGTGTTGAGGCAGTGAGCTCAAGCCTGCCTCCAGAAAAGACTTACCTACAATAGCCAAGAACATGGAAAAACAAGAATGTAGCCACTCAGTGGGACAGCCCTGGGCCTGTCATGAGCCCAAAAAGCAAACAAGAAAGATTAAAGTTCTTCAGTTTAATCCCCACTGAGCAAGTTGCACTTCTTTATTTAGTAAGAAATATGCTGATTGCACTGATATATCAAGATACAGAGAGAAACAGGGTTTGTTGAGCTGGAACTCTGCTGAAGGCAAATATGTAAGAGCATAACAATGTATCAGGGATACTTTCATACGTATTTGTTAAAATAATCCCTGTGCTTCTCAGCCCAACAATATTAGCACATGGAGTGCTCAGAGGGTAGGATGCAGGGGTAAGATAATGCCTATGGAACAAAACTGCCAAGAAAGCAGCACTGCCAGAGCTGCTACAGCACAAAGTCATAGTAGACCTGAAACAGCTTGGTAGGCTGGATGTTATACTGTGCCTTCCCAACAGTAGTGATTCAAGGTACATCAATGTTTTCAGGCTGCATCCTATTCTGTGCAATTTCACAGCTCTCAGAATCCCACCATCAGCTCCTTTCTGTTTTCCTTGGCACACTGCTTGACTGGTCTTGAGCCTATGAGCATATAGCTGGTCTGCAACCAGGAAAAGACACATTCCATGCTCTGGGATGCCTGCTTCTCAGCCAACCTCATATGCCACACAAGCACACTCCCCTGAAAGTCTCCTAAGCACATGAAAACCACCTCACCACCACTTTCACCCCACATGCACCATAAGGGACCTTAAGCAGAGACAACAGTAGCACACAGCAAACAATGGTTCACCCTCTAGGAGATTGTTTTGTACCCAGAAACCTCACACAGATTAAAAGGTTAAAGATACAGCACTACACAGCTACACCACACTTCACCACTCACCTTCAGAGGGGACATATGCAGAGAAAAGAAGTAACAAACTTCTACAAAGCACATTCCTCTGCTCACACAGAAAGGGAGAGAACCCAAAGCAGGTGAAAGAAGGGGAACTGATGCTCAAAGTTCAGACAAGACAGTCAATGAAGCCTGATAAATATTACTTAGCATAGCACAGAAGCATATGAATGAAAAATATATAAGGGCATTGTCTAAACCCCAGCCATCCTGAATACAATCAGAGTACTTCATGCAACCCCTATACCTGATATATTTCCCAGTCTGCCCAGTAGCAATGGAAAACCAGCTTTCTCATCAGATACTTCAGTTACCCTCATAAGCCCATTTTCAAACATCACCTACTTCCTTTCTCTATCAAGGGAGCACAACAGACAAGCTCCATTACCCATGTTTCTGCTTTTCCACCAACAAACCTCATTAGGTGAGGTCCCCTATGCCTAAAAGCAATCCTCAGTAATTGCCCAGCCTATCTCTGGCTAAACCTTGTTATTAATCTCAGCTGACCGCAATCATTAGCAATGCCCTATATGGGAATATTCACCAGCTACCACCTCTCCATAATCTGAGAAGGTTCTGGTAAGAGGAGGGTGTGTGCATAGCAGACAGCTATAAAACTATCTGTTCATAGCCCTGGATAAAGGTATTCTGCCAAAGTAATGATACAACTGGGCAAGAAGGGCTGTTTGACTGCCTTGTTTTCACTACAAGTACTTAGAATGGGGGTTATTCGTTCTCTGATATAGTATTGGCTTGGAGAGTGCTGAGAACAAGAGGGCAAGTGAAGATGATGAACAGCCTCTATTATCAGCAGGAGATGTTTGGGGAGCTTCCTGGCCTGCAGCAGGGAACAACTCATAGCCAGGAAGCAGGGGTGATAGAGAAAGACCCTCAAGGAGCTTGTTTTGATCCAGAAAGTCAGGTCTAACCTGAAAGGATGATTTGTTTTCCTGGTGGTAGTTAATTTTGCCAGTCTTGTTCTATTTCATTACACTGTGTTCTGACAAAGTGTAGTATTGGCCATTAAGAGCCTTTGGTATTTTTTGCTACATTCCTTTCAAAAAGAAAAACCAAACAAGAACATAAATGTTCCAGCCCAGGGCTCTGGGGTTGCTGCTGCCTGCTGTGCTGAGCGCCCACATCCAGCACGGTATTTAGTAACTAGCTGTGAGCATGGGGTCAGCCATGCTAGTGATTAATTTATCCCAGTACTCCAACCTGAGACTGCTTTATGTTAGCACACTCGGTGCAAACTTTATGGTGTATTCAGGCAGCTTTCTTCTGAGGAAAAACTGCAGCATCTTACGGCTAAATGTACTCCTCAGTAAGGAAAAATGGTGACTTTCTGTCCCAGGGCTGTATTAACTACACAGTTGTAACTAGCTATACAAGCTATAACAACTAACTTGACTGCTGTCTCTAGATCTTACAGGCTTGTCTGCTCTTCCTGTACAGAGTATCTTGGTTCTGCAGAACAAGGTATTAGCACTTCAGCATGAGGTCCTCTTTCTCTGTCCAGCACTGATGCAACTGCTCAGTGTAAGGACCAGCAGAGTTCTTTGCTTCAGCTTCCTCCCTCTGGATGGGGAGCACAAGAGCCACCTTTGTGGAGCATGAGCAGCCAAAATGGTCCAAAGGAGCCCTGCTAGGGGCTGGTTGTGCCTCCCAGAAGATGCCCAACCCTTATTCTCCCTCAACCTGGAGCCTGCATCTCAGCAGCTTCCAAGCATGGAAAAGTGCCCCTGGCCTTGGAACAAGAATTTTTCTCATGCCTGGAAGGACACCAATGAGTGCTCCAAAGCACTGGCACCCCTTGCATCATCTGTGCACCCCATTTCTTACAGTTGCTGCCCCTGGCTCCATAGGGGATGAGAGCAGTGAGTTCTGTAGTGCCTCTCGAGAAGGTATTCTGAAGTCTTCCCACCACTATTTAGCTGAAAAAGCCTGATGGCATTGGGCAGCTTCTGAAGCTGGTGGTTTTCATCTCCTGAGGAGCTGCTCCCAGAAGGCTGAGGCAAGAATTCACTCCATCAGGAGAACTTTAAATGTGGCCCTGCCAGGACCTGCCCTTGCTGCTCCTTGGCCACCTTACAGTCTTCCTCCTTCTGCCTTCTCCAAGTAATTCCACCAGCTCCTCAAAGACTTCCTCTGGGATGGCACTGTCCCAGCAGTGAAACTGTGCAGGCTGTCAGTGGGGCACAGGAAGATGTGATCCTTTTACCCATCCCAGGGCATTGACTGCTGCGGGCACTGTGATGAGGGGTTTTACCACCCCTCAACCCAGCATCCTCCAGAGGAAGCCTTTGGGGTGCTGGTCCCAGGCAGCCCATGTGCCCGGGATGCTCAAGGGTCTGCCCCTGCCCTTGGTGGCCATTTCCCATAGGTTGGTGTAGGCAGTGTCAATAGACCACCATGGAAATAACACTGACCTTAAAAGCATAAGTGAGGAGAGGTTACAGTGCTGAGGCGGACAAGGTGGGCATTTTCAGACCTAGAACATTTGCATCCATGCCCAAAGCACAGTGAGGTAAACAGTGACTCTTCCAAACTGTATTTGCCTACCCTGATTTGTGGCAATATATTCAGATCTTATCTAAATCCCTGCAAATCTTTTTCCTTTAGGATTTAGTATTCAGAGTACTGACAGGATAAGGAAGGTGCTATTCTCAACATTTTGTAGGTTGGTGCCAAAATCAGTATATACATTCAGACTATGAAATAAGGGCATTTATACCATATACATTCAGTTGGTTAGGGTGATGCCAGAGGTGAAAGAGAGGGTTTTAGCTCATATGAGCTTTGCAGACATAAAGAGCATGCATGATTTCCTCACCTTTCCTTACCAGTGCACCAACTTCTCTTTGCTACTACACTCTATGGTGAAGTCCTCTTGGAAAGAAGTCCTGAATTGTTTTGTGGTTTTTGCCATATTTTCCCTTACACCTCAATAGCTCTTTTCCTCCTTTGGCCTTCATCTGTTGTTCAAAATGCTGCATACACATTTGTCACTGAACACATTCCCTTGTTCATAACCCTAAGCTCCCACTAGGCAGGACTTCTGGGTGCTCCTACACAAATGAGCTCCTTAATGAACAAAGCAAAGCATTCTTTTTGTCCTGTAGCTCAGCTATGCTACATGTGTAAGCGGCAGAACACCATCTCCCACAACCCCAATTACTTTTTCAGGCCTCTCTGTACACCCTGCTGCAGACTAGGTATCTCAAGTCTGCTCTGTGGGTTAGGCAGGTGAACTTGTTCAAAGCCATTGATTTAACTGGAAATCAATATGCTGAAAATTGAACTATCAGTTTCTGCAAAGTGTGACATATAGCGGCATTTAAGCAGGGCTAGTAGAATTGCTTCTATTGCATCACACAGAATACTAACAGGAATTGATTTCACCCTGTGAAGTCCTGGGTTTGTTTATCTAGTGGCTAAGGGGTTTTTTTGGTGGTTGTTCCTGATTTTGAATGCTTTGCCTAATCCCATGTTTGAAGCAGATGAGAGGGAGAATCAGGACACCCTGTGTAAAAGCATGCCAAGACTGAATGGGCAAGGAGGATTCAGCTCCAAAGCAGTGTTAGAAGCTGGAGCCCAAAGCAACTTCTATATTTTATCACTCCCTCTGCCAGCTCAAAATGATCTCTCTGAAGCGAGAGCTGCTGTGGTCAGCTGTACAAAGCAGGAGGACAGCTTTGTTTTATGAGTGCATCACAGAACAACACACTGGAAGAGCACATGCTCTAGCCAAGCTGCTCATAAACCCACCAGCCTGGCACTGCATGTCCTGGGCAACCTGCTGGTCCCTCAGGCCTCCTTGTGTGAGGTGGCACTTTTATCCTCACCTCTCAGAGAATTTTCCTTCCAGGATGCTGCAGGCAGTGTTTGACAAGAAAATCACACATAAAACCTGTCTGACTATCCTTTGACTACCAACCAAAGAAGAGGGTAAATGGCTGCAAATGACATCACAGACCACATGCTCAGAAAATGAGCAAGCCAGTGACTGGGATCAGAGAACTAGGACACATAATGATGCTATTAGTTTTCCCTGGTGCAATGGCTTATTTACCTGGCATTCTCTGATGTCCAGGCTGAGAACTAATTGAGAACAAGATGCCAGACTCCCATTTTGTTGAGGAGGCAGTGGATTAAGGTAACAGCTCAGGTGCACAGTGACTGTCTGATAGGAAGTTCAGATTGCTCTTATCCTATTAACCAAAAGGTGTAACTTCAACTCAGTAAGCAGAGGAAGGAGATGATTGTGTCTTGAGATACTTTTTTCTTCTGCCTCATCTAATAATGATTTGCTCATCCTTTTCTTTTGTTCAGGGAAGGTTCATTAAATACAGAACAGAAGCAGGTGGTAGCACTCTAGTTTGGCACATGCTGCAATCCATAAGGGACTCATGCCTTTGCTCAGTAAGGTTTATCTTTCCCACGTCACATCTGTTGCATTGTGTAACTTTGTCCTCTAATGCTGTAGGTGTAGGGGCTCTTGGGTACATCACTAACTGGTTCAACAGACAGCTAAGACTTAGTCACAGGTTTATCTTATCAATCTGGGTGTGCTTAAATCTCACATTAAATGGATGTCCTTATCTGTGATTATGCACACATCTTTCTCCTGTATTGCAGGATGTGGTTCATTTTTTTGCATCCCCTGAGGCTGGAGTCTCACATCATTCACACACAAAAGCCAGGAGCCACTCCATTAGTTAGAGTAATTCCAGCCTGCCCAAAATCAGAGGGGAGCCAGGCACGGAGTGGGCTGGAAGCATACTTCTGCTGTCAACAGCTGGAACAAGAGAAAATAGTGCACTTCATTGATTACATCCCTAATATGATGCAAGGCAATAATTTGCCATAATCTTGCTCAGAATGTTTTCCACAGACACTCTGGTGTGAGCTGCTGAGCTCATCTGTTGTCAAGTATTTCCACAGTTCAGCTCTGCAGAAGAGAGACATTAGTGTCAGTGTTGAAAAATTCATACTCAGATTCACTGCTGTAGCTTGCCAGGGATTTTAAGGCCAGAATGGACCATTATGATTATCATGATCTTCCTGATAGCACAGGCAAGCAAAGTTCACACCAGGGATTCTACATCAAAGCCAGTGACTGGTAGAAGATCAGTGTTTGAAAAGGACACTGGACCTCAGTTCAAAAGACTCCATATCTATCTCTCAGTAACCTGACTCAGTGATTTAAGTACTGCCACTGCCCCAACGTGAACTTTATTTCTATTTGAATATATATCTAGCTTTTACCTACAGCCAAACTCCTGTTATTCACATATTTTACAGGGTAACTTCTATTAAGTTACATAATTTCCTGCAATAACAAATGGACCTAGTGTTTTAGCAGTTATGGATCATACCTGCTTGTCAAAAAAGGAAATTAGAAGGCATTTCACCTGACAAAAGATGAGTTAGAATGCAGGTGGCCCATGCCAAGTGCAAGGACATTGATACTTAAAGCAGTGGGAAGTGTAGGAACAGTGGGTTTATGGTTGTTGTGAAGATCATGATTGATAGAGGTGCAAACCGATGGAGGAAAAATGATTGATATGTTTATTGTCTGGAGTTCAAGTTTCAACCATTTTGACTCAGCATTAAGTGCATTAGTCTTTAGTGCCACTTAAGGAAGACACTGCTCAGCTAATTGCATTTGAAGGCTGCAGGCTCTAGCTTTCAATTTAGAGAAGGTCCAGCTCCAAGAAGTATGGAGATCTTCCCAGTAAGAAATGAGGCTCTACAGTATCACAGACTGCTTTCGTAATGAATATTATGCAGGAACATGCAGCAGCAGTTCCCTTCTAAATGGGAGATTGGTTCAAGAACGAATTGAAACAGAAAAAGCAAATCTCTGTTTCTACATTTGTAAGGCTTTTAAGCCAAACAATCCACTACAATCACTATCAAATGTATTGTCAGAACAAAACTAATTTTCCACAGCAGGAAAAAGAGACTTGGGTTAAAAAGGAACCCCCACAAACCACCTAGCGAGGGTTAAATACTCTTTTAATTTCAACTACTCTGCTCTCTGGGCCACCAATCAACACAGAAGATTTAGCAGCTGACCTGCCCAGGTTTTTCAGACAGTCCTTGAGGAATTCATGATTAATGAATAATCTTCTTCATGAAGCAGTTCCTGCTGCAACACCACCATGCTCACACAGGTTAGTCAATGAGACTTCATCACAAACCTGTGAATGAAAGAGAGGAGATGACTTATATGGGTAAATGGCTGCAAAAGGCATCTTCAGCAACTCCTTCATGTGTTCACTTCTTAGGAAAAACTTCGGGCCTTTTTAAGGATGACAGATCTACAACAGGATTTCTTTTAAAATGCTATTTTGTTCAATAAATCATGTAAATTCCATCATGTAAACTAGAGCATTACAGACAGCCTTGTAAATAATTAACTGCTCCTTTGCATGAGGGGGGAGGAAATACCCAGTTCAGCAAATTAGGCAGGAAGCTGATTGTTTACCCCCATGAGGAATAAAAGGTTGGTCCGAAAAGGCTTGTGGGTTTGCTGATGTGGAAAGAGAGATATTTTTTGTTCAGAATATTGGTTTGAGTTTGGGAATCTTGTGTGTTTTGAGCTGGCTGGTAAGTACGTTGTTTAAGCCTTGCAAGGCACTGCTGATAGCTCTTCCTGCTCATAAGGTTTTTTGTTTGGGGGTTTGGCTGGTTGATTTTTTTTTCTGGCACCTTTTAACTCAGCTTTCTGCTTTGGGAGTGATGGAGTAGGAGACACGAGCAGCAAGGAGGGGGGAGGGGGGAAGATTCTGTCAAGCGGAAACCAGTGGTAGTAAGAACAGAACTGAATATACATAGGAATTATTAACAAATACATGAATCTCTGCAGTCATCCTAAAACCTGAGACCTGAACGTGTCTTCTGGGGACATCCTTTAGCAGCTTTAGTAAGGAAATTATTGCAGTTCTCACAATGATGGTGCCTTCAGCAATGAAAGCATTCAGGCCTTCAAAGAAATCTGTGTAAGGAAAGCTCCTCAACATACTTGTCAGTATCTCAGAAAGCACTAAGACCTTTAATAGGCTTGAATTTCAGGAACATTGAGTTTTGATAGTGCTGGGTTAAGTGTTAAGTCAGTTAATGCTAAAGTTTGCAGTGATGCTGGATCTTCTTTCCCAGTTGAAGCTTCTAGTCTTTGAAACTGTTTTAACAGTACCTTTTACATGGACACTAAAAGCAACTAAATAGGGAGTTACTCAGACTGCAGGAAAAATATCTGCTTTGCCTTCGCAGGGCTTTCTGCATAAATGCCTCTAGCCCCATTAAAGTGAAATATGCCAGCCAAAGGTGCTACCTTTGTGGTTAAATTGCTGTGATGTGATTTATTTATCAGAATCACAAGGTTCAGCTAAGCCACTTACTGTAATATCTCTGTGAGAATAACAACATTATCAAGAAGCAAAACACATTACAAAGAGAAACTTACTGTTGCCTAAAAGAGTTCTTGGCTGCCCCAGCTCTTTCTGACCAAGCACTGTTGCTGTCTCTTAGGCAGCAGTTGATGGTTCTGTAACACATGTACATGTTATTTGTACTGATCGAAAGCTGGATGTGGGAATGAATTGTAGCATATCATGCCAGACTGCCTGTAAAATGGGCTGTTCTGAGGAAAGCAGCATCTGCAATGTATCTTTGGTGTAAAAGAGTTGTATCTAGCAGCATGACAAAGCTTTGCATTCCTGCAGTGCTGAGTAACTACAGATTTAAAGGCAGTGTCTAAACATTTAGTCTGTGGCTAATTATGGAGCAGTCTGGTAGGTCAGTGTTACTAGCTGCTGCCTTTGGAAGACAGAAATAGGGTAGTGAGGTGATCTGGGGATATAGCAAATATCTGGCAGGGCTGGGGTGAGAGCTTATACCTGCTGATGCATGGTATATAATCTGTTCTCTACACACCTCTAGCTGGAGGGCTGCAGCACCTAAAAGTGTTCCTCTGCTCCCAAGGTACCTGTAACATGTCCCTTATAGGCAAGATGTCTCCTATGCCTATAAGCATAGGCTCCTATGCCTATAAGCAAAGGAGCACAGTGTTGGGATCCCTGTGCTGTGCACAGGCAAATCAAAGTGAGGAGATGTGATTTGTCTCCTTACTCCCAGTCTAACGAGTTCACAGTATCCTCTGCACAGCTTTCCTTGTGAATCCCCTTTTGTTGGGAGTTTTGACCTGCTGAAGCCTGGTTCTCTGTTGCATAAATACTTGTATCAGTTTCCTTATAGCATTTTGTGCAGGGTTGTGCTTTCTCTATTCCCTCCTTCCACCTGCTCTTCCAAGGGGACCACAGTCCTGCTAGTGAGATCAGTCTGTTGCTATGGAAATCTTTGTCACAAATGAAGACTTCACAGCAAGGCAGTGGTATTAAAACCAGACATTTACATATGCCTCTGGCTCTGGAGGGATTTGGGTCTCATCACTGACTGCAGTGGAAGATGCAGCTGCTTTTCTGGTCCGCCCAATGTGGTGCTGGCCTGGGAGACCCAGGGTGGTGGAGGGACCCTGTATAAGTATCCAGGGATAGGTATCCAAGCTGTGTCCTGTGCCTTTTGCTGGAATATGGGTCCTGTGCCTGCTGGAATATGGGTCACCAACCACTCCAACAGCATTAATGCCTCCTCCTCAAGACACACTTGAGTTTTCCTCTGCAGTGCTGTGCTACAGAGCAGCAATATCAGCAGCTGAGAGAGTGAAGCTGAGGAAGAGTATTGGAAACAGCTATGTAGGGGGGACAGTGTTGAACCCAAGTATGCTATGGGGGCATGCAGCCTCCTGAACATCAGAGAGGGGTACTAAAACTTCCCCCTGGGAAGGGAGTTGGGGTAAAAGGAGTAATCCAAATATGCCATCTTCACATCACTTCCCCCTAAGCATTGCTAAGTTTAGCTGTATCACTTCCAAGGAGAACTGCTCATCTAAATCCCAGGGCCTGGCTTTGAAAATTTCAGCACGTCCCCTGTACTGCAAAATCAAAGCTTCTTCCCTGCTGAATACACCTTTGATCAGAACTGTGAGAAATATTTGCAACCATGTGAAACTTGAATGATTTGGGGTTTCATTACACACTTGAAACTCAGACCATTTTCATCAAAGGCATTGCTAAAGTTCACCAACCCTCTAACAGAACCTTTGATGGTTTATGGCTTGTGTTTTGGGTGAAACTCGTGGATTTGCTTGACTTTTTTTAAGTGAAACTAGCTGAAAGTGGCTTTGACTGCATTTTGAGAACTTTGAGTCATAGAAGCAGCAGCCAGCTGAGTTTTGTTGCCTTTACAGCTGTTGCATGGTGTTATCTTGCCATAAAGGGTAATTCTGCTGAAAACCAGTAATCAGGGTTTGTGTTGTACCTGGCTGAGAAGGCAGCAGCAAATGCTGGTAGGGCTGTGCTCTGCTCTTGTTCCTTCTGGCTTGGAGACCCCATGGCAGCAGCAGAACTTGGCATATCCTGGTGCTAAGAAGCTTGCCATTTCTCAGTGCTGACAAATACCTTGTCCTCAATCAGCCTGGGGGGCTGGACTCAGGGAGATCCCACCTTCTGGGAACATGGGACTTCAGGGAGTCCAATCTATTCTTGTCCTGGTTCTCAGTCCCCAGCAAGGTCTTCAACCTCTCTGATGGTTTAGTCTCCAAAATGCCCATCCCTTGCTCTCTTGCCTCATAAATAGTTTCTGCACCTCCTTTTGCAGTCTGCTGTAGCCACCCGCCTATGGCTGTGAGCTGTGACCTGCTGCTGCTTGCTCAGAGCCATGTTCTCTGGCAGTGAGGTTCCCTCCCAGACCAGCAGCCAGGGCTCTCGGCTCTGCTCATCCAAAAACAGTCTGGTCCAGGCAGAATGGGTTCCTCTATCACTGCAAGGGAAGGGGGATCTTTCACTGAGTATTACATGCTCAAAATACAGAGTTGTCCTGGTCAGATGCTTGAAATCCTCTCTCCTGCTACTCCTGGTACACAGAAAGCATGGGAAGCATGAGGGGAAAAGCACTGACTTATAATAAAGGGCCAGAGTAGGTGGATAAATGTTATATTTGCCATTTGTGCAGGCATTCATTCTGTGTGTGTATTGTATTTTCAAGTTTGAGTTCTCTTCTGTAAATCACTGACGTTTTCAGAGCAGCATTTCCTACCTGCAACCATTTGCAAACCTTCTGGAGTCAGCACAGCAAGAGCCTCTGCTACACGTTTCCATTTCACCACTTCAATTCCTTTTTAACTTCCCTTTGGAAGAGCTGGAGTTTAGTTTTGATTAATCCTTGGTCCAAAGGCAGAAGCTTGAGGAAACTGCGATGTCAGTCTTCAGGGTTGGAAGAGAGATGGGAAACTTACATTTGCATTGCATGTATCTACCTGAGAAGCATTTTCATGTTGAGACACAGACTTTTGGATTGAACTGACATACAAGCTTTGGAAAATAATGTGTGTGACTTCTGCACAGCAAATGCTAGTACATTGCTGCAAGTGATGCTGAGAGTGCCTCCATTGTACTCACTGTACATTGTACTCACTGTAACATGTAACTTCTGTGGCATGAAACTTGACCCTTGGCAGGGTTTCCTTATCTTCCACAGGCAAAGTACTGGTACTTTGTTTTAATTTTGGGTGTGCTTAGCTTGAATCAAAGCATCCTGCTTTGAAATGCAGCATTTAGTTTCAAATGTGACCAGAAGTGGTACTTCTTTGGTTCTGATAATGCTGTGAGGACACTGTTTGCTGCTTTCCCTGCCTGTTTCTCCAATTGTCTGACCACCCCACCCTGCTTCTTGTCTCAATCAGAGCTGCAGTCCATTACAGCGCAGCTCGGAGTACATGTCCATAGTGAAGAGCAGAGCTGTAAATAAAGCCGTGGGGAAGCACATCAGCAAACTGGATCATGAAACAGCATCCTCTGACTTTGGGCTCTCCACGGTCCCTTTATTTTATAATTAAAAGGCAGCTGCAGTATGGACATGATGCAGAACCCCCTCGATGCACAGCAGACTGCCTCTGAGATATTACCCCAGCACAGAGGCTGCTGCAGCAAAGGGAACTATTGAGTTTCAGGGCAAGCTGTTAAACCTGCACCAGCTCATGGTGCTCATATCCCTCATGGTTTCAACATGCTCAGGCCCTGCTGCTAAGCCCTTCTTCCTTAGATGTGTCTGAGTGCAGTGGAGCAGGCACCCAGATTGCTCAGGGCTACTGGAGCTGCCTCTAATGAGGGCATTAGGGACGTGACCTCCTTGTTGCTGATGTTAACATACAGAACAGACAGGAGCAAACCTGATTTGCATCAGCTGAAGTGACGTGAGAGCAAAGTGAAATCACATGTCCTCATTAGGAAGCTCAACAGATAAGGATGAAAGTCATAAGGGACTGTAAACTCTGCAGGGTTGGTTTAGTTAACATGGTTACAGCCTGCCTCTCCATCTTCTCTGTGCATGTCCTTCTCTCCCATTACAAGAATGCTTTCCTGCTCTGTGTGTTCTTCTTGTTTAATAAATCAGAAGAAAAGCTGCACTGATTTACTAATCTAATCCTTTTAGGCTGACTCCTCTCAGCATTGTACTTGTGCTGTGAGTGACCATTGCTTTGCATAATAGCCAAACATCACAAACAAACAACAAGTGAGCTGCAAGAGCTGCAGGTCTTACACGAAAGCAAATTCAAAGCTGGATTTGTTAAGTCTGCATTGGACTAGGCAGTCAGGAAACATCATTTCTATGTTTGTCCACCCAGGGCATTGTAAACCTGGTGGATCCCTAGAAGGATTTAGTAACACTCCCAAGCTCTCTCTACCTCCCTAGAAGAAAGATCAATGCTATGCCATGTGAACATGGCCAGAAACTTTCTCTTGGGTATCCTAAGGAAATACAAGCTGTTGGGAAACATAAATTATTCTTCAACTGCATCTGAATGACTTCCCCATTGCCCACTTCCAGCTGATGTTTGAGGACTCTAAGGTGAGGTTTTCAGATGCTGCCTGTCCCCAGCAGGTCTGCAGAGTTGCACACAGCCAAAGCTAGAAAAAATGTGGAGGTGCAGCAGCTTGGGAGGGTGCTGTTTGTGCACACAGTGTCCCAAGGGTGTTAAAGTCTTTGCCTGTGGTGCCTGTTGAGCACGGGTTCGGGGAGGTGCAGCCTCTGCAGCCAAGGGCTCTCTGCACTCCTGGCCCATTACAGCCGTGCTCTCTGCCTTAGAGACATAGCTTCAAGAATGAGAATTTGTGGCAGGTGTCTACACAAACTGCACTAATATTATTGTGGGGGTGTGTTTTATGTGTGGATGTAGGAATCAGACCAGGATAAATGGTTCTGCAAATCTAGGAGCACAGGGAAATGTAGGCAGCAAATGTAAGAGTAGGATGAGGGTCAGTTATCGTTAGTCAAGCTGATCTGAAGTGGTGAGATGAAGAGGGACAGTTTCTGTGTTACCTCCAGGGTGCTCTGCATGTGTGAAAGACGGCATGCTGACAAGGCAAGTTAGAGACGTGAGGGCATTATAGGCCTCTTATCCTGGCAAAAAACACTAGCAAAATGGCATGGGACATGGTTTAGTGACCCAAGTTAACTGACCAGTGTGGATTCTGGGTTTTTAGAATGCGCAGAAACCCTTGCTGTCACCTATTACTGTGGGTGTTATTGAGCTGGTGAGATCAAAGCCAGGAAGGGACTAGCTTCCTGAACTGTATTCCTGCTAGATCACTACCCAAAGTGTGCTTTAGCCAAGCAAGTGCTGAGCAAGTAAGAAAAAGAGAGTGCAGCTGTGGAGGAAGGGAAAAGGTTGTGTGTGATGGAGGGAAGTGGTAATGCCAGTGATGATCCCAAGACATCTGGGGTGCCAGGAAGGGTGCTAAACCGATTGAAATCAGGATGTAATAGGAGAGGATTTCTGAGGAAGGTTAATAACCTAGAAAGTGCTAACTAATATTTACTATCAAGGCTGTGCCCCAGAATAGTGAATGTCTGTGTCAACAGCGGCAAGAGGCAATGAAAGGACATTGCACAATGTTGCATGCATGCAGGCTGGAAAATGGAAGAGGGCAGTGAAGCATGTTTTATCAGCTGCTCACACAGTGCTGTGCAGTCCCATATGTGACAGTTCAGGATGAGGGCACTCTGACTGAAGCACACAGCTTATAGCTGCAGCAGGTTTTCTGTGGGTGTGCACACACAATGTGTGTCCAGATCAGCTGCGATGTGTACGTGTGGCTGCTGACTAGTGTGTGCAAACCATATGGCATGTGAGAGCAAGTCAGTGCATGCATTGTCAGGGGAGAGCAATCCTCCCCTCTTACTGCAAAGAATTTGTGCTTTACCTTATGCCAGGGGAAAGAAGTTCAGAAGGAGCGATGAGAAAAGCAGCCTGTCCATGGGGAGATGAATGCCTGTCAGACATGGGGATTAAATGGAAGCACGACAAATCTGGATTGTTCATGCCAAAACCAACTTTGATTACTCTATAATTCAACATGTGTTACCAGCTCCTATTATTAGAAAGCCAAACTTCCTCCACTGTGGGAAGAGAAGAGATGGAGCTTTCTAGCCTTGTAAGTTAATTACAGTACACATGTTAAAAGCAGCATCTGTCTTAGTCAATCTAGTTGATTATTGCAGCACTTTATTTTTAGTTATCATCAAGGTGAAGGATGACACTAATATAAGTGAAGAACTTCCCACAGATCTTGCTCAACTAAATATTCTCCAATACCAGCTATGTCAGACCTGGTGGGTCTCCTTCTGGAGCTGGGCCAGGTGAAGCCCTTGGACTTGTCTGTATAACATGCTTTTGACTACAGAGTTACAACAAAGACACTGAGACCTGGCTATAAGAGTCAGCTGTGAAAATGCTATGGTTGTTAGATATTTGTGGCACTCCAGTGGCCAAAATGTTTGATGCTCCACTTCTATTCTCAGCTCCCTCTGATGAAAATGTTTCTGGTCTCGTGACTGAAATGCTTTGATTTATCATATAATCACACCCTGTTCTTTCCTTTATGTCTAATTCTCCTGCCTGGTATCATTTCAGCTCTTGGACAAGATCTACAATGTGTGAGTGTCAGCCAACAAAAGCATGCCAGATGAGTTTTCTTTGAAAATGTGGGAAGCTTCTCCCAAACAACTGAGAGGTCTTGAGGCCTGGCCTTGGCTGAAAGCTCAAAGTATGGCAGCAAGTCCTCTCTCCTGCTTTAGGGCCAGTGGGTGGATGTGATGCTGGTGTCACACAGGAGGTATGGAGTTAGCATTCATGGTATGTTTATGTGCTCTTGGCTGCCACAATACTGATGGAGTTGGGAGGCTGGCATTGACACCATTCCTCATGAGTTGCAGGCCTGGGGAAACCTTGGTTTGCTTTTCTATTCACAGCACAATGAAAAGAATCTGTCTCCTTCCCAAAATCACATGAACAGGTAAAGGAGAACTGAAAAATCTTGAGCAGCAAAGCCCATTCCCTTTGGATTTGAGAGCAGCAGCCAGGCAGCCCAGCAATGCTTGGAAAGCCCAGGTAATGAGAAGTGTGGAGAAACTACAGTCTGCTGGCAATGACAATCTCCAGGGATGCTCTTCCTAGACCTGATTTGTGATCTTATGGTCAGGAAACCTAGTTAGGTGGTGATGGAGAATGGAAAGAGCATTAACAGGTCCTCATCAAATCTAAAGCAGTAATACTCCATGGACTTGTGTTTATTTTCATAAGAACACTTCTCAGAGGTCTTTGCTTTCTGAGCTTGTATTTATCAGAGCCTGTTAGTAACACAGCTTCTGTGTGTGGTTTCAGCAGAGGTATTGCAGGTGCCAGCTGTGGTGTTTGTGTGACAGATGTGTATGCAGACACCTTGTGCAGTAGATCTGGTATCTGTTTAGCAGACCAGAAGGAAATCTGAACGAGCTGACTAGCTCTATGTCCTGTAGCAGCACAGGAGGCTGATGCTGTCTGATAAGAGATCACACTTCCTTGGGTTTTGTGCAAGGACCATTTCCAGTGTGAGTTTACCATTCTTGTGATTTCCATCTTTTGCTTTGCTGCTCATCCTTCCAGAAATGACAGAACAAAACATAGATGAAAAAGGCAATTCCTGACTCTTTACTGTGAAGCTGGACTTGAAATGATTAACAAGAGTCATCAAAAGGTGGCCATGACTCCTGATGCTTCCTCCACACCTCACCAGAAGGAAACCCCCACCACTGGTGCTCCACCAGAGCAGAAGAACACAGGCCTGGGCACATCCACCAAGGGCTTCTCTCTTCTCCAAGTCTCCATGCAGGAGCTGAAGCAAGAGCAGTGTCATGCTCCATGGTTATGGTACTTGTGTACAGCACATGGACTATGTTCACCTTCCAGCTGTGAGCCCAATATGAACTTATGGTTCAGGTGTGATGGGGCATGCAGTTTGCTTATAGTAAGAAGCAATATGCCTGATGCCTTAACTGAACGTAATCTCCAAGAGAGATGAGAGGTATGAACAAGCAGGTATTAAGAGAAGGCCTTTGGGTATTTCTGACTCAGCTGGAGTCCCAGCAGCTTTTGAAATACTTTAAGGAGCAATCATGACACACTTTGAGGAGCCACCAGCTGATTTTCCAGACAAAATGCAGACATGGTTCGGAGGGGAATTAATATCCCTTGGGACACCAGCAAAATGAGACATAGTAGTCCTGCCCCTTAAGTCCTTCTATTTGAAGCAGACCTGTGCCCCACACATAGGGTGCCTCCAGGATCAGTCCCACAGGAACAGCTGGAGCAAAGCAGGCTTCATGAACAATGGAGCCGTTGTGTCCAACTCCCACTGACTACTGAGGGAATGTGTTTATTATGAAACAATTAATGGTTGTGTGATTACAGAGAACTATTACTCAGTGGAGATAACTTCAAAAGGTCACAGTTGCTGTGTGTTTACTCCCAGGAGGTCTCTGAAGCCACTGTGGTATGAGGGATGGATAACACCATGTACTTGCTCACTGTGGCAAATGGCTCCCACAGCCCATGTGAGGCTCATTTTGCTGCACCTCCTCATCCAGCTCTGCCTATCCCTCCAAGCCTTGCGCTGGGGTGACCTGAGCATGAGGGAAAACTGTTCTTCCCATGGCCCGGCTGTTCTGCAGTGAGTGGCCATAGTGCAAAAGGCTCTTGTTGGTGCTGGAGCCCTTCAGCACGGCAACCATCCCGGGCAGCCAGGGATGCAGCTGCTGCTGGCATCGTGTGAGTTCACCCGCGCACAGCCAGGGTATTAGACTTGACTTTACTGTTCCTGTAAGCCAGGAGGAGTGACTGACATGGTGAAAATGCCTCTGCTCAGTGTGAGCCTTTGTAGTGCTGCAGCCCAGGGATAAAGTGTTCAAATGAGCACCCTGAGGGAGCCTTCTCCCATCTTACAAGAGCTGGAGTTATTTGCAGAGACTCCTCACCTGTGGCTGGATACCTGCCCTCCTCCTAGGCTGCCCACAGCAGGGAAGCACTGCCAGGTGAAAGCAGATGAAAGATTGCAGCTCATTTGGTAACAAATAACTTCCAAGCCCATCCAAGAGACTTTCAACTTAACTGCTCTCTTTGTTCCTTTTATGTCTTCTCTTTGTTTGGTGAGTGCACTAATGCAAGCTCCAAGTAAGCATCTGTACTGTAAGACACGAACAAATAGGGAAAGGATAATAATATCTAAAGGTTTTACAGGAAAGGTTAAAAAGGGAAGCAGACTACAGAGACTGCTGAATAGTGGTTTGCTTGACTGATGTTACAAAGGCAAAAGACAGGAAAAAAATCCTTGGAAAATGCCTCTGAGTGGTGATTACTTTCTCAGAAAGCCTTGCAATTAGGCATGAAAAGAGTCCTTCCAAGCTTCTAAGATGCATTAAAGATGTTATTATGAAATAATTAAGCTACATGGAATAACCTGAGATTGACTCTGTCCCCTACCTCCCTGTCTGTTGAGGTCTTTATGCAGAAGCAATGTAACAGGTCTTAGTAGCCCTCAGAACAATATGATGGTTATGGCTCCCTGCTGCCCTGTTCCAACTATCTGCAGTGCACACTGTCCTGCCTAAACTGGACAGGAAAGGTGAAATGAGCTTTGTGTGTTAATGGCATCATCGTCAGCTTACACAGCATCATCGTAGGCTTACACAGCCAGAGCCCCAATAGCACTGACTCCTGACCTGTCTATAAGCTCAGGATGCATAAGAGCTGCTTGCCTTTGCACCAGTTACTCACTGCACACATAGTGTGAGGAACACCCAAGTATACTGGTGATCAGCATCTCTGTGCTTCTCCAGGGGTCTTTTGTGTAGAATGAGCATTTCTGAGGACAAGTGACAAGACTGGATTAGTTCACTCTTAAATCTATTCAGTCGCTGATTGGTGTCTCCTATCCATATTTACTCTGCTGCTGAGAACTAGAAGCCAGTGTTTTTTTCAAGCAAATATTATGTGTGAATGTGTGTTTTTTGGAAACTAAAAGAAAGATTCAGTAGCATGAAAGCCCACAATAGTGTCAGTGCTGGAACTGATGTATTTATTAGAGTAAGGCTTTCCTTTTTCTCCCCCCCTACCCCTTACTACACACTCCATGGAGACCCACTGTCAGTGTCTGCCTGGAGAAGCTGGTCCAGAGCAGGTCTGCTGGTGCTGCCTGTGGAGTGTGAGTGGCTGCAGGCAGCAATGCAGGAGCCATGTCCCCACATCAGGCTGCCCTCAGAGCTGGGACTCATAAGCATGGACATAATCCTTCCCACTATATCTGTATCTGGTCAGCTTTTAAACCAGATGCAGTCAAGCCAGAACTCTAAATTGCTTCATTTGTCGACAAAAGGAATGAGCAATACAATTGCACTACACAGCTATAAACTGAATTACTGAAAACCATAAAACCAGTGAAACACCAATTAATAACACTTGGCTCTGGAGAATTAGGCAGGGCACAATCCTGCTTGGTTCAAAAAGGCAGGGGTAGCTCTTTTCATCCCATGGAGTCCATGCTCTGAGATTATATTTGTGATTGTTGACATTCCTTAAATCTCCAATCTGTTACAATCACTCTTCATTCTCCCCTAGGCCAAGTGTTGATATGTTCCTGGAATATTGTTATCCTTAGCTTAGTAAGCCTTGGCTCACAAGAGCTCCCACCTTTCCACCTACTGCCAGAGGTGCCTATACAGTGGAATATATTACTGATAGCAGAGACCATCAGTGTTTGCAGTGAGGCTGAACTGGCACAGCTCTCATGGTTGTGATTTTAGAGATGTCTCACAGATGTAGCACTGCTGTAGTAAGCAGAGGCTCTTAGTTTCATTTCTCACTGTAGCCTTCAACCCTCTCCTTTTCCTTTGCTATAGTTCTGCTTTTTCTTGGAGACTGGAGTAGCTTACAGAGTCACTTCCATTCTATCTATCTATCTGTTTAGAAAAACATCATCTCCAGTTATAAGGTCTCTTCAACCTATCGGTTCCTGCAAAGAATAAAAGACTCAGCCCTGCACAGAATCTTGTGCTATTGCCACAAAAGCCATGAGATGCTGGTGTGAACACCCAAGCCAAGAGCTCAGGGAACCAGCCATCAGTGCTACATCTCTTTTCACCAGCTGGATCCTCCTTATGCTTGTGCCAGCCAAGTACCTAAACACATCTGCTGCAGGCTTCAGGAGAAGTTTTCCATTGCTGCTCCTGCACTCAAGTATTTAGCATCTCCACCAAGAACTGTACTGGGCGATTTGTCTTTCCCAAGTGCATTCCTATTAAAGTTGGTGGAGCAGAACCCTTGGTCTGAGTGAAAAAACAGGGTTTGACTCTGAGGGTTTTACTTGAGTGGGGAGGGAGGGATGAAGAAGTTTCTTTCTGGGATTGGCTGCTGAGGAGAGTTGTAATGTATAGGAGTTACGGACTAAAGACGTGTAGGTTTCCTGTTCTGATATTTGCTTTCCTATCTTAAACTCAATTGAACTGTGTATATTGTCAAGCATTTCTTTTGGAAAAGCATGGATTAATTAGCTGCAGGACTTAATACAAGTCCTGAGGAAAACACTTTGTGCTTTCTGACGTGGCCTGTAATGTAAAGTCTATTTGACAGGAGGTTTTCAGGAGCATGTGCCTGATGACTCATCTAAAGCACGGCAGGGAGCCTACCTTCCCATTTACCTTGCTGGGAAATGATACATACCCTCCTGTTAGCGTGTGAGCACTGTCTGATCAGGGTTTTTATAAAGGAAATTTCATCCCTCTAGAAGATCTTAGGTCTTTTATGGCAGGACTTGGCAATCTAACCTAGGTCCAGCCTCCTTCACATCAGTAGTGATGTTCCCAAGCCCCACTGATGGGAGCTAGCCATAACACCTCATGCATTTCTAACATAACAGTCACTGTAGCCTTGTGCTTGGCCCACTGCAGCCTTTGCTAAGCTTCTCAGTGCTGCTGGACCACTGGCAGGATTCCTCAGGCAAGACTGAGATGCTGCCTCATATAAACCATCCTTCAAGACAGTTATGCTGTCTTGGGGGATCTTCTTCTGCACCCTCTTAGAGAAAAGTCTGTCTCCAGGGGGACAAACCAGGTCCTGGCGGAAGCCTGTGGGAGAAGAAACAGTTTATCTTCACTTTAACCCTATAGAGATCCAAGCAGAGGACAGCACTGGTGCACAAAAGCAGATCAATGTCCTTCCCACATTGGAATGTGATGGAATTAAGGATTAGGCACTCTGCAGCATATCTGGCTGAGAGCTCGGTGCAATTGGGACTCCTGGGACAGAGACAGTGATGGAGGGGCTCTTCATCCCCATCTTGTTCACTGAAAGAAAATAGCACAGATCTCCTTGGCTATTCTGCTTTGTGCTGGGAAATGTCATGAGGCACCTGGGGTGTTGGCAGGCTGTCTGATGTCATCAGCAGAGAGGACTGATGTCCTGTCTTGGCAACTTGTTATTCCAAGGTCCCAGAGTCACAAAGGACAGAAAGCCCATCCTGACCACAAGTAGCTTGAAGGCTTGGTGTTAATTTGGATGGAGAAAATCAGTTTCACCATCGGAATAGCAAGAAGCCTTTTCTTTTTTTCCTATTTTAATGAAAGCTGCAAGTCTGAAGCAAAGAATAAAACCCACAGGGACACTCTAAACCCTCCATCCGGATTTTTCTTCCATGCTTGACCATTTCATGTGCCTCTGTCTGTGCAAAATGAATGAAAGGTTTCAATCCAGCTCCTGGTGGGAAAAATGCTCCCATCACAACTGGCACTAATTGGTTCCCTTGTTAGCAGCCTTGAAGAGAAGGCAAGAAGCAAGCTGCCACGTAGGCTGAATCTCCTGCAAGCACCAGCAAGACCTGAGCTCCTGCCTCAGCAGCTTGTATGGTGGGCTGGGAAGCAGAGAAGCAGGTCCTGACATTTTGCCTCTTTTGAGGAGTGTAACATCAGAGTCCTCTTTCTAGGCCTGCCAACTTAGCATTAAATTCTCTTAAACGATGTTTGTGATGGAAGTGTCACCCTGACAGATTAATTGAGCTATAACATATGCAAAGCAATGTGAGAAAAGAATGCCATTGCATTACCTAGTGTTAATGCTGCAAATAGGCACTGCTACCTGCAGTGATGACTGTCTGGAATGCTAAAGGATTGTAATCCTGGGTGCAGCAAATGAGGCATTTTAATGATGAAAAAAACCACCAGTTGAGGCTCACCTACAGCTGAAGGAAGGAGAAACACATCTGAGAAGTGGTTCTGTGGTGAGTACAGTGGTTCATCATATAAAAATAACACATGAAACTGGCTTGCATATTATCTCCCAATGAACAGAAGACAGACACTGAGTTCCATGTAATTTAATTTCAATTAGTGCATTGGAGCTTTTTAAAGAATGGACTATATATTCTTCTACAGTTACTCACAGACTATTAAACACAATGCAGAAAAATGACTATGCAAATGAGAATTATCTTATTGGTTTTAGTATCTTTCTCCCTCTTCCTTTCCCAGGTAATTGGGTGGGTAGGTGCTGGGGAAAAAAAATGGATGATGGGAAATGTGAATAATGAAATCTCTGCAGCACTCTCTCCCTTTAGATGCAGAGGCCCAAAATATATGTGTTTGTCAGTTTAATTTAATTTGCTGTTAATTAGCTTAAATAGTAGCCTTTCCTGCCTTTGCTTTCACTGCATTTCTGTCCAGGCTCTCATTAGGCAGCGTGATAAAGCAGGTGCTTGTTAAAAATACCCTAAGTGCCTATTTACATTACAAAGCTATTCCTAGCACTTGTGGTAAGGGAAACTGAAGTCTTGTCCCTGGATACAGCTGGTGGGAGAGGGAAGCAGCACCCTGTTTTCACATATTTAAACCTCAGAACATTAATTCCCTGTACTAATAAGACCAGAATTTAAAATCCAAGATGCAGCAGCATCCAGTAAATGAGTAGGTGTGTAGTTTTCTCCAAAATAAGATGGACAACAGACATTCAGAAGTCTGCCTGTAGGATTTAGGTGTTCAGCTCCCACCACTTTCCAATGCATATAAAGCACTATACCTATACAGGGACGTGAATGAATGACTGTACCTATACAGGGATGTTTGAATGAACATCATTCAGAAAAGAAGTTCCCAATTATTTAGCTCAGGTCAGCAAAGGAAATGCAAAATCTAGAGCTCATTTTTATCAGCATGGAAAAAACCTGGGAGAGTGCAAACTGTGGACAGGGAAGAGAAAGAAGACGTGGGAAAGAGGCATCAGGGATGGAAAAGGGCATGGAGGAAGAATTCAGCATAGGGTAGCGTGCTTTCAAATATTGATATGGAAGGTGTATAAATAGAAACAAACACATGCTTGCAGAGCCAATAAAGGTCTTGTTTACAAGTAAGCAGAGTGATTCATTAAGAATGGGAACAAGCACCTGCTCTCAAAATAAGGGAAATACTTAATGAAAGCACTGGGAGAAGGAAAGTGGTGTAAGTCCAAGTG